>NC_142201.1:32410000-33010000 GCF_049639895.1 Pseudopodoces humilis | reverse complement strand
GGAAATGGTTTGATGCCAAGGCTGGTTTCTGTTGCTGTAGCTGGTCCTGCTGACTCAGTGAACTAAAGCAGGACAAGTTATCTGTGATGCTACTTTGCATCTATGAATACCACATTCGAGGAAAGTTCTGAATTTGAACTCTGATCTTGACAGAGAAGTAGAAGAAATATCTCTTAAGTGTTGGTGTATTTAAATTGTTTTATTTAGCAATTTTGGATTGCTAAACACAATCGATTTTACTGATATTATTCAAGTAGCATTATTTTATGGCAAGGTATAGAAAGAGTAGAAAAGGCAAACATACCTTCAGGTACTTGGCTTATTTTGGAGTTTTGCTAACTCAGCTGTAGTGTGTTTTGGTTTAATACTATTTAGCACTAGTTAGCAGGTTTACATTTGCTGAATATATAATATGCAATGACCATGACTCTGTAATCGTGCACACTTGTTCCTATTTTAAATATTCTTGTATCTTGTATGGAACTGTTTGGGCTCTTTTTAGGTGCCTCGTGTCCATCTTAACAGTGTTCCTTTCAGGACCAGAAAGCTTACTTAAGCACAAAGTGATTATGGAGTATTATCCCACGTTAAAAAGGATAAACACAATTCTGATTGCTTCTGAAAATTTGCCTGCTAAAGTTTGACTATGCTTAAGACAGTGAGAAAGGAAAACTGCTTTCATTTGTGTGGCTGCTCTATTAAGTTAGTACATTTTAGAAAGCAAGCACAACTAATACAGTGCCACCTGTAATTTAATTTTGCAAATTATTAAGGATAAATTGAATATCCTTTACAAAGGTAGTGCTCAGTTCAGACATGTCTCTAAAATCCCTGAAATGGTTTCAAAATAGAAACATGGGTCAAAACCATGTCAAAAATAGACCCCTGTCAGAATCAGAAAGGTATGTTTATTATGTATGATCGTGCCAGTTCTGGTTTGACTCTTTGCCAATGTCATGTAAAACTTAATGCCAATGGAAAATATGATTTACATGTCAAATAACTGGGAAATGCAGTTTTATTAATCAGCCAATTTTATTACCTGTATTACAATTTTATTATTATTTCTGCATTAAGTTCGAATTCAAAGCTGGGTGGTTTTAGCTTTGCTTTGGGGAATTTCTGTTAAGTGATCCTCTCTAAAAGGACTCAAAGGGATTAATGAGAACTGCACTTGATCTTTCTCACTGATCTGTGTATATAAGAGTTCCAGTAAACTCTTCAACAACACAATATAAAGCAAGCAATAACTTGCATAGAGTTGACACTGTTTCAAACTTTTCTTCACAGCAATTTCAACTAGGATGATAGAGCGCATCTTCTCAGGAGCAGTAACAAGGTACTTATTTTGTATGCTGATCTAAATCAAATTTAATTTTTGCTTGTTAAATGGTGTGGTATTCCAAGGGTACAAGATAGCTCCCCTCACAAAGGAGCAGTAATACTAAATTTCAAGATTTAGTATTGTAGTTTAAACTCTAGTAGTACTGGAGAGGTCTTGGAACCTTTGGCACAGTTCAAGTTCTTCACTCTCTTTACCCATATGAACACTGGCCACTGGATATTGTATGACTTAGCAGGACTGGAAATGAAGAAAGAAGAAATGTTATCATCATTCTTTTTCCATCCTTCAAACCTGCAAAATGTCCAAGGAGAATTGAGCTTTTAAGTACTAATTGTAAAATCAATGCTTATTGCATCAATAAACTTACAAAAATGCCTCCAGTTGAGTTAATTCAGACTTTTGACAGTTACTCTTCATTTCTCCCCTTGGGATTGACTTCCTCTTTTGTATTTATGGCATTTTATTAACTTTTGAAAGGTTTCCTAGCACAGTATCTGAGATGGAAGGCATCTTGATAAACAGAAATAAAAGCTGAAATGAGAGATTTACCAGGCATACGTCTAGAGCTTACTCCTTTATCTGAGTCTCTTGGGCAAGACAAAACATATACCATATTTTCCCAAACATCTTGAAGATAAAACAGCAAAAAATGAATTTCATTATTGAAATGTAGTATGTCTAGGAACTTCCGATCTGACTTTTTACTAGACAGGTTGACTATGTGCAACTTATTTGGTTGCTGCAGTTATGAGAGTAGAAACAGACAATTATGTTCTTGCCATGGACACTTCCTGGATATTTCTATTTCATTTTTACCTTCATGTTTCCATTCAAAAACTTTTAGCTACTGGAGTTCTGTAAAGCTTTTAAGTTCTCATCACTTCTACTTGAACAAAAATTCTAAAAAGCATATGTACTTGTATATAATATATCATCAAAAATTATTCAAGATGGCTCTTCCGTTAACAATTAAACACCTTATGAACGCTGGATCGTTTAGGAGTAAATAGTTAATACCAACAAGGAAAACAATCCTTAATTTTGGTTAGTAAAAGCTAGGTGTTCTAAAATGAATTTTCTATCTTTTTCCTCATTGGCCTTCAAGAGGAAGAAAAGCACAAAAAGATGGGAAGATTAGCTACGCTGATTTCGTCTGGTTTTTGATATCTGAAGAGGACAAGAAAACACCAACTAGGTAAGAATTAGTTTGTTTCAGCAGAAATAAAAACTGACTTTGTTTTTCCAGCCTTTAAATGGGGACCACTGGTGAACAGCTGCAACTCTAATGGAAGAAGCTAGACTATGAAAACATGAGTAGAAAACTTGCCCAGTTCTTTGCACCATCCTTGTTTATCAGTGTCTCCTGTTGTTGTAGCTGTAGAAGTCTACTTTAGTGATTTTTTAAGAGGCTAATTCAGTGTTATTGTTTCATAAGTTGTGGTCTATTTCACTGTTTCATAGTGGTCTATTTATGAACAGGGACATATTTTATGGATGTTGCAGCTGTTTCATGATGCCAGTAACTTTGGGAAGCTGTGCAGCTACTATTAACTGTATGGTACTGATATGTGATCATGTGATATGTCACTAGCTTGTTCAATATGGGAACATACCCAAAATATTGAAATTTTCATGTACAATTCAATTTTTCATTGTCTCCCTTGATTTATTTTTATGTAAAACTGTCTTCTCCTTACCACTAACAAATGTGTTTTCAAATGCATTAATGGATGGCATAGCAAATACCAGCAAGTCTTATCACAGTAAGTGGTGTTTAATGACTTTCCATGGATTAGTGGAATGTGCTCTTAAGTCTAGTTTTTCCTTTGAGAAAGTCAACATGAATTCTTGAAATTCTGTAGTAAGTTTGTCTCTTTGCTGTTAATGACTGAATTTCAGCATTGAATACTGGTTCCGCTGCATGGATCTTGATGGGGATGGTGCTTTGTCTATGTATGAATTGGAATATTTTTATGAAGAACAGTGCCAAAAATTAGATAACATGGCCATAGAACCTTTGCCATTTGAAGACTGTCTGTGCCAGATGCTGGATCTTGTAAAGCCACAACATGAAGGTAATTAACGCCTTTTCCATCTCTAACTTGTGTTTCCCTGGATTTAGGAGTTAGTGCAGCCTTAAGAGCACTTGGTTGGTCATACAAATAAAATGCCTTGAGGTTGTCTTTTCACTGAAGTCTGTTAAAGATTAATAATTGATCAGTCTTCCAACAGCAGGCAGGCATTCTTTCCATACTAAAATGTAATATGCTGCTTTAAAATTCCTTGTCAGCTTTCATTTTGTGCTTGTAGCAACATTTAGTCTTAAGTAAAACCTTGTCACTATCTAGCTGAGGTGAGGCTCTCAGGAAACCTCTTGATGGTTCGCTCATTTCTCACCTCTTCCAGTGCTCATTCAATTGAGTTTCTCTGGAGGGAACCGTTTCAAAACAGTGTTTGTCTCTTAGACCTCTTAAACTTATTTTACATTAGAAGCCTAAGCTGCCCTTAGGAAATGCATGACAAGAGGCTTAAAATTAACAGAAAAATAAACTGTTCTGAGTTTTTGGGTATTTTTTACACCCATCTGAACTTTTCTAGAGCTGCATTCTACTCTCCTGCATTTGACATTGTATCATCTTTAGGTGATGAAACTTCAGTTTACATTTTACACCTGAAAAAATATTAAGAAGTGAGCATCATGTTCTATACAATTATGATTAGACAATCAATTAGTAAGTTGTGCTTACTTTCTTTCTAGTATTAAGATTATTTAAATTACAAGAAGCTTAATTTTTTTTAAAGACACTTGTCATTTATTGAGATGTGATTTTTTTGCATGCTGAGAGAATTGAAATGGCTGAAAACTAGAATGTAAAGCTTGATATTCTTATTTAAACAAGTTAAAATGGATTTTCTTAGTGAAAATACATCTCTAAATGCAGATAAAAAAATTGTAAAACAAAAAGGAATATTAAGTGTGAATCATCTGAAAGCTCCATTCCTAGTATCAGTGGAATGAAGTCTTAGACCAACATTGTGTTATGCCTGGGGGCTAGGGGGCATTTAAAATGAAGTGAGGCAAGCTCTGAGAAGCACATTTCTGTTATATGGTTGCTCACAATCCTGAGCTCAGTAGTTCCCTTCCAGACTACTATTATTATTTTGAAAATCATTCATAATAATATTTCTGTTCTGCACTTAAAACAAAACAAGATTGATGTATCTCCTCTATGTCATAAGGATGATAAAAGAAGGCTACCAAACACAGCCAAGATGAGTTATTCAGGGTAACAAGAATGAAAGCCAGTTGAGAAGAGTCAATATTTTATTTTTTTTTGTAAAAAAGATGGATTAAGAAAAAATATTCCGGTTTTCTATAACAAAACTAGCAGCATAAACTCATGTTTCACTTTTTGAAGCAAAAGAAGACACTTTCATAAAGTTATGCCTAAACTGTGATATCGTTTCTATAGAATGCTCTTTGTACAAAAAAAGCAAACTTTAATTTTTGGAGACCTGAATTAATTACTTAAATTTTACTCCTGTTTTGTTGGTGTTTGAGAGACAATGGTAGACATCTACATGAGTGTTAAGTGTCTAAGCTCCCATAAATGCAATAAATGGAAACTGGAGAGCATATCAATGAACCAAATATAGGAGTCTTACTTAAACTGGGAGCTTATGTAACTAGGATTCAAATCATTTGCTTGGTTGTGGAGAGCTGCTGCCACTTGAGATGGCGTAGTGCATCAGACATCTGTGTGGGTCTGACAGATAGGGCACAGGTGCCACAGGGCATTTGTGTCGTTCTGGAGCACCAGCTAAAAGCCAGGCAGAACACACCAGGGCCCTTCATGACAGATGCAAGTGTGGCAACCATGTACAAATGGAATTTGGATTTTGCTTCCCTGTGATGTCCTTGAGCTACACTTCGTTAGAGGCTCGGAAAGTATGCTGAGGAAATACTGAGTTCCAAGTCTGGCTTTTATCGAACTCTTCCAGAATATCTTCAGTTAATTCCTATTTGATTAACAATGGAAGACTGTCTGTATTCCAGGTGAATCAATAAAGGAGAGTTTTAAGGATAGTCATCTGTCTTCCCTTGTGTACCTCATATTTTTTAGCCTTTCTGCAGAAGCTTCAATATTCAGCTTTGAAATAAGGTAACATTTCTGAGCAACCTGACAAATACTTCTAATGCTTAACACATCCATCGATTTGAGTCTTTAAAGTATCACACTATAAAAATCAAACAAAACACCTCTGAGCATTTAGCTTTCCTCTCAGGCAGTAAATATTGATCAGACTGGACAAGTGTGGCAATCTTGACTCTATGAAAAATTCATCTGTATGAAGCATAGTCATACACTGTCATCTCTGTCATATATTTGTCTGCTCAAGTCAGGGGAGAGGGCTGCTGCCATAGGACATTCCTACCTGCTACCCAAGCACTCCTTGGGAAGGAATGGCTAACTCACTGGAGACTTTTATCTGTTGAGGAAGCTTAAACTAATACCTTAAATGATTTTTAATAGCTAAGGGAGGTAAGACAGCATCTCACTCCAACACACTGACAGGCTGTGGGATATGACAACCACAGCAAGGAAAAAATCTGAACCATTTATAAGTTTTGTACACTTTGAAGGACACATCTCTAGGTATGCATTTCATCTGTTTGCATCTCTCCCATTGCTTTGAGGATCAGTGACAAATGTTGAGCAATGATGATTGATGATTGAAGATTGAAGATTGAGTAATTTAATGATAATGTACCTTTTGATTCCTCTACTTTTGAGAAAGGGTAACTTCAGCTCTAATAATTTTATCTCTAATCTTATCTCATAATCTTCTTTACAGGAAAAATTACTCTGCATGATTTAAAGCAATGTAAGTTGACAAATGTGTTCTTTGATACTTTTTTCAACATTGAAAAATACCTTGACCATGAACAGAAGGATCAGTTTTCTATGTTGCGGGTGAGTATGAAGCTTTAGAAGTCTTTACAGCTATGGGCTTAGCAATTAATACTGTTTTGTGTAACATGTAACATGATTTGTTTAGGATGGTGAAGGTGAAAGTCAAGAGGTCTCTGACTGGGAGAAATATGCTGCTGAAGAATATGATATCTTGGTAGCAGAAGAGGCAGCAAGTGACCAGTGGAATGACGGGTAAGAATGCAGCAGGACCATTTATATGAATCCTCTACTGAAGTAGAGCCTCACCACCACTATCCTTCATTTAAAAAACACATCCTTCTCAAAAATATGTAATTATTGGTGTATGAGACTACCAAGTATACATGTGAGAGCCAAAACTCTTATTCTAGAATATGCATCTTTACAAGCTCTTGTTTGTAAATTTGTGACTTGGTGAATTGAACTTCCAGATGACTTTTGCTTTCTGTTTAAATCAGTGGTGAACTCATGGGAAAAACCTAAGGTCCTGCTCTATTTTAGTGTTCAGAGTGGATTCTTAGTATTTAACTCTTCTTTGCCCTATGTCTTTCTCTGAAAGAACAACTGATGAGCACATAATGCTTTTATAAATCAATTTTAAATAACAAGAACTGCAGTATCTAAAGCTCATTGTCTGCACAGTCCTGTTAAGTAGATGAAAAAAAACATGTGATGAAATTAAATAGTGGTTGGGAATATATGCATGACTTGAGTCACCCTAACCCAGGAAATGGTCAGTTTTTTAATCTGCTACCATCTCCATAGAGACTTTGTGGGATATTTTAAAAGCTATGAATTATAGATTGATCCCACCTAAAGTGTTGAAGCTAACCTTTTTTAAATACCAGCCTTCACTGGCTTGAATTAGTTAAACTTATATTTCATTATCCATCTATTCATCTGCATCAGCAGCAGGTGGTTATCAATATTTCTGGGTTAACAGCTGGGTTCTGCTTTCAGCATCTGCTCTTAAAAGCATGGTTGCTATTGCTTCCTGGTGCTCATGCACATGGCAGTAAGACCCTCAGTCCAGTATTCCTTCTCTTTTATCATACCTACTGCAGCTGCATTTCATTCTTCCTAACTAAGCCTCACTTCAGCTTTCTTGAAAAGAACTTGAGATGTTTCTGGCAAGTACTTAAAGTCTTGCATTTGACCATTTCTAGCTTATGAGTACTCCACTGGAGCTGTGTGTCAGTATGTGCTTTGAAACTTTTCAGTAGAGCTGCATTTCATACTGGAGAGTTTGGCATGCAATAGGAGAGTAAGCTAACTTAAATTCAGGGAATTATTACAGAACCCTGGTGCTGTTCTGATTATCTTTATTACAAAATACTGGAAAGTATGTTCTTCCTGTATCTGGCATGTTAGTGTTCCAATACTTAGGCACTCCCTGGCATAGTTAGACTCTTTCACTTTATTTTTTTTTGTCTGCTTCTAGGTATGAAGCAGAACTGAATCCTGTAGACCATCAGAAGGCCAGTGTTCTAAAGTACCAAATGGAGAAAAGACCATTTTTTGAAATGCCTTCCCATCTGGCTGATGTAGACTTGGATGAATATGACTATGATGAGGATTTTGAGTAGAGGTTACTTATGGTCAGCACTTGCAGAAGAGAAGGGACAGTCTGCAGCAGGTCTGCTACACACTGATACATTTCAGTGAGGTTTGTTTCCAGGAAGTCAGCTTAGTTTTGTGCTAAAAATACCTAATCATTACACTACCTTTTAAGTAAAAGAAGTGCATTTATATGGAATGATGAGATTTTTGTATTTATTCAATAGTTTATCGTTTGTAAAATAGATTAAAATATTTATTTACAGATGTTGCATAATTCCTTTTTGGAAGAATAACAATATTTGACTTAAGAGAAAAGTAATCTACTGCTTTTAAGAGAACTGTATAATTCTCTTGAAGCTGATGTGTGGTGCACTGACCATCTCCATCTCACCTGTGAACAGGTATTTCTGTCCTGGTTTGGGAGGTAAGGACACAATTTACACCTGCAATGTGCTCATGCTCATAGACAGCCCTCTTTTAGGTTTTATGCCTTGGCAAGGAAGAGACATGACAATGAGTGTGCAGTTCAGTGCTCATTTACAAGCAGAGTTTTGTTTGACAAGCTGTGCATATTAGAATACACTAAAGTGAGCACCCAAGATAAGTTGTTTTTCTTCTCTGTGTAGTCCTTGTTTGCCCCAACTTCAATTTTGCATGCCCTTTTAAACTGTCTTTTTGTTGATGTTCATCATAAAAAGATTATTTAACAGTGAAGTCTGAGTGTTCATACTTGATCCAAAATGGTTGTGTTAATTCATGCAGAAGGAACCAATTTTTTTTTTAAATCCTTTGTATAAATGTTACTTGATCAGTGATGTGCACTAATTTGTTGTGGGCATTCAGTGCTTTTGTCTGTCCTCCCCTTTGCTTGTTTGCTATTGACACATTCCATGGATATTCATCAGTGTCACAGCAGCTTGAAATTGTTGCCTCACTCTTAACTGTTAAACAGGTTTTGTTGGGGAAAAAATGTACAAAAAGATGTAAGTTATTTTTCTGGTTGCAGTGTAGATCTTTTAAAATGTTTAAAAAACATGTTTGTATTTTCAAATAAAGATTTTCATACATGTAATTTAACAGTTCTAATTTTTACATACTGCACACAATTTATGTCTTACTATTAAAGAACCATTCACCATAGGATAGGTTACATAGGTATGCAGTCTGATTGGGTAATTACAACAAGCTGCATATTCAAAGCAGACAGCCTCTATCAGGTTTTCCTTCATCCAAAAGAAAGTACTTGCTGAGCAGCTGGGAAAAACCTGTTGTGCTCAACTCCTCACACCAGCTCCTGCAGAAACCTACACTCCTACACAAGAAACTCATTGCTGAAGTGCTGGTGAAGTAATTTTAATACCATTTGAAGGATTTTGGTTTATTATTCCAGTTATAATAGAGACTCACCAGTGTCACATTTCTCTAGGATTGGCTGGATACCTTTCACTAACTGCCCACTTTGGTTTGGGGCTTTTAAACAGTAAAGATAGAGCATTTCTGTTAAGCTCTTTTCCCTCAGGGACAGGATGACCAACTGCCTTTCCAGAGGATGAGCCTGAACATCTGATGTTTCCTACCCTAAAACCCTTCTTAAGAAGGGGGCATGTAAGTGGGCAGTGAACAGCCACAGACTTTCCCAGCATGCAGTGACACATCTGTCACACAGCACTATGGTGCAGAGTCGATCTCTTCTGCAGAACCTATAGCTGTTGACACTTTGTATTTAATGAACTACTTGTTCAAGCCTGCACTCTATTATACCTGTGCTAAGTCCCTTCTTTCCTAAGTAGAACATACCATCCTCTTACTGTAGAAGTCCTTTTTCTTAAAATACATGAGCTTATGAGGATTACTGGACCTTGCCTCTGCAGGGTAATTCCCATCCCCAGCCCATTGTTACAAAAATTAAAGTATCCATATGCTTGATGTAGTTCCAGGTATAACTATTCTCCTAGTCAAGCTGTATTTTGCCTACCTGGTGAGTGCTTAAGCCTAGATCCACAAATCATGCACAGCTGGATGAGGGAAACATCAGTCGCCAATCCAGGTAGGGGCAGTTATTGATGGAATCATAGGGAAACCTGAGAGCCACATGATGTGGGGAGTGGTACCTCCCCTGTGTCAGCCTGCACACACAACTCTGCACGAGGAAAATCATGGATTCACTGTGGCCACTTCAGTGTAACCAATACCTGAGCAACAGTCATGGCTTTCAATTCCATCTTCATCTCCATGCTCAGCCTGTGGAATAACACAACAAATGCAAAGGCCAGCACACATTACTGCCATTCTTTCTCCAGAGATGGTGTGGGAGTATCACTTACACATTCTGTAGCAATAGTTCTGTAGTTTATTTTACACAGTTACAATCCAAAATATATATATATATATATTAAAAATAAAGCTGCTATGATTACTTCAATGTACAATTCCAGGTAGCAGTGAGAAGGGTCAGGGAAAGCAGCCTGCACTCCCCAGCCTATTGCCACTGCAACACCCTTGCGTGAAGATAATTTCCAAATTCTTAGTGCAAAAATCCCCTATTTTTGAATGGCCATATTTGCAGTCTATTTACATTGTCTTTCCAGGGTTTTTCCAAGTAAACACCACACGATCACTGTACGAAGGACTTCTTCCAGAGGAAAATAGTCAGCTGGTCCACTGTTTCTTTGTTACTTTGAAGCCTTGACACAAGTTCCCCAGGAACGTGTCCTGATGTTTATAGACCTCTAAGCAATGGAATTCAGAAGTACTTTCAGATGATTGATTGATGCAGGTTTTCCATTTTACAGGCAGGAAATGGCACTTGCCATCACCCAGCAGGTCCCAGTGTTCACAGTTGGGCTCCTTTCTCCCCTGCACCACGTGCAAGGAAACACACAGATCTCAAACAGTAAAGAACATGGCCAGCAGAGCACTGCCCCCACATGCTTCAAACAAGCTTGTCTCACCTGTTTCACAGTGTCTTTGATTCAGTGTTTGTCAATACCCTGATTCTAATCCCCCAGCTGCAAGCTTTTCCAAGGCAGCATCAAGGATCAGGATGCAGCTGAGTAATGATGCTCAGAAGGCCCAACCCTAGAACTGCAGCAGCCACATCAGTAACACCCACAACCAGCAATGGTGAGAAATCAACCATAGTGCTACAAACTGGTTCTGGGTGGATGCCCATGGGCACAGAGACATCTTGATCCATGTCTCCTGCCACCTCAGTTGATGCTCTCACACCACATTGACAAGTTAAATGATTTGCAGGAAAAACATAGCGTGTGCTTCACTTCTGTTCATCCTCAGTGTCTTAACTGTCCTACATCACAAGAAAAAAGAGATTAAGTCAGTCCTCTACTATGACTCCATGTAAGAGCCCATAAGGAATCTCAGTAACAGTGTAGCATCTAACCATTAAGCCAGTTCTTATAAAAAACTACAGCTTCCAGAAAAGGAAAGAAGCATTTCCATGCCCCAAAAAGCCGAGAAAAGGTACTACAGGAAAAGGCACCATGATGCATAAGTAGTGCAATTTCTTATGGCTCTGATCTTTGTCCATGGAGTTAAATTCTTCTATTATCTATCTTCAGTAGGAGCTGTTTCAAGTAAGTGGGCCAAACGCTACATTTTAACATGCATATGACTGAAAGAAAAGATAGTAGTCCCTTTTTTCTCCTTCTAGTCTTCTTTAAAAAATAAAAGCCCACCATATGTTAAAAAAACATTGGCTGGGCTTTACAGCGAAAACTCATTTAAATAAGACAAAAATCATGTGAAGTCTGAATGTGGTTGTTAGATCCCAGATAACCAGAGTCGCAGGAAATAAAGGGGTTGCCTGACTAACTGCAAAAATACTGTCTGCCAAACACTGAGTCATGTTCTGAAGTGCAGAGAGCAGGGGAAAATACAGGAGAAAAATTTGAAGGAACTGCTCAGCACCCTGTAGTGGCTGACACAGAAACCTTTAGGGGGCAGAAGGGTTGTGATTGGCTGCAGCACAGGAAAAATCATGGCCTTTCTTTCCCCCCCTTTCTTTGTACAATCATTCCACAAGCCCCTGATGTACAACATCCTCTCTGAGCCCTTGCACTCCACTGGCCCAAAGTGATGCCTTAAATTTTAGCTTTCATATTTTTCAGATTCTGTACTGCATTAGTATGTAACTGAACTTTATATATATATATATAAAAATACATATATATATATATATATAAATATATATATATAAAGTGTTCCCAAGTTCTCTTCACGGTGTAGTTAGACAAAACAATTCTTTTCCAGCTGAGAACCAAGGACGGTCTTGCAGCTTCAGGCCCAAAGAAGTATAAACAATGGCAAATTGAGGAGACCAATCTGGGAGGATGGGGCTTTATAACCTGAAGCTGTAATTGGACAATTAACCCCAATCTGTAAATGGACCCAAACTTATAAAAGTGTGAAAACACATGACCCATCATCCATCTTGGGTGTAGCCACGGCCAGGCTCTTGTACTGCCTAAGGCGTATCCTTTGAAGGCCTTTTTAATAAATACCTACTTCATTCTTTTAACTCTGTCTAGCCTCTGTTCTAGGTAGCCTCTCAAGGCGTCAATTTTTGGCAACTCCACTGGGACAGCAAGGCATCTGGAACTAGGGCTGAAAGTGCTTCCCTGCTGAAAGAATCCAGTCCAGGGTCGAGCTGAAACCCAGGCAGACAGCTGCAGCTCTGCCAAACTTGGATCCCAAAGGCAATCAGTGCCCAGGAGACAAGCCCCTGGCTATGCTGGTTGCCACTCCAAGCCCACAATGTTCTCATGCTTCCCTTCAAATTCCCGGATTGTTCAGGGACAATTTAATCTGCCCAACAGCCTTGACTGTTAAAGGGCAAGTAACATGGGATACTGCAGCAAGAGCCCAGGGCTGTCCAGTGATCAGACACATTCCAAGTCTTTCAATCCAAAGAGCACAATGCAGACACCATTTCTGAAGCAGATACTCCCTGCAGGCCACGCAGCAGTGCCATCTCTGCAATGTGTCAGTAACACGAAGCAACTGCAGCAAATGGCTCTTAATAAAGAATCTTCACAGCATTGGAAAAAAGAAAAGGGATCCTCCTCCTTAATGCATCCTAAGTGACATTCAATCCTTATGAATGACCTAAGGATGTCTAGATGCTACAATGAGGATTGCCTCTAAAATGTAGATCAAGCTGAAGGACAAAACTACAGTTGCAGCTGGAAAGGGAAGAGGGCATCCCCCCTTTTCTCGTCCTGAAAAGGGCCATAAAAGAGCAACCACATTTGCTGCTACATAGCTACCCAGGAGACTCTGACCTGACATTCACCCACCTCAACTACAGCTGTCCTCAGAGCTGGAAAACCAGACAGATTTACCTGGTCTGTACCAACGACATCAAGATCTTCAATTGTGTCTTCTGCTGGACCCTCCTCGGAGACATCTTCTGTCTTAATCTCGTCTTTGCTGGAAATGAAAAACAAACAAAATAGCTAAGTCTTGAGAAATGTCATAACAGAGGCTGCACATGGCACAAGTGTGCTTAAGGCAGTGTATTTCACATAGTAAGATCTGCTGCTGACATCCATATAAGGTAGCTTAAAGTTACTGGCCCAGAATTTCCCAGTATGAAACAGGTTATGCTCTGAGGAATTTTCAATAAAACAGTTCAGAAACAAAACACTGATTTAAACAGGGACTACCTTCATGTTTAAAAATTTTTTGCTCTATTTTACTTATATTCACCAGGTCCATTTAACAGGTGTCCCAAAACCTGGAAAAGTATGCATTTTCCCAGGATTTGTGTTTCACCTTTTAACCTACTAATAGGAAATGGCACCTAAGACCTCAATAAATTAACTAAATTAAAGAAAAATACTTCAACTGAGAACTTTGATTGCTCAGAAATAGACTCCAGACTCCTTACTTCTGCAACACCTCTCTCACATCCAAGTTGTGTGGGGTTTCACTCTGGCATGTCTGCATGCTGCACACCAATGCTTCTCTAAAAGAAAGCCACCAGGTACACAGTAGCTTATAGCAGATCTGCAGAGACAAGAATCCTCTTTCATTTTCAGAGATGCAAAAAACATTTGTTGCAGCAAACAGCTGAGAGTAACTAACACTACAGATCTCCAATCCGGACACAGGAAGTGGGACAGGGAACTTTCCTCCATCCTCATCTTTTTCTCTGCACACTTGATATTACTCCAAGAAGGCACAGAAGCCCTGTGACAGTGGCAGGAGAAAGCAGTAAATGTCGATATTGGACAAAGGAAACAAAAAACCCCAACCTGTCCTTGGGACACAGCCCATAAGAAAGACAGGAGGGGCACACACCCTTAGCTCATGACGTATTACAAAAAACAGAAGGTGGATAGAGAAACCCCAAGTGTCAATGCCAGAACAGCTGAAGGAGCTTGTAAGACATCAAACTCTCACCAGTATCTTCTACGCAGCCCTCCTGGACAAAGGAATGGCAAATGTTCCTGCAAGCGCATCTCTTGAGACTTCAGCCTCTTTCTGCTTTTCCCTGCTGCAGAGGGAAGCTGGGAAGCACACTGCTGCTCTGGGGCTTTGCTTGCTGCTTCAGTCTGACTGGTTTCAGGCAAAGACCCTGCAACAGAGAGTGAACACAGTCATTCTTCAGCCTCACCCTCAGAGGTCTTGAGGTGGACATTTCCAGTATGTTCCCCACAGCACTGAAACAATCAGGCCAAGCTTGAAAGGACATCTGGAGCAAAGCATTCCTTTATTGAAGGAGACAACTAAAAGCCACTTAAAAGAAAATCCATTTAATTTGCCCACTGGTCATTTTTGTAATCTAGATTTATGAACTTGGCCCTGGTCCATAACTGCTATCAGTACTGCTGAGTCTATATAATGCTCAAGAAAGGAGGGCCTTTGGGGACACAAAGGAACAAGCTCTCTGAAGGCAAGTCACTGAAAAGATTTATGAGAAAGAATGAGAAAGAAACTAAAGGACACTGTGGAAAAATTTCCTTTCCTCCACATACAACTGCATATGTCCATAACACTTAGCATTTTTATTAGCAATTGTTTTCATATGGCTTTATTACATTTTAACTGAGTCCCACCATATCCATGCAGTGAATGAATACTTCACTACAGATCGGCAGTCCATGAATGCTGCCAAAACCTATAGTTATATGGATGCAGCCCACCTAACTATAATTCTTTAAGGAATCCCTAGAAATTCAACAGAAAGGAAAACCCTAGATGATAATTTGGCCCAGATAATCTGGCCTAAAGATCTGAATTGACTTCTAGAAATACCTTTCCTGTCTCAACTATCTACAGGGCCTAAAGCAACAATGCCCTGAAGTTAACAATTAAAAGCAATCAACCAGTCTCAGTCGCTCAGACAAATGCTAGATATTAGTACACAGCACAATTCAGACAATCTTGAAATCTCTTCACTTGGAGTCCTCAGTACAACCTTACTGCTATTGAGTGATCAAGGGACCTTTAACAACAACAAAGCTGAAGGCAAAAACCACAGTTCAAACTGGGAAGTCCACAACATCCAGCACATCATAGTTGTGTACTGCTAATGCAAAGCATGAAATAAATTTTAGCATATGCAAATTTGCTACAGCAAAGCAAAACAGCAAATACAGCAGTTTTGCCAGACAGACAGACAAAGAAAATATAGCTGATCAAGAACTGGGAAGTTTTCATACCATTAGACAGTTTCCTTTTAAAAGAAGATGTCTTAGATGAGCCCATGGGGGGCCACCCTCCCAAACTGCCAAGGACAGAGCTCTCCTCATCTTCGTTTGCCAATAAAGAGTTTCTGTACCAGACCAAGGGCTGCCATTCATCTCCTCTGCAGGGCAGTGGCTCTGTTATGTACCTCTGTAAGTAACTGTACCTGGGACAAAAACAAAAGCAAACATGAGGAAACTCACTGTCCTTCCCTTCAATATCAGGGGCAGGTATTGCAAGAAAGGATTGGCACTTTACTCTCCAAAGGTGCAAAGAGAACTGTTGAAGAGAGGGCACTGTTTTTCTCTGAAATACCTATTTCAAATGAAAATGTCTTCAAAGCTAAAAAAAATTCAGCATTTTGTGGGCATTAGTTAGGTAGTTTTTAGCACTAGAAACAAGACAATATCCACAGAAATTACAAAATTACATCAGATTTTATAGTTTTGTGTGCAGGGAAAGTCTGCCAATTGCTGCTGCTAGTAGCAACCTGAACATAGCAGAATTCTTTGAGGATTCAGCTCTTCTGGTGACCTTTTCTGCCTCGTGGACTGCAACACAAAGGAGATCCCAGGCAAGATATGCTCCCTATGATTCAGTAGTACAGGAAACAGTACAGGTCAGGCAATGGGGGTTTTACACCATGAATGCCTGTTCTGTCAAAATTAAAAACAAGAACAACCAATTAAATCATTTTTCTCTATTACCAGCTCAAATTCATTTCTCTCACTAAAATGTCAAGTGCCTGGAAGAAACAGTTGCAGAAGCTCTGCAGTTGCAGTTGCAGAAGCTCTGCAGTTGTGACAACACATGGGATGTGGGAAACATTGTCTGAAATCCCTGTTCTGTCTGATTCAGTCCAGAGACTTGACACTGGGACTTCCTGAATGTCAGGTGAAGCTATCACCTTTCCTGAAGCAAAAAAGCCTTCTTGAAACACTCTATTTGAAAAACACGACATTTCCAACAAAGTTTTTCTGATGCATTCCTACTTAGTAACAATAAGAAGAAAACCAAAGTCTGACTCAGGATTAGAAACTGGATATTCACCACATTTCAGCTACAGTTCATCACTTTAAAATCAAGCCCAGTGTTGTTAAAACAGACCCCACCTTAGCAAATACCAGAAGTGGCAGTTTTAACGCCAGCCTGTGCAACATTTTTTTTAGGAGAGTGGCCTGGAAAATATCAGACGTTTCATTTGCTTTGCAAAACAAGAAAACCAGTGCTGAGAGGTCAGGGTAAGCACCGACTCCAAAACAATTAGAGTCCTGGACTCTGGGGGCCCCAGGGATCAAGAAACCCTGGTAATGGAATTTGTTGGTTTCAAACAAGCACATATTGTAACTACAGTTTCAGGGTCTAATCCAACTGCTATCAATGTCAATGGAAAGAGTCCTATTGATTCAGGAATCAGGCCCTTCAGGCTGCTTGCTATTCAGCAATTCATTTCTTGTGTGCATTTTGTGGCACAGAGCAATTGACAAGCCAGGTATTTTACTGCTGCAGCCTGGGCAATTACAGGGGAGAGGGTTAAAGTCCATATACTTTGATGGTGTTGAAATATAGTCCTTTCTAACAAATGCCCATATTCTGTATCTCATCTGTTACAGGTACATTCACATATGTTAGCATACAGACCTAGACATCAATCCCACGATTAATAAGAAAAATGAAAATAACCAGATGTTTGTTTCTCAAAGTTAATGTTGACCTAAAACATTCCATCCAATAATTTATGATGGAGCTAAACCTAAATATTTCTAAGAGGAAATATAATCTCCAGCCTCTGCAAGGCACTTCAGGCCTCCCAGAATAGAAACTGTTATTCCAGAAACATAGTATGAAAGTACTTGTGGATAAATTACAATTTCCCTTCTAGTGAATTTTATTGTTTCCCATTTGTTCCCAGCAGGACAGGGAAGGCCCAAAGCAGTAAGATCTGAAGTCAAGTGCATTCCCTACTAGGTTCTGTTATTTCCCACAAAACTTTTCCATGAATAACCCTACCCGAATGTATCAAGTATAAGTGATACATTCAGGAATATACTTCCAGAATATATCCTCTGATCACGGGGTTTAATACAGTCCCAGGAAAAAAATCAGGATTTAGCTTTGATCTGACACATCAACAATTAAATAGCTTCCTCTTGTTTAATTAAAAACTATTCCCAAAAGGTAAATGAAATGACAGTTTTTCAAGGATGGTTTAACAGAAAACTACTTATTGCATGGGTGTCACCACAGATACTTACAACTCTTTAAAATACAGACAACATAGACAGGGTCATACAGAAACTGTCCAAACTGGGGCCTGGAGCAGTTCCCCTATGAAGACAGCCTGAGGGAGTTGGGATTATTCAGCCTGGAGAAGAGGAGACTCTGGAGAGGACTTAGAGCACCTTCTAGTACCTAAATGGAGCTGACAAGAGAGCTGGCTGACAAGGGGGGCTTTCTATTAAGGGCATGTAGTGATAGAACAAGGCTTTAAATGGCTTTAAACTGAGCGTGAGCTTAGATTAGGTATTAGGAAGAAATTCTTGATTGTGACCATGGTGAGGCACTGGAACAGCCTTGCTCAGAGCAGTTCTGGACTCCCCATCCCTGGAAGTGTTCAAGGCCAGGCTGGATGAGGCTTTGAGCAACCTGGTCTAGTAGAAAGTGTTCCTCCCTGTGGCAGCGGGGTTGGGACTAGATGATCCTTGAGGTCCTATGAATTCTATGAAAACAAATTTTAGTAGCAGATCTCAAAGATTCTCATCTGAGAAAAATGCAAGAATAGCAAATTAAATTATCCGTACCCATAGATTATCCACTTTAGGTTTCTCAGGGTCTGTAATCTGTGTGTGTTGACTATTTTTCTTCTGCATTTTGCATTCCAGCTTTGAATCACTTTTTTCAAATTAATTGTCTGTGTTGATGGCAATCATTAATAAATTGTGTCATGTGAAGTACAAGAAAATAGACATTTTACTATTCTTGACCCATGTTACATAAAACCCAGTTGATGATTCCCATGGAAATTATCCTCCAATTTCAGACAAAGTGACACAGGAAGAAGCAAGTTACATAGAGCTCAGAAAGATGTGACTGCCCATTTCTGCTGACTTCCTTTCTTCTTGTGTACTGGAGTGATTTGTTCAGAAATGTAAAAAGGCAGATGTGCCTTACTGTCCCAAGTCTTCAAACATGTTTTCAGAAAAATGGAAATACTGGTTTTTTACAGTATCTGTAACTACAATACTGAAGTGCAGAGATCCAGTTCCAAAATGAACAGCCTGACTAAGGAAGTAATGCTAAAAGTCGAACAGAAGTAAGAATGTTACTTCTGTCTCAAAAAAGATCAGAGCTGAGGCAGGTGAAGAAGGGAGTGAGATACATACTCATACACCTCTCCATTCAGGTGCATAATACTCCACTGATGCCAAAAGAAAACTACCACTCCTATAGTATTAAATGTAAATATTTAAACCACTGTAAAACATGGATCCACTGGATTTACTGTGTAAATAGTAAATTCTTGGATTTAAATATCTGTATTATAGAGAGTGTCACATATATTTATCTCCCAATTATATTCATGGAATCTACATAACTGAGGCTTGAAGCTATGGAAATAGGTAATTACAAAATAATGATCTGTACATTATTTCTTCCACAATCTTTTGATTTACTTTTCTGTTCAGAAAAGTATTCCTGCCACTCCACTAACCAGTCAAGTCACAAATCTCTTCCACCAAATTAACAGCCTTTCCCTTAGAAGAATTGCCATATGTGGCCACAAATATGTGTAAGAAAAATCTAGAATGCTTACTGCACATACAGTGTAAAATAACTACTACTACAAAATTCAACAAGTGTGTCAAACTAACAGCCTGAGGCATAGACTGATTTCAGATTTTCTCTGAGGAGCCCTTGAGCAAGCTCAGCCACACTGAAGTTCAAGTGTCCTTTGTACAAGGAGACAGAAATCACAAGTGGTGTATGTTGGTGTACAAGACCTTAACTTACACTAGTCTTTTGTCTGGCTTTAGCAGCTTGTTGGAAAATTCACTGATGATTACCAGAAAGCTCAAGTTAGGAGGCAAGCATTTTCCATCGACTCCAGTCGCTCCTTGAAAAGCAAATTCAATCCCTTCCCTATTGAAAGAAAAACAGAAAAGAACAGAGTAATAAAACAGACAACTACCAAAAGCAATGACCACGGACAACATGATGTTACATGGCACATACTTGTGTATCATGGCTATAGATTCTCTAGATTTCACTTGGTCCCAACCAAATGTTAGTGAAAAGCGACGAGCAAGTTCTTTGATGTTTGCAAAGGAAGGAGAGGAGAAGTCCACACCACTATTGCTGTCTTGGCTTTCTGCATGTGTCTGAAACAGCTGCAAGAGAAGTCTCAGATAAGCAAACACAGGTAATCCTACAGTCAGACAGAGAGACAGGCACAGCAAGCAACAGTCACCTCACACAGACAGAAGCCTCACAGAAGAGCAGGTAAATCATGTGCTTCTGAAGCACTAAATGGAACAATGATGAGGAACTGACACAAAGGACACTGCTGCGCTCGTAAGACAGGCACAAATCAAAAAAGAAAAATAAAAAATTATGTGCATAAACAGAGAACTGATTCCTGACAATGATGGTCCCATTGATCTCATCTCCCCTTGGGTCTTCTGAACCAAGCCCCAGAGGCCTAATTTGCCTGAGATGCTTTTAGAGTAGCACAGTGCAGATACAAAGCAGCAAGTTTGGCAGCACCATAGACGAATTTTGGAGATAAGAGTAGGTCAAAAGCGCATCTTGAGCTCAATTAACTGTGCTTTGGGGTTTTTTTCTGATAGAATATGGAACTAGCTTATTCTCATCAACCTGTTAACTTTCAAGGTCAAGCAAAGGCCAAAAAGGGCCTGTTGTCTATGTGATACCTAAACACAAAGTCCTGACTAAGTCAGCAGAATATATGTAGCCAAATGCTGCTTAGACTCATCTAAGCTCAGATTTCAAGGGTTGGTTCACAGATCTAAGCCCCCGGCAGTGTGTGTGAAATGAGCAAAGCTCATGTGTCAGTATCTCCGGGAGGAGCCTGCTCTCTGGATTACAGGAGGACTCCAGGCTAGAAGCAGCTCTGGCCATGGGCAGAGCTGGCAAAAGCAGCTGCTAAAATAGCTAACTGGCTATCAGTCAGCAGCTGCAAGCCCCAGCAACTGAGACCCTTCAGAAGAGCTGTAACCCATTTTCCTCCAGAAAAAAAAAAAAAAAAAAAATGCAAATACAGGGGGGTTGGAGCTGACCAGACATAGGCACATCAAGGGTTCCTCAAATTCAGAAGGAATTAAGGTAGTCCATAAAACACAGCATAATATCCTTAACATCTGTTAAACTTAGGAGACACCGTGCCCCAAGAAACACTTCATAATCTCACATCAGTTCTAACATACTATGCACTTGAAGATTAAAAACATGACCGAAAGATCATGGACAAAAGCACCTTTTAAAATAGATGTAATGATTTGAAAGGAGTTTTAATTATGACATGGAAAAACAATATACATACAGAAAATGCAAGAAAGGAAGTAATTTCTGTCACTAGGTTTCCTAATGATTTTGAATAATTATAGCATGGGAGGTAAAAATCTTCACTGTGAATACAGCTATATAAGAGCCCCCAGCCTCTTGCTTTAATGTTAACCTTACCTGCTGCAGACAGAGAATCAGCGTCTTGGCACTCTGAATTTTGTTATTGTATCTCATCTTGCTTAACGTTTCTTTAATTATGTCTCCAAAATCACTGTAGGTCTATTAACAGCAATGAAACATTTAAGAGTTATCATTCCCCTTCTTTAGTACTGGGAGTACACAAACCACATGACTGTTCAAGTGACAAGAAGTTCCTACAACACTCCCGATAGCAGAACATGCAAGTTAAAAGATGAAAACTGGATCTTTTCTAATATTCTGTATGTAAAGCAATGGTATGCTCCTTTAAGAGTAATGTGAGGATCAAAGTTACACTGAAATTGTTAAGTATTAACAACTAATGGATTGTCAATTCTTAATTCATAATTAATTGTAATTCATTAAAGAGAGCAAAGCCTCATCAGGAGAAAAGCAGATTTTTCTGTACTTTACCAGTGCTTGCCAATGAAGCAAAGAACAAGATTCATATTCAAGTATTTCCAAAGTTCTGTCAGTTGACTCAAGGAAACTGCCCACTCTGATGTTCTTGGCCCTCCTGAAACCCCCTTCAGAGTGGTTTATGCTCCACTAAACCCTGGTCATCTAAACCCTGGGACTCATGTGAAATGCAGGCACCTGCATATGCACTGTGTGAGCTGTATGAATTAAGCTGACCACTTCAGTGTGAGAACCTTAATAGATGAATCACCCTCCAGCCATAAATTGCTGCTCTGCAGTGACCTTTCTGGAGAAGCTGAGGAGCAAATGTCCAGACAGACATGTCCTCTCCTCAATTTCCAGTTGCTTTGTCTGCAGTGAGGTACCTTTCTGGAACCAAGAGAGGAGATCCACCCTATTCCTTCTTGATTTTACAGCCCTTTTGTGATTATTCCAGGACTCTAAGCCATAACACTATTAACACCCTACCTTTCACAAGCACTGGAGACACTTTCAAAAACTAAAATGCACTGATAGGAAAAACAACCTTATCTAAAACATTACCTTCACATAATACTTATAGATCTCAGCGGCTGCAGTCATCTCTACCACATTATACACTATTAACTTGCAATATGCTGCCAGAAGACTCCGCTTTTTGTGCAAATCATCAAGTTTGCAAGTTTCATCCTTTCCCTCTTCTGTCAGATCTAGGGAAACAAAAGCATTGAAGCTTTGTTCTATTACTTTAGTCAAGGTATCTCAGTTTAAATGACCAACTTTCACCTAAATAGCACAGACTCAGCTGTTCAGTAACAGATGCCAGCACTCATTCCTGTGTATATCAGAAAACACAGGTTTATTCCCATTTCAAAGCTGCAGCTGATAACAGTGAAAACAGTCTTCTTCTACAGTCTCCTTCTCTGATCTTCATAGGACTTTGGCATTTCTACTAGTCAGAATCCCCAAGTACAACACTGCTCACAGCTACAGAACTGAACCAGCAAGTAGAATAAAAGACACCAACACACCAAATGGAAAGGACCAGAAAAACTGCAACCACGTTTTTTTCCTGGAATAAAACAGATGGTAGAAAAGTAGTACATAACTCATTTGAAACCCTACAGAAGTCACACACAGTCAGCAACAGTTCCAATGAAATTCCCCAAATGCTTAACAAGACTGAAAGGAAGAAAAGTCACTTAATAGCATTAAGAACACATTAAGTGTCTGGAACTTGAGTTAGTTACTAGCTGGATAACTCATGGGAAGCAGATACACTCAAGACTATTCCAACAGTGCTACAAAGGTGCTTGGGGAGAGTTTCTTGCAGCACAAGAGCCAAGACACTCTCTTTTCTGCTGCACATGCAAGTTATCAACTACCAAAAGACTTCAGTCTCTGACCCATAATTTTGATGTAGACTGGGTCTGGAAACAAACATAAGGCAAATGACTGATCAGAAGTACGTGAAAGTTAAAGTTTAAAATGGAATGAAACAGCTGCCAGTTGTGCACACAGAAAAGCACATCTTGCATCACAAAATCACTTGTTCAGGAACGAATCTGCAATAGGATGACAGGGATCCTTTGTGGGGAGAACTGAGAAATTGAAGGCATCACAGAATAAAGGTTTGAAAACAGATCTCAGGCCATCTAACCCAAAGCAGGATAAATTTTATCAGTTTCAGATACATAACATAAACAACCTGAAACATAACCTGCTTCAGTAACTCCCTACAACCTACTTGTGCAATCTTTTCAACTGTATCTTTACTAATTCAGATGCTCTCACTATCTCTCTGTTATAATTTTGGCCATGCAATGTTGCCCATCAGTGGTTCTTGCATATGCACCATGATCAAGGAAGTCTGGTGCCCAAAACTGCATCTGAATAGCTGAAGGACAAGACTTAGACAGAGAGATCTAGAACAATGCATGTTTTTTCAAAGCATGGCACTTGAACTTGTCCTCAGAACCACAATGAACAATCTATTTTCAAAACACTCCCAAAAGAAACCAGCCTTTGTAATTACAACCTCAATAGAGCATCCAAATGTGTTTGAAAAAAGGCAGTATTTTATAATAGAAATATTATTTCCCACTGGATTGAGAGCAGCCCTGAGGAAAAGGACTTGGAGGTGTTGGCTGATGAGAAGCTCAGCAAGACACAACAATGTGTGCTCACAGTCTAAAAAGCCAACTGTGTCCTGGGCTGCATCCAAAGCAGTGTGGCCAGCAGGGCAAGGTTGGTGATTCTGCTCCTCTGCTCTGCTCTGGTGAGACCCCAGCTGGAGTGCTGTGCCCAGCTCCAGTGCCCCAAACATAAAGAAGGATGTGGACCTTCTGGAGTATGGAGTGGAGAGGAAGGTCATGAAGATGCTCTGAGGGCTGGAGCACCTTGCCTATGAAAACAAGTTGAGAGAGTTGGAGTTCTTCCACCTGGAGAAGGGAAGGTTCTGGGAAGACCTTGCAACACCTTCAAGTACCTAAACAGGGCCAACAAGAGAGGTGGAAAGGAACTTCTTACAACAGCATGTAGTGATACAATGGGGAATGGTTTTAAACTGACAGAGGGCAGATTTATTTCTTAGACATAAGGAAGATTCTTGACTGTGGTGGTGGTGAGACACTTTGCAATGTGGATGCCTCATTCCATGTTCAAGACCAGGCTGGATGGGCAACCTGATCTAGTGGCACGTCCATGGCAGAATTGTTTGGAACTGCATGATCATTAAGGTCCCTTCCAACCCAAACCAGTCTATATTTCTGTGAAATCTCCCCCACAGCCCCAAAATCAAAATCCACTTGCTTTTTACTCTGATGGCTTAGCAGGGTCCATGCACTGACACACTGCAACACTGCAAAGCCTTCCTTCCTCCAACACCATCATCTGAACCATGGAATTCAGTCCACCAAACACTTTTACTCACCCAGCCCTGCTTTACTTCAGCTCTTTTCATCATACAGGTAAATTTGCATCTGTATCCTGTGGTTAATCCAGTTAAGTACAGATCAAAGAATTACATGGTTTTTTGTTTGTAAAGGGGCCCAACCAGAAAAAAAACCAAAGCAACTCACAAAACAACAATAACAAAAGAAAGGCCAGCCCTTTTCCCCAATACATTCACTGCAGGTGAAAAATGGTAACAAGAATGATAGATTGTTTCTCCAGTGATGAAGATGTCTAACCTTTTTTTTCCTCTTCTTCATCCACAAAAACATGTTCCTGTATAAACGAAAACAGCTTTTCCTGAAGTGGTGTATTAGGAAGATATCCTAGGAGTCCCACTGCTTCTTCATTATTATTTGAATCCAGGTGACTCAAAATCAGCAACCAGTCACAGAGTATCATGAAGGCCTGTACCAATCAAATAAAGCCAAAGAAACATTTGGAGACCATGTTACTTTTTGTGCCAATTCCACTTTGCCTTTCCATCACACAAAATCAAGTTTCCATCCTACTTCTTCCTTGCAAACTGAAGATTTCTCTTTACCTCACCGTACGGTAAAATTTTACCACTGTGGTAAAATGCCCCAGCTAAATCCTTAAAAAACTTGTACGTTAAGATGCAGTGTATACAAGTATCACACATGAATACCACCTAAAGATTTTCAAGGTTCCATGGGCAAGAAGAAGAGCTGTATTATGTTGAAATACCCCTCTTTTAACACATGAACCACTGGACAATTTCTCCATTTCTTTAAGTAATATTCATAGCAAAACATTAATGAAGCAATGATACCAACCAGTACACTGATAGGTCTAATCAGAAAACACAATGATTTTCATTCAGACTGAGGCCTTGATTTTGCAGATGGACTCGTGCAGACACAAATCTATGCTTGACTAAAGCACTGACTTGTAGCATTTTAATTAGCATAACTTTGGTTTTTATTTAAAATAAATAGTTGAATACTGGGGGTTTTATGTGTTATTTCTCTGCTAAGAGACAAAAACATGGCAAAAATTTAATAGAATGAAACACATGAAAGTATGAAAAAAAAGGCAGGCATTTAAAAGGACATCTGAGCACAAATGCTCATTAAGTGATAGAAAAACACAAACCTTTTCTCTTACATCTTTTTCCTTATGGTGGAGGAAGTACGTGCAAATCTGACTGAAACGTCTCAGTTCCCTTCTTAGTGGAATAAGAGTCTCCTAAAAACCCATTTAGGAAAAACAAAAGAACCAGTATGTTAGAGACTATGATTCAACAGAGAATTACAGGACAAACAACAGTTGAATCTTTCTTCCACTCATATTATTCATTTAAGATAGCACAGCTGATGACATGATGAAAGAAGCTGGCATTTCACAGAACAGCTTACTAGCTATGAACAACTGCATCTGCCACAGTTGCTGAGACCAGTGGAATTAAGCAAGTCACAAACTCTTTGTTTCTCCATCTGTAGGGAGGGCAGCATGTATTCTCTTATTCACTTCATCTTATCTGTATAAAGCAGTGATAACAATGGAAGCAGAGTCATAAAAACCTCTGGTCCATCCCAACTAATATTCAATGTGCACTGCCTTCTGGAGTTGGTTTTCCCCTTCCTCCCCTAATGACTACAAAGGGAATAGAGTTTAACTTTGGCACTCAGAAACTTAAGACACCACTCTTTAAGATGAATCCAGCATGGGAGACTATTTGGTTTGCTCACAACCATCCAAAACACTTTCTGATCCTCCACCAGGTCCCAGCTGCACTGCACTGAGCTGTGAGCCATCAGTGTTAAAGGAATGCCATTACAAGAGAGCCAGATTTCATGCTATGCAGCTCTACATTTATAAAGGGATCCATCCCAGGACATGCTGAGAAGAACCAGGTGAGGGACAATACACTGCCTTAACACTGCTAGGGGAGGAGCAAGGGTGAAATAACAGACCTGCTGCCCATGAAATATTGTTTTTCTGCTCTTGGAACTTCTCTATTTGCCAACATCCAGATTTGGCCTTGCAGAGTGGGCTGTCACATCTGCTTCCAATCAAAATCTGCTCCCATATGAAAGGCCAAATTAAAAAATGTGCTGCCCCATAACCAAGTCGAGCTATCCGTGTCTGGAGTGAAAGGCAGAACACATTAGAGCAGTGAGAGATGTGGACATCCACACAGGAATGGAATGGGACGGGAATAGACAGTGAATCACTGGCCAAGTGGGTAATCTAGCAGCTAGCATTTCTCACACAAATGTCCGTGTCAGCGCCCTGTCCTGTATGCACGGGAGCACCAGGGAAGGGGACAGAATGACAAAGCAGCGCTCAGTGAAGTCAGAAATCATCATGAAGAGGAGCCCCACAGGGTACACATTCACATATGAAACAAAACATAAAAGAGTTTTCTTTTCTGGTGTCTTAAGCTAGACTTTCTTCTCAAATACCTGCTAGAGCTTGGTACTTTATAAATTACGAAAGTAAATGGTCAACCGATGAGAAAATTACCACTTTCATTGACCTTTCTGACAGAAAATGTATGTAGGTAAATCAAGAAAATAGAAAAAGAAACAAAGCTACAGAATGTCCTGGAGTTTTCATTGAATATTCTTTGTTGCTTAAAACAAAAAAACAACAAACTCTTTGGCAGTGAGACAAGTTCCTTATCTCCATCAAGCCTTAGGAATTTGATGCACATGTTTTGCAGTAAAAATAGCAGTGAACCATTGTTCCTGCAGAATGAAAAAGCACACACAGTTTAAAAGAAAAAAAAAGGAGGAGAAGATAGAGAGAAAATGTCTCAATTCAATTTGGTTTCTTTATGAAAATAGACAAACTATATTCTTATAAACTTGCTTTTTCAACAAATCTCAGAACTGAAGAATTAGTTTCAATTTCTATAAGCACAACTCCGGGTTTCAAAATTACATCAGCAACCAACCTTGGGAGAATTTTCCGAAACTGCAGCTAGTTGCCACAAGAGAGAAAAATATGTGCACTGGAGAGCTGGTAGGATAATCTGCAAAGAAAAACACATGTCCTTTATTTACATGAGAGGCTCAGCAGCCAAAAGTGTAGGACTAAACAAGGCGTTCAAGCCTGACATTCTGCATGCTGCTTGCATGAATACTTCCCAGTTGTATTTAAAGCCTTAAAATAAATTTAACAGGTTTACATACAAGCAAAATACTGCCCCCTGAGAAACTTCATTACTAAGGTGCTGCTTCTGCAGAACTGACATCTTGATGAGTTCAAGGGAAAGCAATCCACATATCAAAAAGCGTGTTCCCAGAGGCTCACTTTAGCTTGGGAGCTCTTTGGGATTTCTTTGAAGCCTTTGATGAAAGGCAGGCTTCTCCAGAGGCCAGTTCAGAGCAGGAGCCAAACCTTGGTGCTTCGATGTTCCATCTAAAGGAGTCCACCTCTACCCACTGGCTGCAGGCTCTCTCTACTCAACTAAACTTCAACCCTTGCCAAAAAACCCCCCAAGTTCTCTCCTGCAAATGGGGCTGGTTAGCATTCATAACTGCTGAAGTATTTCACCTTGCAATCCTAGAATACACAACTCCATCTTTGCACAATGTTTGAGGTGAGGCAACCAGGTAACCAAAAGGCTGCAGTTGAGACAACTGGTAATTATAAAACACTGCAAGAGTCAACATGTAAGCACCAGATCCAAAGTATTCCAATTTCTGGTTACATGCAATCTAAAAAGGGTTCCTCAGGGTCCCAACAATTTCATATGTACTGAAACTGAGACTGTGCAATCATTGGAAGTAATGAACATGACAAAGGATCAATCCAGATGTCAGATGATTATCACAGTTCTGAAAAATCTCAAAAAATTAATTAATATAAAGGAATGAATTTAGAGATTCCAATCACATTATCACATCACATTATCACATCAAAGACAGCCTCAGTTTTCCAGATTGAGAAATGGACACAGTATCTTCCTGTCTCATAGAACATTGAAATACAAGATTTTTTAATACTTTGTATTTAATTGCGCTTTCATAAAAAAGAAAAAAAAAAGTTTTTCAATGTTAAATATTAACTACTCACCAGAACAGGCAAACTGCCATGTTCCATTTCAAACACCAGGAACCTTAATGTCTTGTCATACAGATTCCACTTGGTGAGATCATGGGCACTGCAGGTGAAAATAAATAACAATGATACACTAAGCAAGAAATGAAGACTCACCTGATCAAACAAGTTAAATCTATCCTATTTTTGCTTTTCTGCTAATTGCACATGTATAGCAATACCATTAAACAACTAAATGTTAATTATAAGGAGGAAAAATTAAGTTTTCATCATGTAACACTGCAAGCTTTAGACTATAGCTTTACAATCTGCATTCCTACCACAAAACTGCAGTGTTATAAAGAGAGGGAAAAGAAGCTTGAGTTCTGTATCTCTTGCTATACTTTATGTATGCTCCTTTAAGTGCCCAAAAAGGTCTAAAGAACAATTTCCTCAGACAACTCTAAAAGACTGTTTTTAACAGTCTTGAGTATTCTCAACTCAACATTAGACTCCTCTTTGCAAAACCAGACAGCCCCAGCATGCTGGACAGGTAAAAAAACACATTGAGAAGAAGGCCCAATTCCCCTAACTATCTTGCACAACAATTTACCAATCTCTGGAGAACCAAGGTTTTGAGAAATCATATTTTAACAAAAGAAGATCAGATAAACTAAAAATAAAAAGCAGATTACACCTGCTGCAAAGAATGACTGCATTCACTATACCCTCTTCAGACTGACCACCAGTATTGTCAGTATTGTAAGGCTGTGGAAAAACATCCAGCTAGGACAGAGGCACCACAATTCTGCAGCATACACTTCTCAGCCACATTAGGGCTGATGCTCAGTAACGAGTCCAAAAATAATTTCATATCCAAGAGTACAGTTCTAGTAAGAAGAAGCCAAACCTTGCAGCAACTGTCATAGAGATCCTTTTCATTCTCTTGTGAAAAACCCCACTAAACCCAAGAAGAAATTCTCGCTTTGCATGTGTAAGGTTGACACTTTAAGTATATGGGAATATAAATTGTGGAAATAAACTTTTATCTCACTTATGGAAAGCTGCTACTCTTCCCAAAGTAGAGTGCATCCGGGAAATTTCTCCTGTGTCCGTACAAAATCCTCCTTCCTAAATCATGAAAGTTTGGGAAAGAGAAAGGAATTAACCAGTGTGGGCCAAGGCAACTACTGTGCTCTCTTTCCAACCAACCCACAAGCTTGGATCACCCTCCTCCAGCCCTCCTTTAACCTTTACCTTTAAGCACTCTACTCATGTCTTGCTCTACAGTCAAAAGAAAACAATATAACTGCACAGAAATTTTCTATAAGGGAAAATTCCTGTCATTAATAAACCAATGGCAGCCTCCCTAGATTGCAGTATTGCTAACACAGAGTAAAAAGTAGCAATTAGTCTAACATGGTCCCTCACACAGTCATTAAGGATCTCGGGAAAGCTAAGTGTTCACATGGTGCTGACCTTCCTTGCTTCCAGCTGCCAGACCACATTCAAAGATAGCTAAAAATATATTAAATACTTTCCCATAGATGCAATTGCTGTAGTTTCCACAAGCATACTATGTGATTCTGAGGGACAAAATATACAACCAGGAATTAGAAGGGAGGAGAAATATCTCTTTATTTAGATATAAATCACACTACGGAGGAGTCGAAGAATCCCTGGTCTTGCACTTATCTTGTTTCTCATAAGTACACATTCTCCCACATTGACATAGATCTCTATTTAAGACCAATAAAATTAATCCAATCTGAGGTTAGGGGATTTTTTGGCTTGACACATTTTGCAATATCCCTGTGTCCAATAAAAACCTGCCAGTGTTAACTCTCATACCATGGCATGACACCTGTTCATGACGGCACAGTTGATCAGATCAACTGCAGGCTTCTGTTGTTCAGCTCAGCCAGCAAGCTATTCATATCCCCACCAGCTGTTTCTGCTTTTTAGAACTAATGAAAAGCTTTGAGGGAGACTGCAGTCCTCTTTCAAGGGGAAAGTCATTATTTCAAAGACCCTCAAAGCTATACAATCTGCATTACAGACTGCTGTTTGCTGTTTTTTTTCCCTACATCCAAAGTGACAGCACAAAGGGCATCCTGTGTACAGCCAAATATGGAGAACTACAGAATTGCACCTTTTTGGGAAGAACCTCGTCACCTGTAGATTGACAGCACTCACTAGCTGGTTTTGTACATTGTATCTTTAGCACAGTACTGGAGTAACTACAAAGCAACCACAGACCTTGGGCCCAGAATATATGGTGTAGCTATTTTGTCCCTCACAAGTACACATTCTCCCACAGTGGCACAGATCAACAAAATAATTTCAGTATGAGGTTAGGGGACTTTTTGGCTTGACACATTTTACAACATCAGCATCCAATAAAAGCCTGCCAGAAGACATACAATGCCCTGTTGGTGGTGTGGGGTACCTTGTTTATTATTTTCCCAACTCTATTCCTGCCAAAATATACTGCCAAAATGTATCTGCTTCATTAAAATGTGAAAAACCATTCTTTTCAGAGGTGCAAACCCATCTTTTAGAGTTCTGCCTCCTTCAAGCAGAAATGGTAGGCAAAGAATAGTTCCATATCCCCCTTAATTTTCTTTGTTTTCCTTTTTTTTCCTAGGGGAACAGTCTGCTTCCCCTCAATGAGTCACACTCACCTTTTGCCAGAAGCAATCTAGTAGCTGGTTAAGTTGTTTCATCAACTCATCTATCATTTGAGTTCGAGCACAATCCACCTTACTATAGATGGCAATTTCTTCACGGCACAGGACATAGTAAGTCCTGGAGGAAGCCTCGAGGACAGACATGTCAGAGTGTTTGGCCACAATGTCTTTTATTTCTCTCAGCAAAGCATCCAAATGCTGCAGATGATAAAAGGGGTATTTATAGGTAAATTATACAAAAAATCCTCCTATGCTTTAAATCACTTCACTAGGCCCACATATCCCTATGGGTCATATAAACAAGATGAAACAAATGCCAGTCTAAGGAAAACAGAGGTAGGATTAGAGGACACAACTTTTTTTTCAGTGTTAATAGCTCTCTTCCATCATTATGACTCTGGATCTTCCTAAAGAATGAAGCAACTGCTCTAAGTTCTACTTTAGCAATACATGTCTAGCACTACATAGGGAATAAAAAATGCCTTCCCAAAGGACAGGTCTGTCTTCAAACAATGGAAGTTGTCTCCCTCAGCAATGGAGAATGTTTTGGATCGGGTCTTCACTCGTAGTGGGACGAGGTAACTTGTGCCACTCTACTGAATTGCTTTCTTCCACTTCAAGTTTTGGGCTGAAATTAACCTCAGAGTGTTTGCCTACCACTGCCTCCCTGTAAACACCCCTGCTTAAGAATACATTCAGCTATTTCGAGGATTTCATCTATCCATTTCTGACCATCCCTTTCCCATCAGCAGATATACTATCTCCATTCTTATCTTTCAGTTACTGTCCCTCCCCAGCAGCTGGGAGTCAGCCTTCATCGAGAATGAAACCCATTCTGTAGTAAACTCCTGGGAGACACCAACTTAAGACACATGGCATAACCCACCCCCTCTCCAGCCAGGAATGAAAAAACCCAGGGCTGGGTCTACCACACAAAACCACAAATCATTACCCACCTAGGCCAGACACAGCATAACAGAACTGACAACCACTAAGGCTTTTCTTTGCAGCTCCAAATCAAAGAGAAAAGCCTGAACAAGACCACTTTCCCTAAGGTATGAGACCATTTCATTGTATTTCAACAATTTTCTACTTGTTCCAAGTCCCATTAAACTCCCTACATTCTGACATAAACTTAGTACATTCCACATGAACTGATTACCCCAATTCCTATTCACCTTCTCTAGATGACCCGTACTGTAAACATCTAAATCGTAATACTGAGGAATCTGCAGAAGATTTGCCACTTTTTGTGCATCTGTTGAATACTGCAGAGAAAAAACAGGATATGAGTACATTGCAGGAATTTTAATGAAATATTTAACATGCATTCAGAGAGCAGCTGTTAAGTTACCTTTGCCAAGAGCTGAGGAAGCACCATAATAAAGTGTTCAGTAATTTTGGTACAATCTTCCAATTGGATTTTCTTCTCTTTTACTGACAAAATCTGCAGATAAAGCATTTGGTTTCAATTATAAAATCTCTGGGATGTGAGTGGAATCTTACAAGCTTAACTCATATTGCATTGTCTCAAGCATATCAAGCTAAGATAGAGGCACTTGTCCATGAAGAAAACCAGATGCTTTTTTTCTGTTAACCTTAAATTAGATGCAAATTGCTGAACAGCTATATGTCATGGATAAAATGCTCATCATTTGTGAATAACATGCTTCAAGTGGCTCTCCTCTAATGCTCATCTCCTTCAACATCCACTTCAAGTAAGATCTAGAGGTGAAAAGACATTGCAACATTTCAGAAAAATAAGCTATTTTATTTCCTAAGATACATCTGCAACTGGGAACAAGCTATCTGGCAAAGTACATAAGGCAAAGATAATGCGATGACAGGACAATAAATAAGACTAAGATGCACTGACTTTTTTGGCTGCACCTCTGCCCACTGGAGGATGACCTTCAGCTGCTTCTCTGACTGTTGCGAGGATGATTTCGATGAGAGCACTTTCCTGGGCATCGCTCAGTGCTGGAAGTAAATCAGTCTCAGCATCACACAAAAGAAAAGTGCAGATGCAGCAACAACTGATGTAAAGCCTACTCATTTACCTGAGGAACTGTGGAAGGACACTAAAGAACAGGAGATGCAGTGCTGCTAAATAAACAGCTAGAGAGTGTTTGACTTCATTTGAAGGAAGTTATTTTCTACATTTACTGAGTACCATTAATCCCTTAATTTGGATTTTGGGGCAGTTGGGCTTGCAAAAACACAGCTGTTTTAATGAGGTCTCCTACTGACTAGTCTCATTTAGGATAAATCTTCTTTGAGTACCAAAATGCTCTAACTCACTGGGTCTATGAACTGATTTTAATCACAACTAACTCCAGTTCTACTACAATAACTATTCATAGAATCATATAATGGTTTGGGTTGGAAGGGACTTTAAAGATTTAAGCTCACTTCAAAATAATTCTACAAGAAAAACCCCTCTAGGGTTAGATGTCAGTGAACTCAATACATTACTCATTTTCTTTTGAGGCAGGAATAAAAGCCTGACAATAATTGCATTTCAATCTATTAATACTTTTAGATTCTAAAGTTTTGGACAAACAAAGTGTACACTACATAAGCATTATGGCTTAATTATACCAGTATTTATTGCACAGGTTCTAAACTAACATTACATAAATACAGAATATTGAATAAAACAAATATGTTGATATAAATATTACACTAGCAGTTCACTGAGTTGCATCTGCTTTGTGACACTTGGGGACCACAGTTTGGGACCAAATGGTACTGCAATATGAAATGATCCTAAACTAGCTAAGGTAAGCTTCAAAAAATAGCATGGGGAGATTCATTCAGACAAAACTAAATTCTTTGTTTACCCACCTTCTCCAGCTTCTTCAGCATTTTTTAATAGAAGAGTGGTCATGCACTCCCAGTCCTTCAGGAATTTGCCTGCCCAGTCCCACAAGCTGTCTACTAGGTATGCAACATGTTTGTGTAGCTAGGGATTAAAAACACAAGCTTATAAAAGCCAATACATCACTCAAAGAAATACAGCTTCATATGCTCCTCTCCCTTTATCCAATGACAAAGCTCTGTCATTCACACATATATTCACATGCAGTATTCCAACATATTTAGTTCAAGGCCAATCAACATTTAAACACCACATCTTCAATCTGATACAAAGCAGGAAAGGGGTGAAAAAGCAGGAAAAGCAGGCAAAAAATATTTAATTTTCTCTTTTTTTATACAAATTTAATTTTAATTAAATATAAGTTAAAATACAAATACAAATTTAAATTAAATAATCTCTGAAACTAAATTCTGTGTTATTTTATATTGCTGATCATAACAGCCAAAAATCCAGGACTAGAAACAAGTCATCTATCCAATTCTTTGCAGAAAGATTCAAAACTGCTATGCCTGAGACACTTTGGCCAGATAGAGGCACCACTGCAAAAGCTAAACCATGAACTGTTTATCAGCACTTAAGGTGATAAAAGTCTCAATAAAACCACAGTTTTTGGTCAGCATGGAGCCATGGTACAGCAACCCACATCTGCCTCCAGGACGACATGGACACGTACCAAAAAACCCTCACTTGGTCTTTCAGATTGTTTCCAGAAACTGCCTCAGCACTGATTCTCTCCATTAGCACATTTAGTACTAAATTAGTTTTAGTACAACAGAACAAAAATGGCTTCATTAAAAACTTAACCTAGAGAGTAAAAACATTTCAAACACCATACCTTTCAGAGCTCACCAACAGAAATTGCTTTCAAAAGCAGAAGATAATTGATTTAATATGCAACACTGGATTTAAAAGGCTTACTGCAGGGGCTGTTCTCTCACCTCACTCTCCAGGAAAAAGTGTATTAATCTTTTCAGTTGGTCAGTGCTCGCCCCAAACTTTCCTCCTCCTTTGGGCTGAACTTCTTTATCTCCCTCACGACTCAGAAGCCTGCCAAAAGAAAAGCACATCAGTCCAGTTCTGCCACATTCTCCTTACTCTTACCAACGTAACACTAATTCTGTCAAGATCACAAGGACTGTATTTCTCTTTCTTAAGTGTCTACTTATTTACCCCAAATCTCATTAGACTTTTTTATAAGATGAAAGGAAAAAAGACTGTTTTCCATTATGAGAAATACGCTATCCCTGTGGATGCAGAGACTATTTCTGACAGTTTCACAGGTACCCTGCCACCTTTCTGGATGACGGATGCAGATTCCACAGAACTGATCATACAACAAGGTAGGCATTTGTTTGTGCTTGAAGAGTCTTGCTCTAGGCCAAATTTAAACCTTAACAACACAGCAGAGATATTACTACACAACCACTACTCACATCACAGTGCATCTTGGAACTGCAGCTTCTTAAGGAAAGCACGGTATCTTGTAATTATAAGAGGCAATTAATGTCACAAATACAGTGGGAAATCTGTTCTTCCTCTTCTGTCTCAAGTATGAAGCACAGTATGAGACTTCCATTTCCCCCTTCATCCAAAATTACTCCACCATGCACAAAAAGTGCTAATCCCAAGATAAATACAGGAAGGCCATCCCTGCAGATTAATGGAAGGCCCCAACAGCTTGGATTTAAGAGCTGGACCACAGTACTAAATGTCAGCAAAAGCTTGTGCATTCCGGAAGAGCTTCTGCTGGTATAATTTATGCCAGCTAAGTAACCTAAGTTAAAATATGCACACATGGAGGAGATTTTGTGCAAGCCAAATAGAAGGGGCAGCAGGGGTGGAAAGCATAAGCATTTATACTGAAACTCAGACGTATAACCAGGGAAAGAAGCGTGTCACTAATATTTCTTATCACACCAAAATGAACATTCTACACTGGAAAAAGTGCTGGAGAGATGCCCTGGGCAAACAAGAACAAGGATGAGATTTACAGGGTCAAGGTGTCCACAAGGCACTGGCAAGCTGGGTAGAAAAAGTGAAGTTATCAGGGCAATCACTTTGGTAGCAAAATGCAGCAGAGTTCTGAGAGGAGACACATCTAATTTATGAGAGCATATTAGGACCAACACAAAAGACAAAGTCTAGCAGATGTAGTAGCAGACTCATCAAAACAGAAATTTCTCTTAATTTGTCTTTCTGTTGGACTTAGCTCCACAAATTCCAGAATGCCAACATTTTAGTTAGACGGGAAAACACAACTTGGAGGAGATTCTATATGCGTGGAAACACAATTATTATTTCTGAATGTTTCCCCACAAAATCCCTGCCTAAATATTTTTATTTTCATTCCTTTTTGTAAGTCAAGATTATTTCTCTCAGCCATAGAGATTGCCTCTTCCCTTTTTAGCATGCCAACTCCGTTCAACTTCATGCAACCATTGTTATAAGAAGCCCATTTATTAGTTACTCCTGGGGAAGATAAACCCTGTATTTCATTAACCTGACAGCAAATTGGGAGGGCTTTTTAATCTGCTGCATCTCTCATTATTCAAAGCCTTTACAATGTATAAGGCAACTTCCAAAGGGAGAAGAAGAGGCCGTTTTTGTGATTAATCACCAAACTATGAAAACCCAGCAGATGCCAGGTGACAGATTAGCTTGTAAGAAGTAAAGTAATAGGAAAAGAAAGTAGAGAGAAAGAGGGCACATTCTCAACATGGCATTGGCACTTCATATTCCCTATGTTAGACTTGCTCGCACCTATTGTTTCAGGCCTGTGCAGGAAAACATGCAATTACCCCCAGACAGCATTTCTCTTCTGATTCACCAGAATAAAGATGGCACACACTTTCAGCAGAAAAATTAATGCTTAATGTCCCCCTTAAATAAATCCACCTTCATTCCAAAACAAATGAGAATATGCAAGAAGTAGGCAGGCAGAGATACCTTTTATAAAGGAATTCCCCAGCTGCTACTGCAAGTGGACGGTGAGTGGTATAAACAAACTGGTATAACATTTCACAGTCTTCAGCTGATAACACATCCTCACAGTTCCTAGGCAAAAATAACAACGGAAGTTATAGTCCAGGTTTATCTGCAAAGAATAGTATGAATGCTATGTCCAGCTTTTACTAGACTTGATTCTCCATAACCGTGCAACTTGTTTACACAGCTATGTGTAAATTTTTGTAGGGCATTTCTAAAAATGCTCTCAAACAAAATTGGCAGCGTTCTTTTACTCACTGTGTAGAGAAACAGAGGTCTGTGTAAGCCATGACAAATCAGGCTCACTGCATAAACACAAACATTAATTTAAAGTATAATTACAGTTGATCAGTGATCACGGTAAAAAGAGCAATAGTAATAAAACAGGAAAATCATGCCTTTACTTTATGCTTAGATGTTCACCAAAGAAGATAATAAACAAGAAACCTTCATTCTGCAGTACAAATTATTTTTAAGTTATTTATTCCAGTATTTTTAAACTAATATTCTATTACAGTAGAGTCCCACGTAAAAAGAATTCAAAACACATTCTTGATGGCACATTTATGGCTGTGACCTCTCTGCACAAACACATTCAAAGTCATGACTTTTTTCATTCAGCTACATATCTTGATAACACCACATGCCAACTAGTAAACATAGAACACTTTCTGAGAGGTAGAAATGGTATTCATATCAAATATTTACAAAAAAGAAACTGAAGCATCAAGGTTGAATAACCCAAGAGATACCAGAGCAGCGAAGTCCAAAGAAAGAATTACAGTTTCCAAATACCTCTTTCTTACTGCCACAAAAATGTCACTGGACTAGGCTACTTCAGAGAATGAAAGAGCAACATATGAGATCCTTACACTTACTACACCCAGGTGAGAGGAAAGGGTTTTTATTGATCAGTGCATTCAATCCTCAAGTAGTAACACTTTAAAACCATCTACAGCTGTGGTCCAACACCCTCTCTACAACTGAGGATTCATGCTATTCTCTTGCTAAGAGTGATGTCAAAAAAAAATGGGCAGTCCTTCCTAAGCTTGCCCATTTGTCTCAAACCCCATCACATCCTTTAGCATCCTCACAAGTCACAGAGCCCCAAAATATCCTCCAACCTGACTGAAAAAGAAGTGAGCTCACATTAGGTGAGAACATCACTGGAGCATCCATTAAAAAGGTCTTTAAATGAAAGTGCTAATGGTATGTCTCCAAAAGTGATGTACCAGTCTCACAGGATAATGTGAAATAAAAGCTGCCTTATGTACTTAAGGCAGGTTTTGGTGGACTCTTTAAACATGCAATAACCTTGAGCACATATTTGCAGTAATAGAACACATAAGAAGTGTAAAGGAATACATATCAAGAAACCAGCATAAAGGAAAACATTTATGCCTCTCATTTTACTATCTACAGCACTGGGAAAGTAGAGTAAAGATGTGTTTATTGGTTAAACAGTAAAAAAATGAAAGAAGTAAAATGGTTTTATGGTGCATTAGAGTATATGAATAAGCAGTGGTGTGTCCCATGAAGCCATCAATGATCAAATTTATTAAACTTCTACAAGTTTAACAAGTGAGAGTAAAACAAAGAATGACAACAAAGAGCACTTACAGGAATAAACAGACATGATATAATAAGTATAAAAGGCTATGGGGGATTTACAGTAAAAAAAACTAGCAGTCTGACAAAGTTTCTTTCATTCTTTTTAATGTCTATCTATTATTCAGTTCTTTTAAAGCATTGGTTTCCGTGAAGATATCTTTGTCATTTTTTCTCCATATATATTTTTTTCAAAATTAGTGGACAACTTGGAATATAAGAAATTTCACAAACATATGGTGACCTAGACTGAACCAATACAGAATCACAGAGCACTGAAGATGGTCAGCACCTCTGCAGATCATCTGGTCCAATGCTTTGCTCACAAGAGGATCAGCTACAGCACATCAATGTGTCCAATCTATGAAGTCAAAGACTTTATAAAATCTCTGGCAATGTGTTCCAGTATTGGATCACTCTCACAGTGAAAAACCTTTTTTCTTATCCTTAAATGGAATTTCCTGTATGAACATGACAGTCAAATGCACACAATTTTTAATATTTTTTTCTTTATATTTCAGGTTTGCTCTCTTTAGCACATTTATAGAAATAATGAAATACCTGAATGTTTCTATTTTAAAATAGTTCCTTGACTAACTTGTCAGATAGCTTGAAGAGCTCAGCAGCACCTATCACTCTGGCTAGAAATTAAGGACTTTCCACTACTAATGAAACTGCTTTTCCATAGGTATTTTCTATCCTTAGGAAAGAACCTGGGGATCCTGGTGGACACCAAGTTGAACATGAGCCACCAAGCCAACCAGCCAAGGGTTCTCTTGCTGAAAAGAAGGTGGATGGTATCCCAATCTGCAGTGTTACCAGCAGGTTTGGGGAGGTGATCCCTCCCCTCTACACAGCACTGGTGAAGCCACACCTGGAGTGCTGGGTCCAGGGCCGGCCTCCCCTGTACAAGAGACATACTGGGGAGAGACCTAGGAAGGGTCACAAAGATGACCTGGGGATCATCTCTCCTGCAACTGAAGCATCTCTCCTTTAAGGACTGTTCAGCCTGAAGGAAAGAAGGTTCAGAGGGATCTTAGCAATGTGTGCAAGTACCTGGTGGTGGGAGTAAGAAGACAGAGACAGGCTTCCTGGTGCCCAGGACCAGAAGCAACAGGCACGAACTGAAACACAGAAGGCTCCTTCTGAACATCGGGAAACATGTTTTCACTGTGAGGATGACAGAGCTCTGGCACAGACTGCCAAGGGAGACTGTGGAGTTTCCATTGCTGGCGATACTCAAAAGCCATATGGATGAAGTCCTAGGCAATGTGCTCTATGTGGCTCTTCTTGAGTAGGGATTTGGACCAGATGACCCTTCTAATTTCAGCCATTATGTGATGTCCAAAATCCCAACCTCCCTGTTTTTAACTTTGTCTTTTAAGTTGGGTTGGGTTGGGAATTTACCTGTTACATTAATCTAGTGCACTGTTATTTCCTCCCTCCTTGACCCATGAGTAGGTGAGAGGCTGCTCCAGCTGCAAATGAAGCACCCCCAAACAGCAGAGAAGCAAAGGAAGAGAGAATGATCCATTTTCTTTGTAGCACAAGCTGACAGATATTCCTGACACCACTGGAGCACATGATCTTTTGTTTTTTCCTTTCTCGAGTGGGAGAGAATACCTGTGCATATTACTACTACAATTACTGTTCAACCACTACTCTCTGAGCCACGATGAGGTTCACGCTCATAACTCCCACTGAAATGAGTGCTCAGGTGTTTTACCTTGCCTTTACCTGCAAGCAGCAGCACTGGACTACACCTACTACCACCAGCACTAGCACTACCACACTGAACAGGTGCCTCTCTTTTTTACATCCATAGGGCAGTCATCAACCACACAAAGAATACTTCAAATATAGCAGTAATACTGCTGCAAATTTACAGCCATCATAGTGCCAAGCAACAGATAAAGGTTAAGCCACAAGTGCCTGCCAGTGTTTAGATGCCTAAAAATAAACAGGCATGGCCTTCCACATACCAATCTCATGACATACCATTTTCTCTGCACTTCAGTGTGAACGTGTCACAAAGAAGAAACTGGGACATTCTAGAGGGAGATCACAGACCCATTTTGCTCTGCATATGGCACCAGTTGAAAGATTTCTTATTTTGCTTTTTGTTTCATTTTGTTGCACGCAAGAGGTATGACTGCTGTTGTTGCTTGACTTGGGTCTGTGCTGTTGCTCATACCAAGGATAACCACCAAAACCGCAAGAGTAAAATAAAAACACACCTGATGCGCTTCACAGAGTTTTACACTAGTCTTTGTTTTTAGTGGCTGTGCAGGGTAAGATCTGGTACACATTATGGTGATGACAACCCAAGGTACAGCATCTCAATCAAAAAAGAATCTGTTCACTTTGCATTTAAAATTAAGTCAAGTTAAACAGACGCATTATAAAAGCAGTATTTGTGCACAGAGCACTTTCAACCAAAAAAAAAAAATATATGTTTAAAGTATTCTAATGTCTGCAATAAAAAATTTAAGTACAAAAAATCATGTACTACTAAACTGTTCTGTAATCTCACTCTAGCTCCTCTGCTCTCTTTGCAGTATTTCAAGGCACACTTTGGTGATCAGCAAAATGACAATATGGTTGCCACTAAAATGTAACAATAGTCCTTTCCCACCCACTGTACAATGGGATTAGCATGTTGCAATACACTGTGATTATGCTGTGGCAGACTGATTTTTTGTGTTTAAAACTCAGTTTAATTTCCAGTTACATTTGACTAAAGTAAATCAAAACCATTTTCCACTGGGCTATTTACATATTCAAGCTAATTGTAGATTTGTGCCCCTACCCAGACCACCTGTAACCTTTCCACATGCATCTACTGCAGCTACCTAATTACTTTTGCTGCTCTTCCAAAATCCCTCTACGCTTTTATGTAGTTAAGAACACAAAAATTAACAGAATTGTCTATCAGTAGGCACACTAAACTAATTTGCCTCCTAAAAGGCAATGTTTTTTTTACCTTGGTCTCTCATTGTCACTCGTGTTTTCTCCTTCTTTATTTCCTTCCTAGTTCTATTCTCTGTCAGAACCTTTGCAACATTAATGCTAACAATTATGCATAATTCAATACCATTAATAATTTCTATTATGCTAAGCCTCATAGGCTCATTTCCACTTCAGGTTCACATCATGCTGTGTAAAAACAGAAATCTACTAGCCCAAAGACTACCATTCAATAGAGACAACATGCAACAAACAAGAATGAAAAAAATCTCAGCTCACAGAGATACACAAGAAGAAAATACAAATATGGATTTGAAAAAAAACTAAGTATATGCAGAGCAAGAGAGTTCTGAATTAGCACTGGGATGTTTTTTTTAATAATGTAACACATATAAGTGAATTGAAAAGATCAGTGTTTTCACTGCCTCTCTTGCTATCAAGAGAGAGAATGTAAAGGCACAGCAACTTTATGGGACAGTAGTACACAGAGTAACCAGTGTATATTCCACAGGACTGGAATGCAGTGATGGTTGAGAGATGCTCAAACCTGTTACTAACATACATGGAGCACACTTCTGCTGCCACTGTAAAATATCACAAAAATGGCCAATTAGAAACAAGGTCTTGCTGCTACGCTCACCCAAAAGACAACTATGGAAGTCAGTCAAAGAAAGTTACTGACATATTTTTCCCAAGAAAAATTACCCAACAGAGTAATTGGAAGAAAGAAAGCTATTCCTGGCCTTACTTCTTGATGACTCATGACATAACAAAATATGTATTCCAGGATTAGAGACATATTCGAAAGGTCAATACCTCACTAGTGAAGACTATATTATTTTTTTAAAAAAATTAATTACTCCAGATCAACTACAGGGAATTCAGATAGAGATTCCTGCTACTAGCTTTAAAAATAGAAACTTGACCTGAAAGGTCTTTCACATCTCACTAAAAATGCAAGTTGGACCACTTGAATTCAGTTGCCAAATCTGCAGATGACAAGAATTAGTCACTCAAAGAGAAGACAGCATGACAAAAGTAGCAAAAATTTTATTATACCAATGCACACTAGTAGTCATGCCACTTACACAAGCTACTCTTATCAAAGAGAAGAGCTGTTGTTGAATTTGCTTGAGTTCCCAGCTCACACTTTCACCACTCCAATAATTTAGCCGAATCAGCAGGGCTCAGAGCAACTGGGGTGGGACAGTGGAAGAAAGTGGAAGAAAGCAAGATGGCTATGCAACAGATGAGCAAAAAGAAAGAGGAGAATGTATTTGCTAGGTCTCAATTTAGCTTAATTAAAAATAATTTCATAATGTATTAATTTTGCTTATGAAAATTGCATCTTATGATGGAAAAATATAATTCATAAAACTTTGGAAGACATTTATTCATACTAGAAACCATATTTAAGCAAAATTCAGAAAAAAATTGCTTCAGGGAAGAAGAAACACTAATCAAACTTTCATAACTGCAGCTTGCATTAATGAGAACATGATCCCTTATAATAAAGCCAGAGATGATAAACAGCTGCAGTGCCAATATAGCTCTTGTTAATTCACATACGGAACAAGTGCAGCCATAACTGGTGTATGGAATCTTTGTACTTCAACAATGGTGAGCTGCTCCTCCTAGCACAGGGACATGTTATCCATGGACACAGCATTGTGCTTTGTTCCAACAGCTAGGCACCATGGGGAACCAAGAGATGTAGAAAAGGACATTGTGAACACAGGAACAATATAACCCTGGCTACTACTAGTGAGGCCCCAACAATGGCACTACCCTCAGAAGAGGGTGCAGTGCTCACAGCATTGTATCCTGTTCTGATGTGCCTATTGAAGGAGGCCTGGAAAAATGCCATTCACACCAGTTGAATGTGAAGTGAGACAGGAGACTATACAAACATACTTGAAACTAAATGCAAGTATCTAAAGCACCATATTAGTTGGACCACTAAGGTCTACATGCTCCTCTAGCAATGACTCATATTTCTGGCTTAAATAGAAAAGCAAATCCCACAAGGTTGTTGGATAATGTGTCATGCTGTACATGGAAATAAGCATCTACATCACCAAAATTCAACTTACACTCTCAGACAGAGGAGACACTGAGTCCTAACATCTCAACTATATTATCAATGGAATGCAGTGAAGTTTTTATTCCCATTTTGCTTTGAAAAAGAGGGACAGAAAATTTATTCTACACATATTTTGCAAATAAAGACACTTTAAAATAAACATGCTGCTCAAGGATATATCAGAATAAGATGTATATACTTCTGTAATACTAAGTCTAATTCTTCCCCACATTTCCAGCTTGCCATTATCCTACCAAATCTATGGCTGGCAGGTAAATTTCCCAAAAAAACAACTCTTTTGTTAGTTTTCCACCTCAGCAAAATCACACACTTGCTCATTTCCTGTCAGTCACTCTGCTATGGGCTCAAAGGCTACCAGATTCTCTGCCCTGGAGCCAAGAATCTGAAAGTCCAAATTCTAGCAACAGTCTCAAAGCTCAAGGCTTCCTGCATCAGGTGCAGAGACAGGGAAGATGGCAGAACTCCATGGTCCACCAAGCTCCTGATCAAGGCCTGGCAATCCTGGGACGGAAGATGGGCTGGGGACCCCATCTTCAGTGGGAACTTCCCCCAAAACAGTCAAATCCTCTTTTTGAGAAGAGGCAAAATTAAAAAAGGTGGAATTTCCTTTCAGAGGATATGTAAAGATATAAAAACGTAATTTTCAGATTGAATCTCGGCACGAGGGTTTTCTTAACATTGGCATTTTCCCACAGAAAGGAAATGTCATGTCTTGACCAGCTTTAACTGTAACTCATATCCTGCCAGAAGCAACTGTTTCCCAGCAAGTAACTGATTACAGGAAGATTCATCAGGTTTGTGCCTGGATCTTGTTGCCATTAAAACAATACAGTAAATTAAAAAAGAAATTATTTACTGTGACATAAGCATCAAGAGTTTCATGGCTTGAACTGCTACTTCATGGTCCTTGTCCAGAGGCATGGACACAATTCGATCCTAATGGATGTAAAATGACAATAAAAAGATGTAACATGGTTTGTTCTCAATAAACATGTATTTTTGCTACAGCTAGATCATCTACACTAGTACAGCAGAGATTTATTTTTATTTCAGCAGCTATTTCCTAAGAGACATAAGGCAACTTGATTACTACCAAGGAGCTCCCCAGCCCCTGAAAATTAACAGCATGTTAATTTTTTAACTGAATTAATCATGCAGTAATATGATATTTTTTTATACATGTAATGTATGCGTTCACAAGAAATTAAGTACACACTACAAATTAAAAGTGACTGACAACTTGTTTCTAAGATGTTACTACTGGCACTTCAGTATGTTAAATGAAGGTAAGCCTCAAATTACAAGCATTATCTAATCAGTTTCTCCCATTAACAGTAAGGTGCCTTCACCTACACATTACAGAAGTCAGTGCCTTGCTGAAAAGACAGACTTGAAGTCAAAGATGCCCCATGGCATAGCAGCAATATTGCTGACCTCCAGAATTAATAATATTGTAACATAGTACACATGCAAACAGCTCAGAAAACTGGAAAACTTTCCATCCAAAGAAACCAGGAACTTGCACACCTCAGTGTAGCCTGTATCTTTAAGATAACTTTAAGATATATCATATCTTATATCTTTATATAATATTCATATATTATATCTTTAAGATATACACCTTTAGACTTGCTTGATTTGGGACTAACAGTTTCCCCATTTAACATATAGTTTCTAAATTTCTACATTCACTTTCCTTTGCACCCTCCTCTTTCTCACAATCCAGTTGGAAGGTGTCTAAATCCACGAATCCTGAATTTGAACACTCAAGGGTAACAGAGAGAGTGTATGTAACTCCTGTTTGCAGGAAACGGATTGATGGTTATATGATTACACTCCCCATCACTAAGAAAGTACAATTTAAACTTTAAAACTGGTATTTTGTGTGCAGCTGTTTGGATTTCTTTTGATTAGGGGCGAAGGAGTTGTTTTTGGGTGGGTGTTTTTTGACTGGGGGATGGAGTTTCCAATAATCCGTTTATACTGCATCCTCCACACAGGAAGATCGTAGTACAAACAGCCTGGAGCTATCCCATCAGTCTTTATTGAATACCAATCCTGTGTTTGGTTACACAGCTTACAGCAGACAGAAAGATAAGGGACTACCACACAGTCATTTAAAACAGGGTCAATCTTAGATAGCTGAGTTTAATTGTGAATAATTTATTACTAAGATGCCAGTATTAATCTATTTTGGGTTCTTTGAGGATATATGATAGGGATTTCTCACTATTAGCAACTGCTTTGATGCACAGATAAGCCCTGCACCTTTTGCAGAGAGACCATGGATTGCCACCACATCCAGACATTGAACAATGTCCTGATTCACAGGGACTGAGTTATCACTTGCATCATCTTGAGCTTTCTTATTCAAATACTGAGAAGGTGCAACCCTGCTAGGGTAAGAGCAGCTGACAAAATCCTCAGCAAGGCCAGGGTTAAAAAAAGTAAAGGGCTTACTCCTTAAATGATATATGGGATATTGGAGTATGATAAAGGCAGAGTACAGGGTCAGTGAATCCACAAAACAAGCTCTCAAAACAACAGTATCACCTGATTTATTCAGAAAGGAGATAAGGGATCCTTCTTCAAGACTCATACTGACATGGTAGATCATGGTAGATCTAGAAAGAGCCATTCCCACATCATGCTTGATGTGGATGTGTGATACATAGACAACCAGTCCACTACAAGGTTAACCCATTATCAGGGGCAGCAGAAAGAGGATCTTTAGCATATGAAATTCTTTGTGATCTGCCAAAGATCCTGTAAAAAAAACTGGGCCAATCTGAATAAATGGTAGACATAACTGACTACAGTGCATGCTAACACCATTTTGTGTGAGCTGAAGCAAAATGGAAGAGTTCATGGGAACAGGGGGAAACATCCCTTCAAAACTCCTTCATCTATTCAGTCAACAAGGCTGTTTCTACAGGAGTCTAAGTTCTTCTCAGTCATCAGAACGGGGAGATCAGCTCTCATCTAAACATCAGGCCCTGTGTATACACCCAACCTAGACTTAAAAAACCAACAAACAGTAATTTATTTACCTTGAATTTGTTAGTAAAGAGATCCATCCTGGAAACAAGTTCTTTTCTGCTATAAATTCCCTGCAGTCCCAGAAGACACTTCAACCGCACCTCAGCTTGCTGCAAGACAAAGAGAAATTGGCTAACACATGTATCTTTGTTAGTCACTATCAGCATTTATATCATGTAGATAAGAGTTCTTTGGGTTGCCTACAGAAGACTATCCAAATGCTGCTTTATCTTCTTTATTAGTGACATCAGTACCAGTTTGTTTGTGTTACACACACTCTTCCTTCTCTCACACACACAGAGGAAGCCCGCAGTGAGCCAAACTTAAAGGTAACATCAAAGTTTGTGTTAGGCTCCCCTAAGAGTCAAAGAAACTCTTACAGACCTCACAGTTAATAAAAGCAACAGAATGTAAAAGGTACAGGGATTTTGCTATTCATCTGTTAAAGACACAAAGACAGGAGTATGGATGACCTACTTAGTACAACCAGCACTCTCCCATACATCAGACTTTGCTTGCTTCTTGTCAACAGTTGACTGGGACAATTGTTAAATACAGACAGGGAGTCCAAGAAATTATTTCTATTCCCAGAGGAAGAAGCACAACTTAAAAATGCACTTACAGTGGCTTATCATTGTAGATTCTTACAGAGTTAAGTATCATGCCTTCTCCCTATTTTTGTTTTACACTAGAACATGGTATTTTAATTATTCTAGGAAAAGAGTTGCTTTGAATTCAGCCTAATTAGCTAATTTAGGCAAAACATATTTATCCATACAAGGTGTTATTTCATACTATTAGTACTGCTGCTTCACAGATTCCTCAAAAAGAAGTCTTTTCCTTAGCCAGCTTTTCAATTATCTCATGCATATTGTTACATCCTTCAAAGGACAAAGCTTTAAATGCATTAGGAAAGTGATTTTGATGATTCAACATAGAAAAATCATTTGTTCTGTAAATTTATAATTCTAAGCATATCAACCAGAGACACTAAGATGAACTGCATGCTTTGAATCAGTCTCTTCATATTTCTTTCTCAATTCCTCTTGCTAACAATAGCAGTAAGAATAAACATGGAAATCTAAGAAAGGAGACCACCTACACATAGGCTATCCATTGCAACAAGTTCCTGTTCACCTGCTTAGATGGAAAGCCAAGGATGATCCCCTGTGGCAGGCTTTGACTAACAGTCAAAGACAGCTTTTTGTTAGAAATCTAAAATTAAAGATCAACAGGTAACAATGTACACTGCTCTCCAACCTGCCCATGACACCAGCAGTACTTACTCTACACTGCACTTTAATTTTAAAGTCTCTGTGGAAGAGACTGTTGCCCACACTTGCTGTTGCCTGCCACCACGAGGGCTGCACAGCACAGAACTCACTCACTCACAGACAGTCCCAAGGTGGCACCCAACACTGCACTCTGGCACAAACTCAGCTCAGACAATGTTCTGCAAAACTGGCTCCAGCTGCCCCTGGTTCTTTTTCACAACACTCTGGTTGTGACTAGGGACTGAATTCATGTGTGGGGAAAGGGACAGCAGTGTGCACTGGTTTGCTGAATGGTCATGTAGCTCTTGGCACATGCCTGGCAATGTCATTTGTCAGTCAGGTGGAGTCAAGTGTAGGCCTGCAGACATAAAGTGTAACACAATAAAGTGTACCAACACCCTTCTGAGATATCCTGTCCCCACCCAAAAGCTCTCAGTCACAATCCCATTGACATATATTTAAGTGCCGAGAAAATTAGTAGATAGAAACAAATAACTACTTCTATGACTACTTCTGTCTGACATTTTCCTGTTTTCATCTGTATTTTCTCCTTCTCAACCACCTCCCCTTTTCTAAATTCAACATTCCCCATTATTTTGGAAGGATGTGAAGTAGTGTTGAATGATCGAGACTATCTCACTACCTTCAGGTTCTTTCAACAGCAGCATCAGCAAACACAAATACCCAGCCACCAACTCTCCTCATCAGAACTACCATTGTAATCTTGACAAAAAACCTGCCTGTTTGGTCCTTCAAAGCTGTGACAGAGTGAAGGGGAATTATATAAGCACATTTTCAGGATACTCTGGACACATACACTGTCCCTCAGCTGTATCATAGCGTATTTTGATCCTGACGTGATGACAAAAAACATCAGTGAAGTGGTGGGCAGCTCTAGTGACCTCAGAGAGCTCTGCACAGGCTCCAGCACTGCTTGAGCACATTCAATTATGAGATTTCAGCCCCACCACTATCACAGAGATGGGGCTGTTCAACAAACCTTACAAAAACCAGCTGAGACCTGGATGGTTTGATAGGACAGGACTGCTGGGTCAACACTCCCCAGATTATGAACTGGGAAGGTCTACTTCTGAGTTACTCCTCGATAGCAAAGACAACCCAACTGTCCTTTGAGGCAAAACAATTTTAAAAACTGCTCTCCTTCCCTAGCCCCCCCCCCAAAAAAATCTGTGACAGTATATAAAAACACTGCAGTCCCTGTTGGTGCTCTCATTTTGAAATCAGGCAATTTGACAGTGACTGCAAATCACAAAGCACAGCCAGGACTGCAGCCACCAGCAGTGGCACACTATCAGGTCTCAGCCAAACGCAGAATATGTAAGACACCTACTGTATCTCAGTCTACTTGCATCTGCATTGCTTTCAGATAAAAAAAACCTTAGAAAAAAACAACTATTTCCAGTTTCCAGTAAATGGCACTGGGTGAGCTGTGTGCATTAATCAGAGACAACAGCTGCTATTCTTCACTGTAGAGTACTGCAAATGAAGACACATCATCTTCAAAAAAAAAAAAAAAAAAAAGACTTTTTCTTCTGAGAATTCTCCAAACTGAACATGTACTAAAAAGATATTGCGATCAGACAAAATTTATGCGGGAACAAACGACAGTTCTCGATAGATGTGTCGTCCTGAAAGCCCCAGTGCCACCCTCCGAGGGACGGCGCCAGGCGGGGATGCAGGAGCCCGGCGCGCCCCCTCCCGGCCGCCCGGCGGAGTACAACCAACAGTGCCCGCAGCTAACACAAATCCCGGGATGTTTCGGGATGGACACAGGATACAGACACCTTCAAAGGCGGCCTGAAGAACTATAGCGTGTCGATTTCGCTAATTAGCCGTTCCCAATAAATATTCCTATCCCCCTGAAGTCTCTCACTCGTTTTCGAAGCAAGAGGAAAAGCGTATTTTCACAGAAGCACAGAATGGGTCAGGTTGGAAGGGACCACAGCACATCATCTGGTCCAACCTCTCTGCTCAAGCAGAGTCATCCCAGCACAGGGGTGCGTCCAGACAGTTCTGAATATCTCCAGTGAGGGAGACTCCACAAGCTCTCTGGGCAATGTCCTCTAGGGAACAGTCACCCACACAGTAAAGAATTTCTTCCTCATGTTCCAGCGCAACTTCCTGGGTATCAGTTTTTGCCCATTGCCTCTTGTTCTACTGCTTGGTGTTTTGGACTTATTGACTTCTTTTTTTTTTTTTCTTGTTTGTTTTGGTGGTATTTGGAGGAATTTAAAAGTGCCTCTACTCAAAAGAAAAAACAAATAAACTATAAGGAAAAGGTAAAAACCCTTTGGGAAATGGCTGGACTTGGAAAAAAAATATTTTCTGTATCTGTCTAACTCCAGATGAGAAATGCAACATTGAAGACTATTCTACTACAGGCTATATTTATTTGTTTAGTTTTTATAAATCTAAAGAAAATTTTAAATGTCCATTAAGCCTAAAAGCAGAATTTCACTCAACATTTAACTCTCTCAAAGTATATAAGCCATTCTATAGTTCAGGAATAACTGCCAATTCAGTGACATATAAATACTGAATAAAACTGCACATACAGGGATTCACACAGAACTGGAAAAAATGTTCTCTATTATTTAGTGTTAAAATAGCTTTTAAAAGAAAACCTGGAAGAGAGCAAAAAGTAAATTCTTTTTGTACCACCACAGACTTAAAACATCTACTCTCAAGAATTTAAATGCTAGGATTCTCTAAAAAAAAATTTAAAACTAAAAACCTAATGTACTGCCCAAGTGAAAACAAATTTTAAGCTTTACCTTATCGTACAGCATCCACCCAACATATTTTAAGTAGCTATCATTCAAAAAAGCATCTGGGTATGTTTTAATCCAGCTGCCAATTTCTTCAATGCAAGTTGCTCTGATCTCAGGGATTACATCACTGTGAAATTATAAAATTAATAATATTAATGCATTAAAAATTAGTTTTAAACCAAATTATATTATTTGCAATATTTTTATGTTCTGGAATTTCAAAAGCATGTATAATTCAAAATATTCCAAATATCTTCACATTAATATTGTAAGTTATTAATCAATACTTAGATCACTTTTAGCCACAAATTATTTTGCAATTCTGGATATCTTCTCATTCACAAATGCACTGCTCTACAGCCAGCAGGAAGAACTGAAAGAACACACTCCAGAGGTCCTTTCGGCAGCCCGGATTCTTAAAAATAATTTAACTGCTACACTTTTCTTGACACCATCAATGCCTCCAGGACGTTTAACTTGATTCTCATATCTGTACAATCTGAGCAAAGGTTTCTGGGGAATGCAGATACATGTCACAGCTTCATTTTCACTCTTACCGGTAACGGTTTAGAAATGTCCCTTTGAAAATAGCATTCATCATGTTCTGTATCTCTAGAAGCTTATGCTCATACTGAAATACAAAGAGAACTGAATGTTAATATTGGTCCCACAATTCACTACATGAATGAAAACGAAAAATTTGCATCAGGGCCCATGGAATACTACTGTGATGCAAACTGCTGGTGTTTACACATGGTACCAGTGTAAAATGAGTGGTCTGTATCTGCACTAGCAACTGGCCTTTTTGTGACTACATCCTCAGGAAAGGTTTATTGGATACCAACTGCTAGCCTAGGAAAACAAGGTAGTTGTTTGATACAGTGAGTCTTGATCTATCAGAAATCACACAGAAAGATATAGCACAACTATTAAGCAATCCTCACATACAGATCCAAATTCTCTTTTCATGTACTTGAACAGAGATGGAAAAAAGGCAGACAAATGAATTTTCAAAATACACAATGAGGATATTAAAAAACTGAATCCTGAAAATATAGGTAGGAATTTCTGAAAATCCAAGTCACCTAATAAAAATATTCTCTCATCAGCAGCATCAGGAAGGCTGATGAGTTTGGGTTTTCCCTCCAGCACACCCACCTCCTCTGTCTTTCCTGTAAGATCAGATTTACAATGACACTAAAATATTCTGTCACACCCAAACACTCCTCCCCACAAAAAGGGTATTGTCTCTGTAACAGAGATGCCCATAGGCATCTAAAACTCAGAACAGAGATAAGTGATTCTAAGGTCAGGAGACAAGGAACTACACTTGATGTTCATTCATCAAGTCACCTTCTCCCTCAATCCAGAGTTATTTTTTACAGTTATAGCTCTGCCTCTGGGAGTTGAAAAGGAGCTGTCTTTGAGCAGGGAAGAAACAACAGAAACTGAAAAGCAAAAATTATGGACATCCCTGAAGTTCAAACCATTTTGTTAATGCACTACTTTACACAGAGATGACACTTAGCCTGTGTCCTTTTTGATTCACTGCTAAAATTTGGGCATGTAATTTGTACAAACATATACAAAACTGCACTCCCACAATACCAGAGCTACTGAGACAATTAAATTTGTGTGTAAATCTGTATTTGTGTGAAGACTAAGGGCTAATGATGCCAATTTAGAAAAGCAACCAGTAGGACAGACATCACAGATTAACAGTACATAGGGCAGTTACTATCTTAGTCATGTTTGTACCACTTAATCCAGCCAGTCACACTTGCTCTGCACCATGCATTAGATAAACATATAAACCTCAAAGAACTGCAGGGACCCAAAAGCAAATGGCCAGCAATCCTTTTACACTTTCACAAATCTCCCATATAAGACACTTCCCTAACCTCTTTCCTTTTTCTGTCTAGCTGATCAAGTCTGTAACTGGTCCTCTTGCCACTTATCCTCTTCTTCTCCACCTCATACAACCTTTGAGCATTGTGCTTGTTGACATCAAGGTTCAGATGGACACTTACAACTGCTGTCAGAAGTTTCATTGCTGAAAAAGAAACAAACCCAACACAACTAGCTTAGCTCAGAGATATTCAGCATAAATATATTCACCACTTTACAACAAAAAGGATATGGTTAGCCAAATCCAGTTTATATTGAAAATATGAACACTACTAGATTATATAGTAATTTGTTTTAAAATACAGTGTTTATTTTAAAGGCAAACAATAATCAAAAAGGGAATATTAACTTCTATTTCTGGTGATTTACAACTTTTGGTCAGAGTTCTGGTCAGAGAAGTAATTTACTGGGCAACTTTCTTTTAAGTTTATGTAGTTCTGACTTTTCTGCAAAAGAATCTAGAATTGTGGAACAGCTGACTGTTGGCAATCAAGAAAAAAAATATTTGAAAAAACAGTGAAGCTGGCTCAGAAATGGCTAAGAAACTTAGTATACTGCTGGAATGGATAAAAATTCACATTCCTCTAAGGACTGCTGGATGGTTTGAACAGATTTCAAGTCAGTTTTTTGAGCCCTCAAAGCAAACAGCATACTTTAGAATAAATTATACTTCAAGTGCTCTTTGCATGGCAAAGAGGGTATTTACTGGCTTTAGGGGAAAAGGTAGTAGCTTTAGTATCACCACACTGCATGAAACAAAAATATGTAACAAGTAACATTCTTTCCAGCAGAGACCATAAGAACAGCAGTTCTCCAAAGAAAGCTTCTTAAGGCGAAATATCTACTGCAACCTTACCACATTGGTTAGTGGAGGGAGATAAACAACCAAATAGAAAACTGTGAAAAATCAAGTTACTGAAAAATGCAATACTCAGAACCGTAAAATTCTGAAGTCAGTCATATCAGGTGTTAAAGAAGATTTCTTTATAAATAAAAAAATTGTTTGATCTATCATTTCTAAAGCATTCAAATTCATATTCAATTCAGATACATGTCGGAACATACAGTTTATATTATAGACATTTATATAACATACACTAGGAGGAAGATACTCTCAGTGCATGACAGAACTGCTCCAGTAAACAGTTTTTCAATTCAGAGCAGTTTTATTAGTACACAAGTCAATAAAACTCAGCACCTCTACTGCAACTCTGCAAGTGATTTTACCTGCCAAAGTGCTTGTGTGCCTGAATGCTCTGACCATGGAATCTGCTAAACCTGTAAGCAGCGAGATGATGGTGTCCATCAAGTAGTTGTCATACAGGATGCTGCACTGGCACTGCTGGACAAGCACTGCAATGAATTCACAGAAATTTGCCTTGAACTTCTTCCAATAGGGTCCTGTTCTGATCAGAGGATAGTCTTCATTGTCCTGCAAAAGAAAGACAAGTTGAGAGAAAACACACTAATTAGTTCTGCTTTTGCATTCGCATCTCTCCCACTGAACATCAGAGAGTTTTGCTGACAGTCAGTTTCACTTCATCCCCTGTAACTTTTTCATGGTTAGTATTCCAAAGCAGGGACAAGCAACCAGGATGCAAGCAAGCAGAGAGACAAAATAGCTTTATTAGAGCTATACTGTCATAACAAATCACATCTGAAAGCAATGTATGCGAGGTAGTGTGAACAGACAGGAGGGAGAAAGTGTGTGAAGGCATAGCACAGTAAGTAACTTTAAACTCTGCATATAACTATGAGCACTCCTGGCTTCTTCTACTTTCTCCCAGGTAGCAGTGTTTCCCCACTTCCCCATCCTTCCTCCTCCTGCAGAAGCATGGTAAAATTCAAGCAGAAAATGAAATAAGTGAAAAGTGGAGACAAACAACTGTGGTGTGGACAGGATAGGACTGTTCTCTTCAGTAGCACTGCTAGCTTGAGCAGTTTATCAGGCTAAAGCTTAATGCCAGATACTCAGTCATTCACCTATACAACCTGCACCTGGGTCTCCAAAAACCCCCACAGAAACAGTAAGTGGGCAATACCTTTGACATCATGCAAAAAGCAAGTTACAATAAAAACGTAAGTGGCCACAGTATGGTTGATACTGCCAGGAGGAAAGCAGACAGAGGGGAAGGTGAAATGAATTCTCACATTAAATAGTGGAAAATATACTGGACAGACTTTGTAAATGGCAACCTCAGACAGTGTAAACATTTATTTCATGTACACCTCACAGATCCCAGGAATGGCTCAGAATATGAATTTGCATCTTCTTAGTTTCCAGGTGTGAGTGGAGTCAAGAAACTCCAAAACTTCACTCACTATGGAAAATCTCCTCCAGAAGGCAGCCCACTGCTCAGCTGGTCCTTCACCAGAGGGCAAACACCTTCTCAGCCACATTGTAACACAGCCTCACACCCAGCATGACCTCCTGTGCTTATAAAGTACACTTCATGCTCTTCTCTTGTCACTGTTTCCAAAGTATAGGGGCTGCTGCTTTCTTTAAAGTGAAATGCAAAGACAGACGGATCACAGGGCTGGCTGCAACCCAAAGCACATCGGGAATCTGGAATATGTTCCTGACCAGGCTGTAAGAGCAAGTTCAGAGCCTAACATTAGCAGCAAGTACCAAAACAGGAAGTTTCCAGCAAGCCTCATTTAACACTCCTTGACCATGACATGAACAGTAGAAAGACCATCTACAACTTCAGGAAATACCTACTTTATCACCATAGCTTACTCCTCAATCTGAAAGGCAATACAAAATACACAAATGGTAACATGCACACTGTAAACATATACACAACATGAAGGGCACACCACCTAAATTTAGACATGTAACTTGGGATTCCCTTAGATTCCTTTCATAACCAGTAGAGAAATAACTCTGCTTCCAGAAAACAAGTCAGATTAGGCCCTTAACAGGTTCTTCCAGAGAACTATTCAAATCACTCAACAGACTGATGTGAGCTCTTGCTCTGACTCAACCTGGAAATGTTTCCTTCCCTCATACAGAGTCTGCGGAAAGTCAAAATTAAGTGCCAACAAGGAGTTTAAATAAATTCCTCACAGAAAAAGCTATACTACAGTTGTGGAAAACTACAACAGCCCTACCATGTCCACTGGCCAAGTTACTGTCAGGATCCAAGGATAGGCCATGAATTTCTTATACTGCAACCCAGTTTCCTGTAATGCAGGAGACAAAATATTGAAAACTTGTTAATGAAATGGCACAGATAATTCATAGACAAAAGCATTACAAAACATGAAATGTATTTCAAAGGCCATTAGAACTTCAGCCAATGTGTGTTACAGGTGGCCTACACAAGCCAAAATATTACACAAAACCTAAATCCTTCTCATCTGGGTTTTTTTTTCACAACCAATGACAGAAAAAAGACACACTGTTATATAAAACCTGAGTTATCTTGTTACTAATAGGATACAACTTGTTTCCAAAATTTATAAGCTAACATATACAAGGTATAAACCTCATTATTAATTCCAAGATAGGGCTCCTCAGCAAGTCTAAGTATACATCCCTTTTCAACGTTTGGTACTTAGATGTAAAAGTCTAAACCCTAAAAAAATATCTAAACCCTATAAAGACACATTCTGAGCTTTTCAAATTAGACAGAAATGTTTTCAACACTAGTGTGACTTGGTTCAAAGATGTTTTCTCAACACATGTTTTCTTCTCTTTCTGCAATTATTCCAAAACAAAAGACATTAAATCTAGAGTTCTTTACCAGGTTCAGTGAAGTTCAAGTATTTCTATCCCCATCTAGCTGCACAGTTAAGCACCAAAGTTAATTCTTCCCTTCCTAAAGGTTTGAGCAACAAAATGGGAAAGAAAAACTACATAATAACAAAGAATTGCAAGAACTAAATGTCATAAATAGGAACAAAAGCGTAAGAGAGAAACAGAACATCTTAAAAATGTTAGAAGAAAAACAAAAAACCAGTGTAAAGACAAGACTGTCTCATCACTGAGGAATATCACAGCTCACAAAGACGAAATAAATACCTCAAAGACCATATTAACGCCATCCTCTGCTTCCAGTATCAGTACAAGTTTTCACAGAATTACAAAAAGACTGAAACTGAGAGGGACTCTGAGATCATCTAATCCAAACCCATCTGCTCAAGCAGGGTCAGCCAGAGTAGGCTGCCCAGTGCTGTGTGCAATGAGCACCTCTGCTCTCAACCCCTGGAAATGTGGTTAGCACAACTAATGCCAAGCAGTTCATGTATCCATTCCCTCCCTCATTACCAGGCCCTGAAGGTCCTGTGAACCAGGCAGACAAATCTAACAGATAAACTTCCCTCCCTCATAGCCTCACAATCCCTGGGTGCCAGGCCAATTCCTCCCTTCCTCACTGACCCTGAAGGTCCCAGGCATGCAGCCAGGCAGGTGGTGGCAATGACCCAGTCAAAGAACAGGGAAACATCATAGCACCCAGAGCACTGTCAATAAAGGTACTGAAAGGTCTAAGTGGTGAACTTTGACCAGAACTCCTGCTGGACAGTGAGACCTGAGCTATATTATAAGTTCTATATTATGCTATTATATTGATGCTGCTTGTAGAAATCCTGTGCCATTTTAATCATAAATTCTGCTCTATACTAATTATAACATACTGTTAAGAAATAAAGCTTTAATTTTAACTACAATTGGTGCCATCATCATTCTGTCAAGGATCCCTCAAAGAACACGTCTTTTTCCTCACTGTCAGGTGATGCCATGAGCAGTCAATTAATATCTTCAGAGACTCCACAACCTCTTAGAGCACCCTGTTTCACCATTTGACCATCCTCACAGTAAAAGTTTTCTGGTGTTCAGGCAAGATTTTGTACATTTTAGTTTGCACCCATTGCCCATCTTGGCCTGCCTTTGCATTCACCATCTCCCTGCACAGCACTGAGCGACAGCATTGAGCTTCCTCCTTGTCATTCTGTCACATCAGGTATTTCAACACATGGGTGAGATTCCTTTGAGCCAGCTTCTTTCCAGACTGAACAGGCCCAACTCTCTCAGCCCCTCCTCATATCAATGACCATAAATCATCTTTGTGGCCCTTCACTGGACTCACTCCAGTAGACCCATCTCTCTCTTCTTCAGTAAGGTCCAGAACTTGAATCAACACTCCAGGTGAGTCTCAGTAGTATAAGCAGAGAGGAAAGATCATCCCCCATGACCTGCTGGCAAGACTCTGCCTAAATCAGGCCAGAAGGTTGTTGGTCAACTTTGTGGCAAGGGTGTGTTGCTGCCTCATGTTCATTTTGTCACCCACACCAACATCCTATTCTGAAGAGCTGCTTTCCAGTCAATCAGGCCCCAGTGTGTAGTGGTACACAGAGTTATTCATCCCCAAGTTCCTAGGGCTTCCTGTTGTAGGACTTCATGAGGTTCCCCTCTGCCAAACTCTCCAGTCTACTGAGGTCCCTCTGAACAGCAGAACAACCACCTGATTTGGCAGCTAATTCTCCCAGTTTTGCATCATCTGAAAACTTGCTAAGAGTAAACTCTGCCCCAGTGTCCACGTCATTATTAAATATGTTAAACATCATTAGCCCCAATATCAAGCTGGGGTACAGCACTAGTGACTAGCCTCCGACTGGACCTTTTGCCACTGCTTGCTCCCCCACAGGCCTGGTTGTTCCACCAGTTTTCAGCCCACCTCACTAACCACTTAACTAACTCCTACTTCACCACTATGTCCATGAGGATGTTACAAATTCTTTTCTTGCCATACTAAACTCTGTTAACATTTCACACTAACATTAGTAACAATTTTAGGAGGAAACATTGGTACAAGGATCTAGTAATCTACAATTAACTGAACAGGAAAGCCATGGCTGAATCACTGAAATCATCATGAATGAATCATCTGAATGCTAGAAACAAACAATAAAAATTCAAAGGCAAGATATTGAGCAGGCATCTGGCAGTATTCTCCACTCTCATTACTACTTTCACTATTACTGTCATTAGTTTTCAAAAATGTTTTTGAAATTACAGTAGTCCCATATGGCACTACTTCTCAACTAACTTAAACCACTAACTTACATTTCCATCTTATTTGTGAAAAAGATAAGAGAGAACTTACTTTCTCTACAGAGCATGGAGAATACAGCCTCTAAGGCAACTGCAGGACCTGCCTTTTTGCCCACCAGGACAGGTGAAAAGGTTACAGAGCTGTAATATTTCCAGGCTGATGGTAACAATAATCACATCTTTGTATCTGCCAGAGTGCCTGCACTATCACCAGTGTTATTCAGGGCTAATTTAGATGCCAAATAAGTGGCAGACTACTAATTCATATGGTCAGACACATATAGGTTCATTTCTGTCAAAAAATTAACCCAAGTGCTACTACACTTCTAAAATGAAGAAAACCGTGTTGGCAAATCCATCCTCTGTGGGAATTTCTACAGCAGCTGGTCTTTGAGAGATGCTCAATTACAACAAGGCTGATGGCTGCTGCTTGACAAATCAATTCAGAGGTGACAAATATGGGGGGAAAAAAAGCACAGAAGCAACTGTGAGAGCACTGCAGAAAATTTAATGTTGCCATAATTAGTCAAGGAGCAGTCAAGCAGTGAAACAGTATTGTAAAGCTATGTGCTTTGCTTAAAAATCCACAAAAAATGAGATACTACTCTTTTCACAATTATCTAAAAACCTGAAATACATTTTTCTTCTTCCATATGAAATAATACAGTTATTAAAAATCATAATTGTCAGTAAAGCAGAAAGAACATATTCAAAAAAAAATATCAGCTAAAAATATCTTTGAATTAACTCATCAGTAATCTATATTAGTATTTTTTAAGGACCTATCAACCAAATACCAAAGGAATTATATACCTGCTGCAGTGCTGGATTATATTTACACCCATAAAGTCATTATCAAAAGAACTCCTAAGAGAAAGATTCAGGAAGACTGCAGTCAGACAGCCCTAATAAAATTCTCAAAATAAAAATATCTTTAAAAAAACATATCCTGCTGCTGTTAAAATGGGTCATTATGACACCAATTTTCTCTTGCAAAAAAACAGGTTTATTTTACTAAATTAATGAAGTGGTATAGAGGTTCTGATAAGCAATAGGAATTCCATCCAGGTTGGCTATTAAGGTAGAGCCTATAGTTTATAATAAAAAGACATGCAAAATCAAAGCCTGTGCCTACCTTATCAAAGGTCTCTGTCATTTTTCGCATGACATCCTTCTTGTACAAACTTTGAAACATCTCTGCTGTTACCATGCCTAAAAAATTAGTGTTTTTAAAAAAAATTACTGATAACTCTACAACATTAATCTAGTCCAAACCACAGTAAGGACTTTATTAAATTTAGAAACACCAAAGAAAGGGAAATCTGTTTTATGTGTGTACACTGGTAGAACAACATATATATAAAGAGACACATTAATTAATTGATAGGAAAAAGTACTGATGAACCAAAACTGAAATTCCCATTACAGAAGTCTGCTCTGTGCTGTCTGGAAAGGCTGTTTTCTCTGTTCATTCATTTACTTCAAGGATTGACTAAAATTTTGCCCACTGCTAGTCAAAAACCCCAAAGTATTTCCCATAAGAGAAGTCAATTAGTCAAAGACCTAGGGAAAAAAAAGACGTGTAAAAAGTACATTTCTAGCTGCTTAAATACACTCAGAAGTTTCAAACTAACAGGACAATCTTCCTAAAACTCTTACTTTGCCATCCTGAAGCATTTTGCTAAGTAGACTGTCCCCAGAAGTCAGTGCCTCAATGTTTGTTATGAAACAGAGAGCTTCACAACTCTCTAGTAAAAGCAACTGCAATGAGTCAAGAGATTGCTTTTCTAGCTACGAAAGCAGGGAGCTGAATTTGCTAGCTGCTTATTTTCAAACAAGGATACTAGTGAAACAAAAGATACCAAGAAACATACCACAAATGGCAACTGAAACACAGGATTTTAACTAGAACACTCACCAAAACCACTGTCCCTACGTGAGGATTCTGCAAAGCAGTGTGACATGCCACTTCAGAAACCTGACCCTGCAAACCTTGTTCAAATACAACTCTCAGAGCTGGAATGCTGCAAGCACAAAGAATTTAACCAGCAGCGATCTTTTCTATTTTGCCTGCCCATCTGGAGTTCATCTTAACGAACAGCACAGATTGTAAGTACATGATTTACTGCAGAGAAAATTCCATTTCAGAAAGCACACTTCAGACTTCTCTCACATACAGACAGTGGAAAGGGTTATGAAGAAGGTAAATTACCTTGACAGCCTGAGCACTGAATGAAGAAGTTGATGAGATCCAGAAGTGCCACATTCCTGTCTTGTTTATAAGCTTCAACCCAGTCAACTACTACAGACTAGAAGAGATTAAAGAAGCTCATTAGTCAGGAGATGAACACAGTTTGCTGCACTCCACAATAAAGACAAAAACTAACACCGTTCCATCTCCATTAAATTACAAAACCAAGAATAAACTCCAAGCAATTCTCTTCCATTTCTAATAGTTCTAAAAGACTCTTTCAAGTCTCAAACTGCTTTAGACAATGTTGCCTTCCACAGATGCTTTGCTTAGATAGGGAAAATAACCAGTTTTAATAAATGTAATATTAAAAAAAAATTAAATTAAAAAGTTGTCCTCCTGAGTTTATGACAGCACTGAGGTAACAATTTAATATAAAAACCAATAAATAAACACAAACAACAAAAAAATCCACACACACATTTAGCCTCTGCACCATCTAATAATCAGTATTAATAATACTAGCAATTTACCCTGGAAGTTTTCTTTTTCTCTAGCACTTGATTTGTGCAGTAGGTTTGAAACAGTTCATATACTATACGTAAGCCAAAAAAGAACTCCAAATTTCATTTCTAGGGTAGTACAGCCAGCATGTAAGTGACATGGATCTCCTGGTCATCCAGGTTTCAACCCATACAGGCCTAATAAATTCTAGCAGCAACAGAACTCAAGCTTTCAACTTTGCTACCTTTCTAAGACCTTCCCATGATGATGGGCACAGCAGAAGACAAGCTCAAGCTCTTCAGGGAGCTCTACTGAAGTTACCACAGCTGTAGCATGACAAGAGCCATCCACACAAATATCTTGGAAAAACGAAGGTTTCATATCCAAAATATAAATGTACTTTTTATGCATGTGTGCACATACACACACATTTTGCTTACAGGAACTACACACTACAGACATATCTATAACTCTACATAAAAATATTTGGGGCTCCAGATTTTCATACACATATAAAAAGATAATATATACATGTGCTCACAGAATACTGGGAGGTGGGCTTCCTCACACTGAAGAAAATTGCTAACTATATAGATGAACAGGGAACCTGGCTATTATGCAAGCTGCAAACAAACTGCATTGGAATGAAGGTAAAAGGTTAATAGTACAAGGGAAGCACAGGGGGGAAAGAAAAGGGAAAAAAAGAAAAGAAAAAACAAATAAAACTTTGATTTTTCAGAATTCTGGACAACTAGAATTTGCTATTGATGAACCTTTTCCACATTTTTTGAAATAATTATCTTTTTGTATGTTAAGGCATTGTTTTAGAAAAACTGGTTTAGGTACAATTTCCTTCCTCTTTTTAAACATCTGACAGCTACCTCTTCACTAATTTCTTGAAGCTGCAAGATGTTCTTTCCAAGAGCCATATTCACAGCAGTTTTCCAATCAAACATGTTTCTTTCCCACTTAAGCCAAATTTAAATGTTCCACAGTACAAATAATGGAAATGACCATTGTTTATTCATCTTCCCTCTACCAAGTGCTTTCAGAACTCAGTGCTAGCAATACCTGCATGGCCTGCTTCCCCATGCAAACCACTTCAAACAAGGTAACTGCCTCAACCACTTCGCCATTCTGCAGCTGGCGCACTCTTCTGCTACCGGTAGAATTTGTCCTTATGTTCTCACACTGCTCTCGGACCTTCCGCTTCTCTCTCTGAAACGAGCCAAGTAAACAAAGAATGTGAGAAAACACAACACACAACAGATATTCACAGACACAAGATTCTTTTGCTCTTACTGTAATCACTTCCCCAGGCTGCTCAGTTTCATGCCCCAAGGACTCCAACAATTCCTTACCAAATACGACCATACTAAAAGGGGATGAAAGAAACCAGTTTGAATTTTATTCTTAACAACGAGTCATAAGCACAGGAAGGTATAACAGGAAAGAAGATTTTGTACACTTGCACACTACCCAGAAAGCAGCTTTCAGTGGCAGCTGTCATTTCTGAAGAATAGAAAGCAAGCACAGAAGCTCTTCTACATCTTTTCACTCACAGGTTAAACTCACTACCTGCAAATTAACATCAGCTGCACACAAAGCACAGCAAGAAAAAGCATATGCTGAAATGAACTGACTGCTCAAAAGCCAGCATTGAGGCTCTGCTGCCAATGGAATTTGAGGGTCAAGCTGCATCCAGTGATCAGCTTTCAGATGCACTGTGAGTGCTATATGCAATACTCAATTTTGTAACAAATGGATGAGACGCAAAATAAACTCCAGGATTTAAAATAATTAAAACTTTTAAAAGCTTTAAAATTGACTTACTGGTGTTTTCAGGTTGCCATTTCTCACGCAGGTGCCATTCTGAGCAGCAGACTCCGGCACAGTCTCATCATGGACTGCATTCTCTCTAAGGTGTAACAAACATGTTGAAGGGGTTAGCAGTGAGCACTCAGAACTACACACTTCAGGACAAAACAAGAAGAAAATACATGTATTTCAGTATTTTGAATTCATTGTTTGGAAGTAGTGACATTTTTGTCACTAAAAGCCAAACAGCAAACTTTAAAAGTACAACAGAAATTTGGGGCCTTTTTCAGACTGTTGGCTTTCTTGTAAGATATGTAGATAATCAGAAAACCAGCAAAGCTATCAAAGGCATCAAGGAAGTATAAAATAAGTAAATGAAACTGAAAGCTGACGCTGACTTAATGCAGCCTTTGTTGACTTAAGAGCTTTGCCCCATGAACCAATAACACAAGTAGGCATTCACTCTGTGGGTGCCCTAAGCTAAACGAGGCAGAAACATTTGATGGGTCTACATTTTAAAATGAGAGGAAGAAATTGGTTTACTTTGTTTATAAAACATGCTGAAGAAAAAAGACACATTAAAAACTTCATTTTCAGGTCACTACTAATATCATGGAGGAATAATTTTATAAAGAAATATGCACCTTCTGGGAGATCTGAAGCCATACATTTATCTGCAATGAAACCATGCCATTTTTCACCATTCCCAATGCTAACAATGTGCTTTGCCAAAGGTCATGTTTGAGTAGACGAGCTGGATCCCACTTGTGCAGTAGGTCCACTACTGGAAGCTGACTGCAATGGCCTCCTTTAAACTACAGTGGCCAGGACATGAAGCCAGTTGACTTGTACTACAGGAAGGCACAAAAAGAAAGTAAATATGAGAGTGTACAATTACTTCTATTTCCAGATACTACTGCAACAAGAGAGTGTACTAACTCATGTGACCACTTTACAAACAAAAAAACAGTGTGTTACACCAACAGATACAGTCAATCCTCCAGCATCCAGTGTTGGCTAACACAGATGGAGAATTAACTGTTCTATGGATGCACAGCCACCTCAACTCCACCTAGATTTATCAATGCCATATAAGCATTGATAATATTTTTATCTTTCTTCTTCCCAAGATTGGTTTGCAAAGCAAATTCTGAGACTGAAGAACATCAACTGCAGGACCAAGGTCCTGACATTATTTTATTGGTAAGAGCAGGCAGGTTTTATTTAAACATGTCTCTGTTTACTTTTTGGATCTATTGAGACACTTCAAGAAGTGATGTAGAATGAGGCTTTCAAAGACTCCTATAAAAATTCTATATAAACATAAAATTGCACAAAAATATAAAAAAATTCTGAATATAATTATGCATATGCTTACCTTCCCTACAGAGAAATGCTCCATGAAAGTTAAATTCCACAAATTACTTGTTATAGAAAAGTTCAAAACGTGCCACAGTGTTTGATAGATGGAAGCAAAGAAAATAATTCAGGATGAACCAACCCTTATACTAGCTGCCTGGACTTTCTGCCTGTGAAGAGCGGGATGAACTATAGCTCCCAGATGAGTCAGTATTCAATAAGCAATCATTCACAAAAGTTTATAACTGTCTTCTTTGATTTAAAATTGTGAGCTACAGAGATTAAGTATCCCAAGTACCACCAAAGACTTCCCAGCTGAAAAGAACAAACAGCAAGGGACAGCAATATGTGTTGCTTTTCTGATGCCAGTTTGCTCTTCTTACATTCTTCTACAGACCACAAAATCAAAAATAATCCAGCCATGTTTGTCAAGGAGCTGTTTCTCCTACGTGATTAAATCCTTTCACTCTTGATTTCAAAGCAGAATGCATCTCTGTGGAGCTGGACTGGCAGGTTCTTACTTGCACTGTTTCACTGGAAATACAACTCAGGTGCCAGCCAGCATCATAATAACATGAGTTACCAGTTTCTGCATTGTACCTCAACATAACACTCAACACACCTTCAAAACCTTTTCTGAATTGTATACAAGTACTACTTAGCAACTTACCCCATCCCAAAATGAAGATAAATGCACTGCATTTGATTAGAGCAACTATATTTGAGTCCAAGTTGGTTTAAAACACTTAAATAATTAAAAAAATCAGAACTGCTAGAGGACAGTTCTGTCAAGGACTTGCCTGATCATGTACTGCTTTTAGTTTCTCTGTCTGGAACACACTTCTTTGAAGGTTTAATTCACGCCTTGCTCCCCCAAGAACATCCTGAAGGACACCATTCTGTACAGTATCTACTGGCCTTGGCTACTTGTTCAGCCTCTTACACCAGACAAAATGAAGCAAAAATGTAGCAAAAAGGGCCCAACAAAGTAAGGAAATACCTGGCATATGGAACAGCATGTTACCAAAGCTCAGCAACACCTGCAAGAGTGGGAAGACTACAGATGTACAGTTCCCTCACACTGGACCAAATAAACACCAAATTAAACATATCTGGGGTGAAACTTGTTAGAGTAACTGTTACACATACAAGTTAACATCTATCTTAAGTACTCAACAAATTTAACTAAGCACTGAATACTAATATTAAAAAGCCATTTAGTTTTTGCACTGTTTTGGTTACCAGTGCATCACAGTGCATAGCTATGACTCAGGAAGCACTGGGAAATAACAGATAACTTACACAAAAACAGTTTTTTTAGAATCCTACTAATACTACTAATATTCATGTTTCTTCTTTTTCTCCCTATTTTTTTTTTTATTATTTTTTTTTATTTTGTAGCCTTTAACACTGTTTCCAGTAAGGTTATTTGTAAGGGAGGTACAAACATTTGCAGAAACTAGACCAGCACCTAAAAACTGAACCCCATGAAACCACTAAGCAATTAAATGGGATATTTAAATGGAATTTTTATTTGCTCAACTACATTTCTGCTGAAAAAATTGTTAAAATAATTAAGACATCCTCTTACCTTCTTAAGCAAAATAGGAACTACTGTGCTTAGCTGGGGTACTTCTGCAGCAATCCCTACACATATCTCCATTTAACATCTTTTCAACTATAGGAGTGTAATGGTAGGTTTGACAAATTTCAAACTAGCTGAAGTTTTTTTTTCCTCCCCTTGTTATTCCACACCACGTTGAGCACTTTTGCATGCATACAATCACTGCTTCATGCACTGGAAGAAACAGCTCTCAGCCATTTAGTTTGCTTCCATCAGCAACAGGTAAGAAAGCATAAGCAGAATGCCATTTCTATTTCCACCTTTATACCCTGTCACATGTGGCTCAGAGACTCATTTTTACCTTGTGTTCCTGCCACAATATCACTAGCACTTGAAGTATTACTGATAAAACACTTGAAGTACGAAGGAAGCCAAATCCCACATCTAATCCTCAGACACAATGCTACTGTGATAACTTCTGAATTCAGTTTTCTTATCTTAATAAATATTTAGAATAGACTTGGTGACTCACGCTTGGAAAGAAAACTACCTCTTTACCAAGGAAGCAATATGTTCATTTTGCTGTGTAAAAGGAACAATTAATGCTACTGAAAGAATCCTATCTGTAAATTTTTTAAATTATAAACTTCAAAACAACTGGCTAGTCCTTTAGAAGCAACATAAGAAGCTCCACTAAGCAACTGCCATGCATCTGCCTAACACTTCTGAAGGTAAAAGGCTGGTTTCAGATGAAACATACATATGAATGTATGAACATATGGGAAGCTATACATGTCATCATGGGCTACAACTCTCAGCTTTCATTAGAGTATAATGAAGCAAAATACATGGGGCAAACCGGCCCAGAACGTGACAGGGTCAGCAAAGACTGGGCTGCAATGAGTCCAAAGCACACAACAGTGGACATCTAAGAGGTGTCACTCTTTGAAACCAAAAAAGAAATCTCCCAAATGTTTTAACTTTTCCTTTTATTTATTTATATTTATTCTAGTAGACCACCTAATTACCACTGTGTAATCAATGATATGAATACTTATGCTCATCTCGACAGACGACTAAAAAATATGTTATAAAAGGGAGAAGACATGATGGATTCCTGATAAAAACAATACAAAATATATAGAAGCAATGCCCCCATCAACGCCTACAGGGAGCCTACAGATTACTTAGCACTTTTCCCCCTCAGCATCCCCAAATTCTCCAAGGAAGGGAACACATGCATTGACAATGAATCTGCCCCCTTTTTTTAAGGTAGAGTACACATTTGCACTGCGGTGAATAAGGCACAGAAAAGCTTGCAAAGCGAAGGTCCCTGTCAAACAGCATAAAACACTCCATTAAGAAAATGCTAATTAGTACACCAAAGGAAATAAAATGAAGATATTAGTAAGCACAATGCACAGCAAATCCCTTTTTCCCCCCAAGATGACACACTACAGACTGCCGCGGTATCTGCACGGCACAGACCCAAAGGACAGCACCCTAATTTACAAAGAGATTTTACAGGCAACCTGTGCCAGGTCTTACTTTTGGCTGGGAAGGTTACTGGCTGTGTTGGGCTCGGCTATCATCTCCGCTACATTATTTCAGCAGCACAAGCAATCTGACACGACCTTCTGAGGAACCTTCACCGAAATCGAGAGTGTTAAAAACTTAACAACCCTTCGGCTTCTGCGGGCGGAAGAGCGGCCGAAAACTGTCAAGAAAGGCACACAAAGAGACTTAATTCCAAGCAAACCAGGGCAAAAACACACCACGCCACCCCCTCCATCCCCCCCACCCGGCCGTAGAAAAGGATGAAACAGAAAGGAATTAAACCTACCGACTACCCGGCCGTCCCTCCCGGGCGCTGCCCAGCGCGGCCGGCCCGGGCCCGGCGTCAATCACGGCGGCCGCTGGGCCCGGCGGGGCGGGGAGCGCTGCCACAGGGGCCGCGGCGCCGCTTCCGCAGCGGCCGGAAAGACGCGGCCGGTGACGGTCCCTGCCCGCCGCCCGGGCCCGGCCGTGCCGATGGGGCCCGGCCGCCTCTCGTGGTCGCTGCTGCTGCGCTGCCGGCGGGCGGCGGCGGGTCTGGGCGCTGGGCCCCGGTGTCGCCCCCTGCCCGCCCGCCCGCTCAGCGCCGCCGGCCCGCTCCGGGCCCCCCTGCGCCCGCCGGGCACGGGCGGGGGGGCGCCCTGGAACGGGCCGGCGGGCGCCGGCGGGGATGATGAGGAAGAAGAAGAAGAAGAGGAGGAGGATGAGGCGGCGCTGGAGGAGCTGCTGGGACCGTCTCCGCTGGCCCCGGGGCCCGGCGCCCAGCGCGTTGCCATCGTGCACCCCGCGGTGAAGTGGGGCCCGCAGAAGTCGCCGCTCACCACGGGTGCGGGGCTGCGGGGGGCGGGCGGGCTCCCGGAGCGATGGGAAGGAAAACATCGGGGGATTCGGGATGGACTGCCCTGGGAGGTGGCGGAGTCACTGCTCCTGGACGTGTGTTAGAAAACACTGAGTGCCGTGGGCTGTTGGCACGGGGTGTTCGGTCACAGGTTGGACTCGCTGCTCTTTTTCCAACCGAAGTGGTTCTGTGGCTGTGCCCCTAGTGTGAAGTGGACCCGCTGTTAGAGAGGTGAAACCTCTGTAAAGCGACGTGCGGCTTGCAAAGGACAAACCTGTATGGAAGGTCTCGGCTGCTCTTTCCTACTTTGAAAACTTTTTAAAAGATAAGGAGCTGTTAGTGAGTGTTGGCAGGTCTGTGCTTTGACTTGCAAAGCACGCTAACTATTTTGGACGGCAGAACGCCTCAGTGCAGGTTGGTCAGGGAAACAGTCGGGTGTCCCCCTTATTAGGACAATGTTAATTGACCTCAGCCCTCAAACTCAACAGTCACCAATAATTCCTCTGTAAGGACTTCTTTTAGGACTAAATTTTCTAAATTTAATTTTCTAAAGTAGGACTACTACAATTTCTCTCAGAAATGGTCATAACTAACTAATATATAAGCATTAATCACACACAATTAAGATATACATTATGAACTTGATGCTTCTCTTTAAACACTTCTCTGATTATAAGGTTGCAGTGTAAAGGATTAAGTTAAGCATCTTGTAAGTTAGCTTTTTATGTATAGAATCATAGAATGGTTGGGCTTGCAGGAAGCCTTTAAAGGTCATCTAGTCTGACCCCTCTGCAATGAGCCAGGACATCTTCCACTGGACCAGATTGTTAGAGCCCTGTCTAATCTGGCCTTGAATGTTCACAGGGAATGTTTACAGGACCACCATCTCTCTGGGCAATCTGTTCCAATGTTTCAGCACTCTTGTAAAAAACTTCTTTATATCAAATCTAAATCAAACCTCTTGGTTTAAAACCACTGTCCCATTTTATTGCAACAGGTCCTCCTAAAAAGTCTGTCCCCATCTTTCTTATAAACCCTTCTTACATACTAAAAGGCTGTAAAAAGGTCTTCCAAGGAGCCTTCCCCAAGCTGGACAACACCAACTCTCCCAGACTTTTCTCATAGGAGAGGTTCCACCTGTCTGCTCATCTTTGTAGCGCTCCTCTGGACCTGCTCCAACAGGTCCATGTCTACCTTTGCAGCACTGCAGGTGGGCTCACACCAAAGGGGCAGAACCCCTTCCCTTGCCCTCCTGACCGCAGTGCTCAGGATGCAGCCCAGGACACCTTTGGCTCTCTGGGCTGCAGGTACAGAGTGCTGGGTCACATTCAGCTTCTCATCCACCAAAGCCCTGAGTCCTTCTCAGCAGGGCTGCTCTCCATCTGTCCATCCCCCAGCCTGCATCAATATACTGAGGGGCTGCCCTGACCCAGATGCAGGACCTTGCACTCATTGATCCTCACTAGTTTACTATGGGCCCAGTTCTTGAGCCTGTCCATGTCCTTCTGGGTGGAAAGAGATAGTTTACATATACTTATTTTTTTGTTCCATTTTTTTATGTGATGAACCTAAATCTGACTTAGTTTTGTTAGTGCTGCTGATTCTAACAAATTGTCACATTGCAGAATAAAGTTTTTAACCTTTTCAGAATTGATGTGACATAATTTTACAACTGAAAAGAAGGTAAAATATGAAGGCACCTTTGTGTCCAAACATACAGAAGAATAGCAATGGTCCCTCTCCATTTATTTAGGCTCTCCAGATGAAGAGCCTGAAGTCTGAACAATGAAATGTTCAATGAACAGTGGAATGACTTTTGAAGCACCACAGATGCAATGGGAAATCTGTATTTTACAAGAAACACAAACAATATGAAGAAAAAGTGGATCATGATTATCTTTAAAAATATGTTGCTTTTTGGACCAATTTAACCTATTTAGCATATAAATTACATTTTGCAGTCTAGAGAAACTTGACAATTTTGTTCTGAAGAGGAAAAGTTCGGCATATCAAGATTAGAGTTGCTGATCTGATATGCTTGTGTAGTCTTTGTGATTTCACAAAGTCCTCAGAAATCATTGTTTTGCAGTGAAGATGTTAAAAACTCAAAAGTAATTGATGAACCAGAACACAGGATTCAAATCTGCTGGCTTTAGCAAGTCACAGACCAGTTTAGGTCCCTTATGAAAGAGTGGATGTGAAGTTAGCAGCAGGATATGCCATATTAGTAACTCCCAAATTATTGCTGCAAAACACCAGAGTGTTAATATTGTGGCTTTGTGCTCATCTGAAATAACAGATTTTCCAGATAGTTATTCATTTCAGGTGTTGAGGAAAAAAAGCTTGGTGATTTCTTTCCTGACGATACAATTAAACACTCTCCTAAGCCAACAGCCAGAAAAATAATTTATACTGTCAGAAAGATGCTTTGTGTGATAAAATTGCATCAAACTGTTCAATTACTCTAATTTGAAGTAAGACACTTTGCTCCTTGTGCTAGAGGCTAGAAGAATTTTAGTGTAGCTTAGTTTTTCCATGTTCATGCATGTACTGTAGTTGGAGATCTGGGCAGAGTTATGATGGTACATTGTAATATTTATTTTTTTTCTATTATTGTTATGTTCCTGAAGCTGAATTACAGATTGCCGAAGCCGTTGCTCTTGTAGACACTCTTCAGAATTGGACAGTTCTAGATAAAATCATTATTCCTACAAAAAATCGCAACAAGAAGTTTGTTTTTGGCAAAGGAAACTTTCAGGTTTTGACAGGTAAGGAGTGAGATCTTTCAGCACTGCATCACTCTAAATGGAAGACTTTTACATCCAAACTGTTCAAAGATAGGTGTGAAAGTGAAGAGAGGGAGAATTTTGTTTATCCATCATGCATGTTTACAGGCAGACTTGAAAGAGTTTTTAAGGTTACTAAAGCAATGTAGAATAGACATAACCCCTGGTCACTGAAAATGTGTGAGGCAACTTAGTCTATGTGATTTACATAAATGAGGCTGATGCTGTTCTTGGCACAATACTGAATTAGCAATTACAACTGCTCTATGAACAAAGAATATGGTGACATTTGATGTTTTATAAGCACTCTGCTCAATGCAAAATGGTTTATAGTCTGGGCATTTTAAAAAGAGAATTGACATTTAACACTGTATTTTGCAATCATTATCCATCTTTTAGAAAAGATTAAAAAATTGCCCCATGTGACAGCTGTCTTCTTGAATGTGGAAAGAATATCTTCACTAACAAAGGTAATTAAATATAATATCAAATCATTCTTTGCATCAGTATTGCTTGGAAGCTATTGATGTTAGGAGAAGTGGTCGGTTAAGATTCTGAATTTGCAAATGTTAATATCTGAATCACCAGGACTGAGTTTTGTTGAAAAGAATCTCAATACCTATTGCATTTTTCCAGTTGATGTATGTTTCCAGCTCTTGCGCATGAAATTTTCCAGCAGCTTAGTATAATTTATTATAGACTCTGCTCCCACATTTGACACTGGCCCTATTTAAAATGTTAAAAAAGTTACTCAAGTTACAAAATGATGGTGTTAACACAACTTTTGTTGTGAAGGATGTCAACATTTTTGATTAGTTATATGCTCACATTTCTATATTTATAGTGGATAGCATGTTTTTTTCTCTATGCTGTGGATGCTGAATTGTATTTAGAATATGAGGTGTAAATTCTAGCAAGCTTATAATTGAATGTTTCAAATACTTAAACTTTCATTCCTAAGCCTTAAAAAGAAGCATTGAGGGGTGCAGCATCTTGTTTTACTGGTAGTAAAACAACTGGTACATGAACTGCAGATACTCTAGAACAAACTGAAATAAAAGCTTTTCTGGGTTCTTAGTATGTGCAGCATCATGCGGGGTGTAAAGTGTATGCAAACTGCAAGCAAACATTAATGCTTTGCTGATAGTTTTGAATGCTTTTCCTAATTATAAAATGAAGAGAAGACAAATATCTCTAAGAGATGGTTATTCAAGTGCTTCCATTTGTTGATGAAAGGGAAGTTGAAAATGTTTCATTTTAATTTCATAGTCTTTAGGAAAACTCTTTATTTTCTAGTATGAGTTCTTTCAGTACTAGTTTTGCTAAAAATTGTTTTCTTTTCAGAAATATGGATCTTAAAAGCAATTAAACAGGGTTGATTCAAGAAAGGGTTTGAGAACACGTGTACAAGCATTCTGGATTTTAGAGATGGCATAAGAGAACTACTGCATATTTTAAGTGTCTTTTGCTGAATTAGAGCAAGGATGAGGGGTTTGGGTTGGTTGGGGTTTATTAAGTATTTCATTAAAAGCTTGCTATTAAATAATTTCCCTGCATCCCTCTCTATTTGTTTGCAAGTTTTAGTAATCTTTTTGTTCTTTATGTTATCCCTAGCCTTTCCCATTCCAGTATTTCATAATTTATTTTTTACAAGGATTTAACCACTGATTCCTGATTCTGAGATAGGCTGTAAGACTTTGTTGCAAGAATCCATAAAGGGCAGCGGAAAGATTCTCGCTGAATTTGATGGGCTTAGACATAAAGTTCTACTTTCTAAACTCTCTTTAACTCCTCTCTTTCTGGTCAACCAAATTTTGACTTTGTATGCTCATGATGCTTGTCCATCCATTGCGATGGAATCCTGAGATCCTCTGAGTTCAAATGTCCATCAGCTAACTAATTGTACTTGCTGTGTAGGAACTGATCTAGTGATACTGTGGGGGACAGAAGACATCTCGATTATTTTGTCTTACATGGCTAAAGAAAGAGCTAGAAGGTGCCTGGGGTGTGCAAGTCTTTGACAGATACACCGTGGTACTTCACATTTTTCGCTGTAACGCCCAGACCAGAGAAGCAAAACTGCAGATAGCATTGGCTGAAATTCCACTTCTCAGGTACCTCGGGCTGTGCAAATCACATACTCGTATCTACTTGTTTTAGTGACTATTTCTTTACAGTAACAAAACCCAGCAATATTTACTGTAGAGAAAAAATACATAGGGTGTTCAATGATTGATTAGAGCACAGAATTATTTACTATAATGTCGTTATTTTAAGCTTCTGCAGTGCTGACAGGCAAAACCAGAATGTGTTCAATAATCTCACTAAATGTATTTTTCATGAAAAGGACCCAGTTCTTTCTAAGACACAAGATGGATTGCCAGAATATGGAGGAATTGGATATGTATATCCCATATATAAAATTGTTGAGTTTAATAAGGAAAGCTATAAGTAAGGAAGATTAATTTGTATTTAATTTTTCCATATTTCTGCATTATGTGGCACAGAAATGTGTACATGGCAGTTGGTGTGAGTTATGTGGATGTTTTAGAGGTATATTTGGCTCTCTGAAATTTCAGAATAGCAATTTTAATTTACCAAGAGAGTTGTATGCTTTTCAAGCTGCAGCTGAGCCAGAAAAATCTGGATTTTTTTCTCCAGGCTTCTTGCCATGCAGGTTTTATTTACGACTCATTCATTTATTTAGTGGTTTTATTTGTACTATCAGAATACTACTAATGCTTCACAATTTTTAGGTATTTTGGTATAACTGGATTAAAGAAAAAAGCTTCTAATTAATTGCTACTCTGCTGCCAGGTCACATCTGAAAAATGAGGTGTCTCAGCAAGATCAACAGAGAGGTGGTTCAAGATACATCATGGGCTCGGGTAAAGTCTAAATATTCTCATGATTTAGAGGATTTTTTTCTCCATAGCTTTTGAACAAATTTAGTTGCATCTTAGTTTATTTGGAGTAGGTCAGGAGGAAAAACAGTGTTCTGCATCTAATTAAACAAATTACAAAACTTTATTGGAAAGTAAGTTAAAGAATAAAGTTTGGGTCTGTACTATTCAAGTTTTTTGGTCAGTAAGTGGTCAAGGATAAGCTATTTGCTTGCCACAGGGATTTTTCATAAGTGTACATGGCTATTTTAGAGTAGTTAGCACGTTTCATAATTACTTACTTTCTTAGGCAAGAATACATAGGTTTCGTGGCTTATTTTTAACTTCACAAGACCTAGTGCTCACTCACTTGATTTCCAAATACATCACTTGCTTTACAGTTTCTCTTGTAAACTATTCTGCCAATTACTCATTTATATGTTTCAGGTGAAACATTTCTAGAAACACAGAATCGTGTCTTGAAAGATAGAGAACTTAAAATTAGGAATGCCCTGGAGAAACTAAGGAGAAAAAGGGCTTTACTTAGAACTCAGCGCAGAAAATGCGAGTTCCCGATGATCTCAGTAATGGGCTATACCAACTGTGGTAAGCAAAACCTCCTGAAATCATAACACAAAACAGCTTATATTGTCTAATTTTTAATTAGAAACTCCAGCCAGATTCTCATTTATGTGTGTATAGGCTTGGTATTTTAATTAGTTTTTTTAATTGTGTAATGAATATCTGTCAGTTAGGATGTAGTTAGGAAAGCAAATTAAGCTGCTTGGTGTTTTCAGTCTTGAAGACATGTTTTGGAGAAATGCCTAGCACCTATTGTGCCAAAAAGATTTTATATACACTGCTGAAGACTGCACTGTTAATGTCCCTTTATATGAATTTCTACTACTTGAGCAGAATGGGTACAGAAAAGTACACAGGTGTTTAAATCACTGTGAAGACTTGAGACATAGGAAGAAAATTGAGAGCTGGCTATTGATCTGGGAAACCTGGTTAAGGAGCACTGTACCTTTCCATGGATTATGTGTAGCATTCTGAGATGTTTTCCTAGGAGAATCTAAATAAAGCTAAATAAAGCTTCTGCCTTTTTTGGTTTGGTTTGGTTTTTTAGCTTGCACGAGTGAATTCTTACTCAAAGCATAAATAGACTTTGGACTAGACAATTTTTTAAGATTGGATTATCTTTAAACAATTTCATTTTCTTATTCAGCTTCTTTAAAAAAGCAAACCTATCTTACAGTAATTTTGTTATGACTTGTACACTCAAGGTTTTGAATTATACTGTGTGTTTTTCTTAAATTTCATACTTCCATACTTTTCAAACTGAAGATTTAAATATATATATAGATATAAAACAGTTTGGTATACACATAATTGAAATACTTTAATTAGGCTATATACTGAGCACTTTAATGACTAATTATGTAAAATATTCATTGAGTCAAATAAATGTCTCTAGTATTATGTTCATGAGGAAATGCCCAATAAAGACCTCAGCCTAATAAGGTATTTATTATTAGTGCTTCTCTTTATTTTTTCTTATTTAGCAAGTAAATTATTTCATTTGACAACAGAAGCACTGAGGTGTGTAAATGCAAGCTTCCTAATGCTGTCATGGCAGTGCTCTTCAGAGAGTCTTACAGGTGAGAGATGTGGGTAGGTCACTTTGCAGGTAGAGTCTTTGATTTCACAGCACAGCTGTAGATACCAGTATGTGATTACATACGTGACCTTAAACCCAATTCCAAGTTATAAAATGTAGGACTGTTTTTGGGTTTCCTAACATCATTCTGATCACAAGCTACAATTAAATGACTAAAATAGATGTTAAAATATATGTTACATCATACATTTCACCTGAAATTAAAATTTTACTTGGAATAAGCCATTAAAATCTTGTCCATTTTTATTTAATTAGGAAAAACTACTTTGATCAAAGCCTTGACTGGGGAAGCAGGACTTCAACCCAGGGATCAGCTCTTTGCCACTCTGGATATTACAGCCCATGCTGGCTATCTGCCCTCACATATGGCAGTTATTTATGTTGACACCATTGGGTTTCTGACTGATCTTCCACATAATCTGGTTGAGTCATTTTCAGCGACACTAGAAGAAGTGGCTTACTCAGTAAGTAGACAACTATAAAAATTGAGAAATGAAGTTAATTTCCTTTTAGATAATCCTCAGCCCTTCAAAAGGGCAAGTTAATTGACATTCTGTTCTTAGCAAGCTATCTGGCTGACTAGTAAACTGCTGAGATAATGATGTAAATATCTTAAAATAAACTAATTTTCTGATACTTTATTTATGCAGCACATACAGCTATGAAGGGATTTCAGAAGTGGTTTATTTTGAGTGTATGTGTCCATCTCCATGATACCTAAGCCAGATAAAATATCTGAACAGTGCATCCAAGTGAGTCAAGGCTAGGTTTCCTGGGAGTTAAAAATGAAATAAAGCATCTGAAATTACTTGGTTTTAACTTAAGGTTTCCTGTAGAACTACAAGTGGGTGATTGTGATGTGATGCAGGCAGCATGTAATAAATATAAATGTACTTTAGCAATTATTTTCTCATTAAAGTTGTTTTCCTGTGCTATAACAAAGTGTAAAGCTGCATACATACACACAGACATTCAAACAAAAATCCTGTCTTATGAAAGGTAATGAAATTCAGTGGTAGTTAGATGCCAGAATGCTGCTAAAGATCAGACTTCACTATATAATATCAAGGCTTTCAAAAGCTGGCTGAAACCATCCTGTTTTTCACTTACTTCTAATTTTTCAAAAGTTTAAAGGAATGTCTTTAGCAAAGATGATGAAACAATTTGAACGCAAACGTTGATTTTGTTTTCTTGGTTTTTATTATGGCAAACATTATATATATCAGTAAGCATCAGTAATAGTATCCTGGGAGCTAAGCATAAGGATAATCTATATTTTGAATTTAAAAATAGAATTACACGTTACATGGAGGTTTTTTTTCCCCCTCTGTTTTTGAAACAGTTTTGGAGCCATTACTCTCCTAAAAGCTTTTTTTAGGGTTGCTCTTCTTAATCTCCAGTGTTTTTAAAGCCCTATTGTTACAAAGGCTGGGCTTTAAAAAAAATGGATCGGTTATTACTTGAAATCTGATTCTGTAACTAGCTTGATTGACAACATTTGCTCCAGGTTTGTGGGAGGCAATTTGTACTCACTAGAGGTGGAAGACTAAGCTGCTGCAGATTTTCTTCCATCATGATCTAAGAAAAACAGTAGTTTAATACTGTTTTAGTAGTTAATTTTACAGTGCCAATCTGCCAATGTATTATCAAATGGATAGGAAAGTATTTTACATGAATTAGCAATGCAAAAATGGTATACAGTGTCTACAACCTGGTAACAGGTGTTGCATATTGATCTTTGCTAGGATCTGATAGTTCACGTGAGGGATATTACTCATCCAGAAACCATCCTCCAGAAAGCAACTGTTCTGTCAGTTCTGAGGAATCTTAATCTTCCTAGCCATTTACTGGACTCAGTGGTAGAAGTTCATAACAAAGTGGATTTGCTAGAAAGGTAAGCAAGAGATGCTAAGTGTACTTAAACATTTCTTATGTTCTGGAAGCTTTTTAATTCTTAGTCTAGAAAAGAGATCCCACACTTCAGAATATACTTAATAGTGTATCTCAATCTTTTACATATGTACTATGGTCTGAAAAAGAATTAATTATCTTTTAATTACAAAAGAAATCACTTGAGTCATACAAGAACTGGCCTCTGTAGAAGGAAGGTGTTAGTACAAAGTAACTCAGTTAAATTGTCCATGCTTGGAATATTTTCACAACCTAATCTTCACGAACAAATGTGCTAGCAATTAATTTTCTTTCAGTTATAAACCCACTGAAGAAAATGCTTTTGCTGTTTCTGCTCTGCATGGGCATGGTTTAGAAGAACTGAAACAAGAAATAGAGAAAAAAATACTGACAGCAACAGGGAAGAAGATTCTAACAGTAAACATCAACTTAGAGGGACCTCAGCTAAGGTAAATAATTCTGAATTGTATGAAGGATTTGGAGAAGTATGAAACACTTAATCATTCATGTCTTAAATTTCTCAAATCATATCATACTGATTTTAAGCTGCATTAAGAATAACAGAGATAATAATTTTATTTCATCAATAATCTATTTAATAATCAACCTGTTTAACCTATCAATAATCAACCTATTTAATCAATAGGTTTTACAACCTATTGACAAAAAATAGCTCAGTTGGAGAAGTGAAGCAAAGCACTTCATCTTTAAAGTGTTATCTAGATAGAAACCTTCTGACCTAGACCAAGGATCACATTTTGTGCAGTGTGTCATACTTTTAAGATGCTAATCTGCTTTTACATTTACAGTTGGCTCTATAAAGAAGCAACAGTTCAGGAAGTTGAGGTCATGCCTGAAGATGGCACAGCCAGGGTGAAGGTGATAATGAGCAGTTCTGCTTTTGGGAGATACAAAAACCTCTTTCCCAACAGTAAGATTTTCATGTCATGAAACTTCATCCAGTTGTAGGAGAAGAAACTGATCTCCTCAAGAGGATGTGAAATGAAGTGAACGACCTGTTAGTCTCGCTGCTGAACAGTTTATTTTTCTTCCCCACTTGATGGTTTTGGCACATTTTATAAATGGACACTGTTTCAGAAAACTTCTATATGGAAACAATAAGAGCTTTGAGCTTAATTTTGTCAGCAAGTACCAGGACAGCACTAAATTTTTTATGTTAAACATGTTGCTGGATATAAGCTCAGGACCTCAAACATGTGGACTGGCATCTGACTTAACCTTCAGAAAAGTACAGTTTCTTATATAAATAAAGCTTTTTATTGCCTTTTTCAGAAGAAAATAGTATTTATTGTAGTTAAGGTGTTTCAGATGGTTTTCAGAAAATGAAAGTTAGTGAACAAAATATTGTTAGTTGTATAGAAATAATGAAGATAAATATGTGTTCAAACAGTATGCATGGATGTCAAATAACTGCCATGTCTTATTGCAGCGAAGAAAAAGAAAATTAATTAAGGCATTAAATAAAGTTAGCTGTGAACATCTTTTACCCATACAGTTTTCTTGCCTACAGTAATTTATCCACAATACCCATTACTATATCAGTTCTTGGAGAAAACAGTTAAGGTACAGCAAACCTTTTCACAGAGGAGAACAAAAAGAAATAAAAAACCACAACTGATCCATTTCTTATGTTATGAATTACTACTGAGGACCAATAAAACAGTATCACAGAAAGGAGAAACCAAACTATTTCATTCCATATTGCAGAGAGAGATCAAGTTTTATTAGAATAACAAGGGTACAAAAGAGGGCACAAAAGACAGGCAGAAAAACTTCTGCAAACATTATCAGACAACTGAATTTAGCTTTTGCATGTAAAGTGCATCTAAAAAGTGAGGTGTATGGGTGAAGTTGCATAGTGAACTTTACACAATAATTGGTTTTATTTTAGTCCTGATGCTTGACATTTGTCTTGCCTTCATGATGATCTGTTACCACACAGTTCATTTAGAAAAACAGAATTAGTATGCAATGGGAAATGGCATAAACCTCTTCGTTTTGACATACACAAAAACTACTTAGTGAGAGGAAAAGTAATTACAGAGCTACTAAAATAGCTAAATAAAAGACCAGGTGTGAAATCCCAAATGAGCATGATAGAAGCCAAGAATCTGTATTCCTAAGGCAGTTTAGGTTAAGATCAGGAATTTGTTCCCTCTGTGTTTATTTTCAGTGTAAGGCGTACTTAGGCAACACCTAGTAAAATGTTCAATTGCCACAGACAAACTGTGTAAGGGCCTTGTTTTGGTATCTTTATCCCTGCAGAATTGGCATGACTAAGTGCAAATTCCATTAACTCTTAAAAATTCCAAATAATTTTGGGGCTACCCTGTTAGTAAAATAGCTCACAAATGATACTCAGCATGTTGGTGCATATATAAAATAATTTCAAACTGGATTGTCAGTGCAGCATCTCTGATATATCAAAGATATTTTTTAACTGTTCCTTTTGTTTATTTAACAGAAACTATGAAAAGACAAGTCAATTTCAGACTGATACAAAAGAGTAAGAATTTGGATTGCAAATAGTACAGAATATCCTTACAGTTATAAGAAAGATAAAAATCTTACCACTAAATCATGCAGCTACTGACATTTTCCTCCTTCTTAGTCCTATGTAAAATAAGATTGAGTTCTTGGGACTTTCAGTTTTGCCAGCTGCTGCAGAATCAAAGCACCTCCAAAAAAATTACACCTATACCATAGTTCTCTAGAGACTTCAGCAAGGTACACCTGCTCTCTTTTCTGTCCAAAGGCCTCAAAACCCTGATGATGTTGAGAGACCTCTTCCTACTGAGCCTTGAAAGCATTCCTGATTTAAGTTAATTGGACCTTTATGGGATTCAGGATGTTTACAGTAGGGCACAATGAATGCAGACAAAGCCTTTTCAACTTTTCATAGATTAGGAAGTTGAGAATTAAAAGCTATTTGTTCCAGTTCACTTTGGCAGTGGAGTGGAGGATTAATTTTTGTGTTAAGTTCTATCACATCTTTGACAAAATCATTGTTTCCTATAAAGTCTCCAGCAATTATGTTAATACATTTTTTTTTTTGTCCTGGATACTGCTGCTTTATCCAGATTTTCAAGCATGGAAGACTCTGGAGTGTCATTTTCTTCAATGATCCAAATGGGTGTACAAGAATATATCTTAAATTTTCAGTAAGGTTAATCCCTGCCACAAAGAATTTTCCTGAAACAAAAATGAGAAAGTGACACATTAAATATTTTTTTGAGGAGAAATTTCTCCGTATTGCATTACTTTCACATCTCATTCCAGTGGGGATCATTAAAATACTAACTACACACTCTTTCTGTATTGTTTGATGTCCCTACAACTGTTTGCCCTTGTTGCAACTGCATGCTGTAGTAAACAATTCCTGAGCCACGCTCGGTTATCCACACATTCCAGTTTAGCTAAATTTGTCTAGTTATTCATTGCAGTCTAAAGGTTGTCCACTGACTAGTCCTCCTCTGTAAATTAAGTTTGTTTCTGTGAGGGTTGCTCCCAAACACTTAGCCTTCCCCCTGCAATGGATGGGAACACAGGGTGCACCCACACGAGCGTTTGCCTTCAGCTGGGGAGTGTGCCTCTGGAGCGGCTCCCCCATCACCGCCCTGTGCATTCACTTCAAAACCTGTGTCAGAGGTTCAGAACTGAACCTCTGTCAGATTACACTGCACAAGCACACCTGAGTGCTGCTGTTTCATGTGCAGCTACACTCTTCTCGTACTGCTCTTGTATCACAGAATCATTAAGGTTGGAAAAAGCCTTCAAGATCATCGAGTCCAACATTTGACCAAACACCACCACGACAACCAAACCATGGCACTAGGTGCCACATCCAGTTGTTTCTTGAACACCTCCAGGGATAGTGATTCCACCACCTCCTAGGGCAGCCCATTCCAATGCTTAACCACCCTTTCAGTGAAGAAACTTCCTGATTTCCAACCTCAACATTCCCTGGCAGAGCCTGAGGCCATTTCGTCTTGCTGGTTGCCTGGGAGAGGAGGCCAATTTCCATCTTGCCACAACCTCTTTTCAAGTAGCTGTAGAAAGTGATAAGCCCCCTTGTAGGGGCTCCCTTTCACAACAAGGCTAGTGGAATGCACTCCTCTCATCACCTGTGCTGCCTAAAGCAACAAGCACTGCACTGAGGAAGCAGCCTCCTACCCATGCGGTGGGAACAGCCACACCAGCGAGCTGGCCTGCGCTGAGGGCTGCCTTTCTGTGGGTCACACGAGCCAGGTGGCCACAGCCTCTGTAGTCTGTGCATGTGCATGCACTGACAGCACCACCAAGGACAACATGGCACTCGCCCAGGGGAGGGCAGAGCGCCCAGCAGCCATGGGCACACAGCACACACAGGGTTGTTATATCCCATATGGCAACAATTGCTTGATATCCCAGTTGTTTTGCTTTGCTGTCAGTGCCCCTTCTCTCCTCTGAGCCAACTCCCTGTGCTTACCTGGACGGCCCATCCGCTTCATGCGCTCCAAATAGCGGATAAGAGCACGAGTGGATGTTTTGTTTCCCCACCAGTATGGGATGGGGGGCCACAGCTCACAGTGCTTCTCCAGTTCCACTTCCTCTTCGTACGAGACTATAACCTGATGGCCGAGGTGCCACATGGTCCGCAGCGTTGGTACCACCTAAAAGGAAGTGTGTCCAGGTTGAGCTCAGCACCACAGCAGCATTCCCAAAGTCCAAATACTAATGTGTGGTATCACCTTGGCACAGATTCTGTTCAGATAAAGCTTTTAAATGAGCATCCCAGTAGGTGATGGGCTGGTTTACAAGCTGCAGGGCAATAGGACCCTGGGAGCTTCAGCAAATTCCTCCTTTCCTCAAACAAGTCAACTATGATCATGTAGAGGTCTTACACCTGTTTATAGGAAACCATCCCTGTGTCAGCCCTCATGCACAAGCCACTGAAAGTTTGTTACGGGAGGGGGATACCGAGCATCTGCTGCAGGAATGCAGATGGAGAGAAGCAGGAATCATTTTGGCAGATTCTGCATATTGATGCAAACTTGGCACAGTAACCATCAAAAAATACTGAACTGCTTAAAACTTGGTAAGACCAAATGTGAATCACCAGGAGCTACATTGATTCTCATTTCTCTAAGTAGAAAGTTTATGAAATTGGGATGCTCCTGGCATTTTTGATTGAGAGAGAAGAAGACCTGAGTCATATATATTCTATCTATCTATCTATCTATCTAGATGGGCTAAAAGAGCTGTTAAATTTAAGCGTCTCAAGACAAAATTACGTTTTCCAGCCTCAGAAGTTACCATTGGAGAGAACTGAGGCCCTCTGACTAGTTTTATTTGCAAAACCACCATATTTACCAGGCATTGTTTTTTCTGAGAATGTTGTAGTTAAAAACTACATTTGCTGCTTGTGAAAAAGAAATGGTGGCTTTTTGATGTTCCAATTAGTTTATTAATTTAAATAAAAGCCAAAGGCACTTGAAAATTAATAATGTAAATATTTGAAGAAAGCTGAGGGTTGAATGAAACCCTGTCAATTCATCTACAAAAGAGAGAATGCAAGCTCCCATTAGGTCAGAAAATATTGCAAAATTAAGGCACAAGCTACTTAAGCTACAAAACTTCGTGGCTGACTGAAGCTTTTGCTTTACTCCAGCTGCCTTTCTAAAGCTGGAACTTCTTAAACAAACAAGCAGAGATGTTCAATAAAAGCCAAAATAAAAAAGCTACCAGAGATGTGTATATGAACACATGTGCTTATTTTGCAAACAAAGCAGAAATGAAAGTCTAACAAGGGATTTTTAAACCCTTGTAATTCAGATCAAAGGAAGATGCCTTGAATAGTTAAGACAATTAAAATTTTAAATGCAGTGTAATATTGTCACACTGTGGTCTGTGCCAGTACTACACACAAACCTTGCCTGAGCAGCTGCTTCATAAACACTTTGACGCTTATTTCTGTACAACAACAGAGATGCGGTCTTGAAAAACAGTAGGTAGCAGTTTATTTTAGAATAAGACAGAAAGCACTTGGATATTTGATGGCAAATCTAAATCTGTGGTCCTGAAAAATCCCACAGGTGCCTAACTTGCAATGGTACCACTAGCAAAAATGGTGATATCCATTGTGCTGGTCACTGACACCAGAGATATAAACTTTTCCCACTCAAGGGAAGCACTTGGTTTGTCTTTTCTCCAGTTGTCTTTCTCTATCCTCCTGGACACAACTCAGAAATGTTCTTTCTTCCGTGAAGTGATCTTAGATCATTCTTTCAATACCTTCATTCAACAAATTGCCATCAGCAACTTTCCCCTTTTGCAGTTAATAACTTTCTTCTTTTTAAGAGCTGGCCTTGTGTCTGAAAGCAAATTTGACCACCTTCTCCAGTATCTCTGCTCATCCACAACTTACATGCTCAAGTTATTTGGGGAAACAATAAAACAGTGTCACTCAGGTCTTCAGTTATTCAGCTGAGGCCTGAATATTCAGAATCCCCTAGTTTTGCTGAGAATTGTTCTATTTTAACTCTGCTGTACAAAACGCTTTGAAATGGTAATATCACATGTTACTGATACACCAGCTTCAAAGGCTGAATTTGAATCATGAACAGGGTCATCATTCTCCTGTACCACTCACATCTCCAGAGAAAACCCTCTGTTCCTGTGCATCTTTGAAATGTTAATTGTTTAACTACTAAAAGCTCCCACACCTTGTGAAAAACAGAGGGAGATAGAAGTCTCAGCTTCTAAAATCTAGCAGTCAAGTATTTTCTGATTATTTAAATTAAGGCTTTTCTGGAGGTGTGGGTAACTGTAAGACTGGTTAGGAGGTCAGCTCCAGGAAAGTCAGTGCCACCAGAAATGCACTGAGGGCAGAGATGCTATTAAGAGGGAGCTAAACAAGTTGATAGAAACCTCATAAAGTTCAACAAAAGCAAATGCAAAGTCCTGAACAGATTAACCCCCACACACCAGGACAGACTGGTGGAAGCTGGCAAGATATGTGCTTTGCAGAAAAGGACCTGAAGATTCTCATAGACATCAAGCTGCACATGAGCCAGTAATGTGTCCACCTGGCAAAGGTCAATTGTGAACTGGGCTGTATTAGCAGAGGCACAGACAGCAAATCAATAAAAGGGGATTTTCCCTTCTATTCAGCGGCTGTGGGACTGCAGCTCAAGTATTGTTTGCAGCTGGGGCTTCCCTAGTAGAAAGAAGTCACTGACAAGCTGGAGTGAGTCCAGCAGCACACAACCAGAGTGAGCAGAGGCTGGAGCAGAAGCCGGAGAAGAAGCTGGAGCATGACAAAACAGGACAGGCTGAGGGAGCTAAGTCTGTCCAGCATGGAAGACCTAGACAACTCTTACTGCTGTCTGCAAATACCTAAGGGGTAAATGTAGAGAAGACTCCTCAGATATTCACAGCAAAGGATGGAAGTCAGCACACACAAGAGAGATTCTGATCAGATAGAGAAGGAAAACACAGTTACTGTGGGAGTGTCAAATTTTGCATAGAAAAGTTGTGAAATCTCCATCCTTGGAGATAATCAAGAATGAGCAGGCCCCAGCTCAACATAACTTTGAAGCTGGTCCTGCTTTGCACGGTGGTGTCGGACCAGATGACCTCCAGAGGTCACTCCCAACCTAAACTATTTTGAATAGAAAAAAAATAATTTATAATTATTGCTGTGAAAACACCAAAAATGGACTATTTAAATTATATAAATATGCAAGATGCACAACTTTTATTTTCCTTTGTTTTCTCTTTCATTTTCTTTTATTTTCTTCTCTCTCTTCTTTTCCCTCTCTTTTCCAAGAAAACTCAGGGCAATAGATTACAGTCGTCTCTACTATTGTCCCACAACTCAACAGACATAACAGTCAAATTTAATTCCCTCCTCCACACTGTGGAATGTAGGTTTGCTTTCTCTCCTGAGTTCTATCAGATAACAACTTATCTCTGATGCAGCAAATGGTACCTTTCTGAGGTTAGAAATGCAGTGAAAGTAGAATGTATCTAAAAATTTGGGAATCAAATATCTCACTGTGATGTATCATTCCTTTAAAAATGAGGAAAAAAAGGGATCTCATACTTACATTTCTAGGACACAGTTTACACTGGAAAATCGATTTTATACAGGCAACAAGATGATTATGATGTCTTTTTGTTAATCCATCAAAGTTTCTGCAGACTATGATAACAACTTCCTGAGGATGAGTTTCTAACCACCTCAATATTTCCCACAGAATATCCTACAACAAAGAGGTATGGCAGCTTAGAAAGTTATCTGTGCTATGCAGGGGAAAGGACATACAATCCACAGAGCAGCTATGGTGGAGTAGACTCACAATTACAATAACGAAAAACTGTGTTTTCTAACAAAAAAAAAAAAAAGTGTTTCTATAAATATATAGGGCTTTTAATGCCTTCTTCCCTTTAATAACTTCTCTCCTTACCAGGGAAACAGGAATGCCCTGTGTATCATCCTGGGACAACAGGATAAACCCCAGGACATTGGGCACGTGGTAGGGGATAGGAGCTAGAGAGCAGGCACAAAGATTCTGGTTTGAGGATGAGGAAAAGATTGATGCCCAAGTATCATGTGGAGCTGCTGAAACTAACTTCCAGCCCTGCTGATTTTCTCTAGTTTGAAGACCTCACAAAAGAAAAACAAATAACTTACTCAGAAGACCTTGAACCAGCATTTTTAGGTTATGATGGCCCTTAAACGAAAGAAATGGCACTGCTTTTAGAGTCGTCACAAAAGTAAGGTAAATACCTGCACGGTAACAGTTGTGTAAACCATATGCACAAAGTACAAATTCATAGATGGATCATTAGCCTTGTGGGCAATCCTGAAATCCAGGTATCTAACTCCAGACTCAAGTTGCTCTGTCACAGTCAGGACCTGAAAGGTGAAACAAGATAACAGTTCTGAGAGCACAAAAGAGATTTGTTTCTTTAGTTTAGAAAGCTAAAAGAAGGGTACAAAGTTAGCCCTATGGCATTTTTCACAGGTCTTTCATCTTTAAAATGTGACTGTATGGCACCAAAATGCAACTTGGAAGCATTTTGCTCTATGACAAGAGGGATTCCAATTTCCCTGCAGCATAAACTGCAAGTACAGATTAGATTAGTTTAGTTGCCCTTGTTGTGTTCTGAAAGTTAAAGATCGATTAACCTGTGGATAAGTACGTGATCGCTCTTCACACAACTATTCATTTAAAAAACAACTGCAGGATCAGCACTTCAGAAATGCCATAATTTATTTTATTAGATCAAAGACTTTACCACGGTTGTCTCTGCAGACCTCACACATCCTCAACAGAAGGAAAAACAAAAATAGAAAAAACTACTGGCTATTGTTCTTTTTCAATATAAAGTTTCTTATAAAATTTGAATTAACCTGTAGAAGTCCTACTAGACTAGGCACTCCTCTTCCATATCCACTTCCCTCAGAGCACTTCCATGGAGTTTGAGGGCTAAATAGAACAGGTGATAAAGCTGTTTCCGAGGCAAAAAGTTCGAAATTATGTGTCTTTTCCTTATACCAAGACTCTCTTAGCATAAGAAAATAGAATCAATTTAAATACGTTTAAGCACTAATTTGTCTCTGTTCAACTTGCTAGGGATAAAAATTCAGGCTTCAGACATCATACATGGTACTGATCAGTACAAGGCATTGCTCTTGAACATCCAAATTCATAGCTTTAGCACTGAGGCAGAGATAAGACACACATGGCAGGATGCCCACCTTGCCTAGTTTAACCCCTAACTTCCTGTTCTTCGGACATGAATTTAGCCTCCCGAGGCTGTGCTGGGACAGACCAGCCCCTGTGCCCCAGGGGGTGCAGTGGGTCTGGCCAACAGCTCCTCCTGTGCCTGCTTGGCCTCCACCAGGCTGAAGCAGTTGAAGGGATGATCTGTACGCCTTTGCTTGGAGTATGTTGGAGATGGGTGTGTACATGGCTGTAGGTCATATATAACCTTTGTGGCCAGAAAAAGCACCAAATGAAATAGCTGCTCTGAACTGCCCTTCAGACAAATTCATTTCTTATCTGTTGACTAGACAGGGAAACGAGACAAATGAGACTCTCTAATTAGTCTCCTGGGTTTGGGTACTGAATTAGGCAATGTGAACATTGCCCCCTAAAGGGCAACTTTTAAAAGGAAGCCCTGAGGAACAACGCTGCTCAGTGCCTCCATCTCACACCAGGCATCTAGGGAAGTTCCACAGCCATCACACAGGAGACATTTGTGCCCCTAGACTGACAGCCACAGCAGCTGGGGCTCAAGCAGGCAACTCCCAGGCACTGGGCCATCCAGGAACTTGTGGATCCTACCATCAGTAGGGCTCCCTGGTGTCTGCTCTGGATACCAAAGGGTGGAGTCATCTCCCCACAGAGATAACTGGAGCATGGCAGAGCTAAGGAGGGGCAGGATTGTAGCTGTGCCTCTTCCCTATCAGCACTGGGCCACTTCCTGCTTGTCACACTGGGTTTGGACCAGAAAATTACTATAATGATGTTAAGGGATTGTTTGTCACCAACAGGGTCACTTTGCTGGCCTGAAACCCACAAGTTACAAGGTTTCTAAATATTTCATTGCCTGAAGTCCCCTCAAAAAAAGCAGCTCAAGATAAACAAGGATCTGTGCTAAGCAAGTGCCTTCAACATCAGCTCATTGCCGGTTCAAATTTGATACCTGGTAGTCTCTAAGTCCAATTTGCCAGAGCTGCTCAAACACAAAAAAAACCAAAAGAAACCTTGGCATGCTTATTGCTATTTATCAATTATTCAGTTTTAATTCCCTAATAATGAACTACTCCTTCAATAAAAACAAAAAACAGAAAGATTTTTGTGTCAGGAAAGTCTGTTCTTTGGAAGAATCTTCAAAAATTATCAAAAATCTTAAATTATGATCTGTAATTTTGTCTTTAACATACACTTGTGAGGAACAAAGAGATAACTACTAGCATAATATTTGCACATTTTAAAAAGTTAACTAAGCCTTACATGATGGACCACACCTTCACTCTCTTAATCTTTATGGGAAAAAATCCCTTCAAAAAGGGATTCTTCTGTTTCTGCTGCTGGTGAAATACCCAGTATAGGTGGGGAAAACAACTGACATCTCACACAACAGTGATAACAGAAATGACAAGCAAGTACCTTCTGAACAAAGTGCAAGAGAATAAAACCCTCTGTTAGTGACATTAATATTAAATGTTATTTAGCACCACAACAAACATGTGGAAAAGGGTTTCTAGTACCAAAGTGGTCGGTATCAAGCTGTTTAACAAAACCAGCACACGTCCCTGCCTCACTGCATGCTTTTTCCCCAGAAAAGGTGATCAGATAGGTATGGCTCCTATCTCATACTCCAGAGTGATGGATTTAGGAAAGAGTAAATTTCTTCATATTAGCTGGAATGGAACTGTGCTTTGGATTTGTTTTGGGAACAGCATTGGGAACACAGGAATGTTTTTCCTGTTGCTGAGAAGTGCTTACACAGAGTTGGGGCCTTTTCTGCTTCTCACCCCACCCCACCAGTGAGGATGCTGGGGGTGCACAAGGAGCTGGGAGAGGACACAGCCAGCAGAGCTGACCCCAACTGACCCCAGGGATATCCCTCATCATAAGGAGTCATGTTCAGCATATAAAACTGGGGGAAGAAGAGGGGAACATTCAGAGTGATGGTGTTTGTCACACTAAGATGCTTTTACACACGATGGAGCCCAGCTTTCTTGGAGATGACAGAACACCTGCATGTCCATGGGAAATGGTGAATTAATTCTTTATTTTGCTTTGCTTGCACATGTGGCTTTTGCTTCACCTATTAAACAGTCTTTGTCTCAACCCACAAGTTCTCCAGCTATTACCCTTCCAATTCCCTCCCCTATCTCACCCAGGGACAGCAAGAAGCACCAGCAAAGTTGCTGGCTGGGGTTAAACCACAACACCCAAGTATGGCATCTCATGAGAGCACAGATTTCTGGGCAGCAGGCTGTTCTACCATTGCACACTCTCAGCTCTGCAGCACAAGCATCAACTTTGCCAGGCCAAGAAGAGAACACCAGATGATAGTTACCTGTGTTATAGACCACTTCATGATAATGGGGTGTACAATGCAGGGCAGACATTTGCTTAAAAACTTCACCAGCTTGGACTCATTGCCACTAACAGCAGAGCTTTTATCCAAACAGTAGGTCATAGTGTCGTGACTCCCTGTAGTATACAAAAATAAATGTACAGAAAATCTCATTTCTTAACTACTCAGCACCACATTCCACGGCTACATTTCACGTGCACACCTGACAGGCCACCACATTTGCAAGCCACACACCTATATTGTTTGTGAGTCTCTGTAGTTATGGCAAAAAGGTGGAATTGTCTCTAGAGGTTGCTCACCTAACATTAATAAGCTCAGTGTGGAATCCTTGTGAAGGGAAGGCATTGACACTTTTCAATAAAGCAGTCCCCATCTAAACTACACATTGCTGTTGTTTGCCCCAAACCACATGGATCGTCTGTTTCAAATGGTGCCTTCCCTCAAAATAGTTACCTTGATGTGAAAACTTTTGTTTTTTTCAGAGAATAAATAGCTGAAGGCTGAATTTATCAATTTAACAATTTGTCATGTTTTCAGAGTTGTCCAAATGCAGGATTTCATTGTCAATACCCTCATCTCTGCATGGGAGATTATGACTGAAAGCAGAAATTCATGTTCTTACACCTTTGACTGGACCAAGACTTAACTTGGCACTTTAAAAACTTTTATCTTAAATGTCTGCTAAAAATGTCCTCCTGAACTCAACCCCCACCTCCCCTACAGAAACAACAAACAAGGTGGGTGCTTGAAGGTTTCTGAGGCAAATCCAAGTCTAAGTTTATGAGTGAAAGATGAACAAGATCCTCATTTGATGGACTTCAAAAATTACCTGACTCTTCCCAGCACAGGGAATTACACAGGCATCAGAGCCAAGACCAGTCTGCCCAAATATTTTATTTCCTTGAAGTCTTAATAAATCTGACACATCTCTTGCATCATGTTTAGATTAAACTATTGCAACTCACAATTTCATTTGGACAGGGAACCAGTGATTTTGCTAGCTTTTCTGTTCCATTATTTCTTCCAGTTTTATAAAGCACCAGTAAGAAAAGCTAATACCTCAGTGAAGTGCCTTGCTTGGACCTTAACAGACTATCTGCAAAGAATCTGCTTATTTTTGGGTTTCAGTCTTCTGTCAAACTAATTGTTCACTGGTGCTAGAAACTTCGTTCTTGAATTGTCAGTCTTACTGGTGACAGTGGTAATATTTCTAATGAACAAAGTAAAAAGGACTGGTTTGGAAATAAAAGTTCTTCAGCACTGTCAATAATAGTTTGATGTTTCACTCAATTTTTTTCACCTTCTAAAAGCCATTTTTTTTTTACTGCTTTAAACACCCAAACCTCACTCACTGCAGATGGAAGATCAATATTGAGGGCATGCAATAGAAGAAGTGTGTGTTAGAAGATGTAAGAGTCAAACTATTAAATACCCATGGGCCAAATCCAAGTCTGAGAGAGATGAGCAGGATTCCATTGATGGGTGTTGCACCTATGGACGCCAACCAGCAAACAGATAGTAATGTTTTACTCACAAGTCTTTTGTGATGTCAAGAGTTACAGTAATGAAAGGAAGATGGGTACATCCATGACACAACATATATGATGTAAAGATAGTGAGCTAGCACCAAGGTAAGTAGCTCCAGACCTTGAATCCACACCTCCCCAGCAGCACTGTGCTGCATCTGGTGCAAGCACAACACTAATTAATGAGATTTGCCGTTGTTTCCTCATCATGCCTTCAGAATCCACTGTCATGTTTCTTGCATGCCTTCTATGAGATAAACTTCCAATTCCAAACTGGGTTTCCTCCCTCTGGAAACCTGCCAGAGCTGTCTTGACCTGGTTGGTCTTGATCTGTTTGTGTTCTGACTTGGGCTAGATCAGCTTTGTAGGTCAGCTGGACAGACACTAAAATATTCCAAACTAATAGCCTGCAATGCTCTGTAAAATTCCTCTAATGTTTGCTGAAATGGACTTGCCTTCAACTGTTCTTGATGCCTGTTCTCCCTGCAGGCATATTCACAAGAACAACAAACATTTGCAAGAATAACAAGGTCACCCTTAGGAGGAGAGCCAGGAAGGCAAACAAACCCGTCAGCAGGTTCTCCACTTTCTATGATGGCCAAGAAATGCCAGGTGAAAGTCTTACAGAAACAACATGGCTCATTTTCCAGCAAAACAAAATCCCACTGAGAGTGCTACCGACTTTTGAATGATTCTTGCAATATGAATAAAAATAGGAAAAGAGAAGACTATTACCTTCTTTCATCAGTCATAAGACTGATACATATTTTTCTTTTTTCCTCTCTTGATGGTAAAGTAAGAAATCTAGAGGGTTTTTTTTAATAGCACCTGTCCTAGTCCTCTTACATAGGCTTTATCCTAAACAGAGATGTGCTTGTTTAGAAGTTAACATCCATTCAAATTATGTTATATAAGAAGTCCCTATGAAATAAGTTATTGAGTTCTCCCAGGGCTCTACCCACTGAAGACAAGACTTCACACTATCTCTAAATATATGCCTTTCCTAAAATTAACCTATGATCCTGTGGCCTACATAAAGCGTTCAACTACAGGCTGTGCTACTTTCCTCCCAAACTACCTGTTACATCTAGGTGTGAGAGAAAACATGGGCTAGACTTTTCTTTAGTACCATTTTTGATGTGTAGGCAAAGGGAATCATTCAAGAGCTGATGGTGCCTCCCCATGTGTCAGTGAAATCACATTACACCATAAATCTTTTTGACAGAATGAGAGAGGGGGAAAAAAATCAAGGCAGCAGAAAGAAGCAATAATATGGCCAAAGAAAGAGTAATAATACACAGGTATCATTTAAATGCATTTACACATAACATAAAAAAATCAGTTTTTATAAGGTGGATTATGCAGAAAAATAGCAATCTACATTAATGAAAACATGTTAATTACAAGTCTAAATTCTCCTTTTTCTGCAACTTCACAGCCTCTTTTAGGCAGTACAAAGAAACAAATAATAATGTAAAATATTCATTCTCCCCTCCTGGAAACATTTTATTATATAGGAAGTCACAAGAATTATATCATTGTATCATTGTATAAGTATTGTATCATTGCCCAAAAAAGCCAATTCTTAGATTGTTAATAGTATCTGACAAGATGACACAAAGTGCCTCTTTCTTTTAATTTCTAAAAAACAATAAAAAATTCCTTTTTTACCGCTCCCCTCTAAGAAACCCCGAACATTACAGACCAACATTATTCACATTATTCACCACACAAACCCTCCCCCACACACTGACCCAAATAATAAACATAGCCATCCTGAAATGGGACAAACAGGATATTCCAATGCTTAAATGGCAAGCTAGAAAAACAGTGGAGAACAAAAGTAAATCTTTACCTGGAAGAGCTAAGTTATAGAGGGGAATATCCCAGAGTTTCTCTGGTAACCGTGACATCCATTGACCATTTTCATGACACACATGAACAAAGGTTTGCAAAGGGCCTTCCATTAGTATGTGCTCTGGGACTTCATAGGGTGTTCTGGGAGGGAAAAAGAAAAGGAAAACAATAAACCATTCCATATACTGCAGCTGAATTAATGACATTGCACCTGTGTAGGGTGGATTTATAAATGTTTAAAAATGCCAACCCTTCTCTCAAGTAGTTGCAGCAAAATGTCAAGAGCTTGTCAGCCACGACACATGCTGCTTTTGATAACACTGTCTCCCAGCACAATGCCAAAGGGTGGGTTCCAGCTTCAGGCTTGCAAACTGACCAAGTGAGACAAAAAAAACGAGCCAAGACAAATATACGCAGTTTCATTAGTATGGAGAAATTATTGTCTGTATTGGCTCTTGTGAAATCACAAGGAGAACCTCCCTCCAGTGTGAAACTGCATCCATTCCTTTACCCTTTGCAGTCCCAGGAGCATGGCAAGGGGACTGATGGCAGGGCTGGGACAGAGGCTGGGTCTGCTATCCTCAGGTCCCCAGAGAACACTTACCTTGAAGGATGAAATCAGGTGCCACAGGAGTACCTCTGTGAAAAGTCTTTACAAAGATGTCAGGACACTGGATTTGTAGGTCATGCCAGCATCTGGGGTCAAAGAGGAAAACTTTACTCTCCTTATTCCTGCTTTGTAGAACACCAAAATGTTTTTATCATCCCTACAAGTCCACAATCATAAGTACTTCAGTTTGTATTTCAGACCTTCCTGAAACTACTCTGGAACTGTTCTTCTCTGGGATCTTCTGAAAAATTTGCAGTGGTCATGGAGGAGTGCCAGTGGATGGAACCCAGATGAGAAATCATGGCATCACCAGGGCCTACTAGAGTTATTCTGTTCCTTTTTCATTCTATGATATCCTCGATTGTGCAGAACACAAAAATAAGTTCTCTGTGTTGTGGGGTTTTTTTCCCTAGGATGTTCTTAGTTCAGTTGGTGGAGTGGGGATTAGAGCCATCCTTCTTTTCACTGCTTTCAAGGCTTTGTCACAGCTAATGTGAGAGTTTCTTTTAGATCACGGCACAGTGATTACCATCATTAATATCACAGCTTCCTTTTTAATGCCTTTTTTAAAAGCTGCCAATATAAATGATTCCTTCTTGTCTGCTACAGCAACCATAGTCAGATAATGTATTTTTGAGATTTTGTACTCTGCAAATACCCTTTTGCTGCACCTTAGCACATTCATTCAAGATTGTTTCTCCTAGGAGGTGGTTCGTTTTTCCATATATACTGGAGAGCCACAGCACTTATATGAGGAACATTTCCTTAAACATGGTGCAATAGATTTTTTTCTTCTTTTGACAGTCATGTAGGGTCATCTGAAAGGCAACTTTAGGAATTGCATTCCTAAGTTTTGTGTCCATACCACACAAAAAGATACAATCTGCTTTTATACTGGTGCATGCACATAGCATCACTTGCCTAGCCTGCCTTGCTGTGCCTTTGGTCTCTATATGCTATATCAGCTAACCTTATTCTTAGAAAGATGTTCAGGTATCAGGCAGATCAACTCACCCATCCTCTGGCTCTGCACTTTAACATGATGAGCTTCTGTCCCCCACACACCCTTGTTCAGACAACAGATGTCTGCAGCTCATTTTGTCACCTTTTGCTGCTTCACACTTTATCAGAATGCACAGCACTGCTCACCCTCAGCTGCTCTGCTCTAGTCTCTGTACAAAGTAGCATCAGTGTAGACAGGGGCTGCAGGTGTTTAAAACAGCATTGCTGTTTAATAAAGACTGAATAGTCTCTCTTCTCCAGCTCTGAAGCTGACAGGACCTGTGAGACAGCATATGGCAACACTTACGCAGGTCCTGTATGCAGACTAGAAACCTGAGTGTAAGCATCACTTTTCCTCTTTTGAGGGGGGAAATTTGCAGCTCCCTTTCCAGAGCCTTTGGGGCTCTCCAATTCCCCAAAGCCACCCACACTCCCCTAGAGCAGGTGCCCATCATCCCGAGGGCCCATAGCAAAACCCTTAAATCTTGCCGGGAGCCTGTCCCAGCACAGGCTCCTCTGCACTGACAGCACCCCCAGGATGTGTCCAAGGGTGCAGATTTGCCTGCTGCCACTCTCCTCCTGCCGAGTGCTCTCACTGCCTTGCTAGGGCTAAGACAGGCACAGCCTCACAGCTGACAGAAAAAAGCTGGGTTTCTGCCATGGTGGTGCCTTTCTCCCTTTCACCATGGAGTCAGGATAGCACATGCTGAGGAAGTCCCTGCAGAGGCATCAAGCCTTTGTTGAGGTGTACAAGAGACCCCTTGGCATTACCCAGCCAGAGCAGAGGCCCCAGGTTCTCAGCTGCCATCATTGCCCCTGCAGGACCAGGACACTTCCCAAAGAGTGTCCTGCTGGGCCTGAGGAAAGCTGGCAGAGAGCAGAAACTGCAAGACCAAGACATGCTGCAGTCCTGCAAACATACGCGAGAGATGCACATCTCATTCTCCTCTTCCTCTTCTTCTCCCACAGTACCCTGAGACTGGGGATGGCAGCCACTGGCAGTGCATGGCAGGAGCTGCACCATTACCATCTGCTGATCAAGTGCTGTACAAAAGTGACTGGACCAGGTTTTCTCCTGCTCTCCCACGCAATGCCCTAGATGTTCACACTGCCACCTCTAAACTCAGCTGCTGCCTCATGTTTGAGGGGCAGCCTTTAGGGAGAAACCAAGGCTTGTCTGGAGAAATGAAATTGCGATCATTAGCTGCCACCTCTCATGACTAAATGTTAAACTTCACAAATGAGAACTGTTTCTTTATTCCACTTTTCCAGACATGTAATTTCATCCTACACAGAGTACTGTGATAAACTGCTGTGTTGGGTTTGCATGGCATGATTTTGGTAGTGAGGGAGTCTACAGAGCTGATTTCTGTGAGAAGCTGTCAGGAACTTTCCCCATGTAGAACGGAGCCAACGCCAGCTGGCTCCAGGGCGGGCCTGATGCTCAACAAAGTTGAACTCATCAACAACAGTGGTAGAGACTCTGGGGAAACAGATTCATGAAGGGGAAAAAAGTTGCTGTGCAACAGCAGCCAGGAAAAGAGGAATACAGATATGTGAGAGAGATACCAGGGCCAGTGTAGAAGGAGAGGGAAGAGGTGCTCCAGGCACTGGAGCAGAGATTTGCCTGCAGTCCATGGTGAAGACCATGGTGAGGCAGCTGTGTCCCTGCAGCCCATGGAGATCCATTCTGGAGCAAAGTCCTCCACCTGCAGCCTGTGGAGGGTCCCACACTAGAGCTGGTGAATGCCCAAAGGAGCCTGTGATCCCATGGGAAATCCATGTGGGAGCAGGCTCCTGGGCAGAACCTGTGGTCTCATGGATAGAGGAGCCCATGCTGGAACACGTTTGCTAGCAGGACCTGTGACCCCATGGAAAGGACCCACACTGGAGCAGATCATGAAGAACTGCAGCTCATGGGAAGGACTGATATTGGAGAAATTTGTGGAGGATGTCTCCATAGGAGGGACCCCACACTGGAGCAGAAGAGCGCAAGAGGTCCTCCCCCTGAGAAGGAAGGATTAGCAGAGACAATACTTGATGAACTGACCTCAGCCCCCATTCCACATCCCCCTGTGCCCCTGCAGGTAGAAGAGGTAGAGGAAAATCAGAAGTGAAGTTGCACCCTGGAAGAATGGAGGGGCGGGAGGTAGGTGTTCTAAGATTTTCTGGTTATTTCTCATTACCTTACTCTGATTTCATTGGTAAGGAGTTCAGTGTTTTCCCCAATACAAGTCTGCTTTGTCTGTGATGGTACCTGGTGAGGTATCTCTCCCTGTCCTTGGCTTATGAGCCTTTCATTACATTTTTTCTCTCCCTTTGCCAAGCAGGAGAGTGATAGAGAGACTCTGGTGGGCTCTTGGCTTCCATGCAAGAACAACCCACCCTAACTACCCTCGCCCCCCTTGTTCACATCAGCTGTGGGTCCTCTGCATACAGGCAGCAATTACATTTTGAGGACTTTACCGGGATACATGCAATAAACAAGCAATAAAACATGCAGACGTGTAAAGCCACTGGAGATCACCCCCCTCCAGCCGCAGCAGACCGAGAGCATGGGGCTGACTGTCCCCGGCCCGGGCTGTGCCCCGCCGGAGGGTGCCTTGCACGCACAGCCCCGCCAGCCCCGAGCGCTGGGACGCGGCCAAAGCCCGGCCAACGCAGTTCCGGGAGGGAGACATAATTTAAGAACTATTCATGATTACATCAGTAAAACATATGCTGCAGCCGACCCAGAAGCTAAAAGAACCCTCACGGGAATGACAGGAAGCCCCGTGAGGAGCAGTACCCGAGCGGCCCCGGAGCGGAGGGCGCCGCCAGCCCCTCGGGGCCGAGGGGGTCCAGGGCTCGGCGCTGCCCCCGCCTCCCGGGAGCCCCATCCCTCCCTCCCTCTCTCTCCTTCGCAACTGCTCTACTCACTCCGAGGAACGATTCCGTCTCCATGCCGGCTCCTCGGGAAGCCGTGCGCACCCCAGCTCGCCCGGGGCCCCGCACCCAGGCGGGGCGGAGCTGCCCCGCCCGGCTCAAGTGGCCGCAGGTTTGAGGAAGGTGAAGAAGGGGCGGGAGGGATGAAGAAGAGGAGGAGAAGTGGTTTTGGTGAAGTGACGCTGCCCGAAGCGCAGAGCCGCTCTCTGGATTGACGGGGCATTGCTCCCAGGAGGAGCCTGCGGGCAGGGATAGGCGGAGGAACCTCCAGGTAGCAGTGCATGCCATGCTGCTGCTGCATTTGAAATCTATTCATGCAAGAAGGCTTAAAATAAATATTTACAAATATATATATATATATATATATACCTTTAAAGTACCTTAATTTCCTGCTCTGTCTGTCCAGCAAAGCTTGGCAGGCCCTCAGCTGTGGTGAAATTCACTTATGATGCCACCTGGCAGAAATCTTGGCAAGCTCTTCAAAAAGCTTTTCTGTGTAAAGAGGCAGGAGGTAAATAGATGAGTGAATGGCATGTAAAGGCAAACGTACAAATCCGCGGTGCAGTTCTTGAAGCAGGGTGTGTTCTCAGCCTTCTCAGACAGATGGAGAAAGGATCTCACCTATCCCTTATTGCTCCAAAAGCACACTAGAACACACTGTTCCCTAAGTAAAGAAGTTAATGGATAGAGAATATTAGCTCCCCTTTCTCCACAGGGCAGCATTCCTAAAGGGTCACCTACAATGGAACTGGGATCTAACTGCTCTGGGATCATACTGCAGTTGGGATTAGCAATACTTCAGGCTGCTGCAGTGTTGTGCTTCTTAATGCAAGGATGTATTTTCCAGACAGGCCTTTTTCACTGACTTTTTTTACTAACTCATTTTTGCATGAGACAGAGCATATATGAGAGCAAAACTTGCTGTGGTACCAACAGCAGCAAGATCAGGTTAACATTCAGCTAAATGAGTCATTTCCATTGGTGAATGCCAGGACAGCAGGGCTGCCTGGGCTTCAGGGTGATGCTTACACACCAGTTATATGTATTAGTTCAGGCTGCTGTTTATATATCAGCTCTTATAGAGTATCACAAAACTAGCTGCAGGTAGATGCAGAATAGATGTGCACCAAGCTATAGCACTAGACACAAAAAGGATGAAACACCAAAAGAAATTAAGTAAAGCAAAGGAGAAGGTAGGAAAGAAAAGACACTATTTGATGGCTGTGTGTTTTGTACCACCATGATAGAAGGTAGTTGAGAACACTTACAGAGAAGTGTTATTGTGCCCTTCCTGGAATGAAATAAATAGGAAAGTATTTAAATCAGAAAAGGCTAGGAGTAAAAACCAAACTTTAATTCTTCATTTGTTTAAAAAATTAACACTCTGAAGGTGTGACAAAATGACAGTCAGGATACAGTCTTTGGATACTACCATGATGAATACACTACACTCAGATGTAGTTCCAGTCTTGTGGAACAAACCTGTGTGAAGTTGCTTGGACTAAAAGGCAAAGCATGACTGTGGAAAGAAAAAATGAAAAGCTATTTTGCTGTGGATTTGAAATGAGCAACAGAAAACTCAAAAAGAACCATGAAAATCACATATTTTACTCTAGGGGCTTTAACATAGGACTTTACACCCTAGTAATGTGAAGTGTCTCCTGAGTGATGTGGATATGATCCTGCAGGTCTCACCTCAACAGAAGTACTCTATCAGGAAATCTCAAGCCCTGTCCAAACCCTTCTAATTCCCACCCTTTCAAGTCTGAGTTTGTGTTTCAGTTCTTCTTTGTTTGCACTGGAATTACTAAAGATGTCAAGAGAGTTGCTCTTGGTTTAGTTCTGAGATCAGTCTCTCAGGAGGGATTTAGGAATTCCTTAAACCAAGGAATGACAGGAAGTTAACAAATGATTAAAGTCCTGAATAAGCATGTCTTCTGAAGAGAGGTCAAGGCAAGGATAACTTTTAGCAGTGTTTGCAGAAATAAAGATGAGCAAATTTCAAGATGAGGAAGCAGGGACATGAAAAAAGCCCAAGATTTATCCTCCTCACAAAATAAATTTCTGCATTAAAAAGACAGGACAGAGCTCAAAAGGAAAAGAACTTATCCAGAAGGAGCTTATCAGGTTTTGAAGCATTCAGTAGTGAAGAGGTTGGAAGATGGTAGCATCTGAGTTAATCCAAACAGGCAGCTACAATCAGTATGGGGACTGATGGAAGTGCAGGTCTGGGGACTGATGGAAGTGCAGGTCTGATTTATAGCTGTGGATCAGAGAGAAATCTCTGGTTTGTTAGTCACAGAGGCAGCAGTCATGGAGCCTTAAACTGGATTTTATATATTTAAACACTTTGGAATACTAATATGATGCTCTCTGTCTGAGAGAAATCAGTTGATTTGTTCAGACGAATTAGAGGTTTACGACGTTTTTTTGAAAATGTACACTGTTTGAGATATTGCATGAGACCTCTGTCTTCCAATCCAGTTGTTTTTTGTTTTCAGATATGGATCACCTGTGCTGTAATGTATAAAAATATCACTAAGTACTTAAACAACCTTAACTGAATCCCCTGGATTTGGAGTGTTTGTTCTGAGGATGTTTGCAACGCCCTGGGCAATGTGTATATTTGTCCCTGTCCTGACTTACTGATAAGTCCTCTCGACCTTCACCTAATTTCTGGCTTTAGAACAAACAGGCAGCTTAATGTTTCTGAGAGGTTGTATATCTAGGAGCAGCAGCCACAATGTCTCCTAAGAGCAGGGGAATCATCGAGGAGGCAGCTTGCAGCACCAGGGACGTCACTCTGGGTAATAATAAGAAGACCTGTGAAGAAAACTGCAGCCCAGATCTTCTCAGAGCTTGAAACTGCTTCCCTGTGTTTGCTTCTAGAGTTATGAGACCACAATGGCTACTCAAGCTTGCAATGCTGTGAGCAGGATGTGAGGAGGATGGGAGGCAGTCTGGAGCCCTTCTTTGCACTTGGTCCTTGTATCAGTGGTGTGACTCTGACAACCTGGCACCAGATGGCAGGAAACCTTAGGCAGAAGCACTGGGGTGGGATTTAGGTTTCCCAAACACATTGCAGCATGCCAATTCCACCATGAAGAAACAGCCCTGCTTTATTTGTAACAGGCAAAGCCAGTGATAAAATTTGGTGGCGGGTAAAAATGCTACCAGGGTGGTTAGACGTGGGTTACAGTGTTGCTGAGAGGGAAAAATAGAGCTGAATTTTATTAGTGAAAATTTTAACTGAAATATTTAAAATGGAAGAATGTAGAGGGAAAAATCCTCGAATTCTTTCATTTTGATCCTTTCCCACCAATGTAAGAGAGGCCTCAGTGAGCATGGATAAAGGTGCAGACAAAATAATCTTTCTCTCAAACAGAAACAAGCAAGATTTTCATTTCAATTTAACTACAGCATTTATTGACAAGAAGAGTTAAAATGCCCCAAAACACTTTTGGTGCAGCCAGCTTACTTCATGTCTGGTACTAATAGTGCTTAAAACAAGATAAGAATAGCCCTTCCAACATGCACAGGAGAGCTGTTCATAATGTCCTTGTAGGAGGAGAAACTTAAGGGGGAAATAAACAAAACTCTGTCCTCAGACCCAGCACCTGAGAAAACATGAGCAGTAAGAGAACTGGGCTTAACAGAGGAACTGGAGAGACACAAAAAATTAAATGCATTCCTGTCCACTAGAAAGGATTTCGAGTTACAGGTAGGAGGGAAACCTCCTCATTCCTCCCTTTACTATTAATTTGTTAGCTAACCCTTCAAACATGTGGGAACTCCCTGTCCTGCATGAATCTCTGCCTTTTTTCCCTAGTTGGAACAGGTCAGAAATGAAGCCCTTTACTCTGATGTCCCAATCCCTGGAGAAGCTGAAGTGACTACCGACTCACACTTGTCGTCCGCAAAGGCAGCTCTCATTTCAGCACTAGAGGCAGCTGCCTGGGCAGGATGAGGCTGAACCACTGCCCTCAGAAAAGCAGGACCATCAACACACCATGCCCTATCCATGTCTTTCCTGTGTGCACCTTCTATCTTGGTGGCACATGATGGGGAGAAGGAGGAAGGACTCTTTTTTGTGCTTAAATTCATCACTTTGATGAAGCTGAGGGAGTGACTCTTGTGTCCTTCAGCACCATAAATAGTCTTGTGTCCTTCAGCACCCACTTTCTTCCTGTGATCAGCTGTGAAAATTAGGCTCCTGTGTCCTTGGGGACAAATTTCCAGTACTGGGCGAAGGTTGGAGGTAGCAGTGTCTGGGTCTTTAAGCCATCCAGACTTTAACTCCTGTGGTTCTCATATTGGTTAAGTTTTGGTGGCCTTGGGTTGATAACGGATTGCTGGGAGATAACTGAATATTCTTCTAAATTGGGTGAGTTCTTTTCCCCCCATGCATGGCTGATTTGTTCTGTCAACCATAACCTGCCATGGAGCAAGACCTTTTGAAGTCCATGCTTCAGCAACAAAGGTGACTCACAAGGTGATAGAGATCAGATAAACTGGATCCTCAGTGCAGAGCCAGTCCTGTTCTGTGCCCTGCAGAGCAAATCTGTTGCAATTTCATAGTCTTGGTGCTTCTTTTTGGTCTCTGCCTGCATTATCACACCTATTGGGACATAATAGCAAAAGCAGGCGAGGACGGATGTCTTGGGCATCTCAGGCATGATCTGCAATGATCTGCAGTAAAAGCTCATCTTCCAACAGAACTTCACACTGTGAACAGCACAAGTCATCCACAGCAGAGGATTAAGGTGCAGAGCTGGTAGAAGATGAGCTCAGGATGTCAAGTGGGTCAAACACTGCTTATCTTGGATGTTAAAATCTACAACAGAAAAATGATGTAAGTTTTCTGAAGGGACAGATAACCTAAGAAAGTACTTCATCTCTTATTACATGTACTTATTTTATTGCAGGGTAACAAAGCACCATGTTGACCTCCCACACTACCACAGGGCATTAATTAATAGCATAGTCATTTATAAACTACATGATACATATTACTGGGCCTTTTTTTTTCTATCCACATCTCCTAAATCCCACTGTCCATTGGCAGATTGCTTTCCACTGGTAATTGTGTGAGGAATGTGGAGGTGAAAAATCGCACAAGGGCTGCAGCTACCAGGAGAGTCCCACTCTTGCACACCCAGGATAGCAGTTTTGCTGGAAGGGTTCATATAAACATTCCAGTTAACATTTCCCACCAATGGTTTGTGTTATGGGCTTTTTGTAGCCTGAGCTAATTAATCAATATTCAGACATACACTAAATATGCTCATCTTTAAACTTTATAATAGTAAAATAAGTACCCTTCAAGTTGCTACATAACATTTTTAGTTAGGGGATGTTGCTACCACTGTGTAGAACATGCAGACTGCAATGTTGTCTGGCCATAAAAGCAGATTTGCCAAGCCCCAAGGTGTTAACAAACCACCTTCTACTAAAAGCAGAAGCAAGAAGCCACCCCAATGCACAGGAAGCTCAGCAGCTGTCTACATGAACGTCACAAGCAAGGCACAGAGAAGCTGCTCTAGCAGTGACCAAACCCTACATGACTGTAGTTGTTTTCATGTTTCATTTTCCATAGCAATTTTCATTCTGTTGGACTCCAGATGCAGTAAGACTCTTGTAACCACCCCATGCCTTACCAGGGAAAAAATCCACTGCCTCTTATAAACAAAACTAATCCTAAACAAGACTTAAGTGTGAAGACTGTTTTGACAATTGGCTTCTCCATGGATTAGGATGTTCCTGATTGACAGTTTTTCTGTAAAAACAAAGCTGGATTTCTTTCTTTCATTTATATACCTCCATATCTATTTTACCTGAAATTATGGCAAGGACAACTAATCAATTTATATTAATAAAGCTGAGTAATAAATCTCCCTTACAGAAGCATATAAACACGTTAGAAGCTACAGGAAGCACGGACATTTATGGCAAGTTGAAATACAAGTTTTTCCTGTTCCATGGCTACAAGAACATGATGTCCCGCCCACTGCTCATTGTTGCACTTATTGATTTTTTTATATGAACAGCTGTGCTAGAAAGATGAAAGAATTTCACTAAGTTCATGGGTGTGATAAGAACCATCACTAAAGATTCAGACTTTCCTTTAAATATATTTCAACCATTTCTGATCCTGAAATGGTCCCCAGGTCCTCTGATGAAGACCAAACTTTGTATCAGCCTACAGTGTTTGACCCATATTTTCAGTCTCTACACCATACTGAAAGGAAGGTCAGGGCTCAGCTAGTGGGGAAAGGAGGTTAACAAAAAACCAAACAATTGACGATTTATAGGAAATAGAACTTGGCAACTAGGAGGGTTATTTCTTCTTTGATATGGTGGTTTTTTTTTTGGTTTGGGGTTTTTATGAGGGGAAGGGTTTGGGGTTTTTTTAGGGAAATGAGATTTATGCAGTTGCCTAATCTGATACAGTTTTTCTTCCTATTTTCTTATCCACAGCATTTTTTAAACCACAAGCTGAATTGAAGCAAAATCTTATCAGCTATATCATGAGGTTCTTGAAAACATCTCTTCAATGTTTTGATAACCTGTCTAACAGACCCTTGGGTTTTAGGCAAAATGCAAAGGAGTAGACATTGCTTGCCTCTTGTGGAGCTCACATAGAATTCATTAAGGTTTGGGAAGTGACCTTTAAGATCACTGAGTCCAGTCTTTAGCCCAGCAACACCATGTTTACCTCTAAACCATGTTCCCAAGCGCCACATCCACAGACCAAGAGGGCAGAAGGTTCAAGAAAGGGGATTTTTTTCACTTTTTTTCTACTGCCATGGTTAGAGGGGTCTGGTACCCTTGCAGAGGGCTGTACACCGTAGGGTGTACTTGCTACTGATACCTTGTCTAAGAGGGCTCTGGTGATTCACCTTTAAACATCTATAGGCCTTTACATCTAAAACCCTGCTGCATCACCTCGTGTAGCTGTGTTGCAGCACCAAGTGGACCAAGCCCTGAGCAGCCTATCACATCCCATCCCATCCCAGAACTGCCTGGCTTTGGCAGGAGGTTGAAAAGGAAACCCTGCAAGGGCTCTGCAACCCCAGCAGTGCTCTGTGCCTGCAGCCACATTCCAAGCTGGGAGATGTGACTGGAAAAATAGAATTAGAAGGAGGCTAGTACAATTAGAATCAAGCAGACCTAGCCTCATGGGACATACAGTTTGCCAGACTAACATGATTTTTTAAATGGAGCTTCTCTTCAGCAGTTAGGGTGTACGCAGCCACGCTGTCATTCACCTGCTTCTCCTCCCAACATATCTTCTCTTTCTTCCCAGCTGCTTCTGGGTACAAGCTAGCAACCCTTAAAAGTCAGCTGGGGGAAAGGAGCACAGCTAGCATGCCCATCATCTAACCTTCTTCGGACTCCAACAGAGACATACTGCTACCAAAGACTTCTGATTGATTTCTACCTCTTTCCTAAAGACACCACATTACCGAAGACTCTCATTTCAGGTGCCCTCACTTTTTCAGTGGTATGACCATAGTCTCCAACCCTGCTTTTCTTCCTGCTGCTTGACTCTTTCCTTTGCATTGATGATCATCTCAGCAAGGAAACTCAGTCATCTTTCAAAATATCTGCTTTCCTTTTCAACCAGGGGATGCAAAAAGCTCTGCCTCACATGTCAGGTTGCTCCTTTCCGAACCAGCTTTCTCCCACTGGATCCTGTGATCTGCAAGGACCATGCCAACAACAGCTTGGGGCACAGAGCTGTTTCTCAGCTCTGGTGTTGAGGAGCACAACAGGGAGTGTTCCAGACCTGTCTTAAGCACACAAATCTCTGTGCTTCTCATTTCTGTACAAGGGACTTGAGCAGGTCCCCCAGTTTGGACAACCAGAAGAGAAGAACCTCAGGACAGAGGCAGCCAAAGACACTGAAATATTTTTTTTGCCTGTGCGAGGAAGTATGATAAATTTGAAATGGTCACCCACAGTGGCTCACAGTAGCACTGTAAGGCAACTGTGAAACCATGAGGAAAAAAGGCCATAAGATACCACCATGCAAGAGCCAAAAGTTAGCAGCTGGAGAGCAAGTGGACAGCTAAAAGGGGAACACAGTTCTGCTGACTCTGCATTCATATTTTACCCACTAAGTGTACTGCTGAGAAAAGAAAGTGCCACATTCCTACTATTGCAGCTTTAAAAGAGACAGTGAGATTATTTAGTTACGGCTAATAAATCACTGCAGGACTGGGTGAAGGGGAAAACAACGGTCCTAAAAGGTTAAAAATTTTTCTGAGAACATATCCATAAGGCATCAAAATATGTGAAACTCATTCTTCACACAACAGCCCTCAGCTGTTGTGTAAGCAAAAAATCCCCAAATGATTTCAGGCTTGAAGCTATTAGCATGAGGTTGAGAAACACAAGTTTGTTTGCTCTTACGGTCTCAACTCCCTTTGCTCTCACAGACAGAATTTAGGAGAGGGTAATTTAAAAGAAATAAAGGATACAACTATGCAAACACATTTATGCAGAAATCTATGTTCTTTTTCATTGTCTTGCTTACCAGAATGTGACACCCTAGAGACCCAAAAGCAGTGATATGCTTGTGAACAACAGGAGAATGGTGTACTTGCAGCTTATCTTCGCTCCGTATGGGCTCTGTGTACCACCCACATTCACCCTGATGGCAAGCACTGGTGGTCTGGATGCAGTTCTTCCTTCAGGTCCTCCTGTGTGGGCTTTCTACCAGTGTTTTCAAAGAAAAGCCAACCAACAATGATGCAGACAGACAGACACACGGAGCTATCTTAATGTCACATGTTACAGGAGCCACCCCAGCCACAGAAGTCCCCAGCTTGCGCAAGGCCTTGGCATGATAATCATGGCTAAGAGAAGTATTTGCACAATCTCCAGTTACTATTTAATCCAACACCTAGGGCAAAACATCAGGCTATTGTCTTGCAAAAGTGCAGAGTGATGTCAAGGGCTATAAAATTTCTTATACAAGCTTTCTCAATTCAGGCTCAGAAAAACACAAATAAAAACATGACTCATATTCTGACAGAGCAGCTGAGGCTCAGCCTCCACTTGGAGCAGTGCCTGAACGGGCATGTCCCTTCATACTCCTGTCCCTCTCATCTTGATTAGACAGGTCTCCCTCCAAAACAAAAGCCAACCATTTTGCTCACCACATAAGAAACAAAGGCTGGGGAACATGTTTATTTCTCCACTCTACTTAAAAACTTATCTCCAAAGGCTAGCCCACAGGCAACAGGCACAGCTTCACTTTGAAAAGTGTACAGACTGACAGGAGTACAAACAAAATATGGATTAATGGATTTTCCTGCAGTTTTTCAGTAAGCCTACAAGTCTTTAGGGAATTTCTTAAATACACACAAGCTGTCTGTGCAGGTGCCCCCAGGGGACTGGAAAGGAATACAGATATCTCCTAGTAAATTCTGAGGTGTTTAATCCTTGTATGGGAAAACAGCGAAGGAAAGCTCCTTGTACTAGGACAGCTATAGTTCACATAATCATCTCCCATTCTCATTCTTCCCTGCACATAGTCTTCATTTTCCTGAGGGTATTGTACTCCTTAGCAGCATTTTGATTGCTTTACCCATCGGCTGTTTGTATCACCTGGAATTTCATCTGAACCAAACGTGGCTTGCACCTGGAAATCGTTCCCATCAAGAGAAGGATCAGAGCCACAGAGCAGAGACTTCGGTAGAGAGCAATTTCTAGAGACTAAGTCATTCCATCCCAAACTAAAATCAGAGAGACAACAGCCTTGAAATTGCCATTTCTCTCCACCAGCTTCCTTCAATGCTTCTGGCAACTAGCACCCCGTCTCCAGGAGAGAAACAGCTCTAATGGGAGCTAATTGGTTGCAGTTGCTTCAGGGCGTTGCAGACAAGTTCACTGACACAGGCCAACACTGCATGGACAGATGTGTCTGATGGTTCATATTGGCATATTGGATGATGTGGCAGTGCAGGGCAGGCTGGAGTCAGGGGCACACAGTTCACCACTGAGCCACAGCATCTGACAGAGACATTGCACACACTTTTTCTTCAGTTATGTGCTCATAACTAAACATATGTTTTCTTTAGTTCAGTGTTATGTTGGCACAGAAGGACAGACAGCCAATACCTGGTCCAACTCAGACCCTGGTACAAAAGAAATCATCCAGTTTTTATGGCATATTTAAAACATATGATTGAGGGTTTCTTCAGGAAACCAAGTCCGTGTGTCATTATTATGCCCAAGAACTGTGGATTGGTTGAAGAGTCACAGTGTTTGATTTAATGTAGCATTGGAACATGGCTTCATCATGAGCTGATTCTGCTTCAGGTCTTGTCTCAGATGTATCATCTATTTTCTGGAATATCAAATTCAGCATTAAAAGGAGTTTCAGTAAGAAAGGATGATGCCAGCAGAGGTCAGTGCATCACCATACTCAACCTCTTCTATCTTTCTGGTAAAAAGCAGTTCAACTTACAGATCACAGGGCTTTTTGAAGGGGGAAGTGATTTTAAAAATATTTATAAGTAACATGTTTGAAGAGGAATCATCCTAGTCACTAGCTTGTCCTGAGAATTATAATAGAACAAACAACAAAATTCCCAACTTTTTTTAAAAAAAGAAAGAACTTTTATGAATCAAGCACTTTCTGACATCAGTGTCTCCCTCACCCCTCAACTACACAAATATTTAAAGCAGATGCTGAAAATAAATGAGAAGTTTATAAAATTATCCTGTGTGGTTTAAATTATAAGAAAAGTCACTAACATGACAGGAGATGTCCCTTACGAACTTCAGTTCACCTTAAGACACTGTCTTTGCATCAACAATAAATTACATGGAAATGAGTGTTTGAAATGGATAAAGCCAATTCCTGTTAAACAGGAAGCTTGCTCTCTGCCCTAGTGACACATTGTAGAAAATAGCAACTCAGTGACCTGCTTCTTATGGAAAACCAAGAGCAAATTCCTAGGCCAGCCACCCTAAAACTGCCCTGGCAGCTTTGATGGGTGCATGCCAAGCAGAGATCACCTACACTGAAAAAGTGGTAAGGAGCTGACTCATGTTACTCCCACTCACTCTTGTGAAAGTGGATGCAAACAGACCTCATTGGCATGGGCAGAGAGTGGGAGAATGCAGCAACATCAGCAGCAGCCAGAGCATGAAAGATGGACTCTGAAGGGCTTGCTGTCAGTCTTCCTGGGCACTAACTTTTGCCTTCCCCTCTCTCAGCAGTTACTCCCACTAATTGCAATTACTGCAGTCCCCATGTCATCAAAACCCACCAGGTGTTAGTGGAGTAGGAGGCAGCAGATGGGGCTCTGCTGGGGCTCTTCAAATCTGCTAAAGAGTTCTTAAACAATCTGGTGTGTGCATCAGTTACCTAAGAGTGTTGAGATGATAATTCTGATGTCTCCCCAGCTCTTCCAGGAAGATGGTCCTTGTGATCTGTACAAAGTTTTCTCTAATAGGGTATGCTCAGGGAAGTGATAGGACAAGCAGTAAGGGGTATAAATTGAAAGAGGGGGAAATTAGGTTAGAGATTAAGAAGAAATTATTTGCCATGAGTGTTGTGAGACACAGGGACAGGTTGCCCAGGGAGGCTGTGAAGGCCCCAACACTGTCAGTGCTCAAGTCCAGGTTGGATAAAGCCTTGGGAAATCTGGTCTAGTGGAAGGTGTCCCTGCCTAGGGCAGGAGTGGGTCAGATTAGCTGATTTTTATGGTCCCTTTCAACCATTAACATTCTATGGTTCTGCAATAAGCTATGGATGCCCCATCTCTTGCAGTGTTCAAGGCCAGGCTGCATAGGGCTTGGAGTAACCTAGTCTACTGGGAAGTGTCCCTGCCCATGGCAGAGGAGGTGGAACTAGATGATCTTTAAGGTCCTTTTCAACCCAAACCTTTTCATGATACTCTTATCAAGTGTCCTTGGTATCCTTTACATCCCACTCTCATACCAGCAGTGTAATCATGACATCACGAGCTGCAGAGAGGGCTATTAATTGTGAAAAAGGAAGCTCTTATCAAATGAGAGGAAACAAATTGAGCAGTATCAGGCTTCAGCATCCTTTAACAGAGATGATTCCTGTGCCAAACTACTTAAATTACCTCCTGAGAAGAGAGCTTGGAGAAGCCCTCCAAGCACTGAGAAGGTAGAAGTGACTACTGCCACTGCAGAGCCTCACTGCCCAAAGGCACAAGCCTATGACATCACTCAGTGATCTCCCAGGTAACATTTTGACCTTTTGACCAATGCTACCAACATTTGAGGGACAAGTTCAGATCACCAGAACACAGAAGTGGGGTTCAGCTCAATCAGCTTCACAGATACCTGCAGTAGAGACATCTACTGATGCAATACCCAGCTAAGCACTACACAGCTAAAACTCCTTTTGCAATCAAATGGAGTAATTAATTAAAAGTGTGCAATTCATCAGCCTCTAAAATCAGTCTGCTGAGTTACACACTAAAGCTGCCTGTTTCTCTTGACCACATAGTGAAGAATTTGTTGGTTTTGAAACAGTAACCTTTTATTTAAGGTTATCGAGATTCAGAATTGTGTTTTGCTGTGAAAAGAGCTCTGGCCCAGGTTGAAGACTGGCAAAGGCAACAAGAGCACACTGCTGTGGGTAGTCACCCCAGGAGCAGTGCCTGCAAAGTATTAAGCGATCCCAGACTGGAAGACACAATTCAAGACGCCAAATTGTTCAAGGGCAGCAAATGGACAACCTTCCCAAGCCAAGATAGCACAGTCAAGTGTGTCCATAGTGTTCTTTTTTAAAGCCAAAGTGAGTCTGCTTGTTCCCTGCTGTGCAGAATCTGACAAAGCATTTGGGAGCTAGCCCAAAACCCACCCACCCATTTACAGCTTGCATGAGTCTTGTTTTGGTGCAGGAGGGGAACACGACATCAACACCAACTGTTTCTTTGACTTTCAGGTTGTCAATACTGCAAAACACAACACAAACTCAATAAACTGGTGCTTTATGTGGCTCAAACAAGCTACAATCTTAAATAAATTTAATCTACAGCTCTTTCAAATGGTACCTACTGGGGATGAATAGGTCCCTGGCAGAATAGAGGAAGCTGCCTTGCTGACATGACATGGCATTGCCCAGTTTTCAAATCCTGTTCTGCTGTAAGAAGAAATTACATGGATTTGATAATTTCTTATTGGCTGCAGCTCACATCCTTGGTTTTTTCAGTACTAACAAGCAATTTGTTTAGTCAGGTTTTTTTTTTAACATTTTCTGAAAGCAGAAATTAAGCTAGTGGCTGAATCATACCCTAATATTCCTTTCTACTTAAAGACAATCACTATCTTTTTCTTCATGAGCCTTTCAAGGCATTTTCTGCCTATAACATGTTCTCCAGTAAAACATTATTATCCAATATTTCTTGTGAAGTTCTTTAATACCTTCATGAGGAAACTCATAATCCCTTGCTGACTTGAAAACTCTAAATTTTCTTTTCCCATTCAAAGTTAGCATCTTTACTTATATCACTGGTATGTACAATAATATACTTCAATTGAAATCGATCATTCTTCAATGAGGCAAAAAAAGTGTTATTACAAAATTTTACCATCTGACTATCATCTAGAAATATATTTTCCTCTCTTCTGAAGAGCTGACATTCATCTTTGCTTTCACCTTCCCTCTGTTACAACTGCACTTCTAAAATTATTTATATCTCTTGCAGACGCATCTTGTTTTGAGCTTTTATTTTTTAAAAGTTTGTTCCTCTATCTTCATGTTACATTTATCACTCATCCTCAGTAGCCTGACCTACTTTCTGCTCCCAGATTGATCCTTTCTTGTGTTTAAGGTTCATGCACAGTTCATGCTTTAATCCAACTGAGGTTTTACTGCATTTTCTCTCTTTTTTTCTCTTTTTCTTTCTTTTTTGGGGGTAGTGTATGCATGTGAATATTATGTTATTGTGTGTATTTTTTGTAAAGCACAAACCCTTCAACAGCTTTTATTGAAGTCTACCTTGTATCACTCAGGTGCTATTTCTCCATCTTGTTCTGGAATAATCATGAGTCAATCACCCACTAAATACCCACAGTTAGGTTGTCTCCGCAGCTAATGGGTAAAAATTCCACGGGCAGGCCAGAACAAAACCAAAAAAAAAAGGACACCTAACCCTCAACACTCTGAAAGTGCTGAAAGGTGGTCTTGTCGCATAGTTAATGCTTTGAAAGACCTGTAGCATATTTGGCTTCTTGCTCTTTCAGTAAGCATTCCAGAATCCCACCCTAGCTGCCGAGATTAGATTCGTTCAGGCGCTGCACTGATAGGTAAATTGCCCATCTCCATCAATCTTGTTGTCTGGCTAGTATTAAAAATTATATCAATAAACATTTTCTTCAATCCTTTCTGACTATTGTATGCTGATCTCGGAGTCCTATCTCTAAGGCACATAAGAAAACTTTGAACTCATACCCTCCAGCATTACTTGAATCTTTTACTACTTGAATCATTGACCTGGTCTGGTCTTGTAGCCTAAGAAAAATGAAATTTTGCATAAGCAGAAACAATTATAAGAGATCTTTGACATGCCAAGTTGATTTTAATAGAGATGGTCAAAAGTATATGATAAATATGATTTGTATACCTCACAGAGATGTAAAAATAAAGGAGCTGTCCCACATGCAGAGTTCTGCCTTTGTTTTATTTGGGATTTGGGGTTAAGCATCTACCTGTTGGACCAGTCTTCCTCAAGTGAATAAGTCAGCAATAAAAGAAAGAAAGTGTTTTGAAGATGTCCAAAAAAACTCCAAGTTAACAAAAGTAAGCTCTTAGTTATTGACATTAAAAAACTTAAAAATTCATTTTAGTTGGAGTAGATTTCCCACTGGAGGCCTTCAAAAGGATCAAATATTTCTCCTACATCTAGGAAATTTATTTATTTATTTGTTTGTAATTAAAATATATTTATTTATAATTTTATTTATTTGTTTGTATATAGAGAGTTACTGGGGGAACCATCATCCAGAATGAAGATATAAGTGCTGGAACTATATAAGTAGGTCTCCATGCAGTGTCCTTCCTTTGGGAAAGCAGAATTAGGGAAAGGTTTTTAAGAGAAAATGAAAACAGCAAGCTAGCACCATTGCAGAACAAAATAATTTTCCATTATTCAATTTCTAAGCTTTCTTGACAGTAGAGATATCGGTAGGAAAGCAAAAACTGAAGGTGAAATAAATATCTTTCCAATGTTCAAGACTAAAATTGAAGTCCTTAATAAAGATTTTACATCTTATTTACATATTCTTTATCTTAGGGCTTGGAAAACTTCTCATTTCTTCTCTCATCTCTGTGTAAGAAAGAGAGCACCCTAAATTTTTCTTAATAATATCCCAAAGTTTTTTGTTAATGTTTGTGTGGTTTGTGTGTTAATATTATAATAAAATAAAAAAAAAGAAAGACAACTATTTTGTCAGGCTAGTGTACCCCAGCAAAGGAAGACCTGACAAAAAAGCACTGAGCCTTGAAGCAGTTTCTGTAGTGGAAAATAAATGCTTGGCCTGAACACAACTACACAGCTCCCATTAGCTGGTTTATTTTCTGTAGGTTACCCCTGGGCAGGAGCATCCTCCCTGTCATGCTTGTCAATATGTAGGGCTGACCCACACCAATCAAGTACTCAGCCACCCAGTAAACCCCTCAGAGTGCATCCTCAGCAAGAACTATGGGTACCATATTATTCCCTACTAAAGGAACGAACCCAGTCCTGTACCTGCTTCCTTTGTGCCTTCATCCTTTGCCTCAAGGTTTTGCCCCACTTTGGTGAGCTGAGGTTGGAGAACAGCCTCAACGTGGTTTTCAACTACCACTTTCTTTTTAGCAAGCAAAATCACAAAACAGTAACTTCTGAAATCTGAAGAGAAGCAAAGTAGTGGGCCTTTGGGTGACAGAGAGAAACTCATCTTCAGGCCTGTTTTGGTTTGAGAAGCAGTGCTACAAAGAGAGAGTTCCCAAAGGAACTTGGATCTTGGAGTATGAGGGTGGCACAGACCATGTCTCCCTTTAGAAATGGAGGAAGGAGTGGCTGGAGAATAACAAACCAGCAACCCCAGCCTACATGCCTGGGAAAACTCTAGGAAAAAAAATAAATTGCAGGGATAGTAAGTACTTCTCAAGTGTAAATTGTTTCAAAATTCTCTACTCTGCTTTTCTGGCAGAGCAAAGGACCTAGTAGGTAGGCAATTTTGCAAATAACTGGGTATTTTTTTGTTAAATAAAGTATCTGCACTCGCTTCCTATATTTTTTTTTAATTAAAGGTTAGGACACTCGACTTGCCTCCAAACACCCTGCCTCACATTCCTCTCCAGATGGGGTAAACAGGAAATCCTGCATAATTGTCCTTGTTCCTTATACCACTTTGGCATTGACATGGTGCCGAAGGGCATTTAGCACCCTTGCTCTTAAGAACCCCCAGCAGTTTAATTATGATTGGAATTATGACTTAGGAAGAAAAACAACAGCCTATTTATTGAGCAAACATTACAATAAGCTGAATGTTTTATTTCTCAATCAAGTTGTCTCTGTGCAGCTCTATGGACTCACCTCCCCACCAGGGCAAAAAGTAGGAGTGATAGGCCAAGCCCCTTTATCCTGTTACACAAATTATCTGGTCAAGTAGCCCAGGAGCAAAGTGCTTGCTAATGACCTAAAGTAAGCATCTACAATAAGTGTCTGAAAAACTCCTAACGTGGGTTTTAGGGTAGACTTCAGGTGACAGCACTGAAATGATCATGACTTTGGAAAATCCTGTTTGTGGCCAAGTATATTCAACAGTACTTCCTGGTCCTCTGGATCTCAGATTTCTTTCCAGACTGTGGCCCAGTTCAACTGAGGGGCCAAATATACCACCTAAGCTTCCCCTGTCACACCCACCTTTGAAACAGGTGGGACATTTTCCTAGGACATGTGGCTTGACCTAGCCCCTGCCTGATCAGATCTCAGCACCAGATCTCCTATCTGTCAGAAGGCCAAAAGGCTACCACATAAGAGAGTTGGGAAATATGGATATTTTTAAAGGAAAAAATCAACCCAGCTTGGTTCTTTCAAAACTGTTGTGAGGGACCCCTCACTAAGATGCTGGGTTTGGAGAAAACACCTCATTCTAGAGGCAACTTGTGTACAGCCCTACAGAAACTTTGTTTAACATTTCTCCAGGCTAACCACACTGCTCTGCTCCTTCATGCAGGGGGAGATTATCCTCATGAGGCATTGAGTACTTTCTCCCTGCTCATAGTGTCTGATGGCTTTGAATAGCAGGGGTGAAAATGTCAAATACCTCAGAGGAAGGCACTGAAACTTCTGGTCTGTTAAATGATGCATCTTATTGCCTTCTTCACGACATTACAAAATGTCAGCGTGTAAATCTGAAAATGGATTTTGTGCTGTGTATCTTTCCAGGCAGCAAAAGGAGAGCAAACTCAATGCAAAGGCTAGATTTCACTGCATATCTACAGGTCTCAAGCATTCTGAAATGCTGAAAGGATCACAGTGGTTCAGTGAGTCCAGGGTAGTGCTGGGTCGTTATTTAAACAGCCTCTAAAAACACACCTTGATGTTGTGTTTTCTGGAGGGTGAACGAAGGGGAAGATCTAAAGGGAAAAAGGAGGAAAACACTTGAAACAGAAGAGGATGAGCACCAGAAGAAAGGGGGACAAGACGGTGACGCCATGCGCACAATAAGACACGTAAAGCAAAGGGAAGTTCATGTGTGTGGATGGAAATATCACTCCTGAAAGGACAACTCCACTGAGCATCCGTGTTTGGTATCCCAGGCTGTCCTGGTGGCTCACAGCCTGTGTGTGCACTGACTGTGTGGTCTGACACAGTTTTCATGGTAACATCTGAATGCAGAGAAAAAACATCTGTAAGCATTTCTTTAAATATAGTTGTGTAGTTTATTTTCAGCAGCCTAATTAGTGTCCTAAAGACAGAACAGCTTGGAAAAAGGCTAATGAGGATGTAAAAATAGAACCTGGATACTACAAATAGGTCTGATCATCAAAAAAAAAAAAAAAAAAAAAAACAAAACAACCAACCAAGATACTTCAGGGGAATCCTGCAGCAGAGGAACAGTCCAGTTCAAGACACCACTCTTAAAATGTTTATTAAAATCTGCCATATTGTTGCTGGTGCATCACTGTAACATGAGGAGTCAGATTCTGCTTTGGGAAGTGCACAGACTTGAAAATCCAGAGCTGGTCATCAGAAAGTTGAGCAAAACTACGCTTGAGCATTTAGAGGTTTAGGGAAAGTCACAAAAGCTATCAAGGTGTAACACAGATTAACTTCACCTTTCTAACCTATTGCTTCAAGCCACAGGCCCACAGAAGAAGAAATATCTTCAACTCCAAAAAAGCACACTCACAAATGTGGGCTTAGAAATCTTCACATAAATAAATTCTGTAATTCTTTTGACTTCTTCCAGTCAGAATTACTACAAGATGGAAGCATTTCTTCTTTGCTGTTTAGTGCCAAGGTTCAAGCAGCATAGAAGTTCTGTGGGATCCCTTTCACACCCAGGCCTGTTATCTGTTTTAAAAAATTAAAAATTGAAAGATAAAAGAAAGGAAAGAGATAAATCTCCAACTGAGTATAACGAAAACATTCAAACATTGTAGAACAAATATCATAGCAACAAGACTACCACGTGGAGGATCCCCTGCTTCAAGAGGAGCCCAAAATGAGTCATTACTTGGAGTTCTTTCAAACTCTTTAAGATTATCAAACACTACTGAATAATTTTGCTAATTTAAATGTTATCTGTGGCCCTCACATGGAGTCCTTATCTTCAATACAATTCATAGTAACTTTTAACACACTTTGCCTGGGCAAGACAAATGTGAGTTTGAAAAACACCAATTCCCTTGTGGAACTGGAAAACAAAACTACAAAAGATGCTTATTTAATCCTCCTGTGGGCTTCCAAACTGTGCTGCCTAAATGTATCAATTCTCAGCCATGAGAAATCTGCTCTATTTCAACAGGAGTGTCCCAGACCCCAGAATATATCTCCATCCCTCCTGTAACATGTTCATCCTGTGGCTAAACCAATAAAAGAGTTTGGTTTGGGTTGATGGCAATTTCTGAGTATGAACAGCATTTTGTTTTCCTGATGTGCTTTTTACTAATGGAGCAAAAAAAATGAAGAGAGAAAAGTTTTTGGATTGAGATGCAAAATTTTGCTCTGGTAAATATAAACATTTAATTTTTAAAGGAGAAATATGTTCTGTAAGCATTTTGATTACCTTGCACAATTAAAAACAGAGAAGTAAGAGAATAAAATTTCCAGAAGTGATTCAAATAATTAAAAAAGATAAAAGCAATTTCTTGCAGTGTATTACAGAATACAATATCCATATGGCAGATCCATACCCACTCACTGCTTTCAGATCCTGCCCAGCCAACTTTGGCCAGCCCAGCTATCAACACTATTACTTGTAACTTCTCCAAATCTTCCTTCCAAGTGCGTGAGCATCTATGCAAAAGCAGCTGGGCCTGGCTGGGGGACAAGCAGTGCATCTGGAGCAGCTCATGAGGTGAGTGGGATGAGCAAGGGCAGCCGGGGACACCTCACTCTCAGAACATGAGGTTTGGCGGGTCTGATGTACAGAAAGAAAGAAATAAAATCTGCTCACCTTGAAAATCTCTCCTGCATGAGGTTCCTTGGCTAAGGTGGCCTCGTCCAGTCCATCGTATGCAGAAGTCACATACATTTCTGAGTAGTCTTTTCCACCAAAGCAGCAAGAGGTGATCCTTGGAGTAGGCAGCCTCACAGTTTGGATTCTTTTTCCTGTGCAATTGTGCAACAAAATGTGCAATTGTTTTCTAACGTTAATTTTTTAGGAATCATGTAATTATGAATGCACTATTAGTAGATGTGGCACAGATGTGACATTTACTCAGAAAGCACCTCCCCTTCAGACAGAGACCATATCCCAAAGGACAGTTTGTGGGGAAATCAAATTATTTCATCTGCCTCGTGTCTAACTATTTTTCAGGCTCTCCCCCACATCTGCAAGGCTCCATTTCCTTCTCTCAAAACAAAGCAGTACTGTGTGTGAGGTCAGGAAGGGCAGGGACACCTGGCCTGGGATGGATGTTGTTCCTTAAGCATTTTCCAGTTAAACATTTCAACATGAGAAATTTTATATGCAGTATTTTGTGGGGGTTGTTGATAGTGGTATTATTAAGGACAGTGTGCAGTTCATCAGCCAACAAGGGAGCTGGGGTATCTGACACTGGGAGGCAGAACAGGGAGCTGAACTCTCTACATGATCAGAGCCTGAGCCAGTGATGCTCTTGGCAACCCATGGGGCAGAAATGGGCAATAAATTCCACCTTATCTCACCTTCAAACCACTCCTCCTGCTGCCATTTCCCTCACATTATGTGCACAAACCAGTGGAAGCCTCACCTGTCTCTGGATCTATGCGAATGACTCTGCCACCATCAATACAGGCCACCCAGAGTTTCCCTTCTGCGTCTATGCACATCCCATCAGGCATTTGCTCCTCCTTTTCCAGATGGTACAAAAGCTTGGGGCAGGCTGCAGGAAGAGTTACAAAGCTGATGTTATGTGGGCTGCTACCCATTCTGTATCAGATACCAGTCTAGCATCTCCCATGCCCTTGCAAACAGCTACGTTCATTTTCTGTGAGGAAGACTGGCTGCAAAATGTACATCACACCCGCATTTTGCAGATGTGTTAAAAGCCTAATTCAGCCTGGCAAAGGCAAGTCCCCAGCACAGCCATTTCAGTCTGGGGTTGTACTAAATTAGTGTTCCTGTTATTTTACCAAGAGAAGAGAACGAAGTGCCCTCATCTCTCTTGTTAACCCACCTGCTGCTTGCCATAACACAACTGCTGCAAGTACAATAACTTTTCCTGGACTTTCATTGGTTATGGCAGCCTGGATAGGTCACCTAAATAATTACCCGAGTTTAAACATTGGTGATAAGCAATCTCTCCTAGCTTAAGGTCAAAAACTTTACTTTTTAATGGCCAGCCAAGCAACCAGTTTTGATTAAGCCTGGACACCAACTGCTCATGGTCTAGGATGCAGTGCAGATTTGTTGGTGAGCACATCTGGTCCATGGAGTAGGGCCCATGGGCCATGGACCCACCCAGCACCTTCTGGTCATTACATTATCCAAGAACAGACATAAAGCCAAGCCTAGGAAGCTCAAACATATTACTTTTTTGTATTTGCAGAGGGAAAGGCTGCATTATATCTTCTTTTGAAATCTTATATCTTAAAATCTACAGAAAGATATCTTTTCAACAAAATGAAATCTGAGTGAATGTAATTACTTTGTGCAATTTTCATCGTGATTACCCAAAGTCTGCGCTCTTTAAAGTACAAAGGCAGTTCAGCCATTTAAATTCCTGTGGAGTATATCAGGCTGATACAGTATGAAAATATTTCAAAGAGTTTTGAAATTAGGTTAGATACATTTTGCTTACACTTAAATTTTCTTCCTTGCAGATATAATAAAAAATGTTTATCCATAAAATTAATTTCGGTTAAATTTGAAAACATCTTAATTTCAGAAACTTGCTTTGGAAACCTCCATCACAATGATAGCTTGATTCTCCGAACATCTTTCTGTGAAGTACGTGCATGTTCTCCACTTGTATTTATGGAACAAGTACAAAGTAATTCCAGTAGATGGCACTCAAGAATAAACACCATCCTAAAAGGTCTTTCTAATTCTGCAGTGTAAATGGCTTCTTCCCTGCAGCTCTTTGAACAGGTCAAAGTATGAGCCATCTCTCCAGATCAAAGTAAGCTGAAAGACCGTCAAAAGTTTGTTCACCAAATACACCTGGTGTGTAACTAAATTTGAGAAATATCACAGTCAGCCAGCTGACAAGTTATAACCAGAAGATATGTGATCTGTCTAATAAATCAATGCCTCTCACAGGCCCAGGTCTTGCTGCAGACAGAGCAGTAGCACTACTTGTCACCAAAATTAGAAGTATGTGTACCAATCTTTCCAGTGTGCACATCATAGTTGAAGGCATGGACAGCGTATGATAGGCTGTCAATGTGAAAGAAGGTCCTGTGGTCCAGGGACCAATCCAGACCATTGGAGATGTCCAACTGGTCTAACTGTTTTATTACTGAATGGTCAGGGAAGAGGGTATAGAGAGCTCCTTGCCGCCTCGCACGGACCCCTGGTGCTGTCTCTTCAGCCATCGTACCTGAAATGGAAGTGGGAGCGCTGGTTAGAAAGTAGAAACTTGCTCCTTGTGTTTGACCAAAAACCGCCTGTAAGTGTTACAAAGAGCTCCTAGGGAGAATCACAGGACTGTGAATTTTTTTTTTTCTTTTCTTCCCAAAAAGAGAAGATTTTTAGGAAGAAATTCTTTTCTGTGAGGCAAAGGAACAGGCTGCCCAGAGAAGCTGTGGATGCCCCATACTTGGAAGTGTTCAAGGCCAAGCTGGATAGACCTTTGAGCCACCTGGTCTAGTGGAAGCTGTTTATGCCCATGGCAGGGCATTTGGAACTAGATGGTCTTAATGATCCCTTCCAACCCAAACCATTCTACGATTCTACAATTCTACAATCCTATGGTGAAAGGGACTAATAGGTCCTGTCAGATTGATAAAAGAGCAAAAGGAGCAGATCAGGTGCAGCTGCCTCCCACAGAGCTGATCCTGGCCAATTAAAGGATGTTTTTGTATTGCCATGAGCTTTAAGTCACAGACATCAAAGACCCAAAGGACCACCAGGATGCGCCAGGGGGTTGAGGCTTTGCTCACAACAAAAGCCAAGATTCAGGCAGGCATCATATGCTGTTTTTGTTGTTGCTCTTTATAGGCTACTTTCGTGGTTTATATGGGCTGTGACCTTAAAATACAGGTGCACACCATGTGCCTGAGAGCATTGTTCAAACAGTTCTTGAACTCTGTCAGGCTTGGTGCCATGACTGCTTCCCTGGGGAGCCTGTTCCAGTGCCTGACCACCCTGTGGGTGAAGACCTTTTACATAATATACAACCTGAACATCTTTCTTGCCTTCAGGAGGCTGAAGATCTCACCCAACATACTTATTTTTCACAGGCTAACCAAGAGAGGCTGCATATAAAGGGTGCAAGCTGAAGCTCATGTTCTGCTCTAGAAGCTGCATCCTTCTCTACATCTCCAGAAAAAAAATCACACTTATATGACCCCTTCACTCTCTTTTCCATGAAGGCAGCTGTTTGAAAAACACCATCCACCAAGTAGGGGAGCCTTCCTGACAGATGGCCCTTGTCAACAGCGTCTGTCCTCATCTAGGTCAGAAGATGTGGATGCCCCTGTCCTCCTCCACTGGGCAGTAACCAAGCAGAGCATTCACAAGACATGGAATAAAATGCCTTCTATAAAATACACTGTAATTAGTTTCCCTTAGCTCCAGGGGAAATTTCTGCCAGGAACTTACCAGCAAAAAACCTCCCCTTTGGATCCACTTTCCCATCATTGAACCTGTTGTTGGGTTTATCCTGCTCCAGCTCGAGGATGGTGGTGACTGCCTGGGTGTCCCAGTCCAGGCAGGCAAACCTGGTCCCCAGGGCAATGACATAGCCCCCACACTGGCGCAGAGCCACTGAGCCGACACGGGCATCTGTGCGTGAGAGAGAGCAGAAGATGAAGGGTGGCTCTGGGACCATCACTCAGCCCTCAACAAGGGCCTCTGGGCTTGACTGGGACATCCCCAGCCAGGAAAGGCTGAGCAGGAAAGGCTAAGATCCTTCTCCCCTGGGATTGTTAGCACATCTCACTGGCTCTCTATTCTATGGATTTTTCCACCTTCTAGGATGGCACAGCCATTAGGATTGTACCTTTTCCTCTGCAGTTCCCAAATGAAATATGCATTCCCATTTAGGCTCATCAGGGACAACATGTTCATGGTCCTCTCTGCTTGGCTGGCTTAGGCCACACTGTGCTCGGCAACACGTTGTGGGAAGACAGGGTGTGTGGTCCCATGGAAAGTAAGAGAGACCACCAGCCTGGAGGATTCCTACCAGGAGGGGTGGACGGGACAGAGAAGACTCCCAGGATGAAGCAGTGAGTACAGACTCTTACCCACAGACACGCTCTGCACCTCATTGGTGACTGGGCTCCAGCGGCAAACTTTCTGTGAGTTGATGTCTACGTAGACAAGTGCATTCTCCCTTTCCTCCCAGACTGGGCACTCTCCCATCCGGTTCTTCTCCTTCACAACAGACTCGATTTTGATGGAGGAAGACATGGTCTGAGGGGAAGTGAATAATGGATGTAATTAAAAACTCTCATGTGGATTTTTTCGTGCCAATGATCCCCAGGGTCCTCCAGACCACAGGGAGGGATCAGAAGGCAGCACCAATGAGTCAGAAATCTTTTTGTGGAAAAACAAGGCTCTGCCCTATTAACACAGGTGCATTGACTTCCTCCATAGGAAGACATTTACACACCCACAGCATCCACTCTACTGTAGAGGCCACTACACAACAAATGCCTGTTCCCACACCAAGTCAGTGAGAATATGCAAATACTGAGGAAAGCTCCTGCCTTTGAAATTCTACTGCTTTGTTTTCCCTCTAAGCATTTCCTCTTCATCACTGCCCCAACTTCATCTCCAACCCCTGCTGCATACACCAAATTTTGTCCAATGCCAGGCTGTGGGGTGCAATTACCCCAGTTGCTGCTTGAGGGGCCAGTCACCAGTGAGGCTCCCTTTCCATGTGCCTGCTTCTGCCAGAAGTTGCTCATGCCCTGGCTACCCCATCCCCATTGGAGCAGGGTCCTCACAGGGACATCCACACAGGGTGCACAATCCATCAGGTTTGTGTCCAGTACCCATTGATGTCGTCCAGAACACAGATCCTGGGCCTGCCCTGACCTTGCTGAGGGGTGGGATGTGAGCAATAACCTCCATCATTCAGCTCTGACAAAAGAAAGGGGCCCACTCACTGCCTCAGTCACCCCTAATGGAGCCGCCTCCACTGCTGCACCCACTGGACTCAGCACATTTTTTCCACAGATAGGGAGATAATTCTTGGGAAGCAGCCAATCCCTGACATAATATCAGTCCTAGGGATTACTATCTTCAAGTGGGTATTGTTTCCTAGTAGGTGAGCTGGTGATAAGGTTTACAGATAATTAATTAGCATTAATGCACTTCAAAATATGTGGGAAGAGCCAGTCAATCACTGTGAGTGGAAATGCCAGGGCTGAGGGACATGGGATCTTTCCTGCAATGAGTCACACCATCAAGGTAAGTTTCAAACAACCTATCTATCAATTACATCCTTCTCCCTTCCAAAAAACTCTGTCCACAAGAGGCTGGGCAGCAAGCCGTTCCAAATAGCAAATAACATCTCAAGCTTAAATGAGGATACACAGCAAGATGCCAAGTTTTAACCTCCAGAAACCTGTTAAACAATGCTTGAGCTGGAGGAGTGAGTTTTTGTGGGTTAAAGCTTTGTGTCACGTGGCTGCCATATGTGGGACCTGAGGCTTGGAGACATAATGCTGACTTTATCGTATCATGGTCTAGAAAGCACAGAGCTGTTCTCACCTGGTGGGGAAACAAGATTTTGGCAGCAGTGCAGTTCCTGCAGAGGCAGAAAGGCTCCAGATCTGCAGCAGCCAATGTGCATTTGTCTTATCAGTTGTTTCATTGACCCAGCTGAGCCTTATTAAACCTTTATTTTCCCACCAGCTCCTGTTTCATTTAGATCCCTTTTTGTTCAGCTTCTGCAACACCAAAGCAGGGGCCTGGCAGATAAGCTGTGGTGAAATACTGATTCATAGACCCACCCCACGTGCCACATGAGGAGTACACAATCACACCGTTGCCAGCTGTTTCACAAGGCATAGGCAGGAGAGAAACCATCCTGCCTGCACCAGCTGCTTGCTTCCCCCTGCCCTGCTCCCCCAGCCATGCTGCAGAGACCTGCCCTGTCCCACGGACTCTCAGTGCACATCCTCCCTCCCTGGCTGCACATTCAACCACAGCATCCATCCCCTCTGCCAAAGAAATAACTCCTGTGTGTCACTCCAGCTGTGGAGTTTTCCATACTGGTGAATATTGTGGCTCAAATCATCATTTGTTTTTATGTTTTTATTGCCTTCCCTGTTTTTAAGAAGAGGGTAATTAGAAGGGAAGGTCTGTGCTTTGCTAGCTGAGGTTTCACTAATTTTTACAAGCAGCTGAAAATGGAAACTTTTAACAGGAAGGACCATCCAACCCTAAGTGGCAGCATTGCTCTCCAGAAGAGTCCCCACAAGCTGTAAGGGACTCAGCCCTGATCCTATCCAGTCCATGTCCCCCCTCTGCTCCGTGCTCTGCTCATTTCCTGCCATGCCCTCCCTGCTGACACCCCATGGATCTATGCAGCAGTAACTTTTCACCAAATACAGCATCTCAGAGGGAAAAATGAGGAAATGACCCCCAAAAACCCAGGTGAAAATATCCCAGCATAATCAGTCCCCAGGCATCCTGCCACCTTGCACACCTTCATCTGTGGTGCCTCACACCCTGCTTGGTACAGCACTGACCCATCAGAGATGAGCATGCAAGGAAAGATGAAAAATTCCAAGCAAAAATCACCAAATATTTCTGCATTTTCTCAAAGCAAAATCCCTGCAGAAAAAATCACCACATTCACCCTGCCCATATCCTCTTCCCAACATTTTGTTGGCTTTGTAGCCCCCTGGACTCATGCCCAAACCCCTTATGGAGACTAAGGGGCAGACAGGTGTCACTGAAACATTTTCCAAGTTAAACTGTTAAACTGTCTGGTAAAAGTTACCAGAATTTGGAGACCATAAGAAAATTTTTCTGTTAGGAATAAAAAAAATAATGTAAAACATCCTGTATGCACTAGAAAGTAAACCCTCTCTCTGGTACCTATTTGAAAATAGCCTTTCTAGACCTCTGTCCACATTCCTTTTCAAATCATCTGGACAAAAGTTGGTCATTTCAGTACCCCTAAAAAGATACAGGTAAAATACAAATGAATGACTGGCCTTAAAAGTTTTTTTCTGCTTCCCTCCCTCTCACCCTCCCACGCAAACACACATCATTTCATTTTTGATGTCAAACTGAGCCTTCAAATAAGCAGGCAGACAGCTAAAACTTTCAATGTACAGTCAAGCAACCATCTGCATAAACCTATGAATTTTAAGAACCCTTTTCCCCTCAGTCAAACAGCTGAATATCTTTACCAAGCTGGAGGACACCTACACGAAACTCTGCAGTTCATCACATCAACGCACCTGCTGAGGAAAATATTGCAAGACCTGGCTTGGTGACTCTTTTCCCGCACTGGTCCAATGAAACTGGCTGCTGTTTCCAGCGACGGTTAAAAATGTGCACCAGTTGATGTTATCTGCATGGAGCAGGTAACCTTTTACATTTTGTATTCAGTCAGCAGTCACATGAATGATGAGGCAGGGACCAAAGCCTTTCTGAATGGTCTGGTTTGCAGTGCCAGCAGCAGGACATGTGATAGAGAAAAATCCTTGCTCAGTATTTTTCTCATGTCAGGAGAGCGCGAGAGGGAAACTGAGGCATTGCACCATTCAGTCGCCCCAAGGGCTAGCCCAGTCTTCCAAAATTTAGGGTGTTGAAAAGGGAAGGTTAATGAAAGATGCAAGGGAGGGTTTTGTATTACTCTGATAAGGAAAAAAAAATATTGTTGTGATTAAGACTTATTATCATCTTTAAGACTTGGCTCCTACTCCCAGCTGTGCCACAACCTTCTTGTGTGTGGAGTCACAGGGCTCCTCTCCTCGAGCATGCAAAGCCTGATCCCACTTTAGCAAAGAGCTCCAAGCTGCTGCCTGTAGCACACACACACAGGGAAGGACTTCTACCAGGGAGTCTCAGCAATTGCCACGGGTGCTGCAGGATGGCGGTGTCTTGCCTGGCTTTTATTTTCTTCCTTCTTTGGCATTTGCCTTCTTTTTTTTGTCTGTGGGAGGCAAAGGTGGGAGATGCCGAGTGCCTTCTCTTACTGAGCCCTGCTCAGCAGACGTAGGTGATAGCAGGGTCAGCAAGGTGGGCACAAGGCAGGCTTGTCATGGGGGCAGAGTCCAAGCTGGACAGAGCCAGAGCGACCACCAGAATTTTGGTGACAGGGCCACACTCAGCGAGGGCAGAGGCCACTTGACAGAAATCACCCCCAATACAGCATGCAGGAACAACGCCTTTCTTTATCCTGAAAGACTTTAATGAACTTTTTAATATGATGTTCAAGTGATTCACAGGATGAACATGTTTCCCTGATAAGCAAGTAGACAAGATAGTCATATTATCCTATCATAGTCACCATCAACCACATTCACAGATTAAAAAATTACAGCCCTAAGACAGAGACAAATTCAAACATTTCTAGGGGAAAAAGCCAGTAATATTTCCAATTCAAACTCCTTCCAAAATCACTGAATTACAGACAAAGTGGTTCTGGGTGTTTTGAGGACCCTTCTGAGATTTCCTTGGCCTCCAATGGCTCCATCTCATCTCAGCACAAACCCTCAGTCTCCGCTTGCTCTGAGAAAAATTACCATGTTACCTCTGCTTTCCTTTTTATAACCATTTTTTAATAGCTTTGAAGGGAGGTTCAAGTAGAACAATATGTATTTTTTTTCACAGCATTTTCAGCTGAAAGACACATTCAAAAGGAAAATTCTGGCTTATGATAATTTTAACTTAAAATTAATTTTCAACTAAAAAAAATCAAAAACAAAAGTCATCTTGTTTTCTGCAAAATATTTTCCAAAGCATTTTCTCTGAATGGATTTTGGAGGAGAAAACCACATTTGCCACACAGCTCTTCACTTCTGGTGGCTTGACTAACTTCCCCATCACAGGCTACAGCAAAATAAAACCAACTCAGGCAGAGGGACAAAGAATTCACCTTGCTGCAACAGAAGACACCAAACATGAAGCTTTCTGGGTGAGCACTCGGATGCTGGATCACTCGTGGCACAGGAAGGACAGCAGCTGGGAAAATTATACCAGAACACATCTCTCTAATTTATTCATGTGGCTACAAATGCTCTGGGGATGCCCCTGCCACATTTTGCACCATCTCTTAGTCCTACCCTGACCACTTCCAGGCTACCAACACAAATACCACATCTGCCACTCTGCCATTTCAACATCCCCCACATCTGCCTTTCCAGAAGTCAGTCACTTTAGGAAGAGACACATCTCAAAGATTTTGTGGGTGTTGTTGATGAATGGTGCAACTCTGCAGCAGCAAGTACATGTATTTGCTAGCCAGCCAGCCATTCTTTTAATTGTTTCCACAACATAAAGAGCCTGGCCCTGCCACGCACTTTGTTTGTTTCTGATGTTGCTGGGTTGTAAAGCAGAAGTTTCTAGTGAAGTTGGCCAAAGGCAGCCTCGTACCCCTGTACCTCTGGCTGACACCTAACCACTTGTCTCCTTCTGGTGTGGCTTCCTCTCTCCCACTGCTTCGGTGTCCTCCAGTGCAACTCTTACCGCTTCTTTTTACAGTCCCTAGATTTTATCAACATAGAGTAGTTGTGAGAGTATCAAGGCATTATCGCACCACATAATGTGGTATTTAAATAATTGTACTTGTCTTCTGTTCCCCACAGGCATGTGCTCAGACAATAGCTTGGAATTTGTTCTTGTGGCTTTGCAAATATCTAGTAAAACATTGCTTCCCTCTTTTTCCCCATAACTCCCCAAAATATTCTTGTGTTACTTATTCTCTTGAGGGCCCATCCTGTCATTCATTGCTCTAGAAGTTCAGCTTTGCTTGTTATTTGGGTTGTCCCTACCCCTTACAGTATTTATGCACCTCTGCAGCTGTCTCCCTCTTGGAGGGAGAGCACTGCCTCTAACAGGCATGGTCAGAGTTATCAAAGACTCAGGTAATAAAAACCCTGGGCAGACACAGATATAGGTACTCACCCCAGCAGTATCCCACTTGACAGTGTTGCCCAAAAGTGAAGCCAAAGCTTATCTTTTTGTGGCTTCGCCCTTTTGTAGGAAAGGCCTGGTCCCTCCCTTGTGCTTGAGATGGGAAGAACTGGAGCTCCCCAGGCAGTCAGTGCCGCCTGCTTTTATTTCAGCAGAGCTATTTTGCCAGCAAAGGATTACAAGAGCTTTCTCCAGCTTGGTTGGGAACAACTACGCTTCACCTATGACTATAGATTTTGGTCATGAGGGTGAAGAAACCCTTCAGGGCACAGCAGCTGCTCCTCCTGATACAGCCTTTCCTGTCACTGGGTTCTTGCTCAACCCTAATTGAAATCAGTGCTGGTATTTGATCAAAGAGGTGAGCGTCATTAATAAGCGAGGGATTAAACTAAAGTCAGGAAGCCTTCCTAATTGAGGGAGCCGGCAACGGCTCAGCTCCAGTTTGCCAGATCCAGTGCTCTGTCATGGGACTCAAGTCAAAATATGCCAGCAGCACCAGTTTGGGCTCCTCGGGGCTGGGGTGCGGGAAACAGCTACAGCCTCTGCACTGGAGGCTGCGCTGAGACGCGCTCCCAGGGCATCTCGGCAACATTAAAAATGCAACTCTCCTGGCAGAGTTGGCTATTCCTGCTCATGTGAAGCCCACGAAACCTGCGTAGCAAAGCCAAGCTTTTACAGAAGGGGGAGGTGGCATTCATTTGTAAAATGTCTGCAGCAGCTTATTTTACCTGCCTCTGTGCTCACACTCACAGGCACAAAGAAGCATGTTATTTAGACATTTGCCCAGTGCCACCCATGCACGGCATGGAGGAAGAAGGGCTCCAGCAGCCACATCCTCCTCCCTGTGCCTCCTGGCCAGGGTGACTCCTGGCCAGCTCTGATAAACTAATCTTTGACCCAGTTTTTCATGCCTGTACAAGCTATTGCTCTTACTTTTCTAATGCAGCATCAACATAGATCGGCTTGTTTTTTGTGTTGTGCTGGCAATCACCCTACTGCCATTGTGGTGGTATGAGGATGAGCACAGGTACAAAACCTCAACAGTGATGGCAGAAGGAGCTTATCTGTGTTTATGTCCACTTATTTTCTGCTGCATCTCTAGATCTCCACTAGTGATCAACCATAGCAGCCCAACCACCTGAGCTGCAGGTATCACCAGGTTTATGACTTTAGAGAGTCAGAGCCCTAAACTTGCCACATTCACCACCTCTCTCAACTGAATACCGTGCTTTTAGATTGCCTTGTAGCACAAAGCAAATGAAGGATATATGCACTCCAAAGAAGGCCCAGCTTCCTTCACTGCTTCATAGTCATTCACACTAAGTGAGGCTGCTTAAATCTTTTCTTTCCAGCTGCCAAGACAGATCCCTGCATGATTTGAAGAGGGAAAACAGTAATGTGCACAAAATAATCTTTGAACCCTAGGACCAAAGCAGCATCAAGGCCTTGGTGGGCAGCTAAGTCACCCACTGCACACTCGAGGGCACAACCAACACAAGATGATCCATCAGAAACCAACTGCAACAAGCCTGCAGAAATGTCAAACCACTGCGTACTGATCCTTGGAGCTACCTGGAGAGAAAACGCGCTGCCACAGGCTCACTGGGCAGTCACTTGGTGGGTTACTCTCACCAAGCAGCATTGGGACACACAGCTATAATTCCACCTGCAGATGGAAGTGCACTAATATGGGAACATGTAACATTCCAAGAGCAAAAATCTGCAGTTTAAAATCCAACAGAGATACATGACAGTTGTTGGAGTACACACAAGCCTGAAGTTAAAAGCAGAAATGCAATCCCAGTGAGTAGGTTTTCATATACAACAGGTGGTGTAAAGAAATTGCAACAGGTCTTGCCCTTCCTTCACATTTATAAAAGCAGTGGTTTTTGGGCTTGTGGGCCTGCCTTGCCTCTCTGTACTCAGAAGGAAGGCTGGTTCTGGAGGAGCTGTGTGCAGGTTGTGCTTTATGCACAAACGGCCAAAAATGCCCAACGTTTTCCTGTCATCGTGGATGTCCCCAGAACAGGACAAGATTTTCAAAGGATAGGAAAGGATATGGCTCTTGACTCAAAAATTTTGGGTTTGTATTTAACAAAATTAGCAACATGGTAACAGGCACTGGGGAGAGAGGGTGATCAGTTCCAGCCAGAGTTAATTTAAGCACAGCCACAGCTGAGGCCTGTTACAAGGAAGCTGCAGATGCACAGTGAGAGGTATCAATGTTTCAGTTGTTGAGAACTCCACAGGACAAAGTTACAGTTAAAACAGTGGTAAGACCACCAAAGGGCATTTTATAGGGAACTTTGAAAATATGTAAAAGAGACAGTACAACTAGTTTAATCAGAAAAACAATATAAGTTGCAAATGAGACAGAAAAACACTCAATAAAAAGATATTAAAATATTATTTAATCATAAAATAGAATTACAACAGTGGCTTATTAGGATGAGAATCTTTTTAGCACAACAGAAAAAGTACCATCATATATTTAAAGTAAGTTTAGGAGGAGAAAAAATATCAGTTTAAAATATTCCATGTATCTTAGTAGTTCTTCATCCTTTCCTGATAAAATATTCTAATGGTGTTATGGTTTCGAAGCAAAAGATGCTGAGCACCAGACTAAGACCTTCAGACTTGTCTCGCTTACTTCAGCCCTCTCTAATCCATTCTGAAGAGTGTATTTAACCTGCAAATGGATATGGTGGAATTCCTTTCACCCCCAGTCCTGTTATCTGTTAAAACACAGAGAAAAAAAAGACAATTAGAGAGTTAATTCACCATTATCAGACACTTGGTTTCCTTACACAACTAGACATGCTTTAATTTAGAAAAGGACTGTGTCCTTCAACTTGACATCCTAATATATTTTGCACACATCAGCTCATCACAGCCTGGAATTTCAATGTGTGCTCTTTCTCTAAAGCTCAGTAATCACAGGCCAAAGTCCATTCCCCAAAAGCCTCTTCTCTTAGATACTGCTAAGCCTTAATTCTGCAGTTCACAATGTAACCTTCGGCATGCACACACAAAGAGCAGGGCTTTAAAACAAATCCCAGTGGAATAATTTTTTAAAGAGATAACTTCATGATAATTAACTAGAAAATAAATAAATCAGATGCTTTTATCAGCCACTGATTAAGACATGTATTTACCCATCCTTTCCATAAATAGAAAACGCAAACAGTGTTGGGAGAGGGAGAAGTATAAAGAGACAATTGCATAGAAAATTTGCACTGTCAGCACTGGTGCAAAGCTTAAACTCTAAAAGTATCTTCAAATCTCTAAATGCATTTAACTTTCTGCAACAGGAACAAAAAATACAAACAGCAGCTTAACACATATGACCAATGTTCTAACAGCTATCTTTTTCCCACCACTGCAAACTGGAGTTTTGCTACCTGAAACAATCAGGAGTGAAAAAATGGCCTTCTAAAATGAAAGGAGAGAGTATCATTCACCTTGAAAATCCCACCAGCCTGAGGCTGCCGTGAAAGCCACTCTTTATCCATCCCATCACTGGCAGAAGTCACATACATTTCTGAATAATCCTTTCCTCCAAAACAGCAGGAAGTTGTTTTGTCTACGGGAAGTTTCACAGTCTGGAGTCTTTTTCCTGAAGGAAAACATGCATGATGTTTCCTGTTTGTCTACTTAGAACAAGAAATTTAAACAAATTATGGCAAATAACCGTTGTGGAGCCAGGTGTTCTGCCAAAGCGGGAACCAGGGCTGGGGGAGGTCCCATCCTGACTGATGAGCACCATGACAGGGAGAAACCAGACTTCTGTGAACCCTGTTTGTTGATGATTTATCATTTGACAAGTTTCAGTTTCAGGTATCACCAACAAATCCAACTTCAATCCCAGCTCATCCTCTAATTAAATGCTAACATCCATAGCACAAACAGGTATCTGAGCTCGGCATCTAGGCTGTCCATGGAGTCAATGGAAATGGGATAAAATTCCTCTCTGAAACAGGTCACATGAATCACGCCCTAGACCTGCTGACTTTTCTACTTTTAACTACAAAGGCAGCCTGGAGCGAGCAGACCTCATGCAGCGTTACGGAGGCGTACCTCCTGCTACACCTCTACTGCCTGCGGTTAAGGAAGATTAATTCCTAGAAGTTTCTCCTGAAATTTCAATAGTCTTTCAAATCAAGTTTGCATAAAACAGGGATCATAGGACATGTCTGATGTTTATAAAAAGCTAGCACAACCATAAATAATACTATGTGTCATCTATTATGCCAACAAATAACTAGAGTCTTAATGATGGCAGTGAACAAATCGCCTCTAGCCCTAACCAGAAGGCTGTCAAGACATCTTGCAGCAGATTTTTCCAAAATTTCTGCTAATCCTGGGCAATAACAGCGTATTTTCATTACATCTATTTTATGTACCTACAAGTGACTTTCTCTTTCTAGAAACATGCTGAAGTACATGAATTTCCGTACAAAATGTGTAACTTTTCAGTCCTCCCAACTGCTTGTATAAAGGATTTGGTCCCCTTACAGCAACTAACTTTAGTGATGTATTGAAATAGCAGAAAAGTACCTTTGATGCTGGGAACCCTAGAAACTGACTGACACCAAGTCTGGGAGAAAGCGAGTGGGAAGGGCAATCAAAAGGAAAAAACATGGACTGTAGGAAAAGAGGCATGAGCCCCAAAGACAAGGGGGTAGACCCTGGTTGCAGTTGTACAACTGTATCAGTGGATAACAGCCTGGAAGACACAATTTACAAAGCTCTGAGGTGTCTCCCTGGAGTTTCAAGAAAATCTGCACCTGGATGCTCTACAATCTATCTGAAGTATTACTCTGTGCTTGATCTCTATAGAAGAGACAAATATAGCAAATCTTTTTGACACTATAAAAGTCAAAGGATATTAAAAACAATCATTAGGAAGAACTATAAAATATTTAATTGTGGTTTAGATTGGATATTAGGAAAAATTTCTTCACTGAAAAGGTTTCAAGCATTGGAACAGGCTGTCCAGGAAACTGGCAGAATCATCATCCCTGAAAGTATTTAAAAACCATGTAGATGTGGTACTTAAAGAGATGATTTAGGGGTAGACTCCATCTTGGAGGTCTTTTCCAACCTTAATGCTTCTAGGATTCCAATTTAAAGAATAAAACAAGCAGGTCACTAAGTGATCAGAAGCTATGACAAGATTTGGTAACATGTGAGCTAGACATCCCTTGAGTCCTCTGCAAACCCCGTGGGATCAGCCATCAGCCTTTCCCTGTAGCACATCCTCCGGCCAAAGGCAGCAGCCATCTCTGCTAAAGAAGCCTAGACCCGAAAAGCTGCTTCACCCTGAACCTAAAAACCTTCACTTAGGAAAGATGCCAAACAAGTTTCCTCGTCCCATTGCCGTAAAAACAAAGTCCAGGCTCTGTTATCATTGAAACCCGAAAATCCCTCACGTGCTTTAGATGAGCTCTTTATCGATGGATGTATCTGCAACTGGCTGACAGCCATTCAAGCCACACTTAATGTCTACTGTGCATTAAAAGAGGCTCTCATAGGATTCTCTTCAGACATGCCTGGGTTATCTCCCTAAATAAGTTCAGTTCGTTCTGAATTCAGCAAATTGCAGATTTTAGATATTATTTTAAAACGATAGCATGAAAGGGCAAATAAGCATGAGATATTCACAAAAAAAGGTGACATGGACACTTATCCTGTGAAACTTCTTAACACTGTTCCCTGCAAGTGCTATGACATGGGTGAGGGGGAGACAGAAGAGGTTCATGGAAGAGAAATACACTGAGAAATAGACTACCTACATATCAGTAACTCATCCATCTCTGAGCATGGTTAAAGACTGGGAGTGCATTAGGGATATGTACTCTGCCATCAATATTTTTACTGTTCTTATCCATCTGCTTACAGACACTATTCCTTCTAGCTTTCCCATATGAAAACACCTCCAAAAGGGAGAAGGAAAAGGAAAATAAGAGAAAAAAAGAAAGAAAAAAAAGGTCAGGGGAAAAAAAAAAAAAAAAAAGGCCAGGCAGGAAAAAGGTAGAAACAGTGAACCAGAGAGGAAAAATTATTTAATCTGTTACCCCAGGAGGGTATTTAGAGGGCTGGTGGATGTCACCAAGGAGTGCTGTGCCCACCAGAGTGAGAGGACGTGGGTCCAGAAACAAGTCCCAGCACTGCTGGCATCTCCCAACTGGAGCTTCTTTCTCCTAGAGCTGGGGTGCAGACTCTGCAGAACTGGAGAAGTCCCACAGGTTGGCAAGACTTTGGATGGCTGCAGATCAAAAGGAGAGGGGGAAAGCACAGCCTGAGCCTCAAGTGAAGGTTTCCAGCAGAGTCAGAAACAAGGCTGGTGCACGTGTGCCAGGGTCTGCTGTGCGCTCTAGACAAAGCACTGGTGTCCCTGAATCCGCAGTCCCACAAAATCTCTGGGCTTCAGACGTATCCCAGGGCAGTTGCTCTTCTGCTGCATGATGCAAACTTGTGCTGTCTGGGAGCTAACAAAATCATGCTCCCATTCTCACCCAAAAGCCCCTTGCAGCCAGTGTGCTTCAGTTTCCCTTAAGTGCTTTACATGTGTTTTCTACCCAGAGTAAATCATCCCTGGCACACCAAAGAGTCCAAATGAGAGCAGCAATGAACAACAGACTCAGACAATGGGCACACCCAAGACATTACTGTGGGAATGATAAAATGCTGTGGAATTCATTAAACATTTTTTTAATTGTTTCATTGCAAAACTGATCGTGCAAATAACTCCCAACAATAAAAAAGACGTTGCTGGCATCAGTGTCCTGTGGGATTTTTAATAAAATCCAGCAGGCTGCCCAAAATAATACACTAAGCTGAAGAAACAAGACTCAAAATTGGTTTAAGTCATCTTTCCCATTTATCAATGAGATAAACACTGGTCTTAATTTTGGAGCATGCAAGAGGATGCTAACTCAAACAATTCACAAGTAGAATGATGGTGTCCTTAGTAACTTTATCTTTTCCAACACTACAGATGCTGGGAACAAAGGAGACTTATTTACAAAGGTAATTTTTGAGAGGAGGGACATAAAACTGTTTGAAATAATAATAAAAAAAAAAAAAGAGGAAAAAAGAAAAAAAGCACGGTTTTTTAATAAAAGAGCAGACATACCATTTCTGTGAGGTGAAAAAATCCCTACCTCTCACTCTGGGGTTTTTTTGGGTTTTTTTTGGTTTTGTGTTTTTTTGTTTGGTTTGTTTTTTGGGGTTTTTTGTTTGTTTGTTTGGTTTGGTTTGTTTTAACACAAAATTCCATTCCATCTTTTGCAAGGACTTACCTGTCTCAGGGTCAAGGCGAATCACTCTCCCACCATCATAACAAGCCACCCAGAGTTTGCCTTCTGTGTCAATGCACATCCCATCAGGAATGCTCTCTTCTTTTTCCAGTTTGTATATGCTCCTACGGTTGCCTGCAGGTTAGAAAAACCACAGAACTGAGCGAGACAGTTGCTAAAATCTTTATCAGTCACAGCCCAGCAGAGTTGTTTGTACCATTATTTTCAAAAGCTGTGCTGAGGCCCTGACTTTTTTTCTCATGAAAGAAATAGATTGTGTCTGCTGCCCTGTTTGTTTCCCGAGACAGTTGTTTCTCAGCATGAAAGCCTGTGGATCAGTTTCTATCCATTGAAAGTATAATCCTTCTTTCTGGCATTCATTTCTAGCGCACCACTCATGTTCTCTACTTGCAATATTAAATGAATAACTGAATAAATTAATGTTAGATATATTCATAAAATTAATTACTTATTCTAAAAGCACTTTGAATCATTTCCAGTATGGGTTGCTCCAGCTGGAGACTTTTCAAACAGTTTGCTGGAACGTGCCAATAATCACTGCTCAAACACAAAACTGACTTTCAGATATATAAACTGAGAGCTTACATAAACACAGAGTTAGGAAAAGCATCAATTTCAAAGGCATACTATCGACCCAGAAACAAACAACTCTATCTGAACTTTTATCCAGTGTTATTAAAGAAAATTAAACCAAACTTCCCAACATTGTTTATTTTATGCTCTGACAACTTCAATGTTTCTCCTATGCAGCAATATTTTTAATGAGTTTCCTTTTTGCTCCTGGGGATTGTCAGACTGCCCACAGAATGAGCGAGCAAGAATGAGTGAGAGAGAAGTACCTTATTTTCTAAGGAAAAATTCAGTTGTAAGCCATAGCAGTGAGACATTAGGACAAGGTGCTACATCCAAAATCACTTTAAATTCAGAGTTCTAAAACTAAACATCAAATTGGCTGGGTTCTTTCAAAGCAAAATACTGCAGCCCATGTACTCAAAAGCAAATTACTAGTCCAAGTCACCGGAATTTTTCTTTTGCCCAAGCTTGTAGAAGCCCTTAAGGCATTGTTTTGTTTTAAATTAATGAAGGAAGCTTTGAGTTACTGCTACCGTTGTTGCCTTGTTCTTTCTGCAGAATCTTCATTCAGTAGCTTGTATTTTAAAAAACAAAACAGGGTGAGGAGTGAAAAAATACCTAGTGAAGCTGGCAGAGGTTTTGCGCAAGACTACAAGCTTGCTGTCACTTTGCCTGTGCTCCCAGTAACAAGAAACACGCAGCCACAGGAAGAGACAGGTGAGATACACTTTGTCCTTTTTACTGGAAGATCAGATATGCCTTGTGTTTAGTAACAGTGGTACAGATCACTACTCAAACTGCCTCGCAATTTAAATACTTTATAGTATTACCAAACGACCCTGACTGGTTTGAGCCAGGAGCCTACGCAGGCGCAGACAGGTGTTAATATGGCTTCTGTTGTTTTGCTCGAAAGAGGTTTCTGGATTAGTGCTCCCAAAGCTCTGATCATCTCTGTGGAATAACCAGAGCAGAAACAAACATCACAGTCTTTAGGCACAAACAATTATTTTAAAACACAACCATTCATACCAATTTTTCCAGTTTGGAGGTCATAATCAAAGGCATCCACCGAGTAGGACAAGCTGTCAACGTAAAAGAAGATTCTGTGATCCAGTGACCAGTCCAGCCCGTTAGAAATGTCCACCTGGTCAAAGTGCTTCACCACTGAGAGGTCAGGCAAGAGGGTGTACAGAGAGCCCTGGTGTCTCTCCAGCACGGCGGGACGAATCTCCTCTGCCATCGTACCTGTGCAGAGCCAAAGGGGAGAAAGCAGGTTCAGAGTAAATGGACCCTCCTCCAGATCACACTGCCAATGTAGAAGGGAGCGCCACAGTGGGCTTCTGAAATTTGAGGAATAAACTGAGTTAAAAGCAAAAGAAAAAGGTGAACTTCCAAAGTGCTTGCTTTTAGCAGAAGGTGGCAAAACACAGCCTTTGCTCTTTTGGTGAACATTTCTGAGGCAGAAATGGTGTGCAGCACGATTCCTGCAAAATGTTTCATTCAGTCATTCATATATTAAGACAGGTGTGGCCAGCAGTTAACTTACAATAAATCTTCATGTCTTGTGGAGCTGAGAGAGTGGAAAAACATTACCTCCTCCCTCAGAATGAGTCTTACACTAAAGCCTCTTTTAAAGCAAATCTCGTCTTTGAGGTTGAAGTTGGCAGCTGCGACTGGCTCTTGAAGAGGCTGGGTAAATGCAGGTTAAGGTAGGCCTCAGGACTGAGCGACACAGCAGAAGCACAGAATGGTGTTTTAAAAAACAGGAGGACAGGATCACAACTGAGGCTGGAGGGCACCTCTGGGCATCATCAGGATCACCTCCTGCTCAGAGCAGGGTCAGACACCACAGGTTCCTCTCACCAGTGATGGCTGCTGAAGATGTCCATGGATGAAGACTCCATACTCTCTCTGGACAATCTGTTCCGCTGTTTGATCATTCTCAGTAAAATAATTTTTTTGCGTTCATACCGAATTGGCTGAGTTTCAGTGTGTGCCCACTCCTGGTCTTTCAGTAGGCATCACTGAGCAGAGCCTGGCCTCCAGCTCTTCTACTCCCTCCCCAGTCAGGTGGGATCCACTGAGCCTTCTCATCTCCAGGATGAATAGTCCCTTAGTTTTTAGAAATAATATTCTGAGTTACAGAGAACAAACCATGCAATATAATAAATTTCTCACTGGAAAAGTATTTTCTATTGGCACCCTTCCAAGGTTTAAAACAAGCAACTGACAGGGAAGAGGCAAGGCCAGTATCTTAAACTAGACAGGCTCCGAGTAGTCAGCCTCTTTTTAACAGTCCAGATTAGATAGTGCCATTATATTAGGTGATATAAACAGATTTGTAAATGGGTTTAAACTGTGTTTGAAGACAGCAAAATAAATCCCCACCGTTCAACTATGAAGGAAAACTTGCTGCATCCAGAACTGATCATTACATCTTATCACCTCAACCCAGCAAGCACCAGAGGGAGGAGAGAGACTGCAGCATACCTGCGAAATACCTCCCTGCAGGATCCACCTTCCCATCATTGAACCGGGTATTTGCTTTATCCTTGTCCACTTGAGTAACGGTGGTTACCAGCTCCTCTTTCCACTTCAAAGCAGCAAACCTTGTTCCCAGGGTGATGACATAGTCCCCAGACTTCCGGAGAGCCACAGAGCTCACAGGAGCATCTGGAAATGGGGTGAAATTGAAAAGTGAGATGTGCTGTGAAGAGATACTTCTTTTCTGCCCACTTTAGACAGGCCAGCTGAACTCGGCGAAACCACAGGCAAGAGAAACAATCTACTTTTCTACCAACAAAATTGATGTTTAAATGCATAGAAACAGATTCTGCCACATGAACTTGAGTATGACCACTGCTACCAGGAGCTATAATCATTACCAGCACTTAGTTGTGCTAGGTGTTTTATTAAAAAAAAAAAAAAAAAAAAAAGAGTATAAAAAGGGGGACAGGAACATATGCTTTTTATAATAGCTTACTGCATGTGTTTCCCTTTCACCAAGGGAAAAATCAATTGCCACAAGAGCTCTAGAGCAACCGTGTTTATTTTTCACAGCTCCTGTGTAAATGAGCCCTGCAGTGATGGAGGCAGAGTATCTCTGCACTGGGACAGGTCACACTGGGCAGGAGAGACACCCTCCCTCACTACACTCTGTTGTGCCGCTCAAACCAGCCTCCAGCAGCACCAAAAACACACCATGAGCTTCCCAAGAGCTAAAACAAAACTGAAAACTAGTAAGTGCTCCATGATTAGTTTACACTCACTTGAGCTATTATGCATAAAACCTCAATTGCAGGTTACTATAAAGGAATTAGTGGAAAAAAAACCCAAAACCAGTGAGTGTGAAGACAACATTTCTGTAAAAGCCTACAATCAGATGCAATCTAAGGAATAATAATTTTAGGCAGGGCAGCTAAGTCTGGCATAATATTTTCTATAAATGGGACTAGTCACTAATTTTCTAATTCAAAACTGAAACATTTCTTGTATTTATAGCTTTGCAGGGGTATAATTAGGAAATACTTTCACATTTATAACCACCACCAGCCACCACTGGGTGACAAGAGGAACTGCTCCTTTCCTGCTGTTTACTCATGGCTCAGGACGCCCCTTCCCTTTGGAGCCCTGGCAGCAGGAGCAGCACGCCAGAAATCCGAATGCTATTTGCCCCCAGCACTGGAGGTGAACACCTGACTGCAAGCTCAGCTCTGGCAGCCGAGGCTGCTGGTGGTCTGGACTCATTTACACTGGGGTGCCACTCCTTCTTCCCATGCCAGCACAGAGGACAGCAGAGTCCCCTCAGCCATGTGTGGCACCTGCCACATGAAGTAATTTTGCTGCTCTTCGGATTGCCAGTAACCACACTAATAAAAGTGGTTTTCTGCCTGTATCAGCAGGAGGGGCTTTCCTAGCTGAGAATGGGATTGCAAATACACTTTTGTTCTCACAGGAAAACAACGGGGCAGTGGTTTAGCAGAGTCCTTCCTCCTGGGCAGCACCCAGGGCACCCCCCGAGCCTGGGGGGAGCAGTCCCCAAGCACAGCTGTCCACTGGAGCTGGTGGACATCCAGGTGTCCCTGCAGCCACAAGAACAGCTCCATACCTTCCTGACAAATCACCCCAGAGGAAAGGGGTGCATGAGGACACAGCCACCCTGCTGTTCACTGCACAGACCCAGCGCAAGGAGTGCCTCAGCCCGTGCACCCAGCTCAGTGCCCTGCGACCCCGGAGGGCTTTGTTAAAGCAGCATTCTGCAGGAATTGATTGATTTGCAGCACCATCTTATGCCCAAGAGAAAACTGAACATAGGTGTCCCCTCCAGGCACAGTTATGCAGCTATGGTGTTTCCCCTGAGGAATTATAAAAGGGCATTTGAAGCTGTCTCTGAACACGGGGTTGTTGTAATTCTCTTATTAAAAGCTTTAATAATGAATAATTTCTCTTAGTTTCCACTTTGGAAACCTACTACAATAATCCCATGGCATTCTTTGGTTGTTTGGGGTTTTGATGGGTTTTTTTTAATCATGGCATTCCCAAAGGCACAGCTATTAATCATAACTATTTCATTGTTAAAGAGAGGAAACAATACAAATTTTTTTTTAAAAAAATTAAGATAGTAATAATAATAAAAAAATAGCTATTTCAGCTGCTCTCTCTTCCACATCTCCAGAGAGACCACAAGTAAAATACTACACCTTGGAGAGTAGATCAGTTTGGGGGAAAGGCAGGGAGAAGCACACTCCCTCAGCTAAGCTAAGAGGAGGTAAATTTGGGAAGCAACATTTCCAAGATTAGCATCAGGCCTTCTCTCATCTTTAAATTGGCAACTACAGTAATCTGAAAGGCAGATAAGCCCAGATCAGTTTCTAGTGAATAACACGAACATTCTATAAGTAGACAAAATTGATTTTCACCAAGTGCTAGTGAATGTGAGAAAACAACAAATTGTACTGAAACCACTGAAGGAGCTGTCTACCAACACAAATATTTATCATATCCAGCAGTAAATCTGCAATCATTTTTTAATGCAATCACTTTTTAATAGCATATTTCTTCCTTTCTGGAAAAAATACTTGAACCATTGAGACTCTAGCTGGTGACACCACTACCTTAGTATCAACTTTTTAACTCATTATTGGAACTCTTCCTTTAATACAGAAGATGTTATGAGCATTGATCACTCACATCAGAACTACTAATGACACCAGCAGAAGTTTACTTCTGGGACAAGGTACGAGCTAAGGAGATCAAGCTGTGGACAGCTTAGAGGGGAAAGCAATAGATCAAACACAACCCAGTAGCAAAAAGTCATAAGGAAAGTCCCCAGGACTGGGTCTGGTCTGTATTTAGTGTCTCCCAGCGTGCTGGCCAGCGAGGACAGGCAGGCTGTAGGGAAAGCTCTCCAGCTCTGAGCACCGTGCAGCTGCCGAGGGTCACAGCCCGAGTCCCAGCACGCAGCTCCCGCACACGCAGGAGGGTTTTCCAGCGGCTCCTTACCCACGGGCATGGCCTGCGTTTCCCCGGTGAGCGGGCTCCAGCGGCACACCTTCCTGCCCGTGATGTCCACGCACAGCAGCGCGCCCTCCTTCTCGTCCCACACGGGCGACTCCCCGATCCCGTAGCCCTCCTCGGCCACGCACTCGATCCTCACGGAGGACATGGCCTGCGGAGGGGATCGTCACCGCGTGTTACCCCGGCCCCGCCACGGCTGCGGGGAGCGGGAACGGCGGGGAAAAAATGGGGGGGTTTAAAAAAAAAAAAAAAAGAAAAAAAAAGAGAAAAAAGAGGGGTAATAATAAAAGGGAGGGAAACGATTAAATCGGGGGGTGCGGGCGGGCGCAGGGAGGCAAAGGCCGCTCCGCCGGCGGGCCCGCCCCCGCATGCCCGGCTGCTGGGGCGCACCGCCGTGTCCCGTACACACATGCGTGTGCATGTGCCTACCTACCTGCCTGTGAACACGGGAGAGACGAGCAGCAGCAATAAATATGAATAACAGTAAGAAGGAAGCGCGCCCCCAGCACGGCCGGCCGTAGCTGCTGCCAGCAGCGAGCAGCTCTTATAGCGGGCCGGGAGAGGGCAAGCGGCCGCCTCGGGTACCCCGCCAGGGGCGGGCTGGCCTGCCGGGCCCTTCGGGATCCTCCTCTCCCGCAGGGCCAGCGCCTGGAGCCTGCCAGGCGCCGGTCCAACAGCAGCGGCTTGCACCCCCCCCCCTTCCGAGAGCTGCTGGGAGGGAAAAAAGGGAGAAGAGCTTTCCCACCGCGTGGCCAGGTTTGTCAACCCCCGGAGAGGCTGATTCCCGAAAGGCCGGGTTTCTCCCTGCCTTCTTGCTCCGGTGTAGGCGGCCACAGAGACTCGGCCCTGATTTCAGCACCAGGGATCCTTCACAGCTCCTGCAGCAGCACCTCGGTTATCCAGAAATCCTGGGCCTTCATCGTGACCCATCCTCTTTTACTCCTCGTGCTGTATAGTCTCAAAAAATTCCAAAGGCACGAGGCAAACAGCTGGCATCAAAGTTTGCCGACACAGTCATCTGTTGCGCCTGCTTATCTCTGTGCCGTGGCCACTACAGCTCCCAGGCCTCAAGTCTCAAAGCAGTGGGTACTTTTTATATCCCAAGTCTCCTCTTCAGCATCCCATGACATACTGCCTTTTGTCCATATGGCCTTTTGTTTTGGGGAGCTGGTGATCCCCATAGGGATCAGTGACATTAAGTGGCTTCAGTGTCAGTGCTCCGTGCCTGGTTTGTCTCCTCCTGGAAACTCAGGAGCACACGGCAGGCATGGCCTGGCTTGCTGCTGTGTCCCCACAAACCAGAATTAACTCAGCTGTTCAAAAGCTTGCCTCTTGCCAATCCAGACTCTGCTTTCCAGCTGGCTCACGTAGCAGCCCCATTATTCAAGGGGCACTGTGCAACAGTAATCACATAGCACCCAGCAGGGTCTTTTAGGAAGTAGTCCCCACACAGCTCCTCTTAGAGATTTTATCTGTTCCTTATCATACATCCTCCTCTTGGCAATTATCTCTTGTTGAATATTTTTATTTAGTTGCCTTTATTCATAAAGCAGGTGGTCACAGCCTGGGCTTCACTTGGTCACGTTTTTTTCTATTAGTGGTACATTTGGAAAGTTCATGGGCTACATGACCTTACCAACAAGTGTTTCATGTAGGCTTCTGATGGAGTTCTGATGTGATATTCATTAACTTTTTGTCACGTTATCTGAGCAGTTAGACTTCTATTTTATAGGCTTCCATTCCTTCAGTGCTTAATATTGAATTTCTCTTTCTGTCCTACTGCTGCATGTACAACAAACAGCAGGATTTCATCTCAGACCTGAGGCCAGCAAATCATTAGCAACAACCAACACAAAGTAGATAAAAAGTGCCACATCTCTCCTTTTTTCCATACATTTTAGGACATGGAAAGAAGATGCAGAAATTAAAAAAAAAAAACACACAGCAAAAAAACATATGTGAAGAACTAAGTACAATGAAGAACAATTAGTGCTTCTTACAAAGCTTAGCCACATTTACTGCTCTCCCATAGTCTTTGCACACTACAAGGCCATTTGGGATGCAATGCAAGAGATTACTGAATCCAGCAGCAACAGGAAATACACCCTCAACCCACCTCACCAGTCTCTCTGTTCCTTGCTGACTTAAGCATTTGCCAGCATGGTTTGGAGGCATCAAAACAAGCTGTGTGCTGGCACACACCTTGGGAGAAAATTAACAGCTTCTGTAAGCACTAGGTTACAACACAAACTCTGTGCCATGTATTTGGAGCTTGGATCTCTAGTTATATGGGACAGCACCCCTACTCTGTCTTCTCTGTAATGGCCAATCCAAGCTTGTTGAAAGGTAGAGCAGGGAGGAATCCATGGTGAGGTGCCTTCACAGAGAGCATCAGATGAGGTCTTCTGCCAATACAACTTCACTGTGGGAGAGAAGAGCACAGAAGAAGTGGCTGCCAAAGGTTGTGCTGCCTTGTGCCTTCCCCACTGAGAACTTTGCACTGTTGCACCGCAGACACAGAGTGGCCACCGTGTGGCCTCCAAACCTGACTGACAGGGAGCTGACACAGCACCTCTGCGCCTTCCAAAGGACAGGCTGGTAGTTTAGCATTTATTCCACATGGTGGGAGGGAGCCAGGAAGTGGAATGCTTATCTACAATCATGAAGAACACAAAGAGGAGGTATGTGATGCGGGAGGCCTTGTAAGGTGTCACAGCCCTCCCCGAGCCTGCAGGTTCCCTCAGCCTGCCAGAAGCCATTACCCTTCCTGCCAGTCAGAAAATGCTCAGCAGTTCTGAAGAACAGCTCAGAGCACCAGAGAGCTGGAAGAATCTCCCCACCATCAACAACTGTAGGCAAGAAGAGATGCTGAACTATTTCAGGCCCTATAGAGACTGGGTTTTACTTCTGCTCATTCCTAGGAAGTGGCAGTTGTTCTCTCCTTTTATGAGCCCGATCCTGCTATTTCTTCATCTTTACAGCAATCCTTGTCTTTTTTCCTTCATCTGTAGTCTTTATTACTGTTAGTCCTCCTTCCTGCTTGAAGGTGAGAGGCCTCTATGCCTTATCCATGGCTGGTATGAAGTGCAAATGCTGTCTATCAGCTGTCTGTATCCCAGTAGCTGCCTCTGAATACAGAGTCTGTCAGGCCTCCTCAGCAGATGGGCAAGCTGAGAGCAGGGACTGCGCCAAGGGCAGTGAAGCCCAAGGAGCCACTACCTCAGTACAAGCCTGTTAAATCTACCAGGGAAACCAGAGTGGGCACATGGGAATTCTCCACTAGAAGGTAATACTGCATTTGGGGGTGCAAGGGACAAGCAAAAAACACTGAGCAAGAGCAGAGGTAGAAACATGAAATCAGTCACTGCAATCGGTTGGCTGGAAAGCAAGAGTTGGCACTGCCATGCACTTGTTTGCAGCCAAGTATAGTTCTGGGAACTGTCTTACGTATCCAGATCAAGTTTCATTTGTTAGCAAGCAACAAGTAACTCCAGGAGAGATCAAACTGCTGAGAAGTTTCAATTGTTTACTAGTCTGGATGATCACAGTTGTATATTTAAACATAATAAAACATTTGCCAAAGTACTCCATTTTCCTGTTTGCAAATGTCTGCTTAGTAGAAGGTGACACCAACAGATTTGTGCCCGTTGACTAATTTATGTGTCTAACACTTACCACTGTCACACAAGTTAATCCAGAATGGATTAAGAATCTCAGACAGGGAATCTTTTCTACAAAGGATTGCACCAATCACCATGAAATCATATTGAAGTATTTATCCTTTAAAGACCAGTTTTCACAAAAATGACAATTGTACCCTGTACTCATTACAGTTTATTACACAGACTTCTTTCAGCACAATTCCTTCTGTACTGGCCACAGGCTCATGAAAAAGCATCTCTCAATAATACAATGCTTAAGCAAGTGACCCTTCCCACTGCAGCCAGTCTCCCCAGTGCTTCATGAACACCCTCACACTGTCACACACACACTTCCAACATCTTTGTCATGGAAGCAGCAACAAGTGCAAGTTTCTGCAGCCTTAAACTGCCTCACAAATCTGGAGTTCCCAGGCTGAGCCTCTCCAGACCTCTGCTCTGTACTGGGAGCAGTTGGGCAACAGGGTGCTTCAGGAAGCATTCTTCAGTGGAGCACAGCCAAGACATTTTTAATTTATGCCTTACTTTTCTGGTCTTTGTACCCCATGTGACCTGGATTTGCATTTTAGTTGCCTCAGGATAAAAAAAAAGAGCACTGATATGTGCTACAGCAGAGGTCATGCAACAGAGCCAGGGCTTCAGGGACAGGTAGCATCTTTCATTCAAATAACTGATTTGAATGAAAGATGAATAACTGAAGCAACAGTGTTTTCAGTGTTTGCAGCTTACAGGCATGCAAATCCTTCCTGGGGACAAATCAAAAATAAATTTCAAATTAACTGCAGATTTAGGGTGATTTCACAGAGCTTTATTTTAAGATGTTCAACTAGACAATTTCAGGAGTCTGGTTTATGTACTAGCCATTTGTAATGAGTGTAAACTATAACTTGCTTATTAATATCCACACCACCTAGCCCATCCAGCTTTTAGGCATCTGTGCTTCCTTTAACCAGGAGAGATGTCTGGCTTATTGTAGAATCGAAACAATGCCCCTACTTCATTTGAGAGGAGACAACAGAAAAATAGCTGAACCAGTTTTAAGGAGGGAAAGGCTTTGGTCAGGCTCCATTCAATCGGATGCAAATGGAGCCTAAAATGCCAGTGACAGGGGTTCCCAAACTACCCGGCACCACCCTTCTGAGATAAGGAACCACAAAGGAATACAACCACAGCGGGGTTTCAGGTGAAGTGGGTGGGCTAGTTTAGAGATGTTTTTCCCTCTCAGATGACTCATTCCCTCACTAGGGCCTGCACTTCCCAAGATATAATCAGAGCCATTTTCCCAAACGGCATATAGCGCTTTTTCTTTTTATAGCTACTACTCTTGAAGTCTGTCACAAGCTCAGGAGCTCTCAGATAACCAGGAGATTTCTTGATGGCACCTTCCTTTTATGTTACTATTGTGCTAAGTTTTAAATTCTTCCTCAGGACACTGGCCCACTGATTTAGTGAGCAGAACAACTCTAGAACTGTTATGGAACTGTGAAATTACAACTTGTGTCCTGCTCCCCAGTGCTCTTTTCTCAGGTTAGGATGGGTGGGGCAGCACCTGAGGAAAACAACAGAAACCAGAAAAAATGTCTTTAGGATGTTTAAGCCAAAAGAAACCATAAAGGTGTCATTATGGAGCCTACCCAGAGATTTAAAACAATGTATATCAGATAAAACAGCCAAGGCGAGGCAGATACCCAGCTCCAAGGCTGCTGAGAAAGCAGTGGAAGGCAGGGAGGATCTGCCCAGCCTGAAACAATAGAAGAAACCCAGAGAAAGGGCAGGGCAAGGTGGATCCAGGAGGTTGTCCCAGACAAAAGAAGCTGACTGGAAAAAGAAAGATTATCTGGAAGCAGCATACAGAGGCAGGGAAACTAATGAGCAAATATCCAAGGCTGCTTCTCCTTCTACAACCATGTGGTCACACAAATTTATTCAAGCTTTCTGCAGAGGGGTGAACTTGAGGAACAGAAACAGGCATTTCAAACAACCTACCCAACCGCTATGTAACCTTTTCTTTCAAAAGTGTGTGCTTGCAGTCACTTTAATCCACCTGTCACATCCCGCTAGATGCACTGACTTGGTTAGGAGCAGAGCCTGGCAGCACAGCCAGAATCATCTCTGCAAGAGGGACATATCATCACAAGAGTTTCACTTCAGGAGAGGCAAAAGTGTTAAGCCATGAAGCTGGTGTAAAAGGAAGGTTCTGAAGCAGCAGTAGCAGGGCATCTCTCATGAAACCAGAGCCCGGAAGTCTGTGTCTTCACTTCTTCCTAAGGAAGCTGCATTGAGGCACTCCATTGTTTTCCATTTCTGCCCTTCCCCAGTATTTTTCCCTTGCATGCCAAGCTCTGTGGTTGTGCAAGCAGCTTTTGTTCCTTAATTCGCATCAAAAGCATATTTTCCTAATAGATGTGTCAATTCCCTGCAGTGCTAAACCTTTACAAGTACAGGGATCGGTGGTTTCGCTGGATTATCTTCGCAGCTCCCAGAGGAAGGCTTTAAACACTGGGTCCCTCCCAGGTATCAGATCCACATCATGTGTCTACAGAACAGCCTGCACATTCAGGCCAGGTCGCCAGAGGTACCACATCAAATCAAGGGAATGTTTCAGGCTTAATAGCTAAACAATTTTAATTTCTCCTTCAATCATTTGGGATTCATGGTGTAAAGAAAACATTCTACAAGTGATATACACAAGTATACAAGAACTGAGAAACAGTTCTTTTAGGGCAGAAATGATGGTGCTTAGAACCACTGTGCAGTCTCTTTAGTCCTTGGCCCATGTTACCATCAACAAGTAAGCACACTGAGCTATTTGAAAAGACCCTACAAACCAATAGTAGCTGTTTCCAAATTAATGGGGACACCAATCTCCTTCCTTGGCCCTGTTTTTCCCACATCCCAGCCACCAGTGGATATGGTATGTGGAGAGAGAATTAAAAGCCACTAGTCAGAGAGTCACAACAAGGAAGTCTGCTGCTGGTATCTATTGCAAGATGCCTTTAGGGAAGAAATCCTGGTCCTGAAAAACAACTGTCAGTTCAGTGTGTACTGCTTCTTCCTAGTGCTGGGTTTTCTTCCATTCTGTCTGCATCTTTACTGCCTTTTCCCCTTTTTTTACCTCCTGTTTGCTTTTCAGCTGAAGGATTTGAGCTCTATTTCACCCAAGCTTTCTCCAGCTGCAGTTCCATCCTGCCTGGGGCTACCTGCTCAGTCACTCCAGTCCTTAAGCCAGTCCACAAGTGTGTTGTTGGCCACTCAGCTCTGACTCACTCTGCTGCCGCCAGACCCATCGCAGGCAGGAGTGTCACTGCTGCCTCCAACACCCACATCGCAAATCCCATCCTTCTCTTCAGCTGCAGAGCCAGTCAGAGCAGGAGGGATGCTGTGGGATCACTTGTGCAGCTAGCCCAGCACCTTTTCCTCCACCTTCTCGTTTTGCCTTCTTCTCTGCTCCAGCCCAGGGAGCAGCTCCTCTGTGCCAGCAAGGTACCTCACAGCACCGGCCTGTGGGAGCAGGGGGAATTACAGCAAAAGGTCAGGTAAAACCGACAGGAGCCCGGGAACCTGCTCACACCACTCTGTCCTTTGCACACAGACTGGCGAGTGTTCAGCTGCGCACGGCTGCGGGGGTACAAGAAGAAGGATCAGACAGAAGGCCTGGCTGCGGCTCTTCCTCCATAAGTCACTTTGTCCGACCAGGGAAAACCATCCATCCTACAGCATAAGCAAATACATTGAAAAGCGAGGCCAGGGCAGCAAATGGTCTGTTACATTTGCTCAGCTAGGCAGAAACGAAAGCCAGGCTTGCACTATTTGCTATACACAGCAAATTAGTGCTCAGCGACTCTTTTTTTTGGGAGGCTGAAGGGGAAGGGTTTTCCTGGATACTTAACTTGTTAAAGTATTGCCAAATCTGCAGAAATAATTTAGTCCTGATGGACACAGTACTGATGAGTTTTACAACCTGCCAGACACAGAGGGTAAAGCCCTGAATAAATCACAACAAATGAAAATATTGTTAGCAGTTTCATAATTTAATGAAAAAGTACTTGTAAAAAGGGGACATCTGAAAAAAACCGAGTCCATCTTGGAAAATTGAATATATATATATTTATATATATAAAACAAAATGCAAAAACACAACAAAAAATTGACAAATAAGGTTAAGAGGTAATACTTCAAAACAGTTAGCCACCGAATGCACAATAAAAACTAGCAAATGCACTTTGGGGACAATACTTGAGAACTACATAACCAAGGGCTCCTTCATATGTCTATTAAAATTATGTAAAAATAAGCAAAACCATTGCCCAGACTGGAAACAACTGAATTGATAGCCCCAGAAGAGCAGAAACGCTGAGTTTTGCTGAAGCACCATTTTCCCTCTCTTCTGTCATATGCTTCCAGCCACAAAATAACATGAACACTTTGCTGACCTCCCAGATAAGTGTTCCCAATAAAAGCTTCATAAAATTTCATGGCCAGTGAGAGAGGATTACTAATAAATATTGAAGGAGAATTAAGAGAATCAGAACCAGAATACAAATGAACAGACATTTGTTTACTTTCTGAATGACCCATGGCTTAGAACACAAAGCATTTCCCATAAAAATAAAATATGTGGAAACCTAAATTGCTACTGCATATTTACACCAAAAGAAATATTTTTGAAGATACAGCTATAGAAAGATCAATTACACAAATATACATAAAATCAAGAATTAAAATAAAAAAATAAAAAAAAATTAAAAAAAATTAAGATGCATAAAGCAAACAGAGCAGATTGGCCAAGTATACTTTTTTTATTATTTCACTACTGAAGACTTCTCCAGCCCCTGACCTGCTAGTGCTATTGCAACTAGGGAGATTTCAAAGTTTAAAACAAATCTGAGAATCTTGTTGCCATTTCCCAACCTAAAAGCAATAAATCGAAACTATGAAGTGAAACAAGTTGCTGTTCAGATCCTGCATAGTCATCTTCACGCTGTGGGGGGAATGCCTTTTTGTTTGTAGACAAAAGTGAACCCTCAACAGAGCTGTACAACATGCCCTACACGACCTATGGGTCATTTCAGCCAGTGATGTGGGGACAGAAGATGTTGCCTATTTATGAAATGTACAGCATTTCAGACAAAAACAGTGCAGTTGTTTTGTTGATCAACACAATACCATCTGTAAAACAAGAAGTTAGTTTGCATTCAAACAAAAATGCCCTGTCTTTGAAACAAATAGAAAGGGTTTCGTTCCCTTCTCTTCTCAACTTCTCAGTCAGTATTGGCTGAAATTTAATCACTATTTAACAACTGCTGATTTTAAAGGACATACAAAAAATGTGTTAGACTGGGAAACAGCAACTGATCCAGAGGTTGAAAAGCAGTGTAATAAAATAGTAGATTTTCAGCAATTAAAAAAAAAAACATTTTTAATTAAACCATCATACTCCAAATGATGACTGGCTAAAATTTTACAGACCTAGATGCCGGAAGACTCCTATGCCTGTGCTCAGGCAACTAGGGTTGAAAATTCGCACCTGAAAAAAAATCAGCTGAAATTATTTCTAATTCAGCTGACTTTAAAAATACCAGGTAAAAACACCTCTGGATATGAAATCTCAGTTTCAAGAGGAACCTGGCATCACCGGTGATTGCCTAAATGTAAGTGTCAAATAGCATTTTTCTTTGAAGTAGTACATCTACTTTTGTAAACACTATCCACAAAATTAGCCATCTGTACTTGTTAGCTGGGTAAAATATTTACAAGTGCATCCCACAACAAGCATCTATGTACAGAGATTAAAAAAACTGAAGTACTAGAAGTTGTATATTTACAAAATAAGCGAATTATTGTGAAGAGAAACGCAACCTTCAGCAAAAGCAGGGAATGGGGGCACGTCTAGAGGTCAGCGAGTTTGGCAGCGCCAGCGACGCCTGCTTCCGCCCTCCGCAGGGAGCCTGCACACGTCACTGCAGGTCAAAGCCTCCTGCAGAAGGGGATCGTCGCTTAGTAGTCACTTTGGGCCTGATCCAGCAGAGCACACCGGCATGTGCTCGGATATCTGAGCACGAATGTTCCTGGGGAAACCAGCAGGACTTCTCACGTGCTTAACTTCCTAACACACCTGCAAGTGCTTTGCTGGATCAAAGCCATACTGCAGGTGCCATAACAACGCAGTTTCAGTGTCTCCGTTTGCAGTCTCTTGCAGCATCTTAGAGCAATGCAAGGACTTCTTTAAAACCTGTCCACCACCACGAGAGTGCCTCCACATGAACACAGTGCCTTGCACTTAAGCTAGCACGGTGGAAGCGGTTTCCTGAATTTCTGCACAGTTAACCGCTTTGTGCTCTCCCAGATGTTACCCTCTGATAAAACACACAATTGATTTCCACATGACTTTGTGGATAACTGAGCTAACCTTGCAAAGACTGCAAACCAATTCACAGTTGAATAAAAAGACTCTGATTTCTCTCCCCTCCCCCATCCCCTACTGCAGCTCTTCCTAAATAGGTCCTAGACTATTTTCCGGAACCTTTTGATGCTGAGCTTTGCACTGGTACACTGGAATACATAAAGTCTGAATTACCCCGTGGGGGCTTCTAATCACCTTTGCACCGAACTGTGAGATATCATATTCTTTTTGTTTCTATTGTGACAGTCTCTTCCAAAGTCCTTACTCGGGCTTTCTCTCTCTGAGCTACTTCGTCTTAACCGCACTTGCTCTTTGTTTTCATCACTTTCTGCTTCAGAGTCACTCAGCTCTAAGTCAGGACAGTACCCATCATTGTCCTGGTATGGAGCACCTTCAAGTGTCTGCTTGCTCCACAAGCGATCTTTTGTTGCAAGTCTTCTTGTTGGCTTTTCACAGCACCGGAGATCTTCCGTGGTCCTCACCAGACTGTTGGTAGCCTCTTTAAAGGACCGGCTGAAATGTTCTATGGTGGATTTTCGGAATCCACTCTGGCTGGCCAAGTGAGCCGTGAGCACAGACTCTTGTTCGTAGGATGTCTGGCTGGAGCTGTCTCTCTGGCTCACATCTCCAGCCCTGCCCATCAGACCATTGGATTTGGACACCAGCCTTGAGTTCTCCTGCTGCACCCGCCCATTCCCGATGGATGACTGTCCGTGCAAAGCAGCCTGGAGCGCTAAAGGCTTCCCGGATGGCTGGCCCCGGTGAAACTCCATCAGCTGCGTGGGGCCAGAATCCTTTACTTCACTCCGAGGCTTACCGATCCCCGCCAGCAACCCGTTACTTCTGCTGTCGTGCTGATACCTGGCATAAGATTTTGCTTTCATTTCAAACGATTCCTTTGACATTGGCACACTCCGCTTGCTGTAAACAGTGCTGTTGTTGTCAGGAGAAAGCGGTCTGTTGCCAGGCTTCAGCGAGTTATTTTTGCAGTCTCCTAATGCTAATTTGGGCATTTTTAGCTTCAGGGTGATCCTGGGAGGTGGGTAGAACAGTGTGTTCTCTAGTGCACTTGTCAGTGTATGGCCTACGGGAGAAAGAGGCGAGAAAGCAGAAGAAAAAGAAAAAAAGGCTTTTTTAAAAAGGGTAATTTCTTTTGTCTTCTGTATCAAGTTTTATAGTCCATTATACAATCATGCAACAGTAAGAAGCATTTGCAAATAATTACTGTGCAATTATTTTAGGACACTAAGGAGAAGCTGAGATAGCCAAACTGTTCCAAATTATCCAAAACTTTGGAATTTAGGTAAGCATTTAAAATTTTTCATTAAAAACAATGTGCCCTTTTTACGGGGCTTTAAGCCAGTGAATTGAACCAGTTTTGAGATATGACTGAAGCTGTTCCAACAAAGCTGTAAAAAAGGTTCATATTCAGTTTTGGATGAAGAAAAAACAATGCTTCAAACTGAGTTTCAATTTGGACTTAGTTCAGCTCTCTGCTTTGTATTATCAAATTCTCTAAGTTTTAAAAGTTTTTTACCTCAACACATGAGTTGTTTATGGTAATACATGCATACAGCACCCACTGCAAGTATCAAGCTATTATAATAAGTATTAAAATTGTATTTTTAAAGACATTAAACAAACTTAGTAGACATTTCTAATAAAATGCATTTACACAAAAGCAAGGAGCTTCAGAGTGCCACTGCTTCCATTAAGTACTAGTCTGGTCTAAAACAGTTTAAAAAAATCCATAAAAAACCTTATCAGTACTAATGGCACCTATCCATGTTTCAGGGGCAGAGAAAAAAAGCATGAAGACTCCACCCTAAACTGGTGAAGTATGTATCCTGAAAGACCACATCTCAATTTTACACAGTAAAATAGCTGCATTTCCTATTAAAAAAAAAAAAAAATCCCAGTAACTACAATGGTATGCATATGCTCTTCTCCTCTTTCCAAATACTGTGTTCTTTATTTCAAAAAGTTGCTGTAAATGTGAAAAGCAGAGTGGGGTTTGGCACCTGAGCATTCCGAAACAGCTACTAGTCTCCGTTAACAACCAGAGCACTTAAACTCTTTTTGAAGAAAGGAGAGCAACTGCAGATGGCAAGCTAGCAAATCTGCGCTGTTCATGACATGCACAAGGCACATGAGAACAGCAGTGATTCCCACCAGTCACTCCTTCTCTTGCCTGAAGGAATCAACTACTGGCAGCAGGCAGAAAAGCCTTCTCAGCTGGAGAACCAACCAGCAGGGTACAGCTTGCTGTGGGGAACCAGTGCCACGGATCAGCATCCCAACGGTGCAAAAGCCTAGAGATCACTCACCACTAGCTCATTTCTGCTATCTGGATGCCACAGTGATAAGCAAGAGGCATATACCAGAAACAGCCATAAAATAAAAAAATATTCAAGTAAACATTTTAAGCGATTAAAATGTTCTCTTTGTGTTGCTGCTTTGATTGACTATGTACTTGAAGAAAATTCTTAAAGGCATTTTTACATGTTAAAAGCACTAAATAGGAACATAAAAAGAATACACTGCTTTAGTTAAAATACAGGCAGGATTTATAAATATTTTAGATTTATATGATTACCTGCAGCAATTTCCTGATTAATGAGTTGGACTTGCAAGTTGAAGACTTGTTCATGTACTTTACTGTGGGACAACTTCAGTTTCTCTCTCCTGCTTACCATGTAACAGAGATTTCTTACCTATGGAGGAATAACAGGAGACTTAACATGCAATAAGAAAATAAATCCAGATAGAGTTTAAGAAGTGCATCAACAACAAAATCAAAACATGCAAAATCCCCTTGTTAAAGTTCTTGTGAATATTACTGAACATACCTAATTATGCATTAAAAAAATGTTCAGCCTGGAGAAGAGAAAGGTCTGTAGAGACCTCACTGCAGTTTTTCCCTATATGAAAAGGGATTATAAGAAAGACAGAGACCAGACGCTGTAGTGACAGAAAAAGAGGTAATGTTTTTGAACTGAGAGAAGGCAAGTTTACTTTGTGAAGAAGGAAGACATCGTTAACAGTGAGACACTGCAACAGTTGCCCAGATAAGTTGGGGAGGCCCCCTCTCTCAAGTGTTCAAGGCCAGACTGGATAGGGCTTTGAGTAACCCGGTCTCGTAGAAGGTGTCCCTTTCCATGGCAGGAGTGTTGGAACTAGATGGTCTTTAAGGTCCCTTCCAACCCAAACCATTCTGATTCAGTTCCACATAATTCTACTTTTACTACTTGTTTTAGTTAATAGCAACATTTCCACCTAAGGCAATAGAATAAGAAGAGACAGTCGAAGTTCTTGATAAACACCTGTAAGTGCTTTTAAAACACAGAAACAGCATAGGGGCTGGTTGAAAGGTATCTGCCAAACACACTTTCCCCAGCACTCCTATCTGTTCAGAATTGGAATCTCTTTACCTAGAAACAAAATTCCAAGATTCCCAAATTTATATTTATCCCAAGATATAACAGTTATATAATCTTGTGGCACAGAAGTTCAGAAACTTGGAGCAGGCATTTAAAATTATGAATCACCTCCGCTCAGAATAAATACATCAATTTCAACAAAATTTGGTGCAAACCAAATATTTATCAAACAAAAAACTTGACATGGTCTCTTGAAAACTAAAAAACAATCCACCCCCAAATACCAGCCCTCCATGTGAGGTATGTTATGGGTTTTAAGTTTTTTTGTAAAGTAAGCTTCCATATCAAAAGCAGTGCTGGAAAAGATCTGAGATTGATTATGACAGATTCAAGACAACAGTTACACTGAGAAGTGCAAATCTCGGCTCCAACAACCTTCCTGTATTTTCATGTTGTTCTCTCTCCAATACTGTTTACCCTTTTCTTACAACACTATTACCTCTCTTCTGCTTTTACTTCCCCTCTCCTCATCACATCTGTTTTATTTTATTACCTTTTTTTTACATCCACTGCCTACCTCTAAGCACTTGAAAATTGCGGGTGACCCTACCCAACCCTTGGAGGCAGCCTCCAAGTGGTAACAAGTCTTACTCTTATTTTTTGCTTAATAAAAGCAACATTTTTTTTCTCATTTAAACTCTATCACTAACTAGAACGGTGGGTCAAATAAATTTCCTCATTTTTTTAAACATTTATTCAACTGAAGCTGAAGTCATAGAGTCAATTACCAAATATGTCCATTGTGCATAGAAATATAAAACACATAAAGGAATAACCCTTAAGCAAGTCAGGAAGTATTCCTTTCACATCAGACCTTTCACTGGACTGAGAGGGGCAGCTCTTGCAAGTTTCTCCAGAAGGCAGTACAGCACATCAAAACACTTGAGTTGAAGCCTTACTTTTTCTTTCTTTTTAATTATTTTTTCAATCATCTCACTTTGCTTTCCCCATTCTCACTTTCATCCACAAAGAAAGATCTTGCTCACCTGCAAACAGTTTTTCAAAACTGTACAAGTTAATTCTTACCCTCTCTAGGTCCTGCCTTAAATGCATGAACATCCTCATGCGAGTATGAATGCTATCTTCTTTTGGTTGCACCAAGCCATTTTCTTCATCCTCCTTGGGAGGAAACAATGGTTTGTTAAAGTTACTTTTTCGCTTTAATTTCCAGTAATTGTAGATGAAGTCTACAGCAAGTTTAGGAAGGCCCAGCTCTGCTGCAACATCTTCCACTTTTACTAGTGAGTAAAACTCTTCTTCCAGCTCTCGGAGTTTTTGGGCTCGCAGGCTCGTTTTCTCACTCTCTGTTTGCTTCTGCTCTGACACACTCTTGGGGTGCTCCTCAACATCAGGCAGTGAATTCTGTTTGTTCTTGCTGTGCTTTAGACAATACGACTTGAACTTGACCTCATCCCCATCATCCAGGATAGTCTTCATTTCTAAACTATGCTCAAAGGCACAGGTGACATGAAAGGCAGTGATGCAGCTTTTCACAGAACACTGCAGACAAAGTAAAACAAAAAGCCTCAATTACTTACAGTAACATCAAACCAGAAAAAAAGGACATAACTACCTCAACTACAAGAAAATCCATCCCTACCAAAATAAATTTCCTACATGTTGTTAAAACTATTGATCCCTTTGAAATTGGTATTACCCAATATAGCATTTTCTTGTTTGCAAAGAGTGTTCAATGGAAGGGGTTTTCTGTCCATCTTTGATACACACAGTAGTGACTCTGAAACGTCTCAGCTTCATTAAAAAGGTGGCAACCCAGACTAATTCTTAATCTCTGTCTAGTAAAATAATTTGATAGCAAATGGCTTTGAAGAAGTAGACATCTATCCAACAGCAATCTCCATTGTAAAGCAACTCTGAACACAGGAAGAACAAAATGCAAAACCAAAATTGCCCTTCTGACAGATTCGCCCTTGCAGAGTCATTATTGGACAAGTACATACCTGAATGCAAGCACCAGTTTTCAGTTTGCATAAACTACACACTAGAGCCCATCGACTTGGTGGAATGTGAGACACCTTTGTGATTGGCTCCATCCTTTCTGGGCAAGCAATGCTAACCTGTAAAGAAAGAAAGCAGTGCAGAAAACCGTTATCAAAGGAAAAAACAAAACAAACCACCAAGCTCTCAATATATACCAGAAGTAGAAAGCTATCCATTCATTTCTCTTCCTGCAAGATCTCCATGTACGCATACTTCTCAGAAAGGGACTCCAAAAGATCCCACATGCAGACAATAGTGTAGAATACTATTAGTTTAACCTGGTAACTCAAAGCTGCAATTATTCAAAATATTTGAGGCATCTACAGCACACATTCTTGTTACGAACCAGTGTTCTGGTTCCAGCCAGGACAGGCTTAATTTTTGCAGTAGCCAGGAGGAAGCATGGTTAGGACCAGAGGTTATTCTGCACCAGCTCACATCATTTTCTGAGAGTGGGGGAAGGGCTGTCTTCCGGTCAGGTAAGTGTGGTGTGAAGACAGTGGTCGGGTAGCACTGCCTCCTTCTGCTACTGATATTGTAGCTCTTACTGTTTGTTTTCCTTTGTTTTGCTTATTTCATTGCTGCTTCCAGGAAGTTGTTCTTATCTCGATCCACGATCCTTACCATTTGTGCCTCCAGATCCCCTCTCCAGCTTTCTGTAAGGGAGGTGGGAGTGGTGCATGGTTTGAAGTGTTTCAGCGGGAACACTGAATTGGAGAATACCATTCCTAAACCACTACCAGTTGAGAGACCGCAGCAAATTATATTGAAGTTTATTTCCATTCCCTTGTGGTTTTGTTTTTCTTCTGTGCTGCTTTCACAGGTTTAACTTAAAAAGTGCCAAAATACAAGCCCCTCAGAACAAAACAGGAACACTTTCCTGAAAAGTTCCTTCTATAAAATCCCTAGATCTGCTACAGTATCTACTTCTGTAAACTCAAGATTTGGGACAGAGCCAGATCTTTCAGTCAGCAGCCAGGAAAAGCCTTGCTTCCCAGCTCTGCTTCTCCACGGAGCACTCCCACTGCAAGAGATAATCCTAACACACTTTCCTAACTATGGACTGTATCAAAAATAATTTGATAAAAAATACAACAAAATTCTCTTATTGCAAAGCAGGATATATTGTCTTGTGCTAGTTTTCACAGACTTAGTCTGGATGATAAATTTGTCTCTGGTAAACCAGATTATAAATAGTACTAAAAGAAAGGGAAAAAACCCAGATATAGACAGGATAGCTTTTACTATTCTGTTATATTAACTTTCACGTAACTATTGTGATAGAAGTTTCTCAGTTGCCTGTTGTCTATATAGGGAAATGAAGACTTCTATGATCTGGAAACCAAAACACATATAGATATATCTGCAGGCAAACCTGAGCCATGCCTGACAGGATTTATCCGAGCACAAAAACAAAAACTTGGCCAGCTCTCAATGACGAACATGCAGAACTGGGCCAGTATGAGAATGGCACATGGCAGAAGATTTCAGTGGGATAACTGTCCCAAGAACATGTCTCCAAGAGCTTGAATTTTTCCACTTCTACAACACTTTTTTAATTCAGTTGTGTGCCTTGGAGGGCTACCTGGCTGAACCAAAACCACAGTGCTGATACTAGCTAGGAAGCTCTCCACACTTTCTGAAACCAACACATTTGAATAGAGCAGACCTGTATTTCCTGCAGTCAGAATATGGGCTTCTTCTCAAAAGGTCAAACTTAAGAATTCAAAGAAAGGGGGTTCCTACGTCATGCTCTGTGGCACTGGGAGGCCAGAAGAAAGCTGATGGCTCAAAAAAAGCAGTTAAGGACGAGATTTGAACAACAATTATTTTGTTTTTCTAGAAAACTCTAAGAACATTACAGTACTTTTCTTGGATTAACACCTCAGTAAGAGGCACCCAGGACAATCTGGGTTGTATGAATTATTTTAACATGTAATAATTAAACTGGCAACTTTGCAAGAGCCAGTAGACAAAGCTGAATTTCCTAGCTTCACATATTCATTCTAAAACATGTTTAATGCCTAAGTATGGAAAGCTTTGCTTCAGCAGACCTCCTGAGTGAGGTAGACTTACCCAAAGATAGCAGTGCTAAGTCACAGTTGCTATGCTGAGAATATTTTTGCTAGTCTCTCCTTATGCATTGCTTTAAGGATCATTTAAGTGGGTGGAAAAAACAACCTTGCAAGAGATTACTTGGTTCATCATTTCCATATTAGGAAAAAAAAAGTTGAACAAAAATTTATGAATTAATGACAAATTGTCTCAAATAAGATAATGTTTGTTACAGTACTTCCCTCTCTGATCTGCCAAGTGCAAACCTCCATCTTCTGGAATATACTGAAGTCAACCAGCTGCATGGAATTTCCAAAAGTCTTCATTAGGAAGACACTTAGATGCTTCAGAAGGTTCAGGTTTTAACGAAGAATAGTCAGGCAACACATGATGCACTCATGAGACAGATGTGACTAACAATTTAACCTCTTGTGGCCTTCCTATAAAGGGGGTGGAAAAGTGACACGACTGGAATGCCGGAGTAGTTCAACAAAATCATGGTCAGTGCTCTTCAATATCATTGAATGTAGCTTTTGTCCTTCCAAAAGGAAAGAGCCTTTCATGACCCTAACTTGACCATGCTCAAAACAGCTGGTTACAAGTTGCACAGGTATTTCTGAAACAATATTGTACTAAGATTAACTGTTACCACTACAGTGAGAGACAAGACTTCCCTTAGGAATTAAGAGTTTGGGTCAATGGGTCAGGCTGTCTGTATTCTTTTCAAAAACAAACCAGAATCTGCAATGACTTTTCTGGAAACTGAGTAATATCAGCTTTCCACTGGCCTTCCCAGCCAGAGCTGGGAATTGACACAGAGCTTTTCCCTGTCCCTCTATGCCCCCTTAAATGTTCTCCCTGCTCCTTCCCAGAGGGGACTCATAAGGTCAGGAAACATTTATATTGGAAATACTGTTCACTCAGCTTGTAATGCTGACTGTTGATATTACCCCACTTTGTAAAAGCACAAAGAGGCACTTAGAGAGTCAGGTGCAATTTATTAAAACTGGCCTTGTGCCACCTGCATGTTTCTACAGAGAGGAGTCAAAGACCATTTGAACTTTGCTGCTCACAAGGGATCCAGAGAACAGAGGCCAACTTTTCATCCCCCAAGAACTCCCATTCCAAGGCAGAAATGATCCATCTGCCATAACATGTAGTCATTTTCTCCATTTCTTCATCTTGCATCAGGTTACATCTTGACTATACTCTGAAGAAGTTCTATGAGTGGGAGAGAGTGAAAACAATGGGTTGTTGAAGCCTATTATCTGCAACTGTTATGCACATGATCAATCACCCTGGTGTCTTCTGCTTCCTGCTAACCAACAGCTGCACCAGTGCACAAGGATCTGCAGCAGTGGCTGGGAAGGGCAGCCCAGTGGCTTGAGCACAGTCACTCACAGCAGCTGTTCAGGACAGCCAATTGTATCTTTCCTCTACAGCCAGGGGAGTTACCGCTTTCTGCTTCGGCTAACACTACATTGACTGGCAGAGGACCTGCCTGTTATAGGTTATCTAAGGCAGAGAAACACCTTGAATTTCAAAACACTCAATACAGGTTTTCTAGTATCAGTGTTTCCTTTTTCTTTTGTTTTGTTTAGAAGAACACCTTTCAAAAAAAACATGAAATAGACCACACATTTACACTAAAGCAAGGGCAGAAGAAAAAGAGGATATAAACCAACGAGTACACTTTGGAAAGTAAAAACCTTCAATCGTTCCAGTCAAGGGAGCAAAAAGAAAGCCTTTAAATACCATTAACTCACAAGGAAGGCAGGGAAGGAAAATATTTTAAGACAGTGCTGAATGAATTAATGCAGGAGAATACCTGGCAAAATTGACTGCTACAATGCTAGACTACACTTGGTGACTCGTGAAGTCTCTTTGAACCTTTTGCCACAAGACACAGACATATTTATAGCTCCTTCCTCCCTGCTTTCTGCTTTGCTCCATTTTGTTAGGGCCACAAGAGGAAATACCAGTGACTTTATAATTCATGTTTCTTTTAGGAAGGTCCAGCATGCTAGTACCTTGGAAGAGAAAAAATAGATATATGAGAATACACATTCTCCCCTAAAGCATCCATCCCTGGCTCTTTAAACTCTATGTGTTTCTTGCCCCCTGCAGCACATAAGGCCACTCCAGACAAGAACTGACCTGCCATTTTAGTAGATTTACAAAGGGTTTTCCTGGCTTCTCTGGTAACGGAATTGTTTTACAAGTGAATACACACAAGCCGGAGAGAACAGATCCAAGAGGCATTTCCCATGCCTGCAGGCACCTGCCACCTCTCCACTATGACTGACATATTTGCATTGGTGTGGAGAGGAGAAGGTACCCAAAACCTGGAATCACTGAATGGGCTGTGGAAACAGCTGGATCCAAGCTCTCCTACCCTGGGTATCCCCCAGCAGTTTCTCTTCCTCCAGAGCCAGAGGGAGATGGGTAGGCAAGAAGCCAGGGTGTGCTTCCTGCCCGGCCACCACCTCCTTCCCAAACCTCACTGTTCCTCTTCTGCTGATGAGAACAGCAAGGCAACCACATGCAGAACAGACCTCTTAGAAAAACCAGTCAGCTCAGAGCCAGGAGAGCTTCCAGTCAAGACACTTCATAAGCACAAGAGAAGCGATTTTTAAAAAATAAATATTTTTTTGTTTTTCCTCAACTCCTCTCTCCTCAAAGGTGAAAGAGATGACAGAAACTACAAGTAGGCCTAAAAGTGCAACTGCAAAGAAAATTTCCTTAAGAAGCAGATATATACGCCTGAGACAACTAAGAATTATACATTATATCTGGTTGCTATATCTGGTTGTCAAAAAAACACAAACCAAAATCTTAGTATCTTCCTCAAATTTGTGCACACACCAGGCCTGTCTGTACTTGGGAGCAGAAGATTTAGAAAATACTGTGTCCTTGATTTCATAGTGCTGACAGATACAGCTACTGTCTCACATTAAACCACCCACCATAATGGATTTGTGAATCTTACCAGAAATAAAACATAAATATTCCAAGTACAAAATTAAACACAAACTCCATCTACACCTATGTGAACTTTCTCTTTTACTGAACTACACTGTGATGCTAAACTTGATTGAAAATGAAGGAGGAAGTGTAAAACTTCATTATGAAACTCTCCATAAATGCTATGCACAGATACATCAAAAAAGCCTTTACTTACAAAGTATATACAACATGGACATAAAAAATTCTCATCTCCCCACCATTCAGAAAAATTTTAACTCAAAGAAACTTTAACTACAAACCTCAGCTTACATCTTATAGAAATAACGGAGTGCAGGCAATCTTTAAACAAACAAACATAACTCTGAAAAAAATGAAGATATTCATGCAAATTATACATCCATCCAATCACACAAATTCATCCAAAAATCTGAGACAATAAAGCTGCAGTTTTAAGATACAGCTCTGAAACAGTAATACATTAGCCCTTTCTAGCAGGTCACAGATACCATAATGACACCAAGAAGTGATTACTGAGTAAATGGAGGTGACAAAGTGACTCATTAATAGAATACAAGACGAACTCTCTCCCAGACTTCACAGACTGAGCAGGCCTATCAGAATAAAACCCGGTATTACGTCAAAGACTTTAAATCATGAAAATGTATAAAGGCAGAGGATGGAACAAGAAGGAAGAGGACAGGAGAGAAATTAGGGTTTTACCTCTGGAATCCAAAGAGCACAGCTCACATGTGCCCACTTGGTGCCTGTCCTGGTAGCTTTCATGGCACCTCCTCTTTTGGGACAGAGGAGGCACTGAGGATGTATTCCCAGGACGCAGGTGCGACACAGCCAGCTCCCTTCAGGTACTTTTAAGATTCCATAGCAAGCCTTGGAGAAAACAAGGTATTGGAATCATTGTGCTGAAATTATTCCACACACAAGCATTCATATTCACACAGAGCAAAGCTTTCAAAAAGTAAAGGCAAAATCTGGCCTTCACTTAATCTGTCTGTGATTTCTTTACCTTAAAATAAGTCAAGTAATCCACGAGACAAACAGCCTCAAAAGCTATATTTTCTACACCTATTTATAAAACTTATCAATTGGGACTGCACAACAGCACTGGTGGTACAAACCTTCACTTTTGCTTTTATTGACTTTAAACTTTCTCAAGTAAACAAAATGGATATTCCTTTAAATTAGCTTCTGTATCTAATACTTTCTAAAATAACAACTTCCTACTGCTAAAAATGTAACACTCTTCTATTTAGATATGAAGGGGTATGAGCTGTTTGACTGAAAAGAATTTCCTGCAACGTTTGAGGTTACAGTTCTGTGTATTTTTCTTTACATATTTATATAATAATGCAACAAAAATTACAGCATATACTGGAATTAAAAGATGCTGGGTTTTATGCCCATTTCCCAAGTATTGCATTTAACCACATGGAAAATTAGAGATTTCTGAAGTTTTTCTAGGTTTGAGATCTAAAGGAAAAAAGGAAAATAAATAGTTTGATTTCCAATTCAAATTCCTCGTGGTAGTTAATGGAACCACTGGTGGATGCTGCTGTACGTACACATTCCCCCTATCTCCATGAAGCTGAGCATATCTGAAATCAGTGGCTGCCATCAAGGTCTAATTTCACTCATCCACTCCCAATAAAAGTTTTATCAAAAGGGTGGATATCACAGGAAATCTCGTAATTTCTAACACTATCTCTGGTAACGATAACATTAGAAGACTCAAAAGAACAGGACCATTAGTTGTAACCACTCTTTCAGATTAAATCTAGTAAAATTCCTATACTTGCCTTCCCAGCCTTCTGATAATAAGATCTGAGTATTTAATATTAAACATTATCATAAAACACTGCACATTTATGTCAGGCTTGTAGGGAGGGGGACTTTCCAGAATTAAATGTGGCAAGACTGACTTAACCTAAATCTTTTTTTGATGTGACAACTCCTGTAGAAGCCCAACAGGGGGAGCTGCAATCCAAATTTTACAAGTGTTCTACTCTCTGGTATATTCCCACCAGAATTCATTCTGTTGCTAGAGCAGAAGTAGCATTACATCTAAGATTGTATCTAGGGTTCTGGAAACGGACTGAAACTATTTTCTAATTTTAACTGATAAGCAAAAGACGCCTAGACTACTGAAACAGTAATTTCACAACATGTTTGAGGCAGCACAACAGGGTACCATGAAGGAGGAATTTTCTCACACTCCTCCTCCCCCCCACCTCCAAACTGTGTGATGACAAAGACCTGAGGCTACTTGTTGAACCAAAGCTGATCCAGATCAAAATGCGACAAGCTGTTATAGTTAGGATTTGATCTAGCCCAGACACACTTCAGTTTGTTTCAGGCAGATCCAGGGCAAGGAGGCAGCAGACCATCAACTCAAGCTCAGTTGTCAGCAGACAACCGTGAGCCTTTGACTGCAAATCCATCATTACTCCTTAACAGGCACAAGCAAGGACTGCAGCAGGCAGCCCAGCTGCCAGCCACATTCCTGTCCTGGCCACCTTACAGCCAGCTCAGGCTCACAGGCTGCTTCACACAGGGACTCAGGTCCGGAAAGCAGCCGGGCTAGAAGCCAGCCCACTGTGAGCAGGAGGTGACAGGTCTTTTTTCAGACAGATATGTTTTCGAAATATTACTTGCAGACAGTACAAAAATACATAAAAAGAAAGAATTTTCTTGATCTCTTTTCAATTTATAGCAAAACTCACTTCCAGAACAAGATGCACAAAAACCACAGGATTCATACCCCTTTTCTGATTATAAGGACACTTTTACCTGACTATGCTGAGCTCAGGCAGTGCAAAGTCTTGGCTACATCTGAAACACTATAAATATGAGCACCATTCAGACTGAGACCATGGTTTTTGCAAGTGCTGATGGCTTCTGAAAAGGATCACTTTGTTAAAGTGCCTACATGTGGTTCCAGGTCGACAGTCTATGTCTACCAAGTAACTAGTCAGCAAAGGGAAAAAAAAAATAGCTCTGAAACAAATGATCTTTAGATTCACAAACAGGCAAGCCAGTATTTCCTGTCCTGTTTATCTTCAAAAGCAGATTTAGTAATAGGGGAAAAAATTATTTACAGTTACAGAAGAAATAGCTGCATGTCCCAAAAACACACTTTGAATTTCTGCTAGACTGTGGCTGTCCTCTTACCATGCTAGGCCACTTAATCTACTGTAATTATCAGAGTCCAAAAATTCACCTCAGTATCACACCACCATATGTAGAAAACCACAAAGTCTTCCACTTAACATTTAAAACCCATTCAAATTCCACACTTGCCTGGATAAACTTAGACCACAGGATAGTGTCAACATTTCTGCAGGCACTAACCTGATGGACACAAATATTACATTTGTCACAGAACACCATGTCATTCCCATCTTCACTGTCTGGGGACCGGCACACATCACAGATGACATCCTCATCATATTCGATACCCAACCCCTCTTCAGTCTCGATGGCGTGATTCATATTCTCATGACAGTGCCGCTCCAGCACTTCAATTGTCTTTTCCATTGTGTTTTCATCCAGGAGCCCACATCCTACAACAGAGAAAGGGAAGGGCAATTAGAGGACAGTCAGATGCTTCTGACTGAGTTAGAGAAGCAGGAAGAGAAACAAGACAATTTCTAGCAACTAATGGAGTAGACACAGCATCTAAAAATAAAATAAAAATAGACAAGATTTTTCACTCACAGACCAATTAAAACATTGTTTTATAAATACAAGCAGAACTACTGCTTGAGCAAAAATTTCACACAAACCACAAGGTTGCACCTGGAAGAAAACACTGCGGCATAAAAGACAGCAGTTGCTGTAACTGCTGGCGGCTCTCATACAACCCTTCCTGCACTTCTGTAATTTTACACACTAATGAAATCCAAAAATCACACACTGTGTTCTTCTGAAGACTAATGCCCTAGGAAATAAAACTTATCAAGAATACTTTATATCTTGTAATGATACAGAAATTGCACCACCCAGTACCTCTAAGTCCACTGTGATGGAGTGATCAAAGCATAATGATCATGAAAAGTGCTTTTATTTTTCTGATGTTTTTTTAAAAAATAAAATGGTAGATAAATATACTGTTGCAATCCATACTATCTGTTCACTTGAACACTACACATGCTACATACACTCACCACTAATCAAACTTAGCATAAGCAGTACCACGTAAAAGTACTTGGTATGAGACGGGCCCTCAGTTTGCAGCTTCAGGACATGTAGCACTGTGTAAGAAACCCTACGGTTTTCACAGCTACAAGCCATCTCCAAACTGCATCTTGTCAAAGTCCTTGCTCTAAAATGATCATGATGTTCACAGCTTATGATTTACTCGGGTCTTCAAATGCTGGGATATTCATGTAAAATTAATTGCAGAGGCTAATATTTTAACTAAGGCTACTAATTGTGACTCCTTGTTACAAACAATAAACAGGGAGAGTTAAAGAATTCTCTCCCATGTCCTAATACTTTCTCATTGCCTGAATTAAAAGAATTACTGAATCATTCAGGTGGGAAGGGTCCTACAGAGGGCTTCAGCCTCTGCCCAGGCTCCAAGCAGAGTCAATAGGAAATCCAAAAAAGGCTGCTGCTCAAGAGATACATGCAGTCATACCTTGAAAATCTCCATGGATGGAGATCTGCCCCCTTGAAAAGCTTACAGCTTTTGCTTACAGCATTCCTGTATGCCTGGGAAGTTTTTGTCCTTTCTTCTTATATGCAAGCTTTGGCACTGGAGCTCCGTTCTGAACTCCCTACTTCACCAAACCAGTCTCCCAACACATCTACTAATTTCCCTGAATGTATAATTGGAACTTTCTTGTGCTTGGAGGACAGTGTTCTTAAAGTCCTGATAGCTCTCCAGTAATTCCACTCTTCAGAGCTGCCTCCCAGATCCAACCCAGTTAGCCAAGTAGAAATGTGTTGTCCTCAAGTCCAAGACCAGAAAAACTACTTCCCCTCCTCACTCCCCTCCAGATCTCAGTCACTGCTATTTCACTGCTACTACAGACAATGCTGCCATTGATTGTCACTTCTCTACAGGTCCTTCCTATTTTATTAACAGCAAATCCAAGAGATGCCAACCTGTCCTTCCTAAAGGACAATCAATCAGCAATGGCAGAATACTAGCCACACAGATTATTCCACCACAATTCAGTTATTCCAGTGATAATTCCAGTATTTTCTATAGCTCACTTCCACTCGTAGATCTCTATACCCGCAACTTGCATGGCAAAATAAAGTTTACTTAGCTGATTTTGATGGGCCAACATGTGTGAAACTTAATTACTCTGTTAAGAACCCAGCATGCAAGCTCCTCAGAACTCTGAATTTGTAGATATGTTCCAAGTTCAAGAAATGGAAACATCTGCTTTCCCTACATAAAATCTTTAACTTTTGAAGTCTTAAAATTAATTCCACCTGGTGTGGACTTTTTCTCTCCCGCCTCAGTCTGCAGAAGTTGCAGATGATCTTGGATGTCAAGAAATTTTTAAGCACAACAGGTAGAATATAAAACATTAACAGTAAAGAAAGTAATTACTTTTTAAGCTCCTGTTTATCTTAGCATTTCCATTCAATTCTCATTCAGCAATCTTTAAGAGAACTTACACACTAGACCAGAACTCAAACAGCAGAAATGAAGTGCAGCTTTTGAAATGAGAATATGTTGTGGAATTACCCATTTCTGTAAGCTCTTCATTTAGTTCCTGGAGCCAAAAGATGTCCATGTCATCCAAGTCATAGCGACACACAGATTCTGCTAGTTCCAAAATGTTGATGTAACCTGGTTCTGTGGGTTCTTGGCTGGAACAGTGGATGTATTTCCTGGGTCGTGTATACAGTACTTCTTTTACTTTTTCTGCTACAACCCTGTGAGTGAAAAGAAAAAAAAGAAATGCTTACAGCTTTTTAAGACCCATCCTTGAAAGACATAAAATATTTGCTGTAAGTGTAAAGAAAGCTGGGGCTTCACAGCCAGTAAGTATAGTCAGCCTAGGGAGACAGGATTCTGTAAATGTCATTTTTTTCAGCCAAAATATTCCAATTCCATTACTACATATACAGAACCCTTTTTTAAAACGTAAGCCTATCCATATGATTTCTATAACAAATGCTACTAGTACGACAAAGCAACTGTTTCTGAAACCCAAAGAAACTATTATGCACAAAAGCAATACAATCTTTGTCCTATATTCTTTCTAAACTACATAAGGAAATCTTGCTAACCAATCTTATGAAAATACCACGTTTTCCATGAAAGTTAAATTTATTCTACTGTAGTGTCTGTGTGTGTGTGTGTGTGTGAAAAGCCCTTGCTCTCTATTTGGGATACTCAGTCTACCCTTATTTTGTAAATAACACCTTATCCACGTTACAAATACATTATTTTTGTTATGCAAGAACCATTCTGATGCCAAGCAAAAATGTAAAGAGGAAAAGTCATCCAAGAAGCAAGGGAGAAAAAGATTTGTGTTCCCAACCTTTCAAGTATTTTTGGAGATAAAACTCAGTGTTTGATTGGTTTGATTTTGGAATGGAAAGAATAATCTGAAGTAGATAAAGTTCAGTCTCTCTGAATTCAAAGCAAAAAGCCCTACACGTGGAAGGAAGCCAGAGAATTACAGAATGGAACAGTGCCATGCATGAGCAGCTCTACATGCTTTCTGGAGCCGACCCTCCACAGGATAAGGAAAAGATAAAAACTCTGGAAAATAAGACAGCAAAGAAGGAGGAGGCAGTTGTCAAGCTGTATCCCACATAATTGTGACTGGACAATGTGGATTATCAATGTTAGCACAAACAATATAGTTCTGCCATTCTTCATCCCCCTTCACCCTGCTCATTTTTTCCTCTAATTCCCTTGTGAGCCTTTATTTTCCCTGGTCCAGACAAATCTATAGCAACTTTTTCTTCTAATATAATACTGCTGGTATGAGCTGCAATATAGTTATTTTAATAACTTGGTACTGACAATAGCCTCAGTGGAAATTAAATTATGCTGGTTCAGCACTTTCACCAGATAATTCATTAGTCTTTGTCTTGAAGACCACACTGGCATTAACCTTTCTGTGTTGAAACATGCTTTATTTCCACCAGGAAGGGTTGCAGGACTACAGTGCTATGTTTCCCTAGTCTAAACAGCGTGTGAGAGAACAGAAGATTCTTTATCTATCTCCAGAATCTGAGATCACTGAATTTCTATAATGTTAAGCAGCCAACTATGGTGAGAGAAGGTAGAAAGGGTTAAAACATTGAGAATAACCAAAACTGGATTACATAAACAAATGAGTAATTTTACCAGGTATCAGTGATTACCACATGCCTAGTGTAGGGATTATATGCCTATATCATCATGCTGTGTAGGGAAACCTTTCAAGTAATATGCATAAGATATGGGCTTATTTTTAATTTATTCAACTCCCCATACTCAAATAAAAAACAGCTTTTAATCCATAGCACCATGTGACTGAGGAAAAAATATCTTTTTACATTCACAATGTACTTACTGTAACAGCATGCAGACAGAATGAGATCTGAAGTGCCACAGAAATGTTTTCCAAATAGGCACTTGTGTGGTTCAAGAACATGTCTGAAGGCTGCTACACTGAAGATTTAAACATACCAACAGAGAAAAGCTGACTGCACTTAGACAACTTGGTTTTGAGCAGCCATCTTCTCTGAGTTGCCATTTTGTGCACATAATCCACATCCGATCACCAATACCTGAGAGAAGGCTGTGGAATAGTTTCTGGACTGGCTGGAACCTGAACCCCTTTCTCCCATTCCTGTTTCCACGTGTCTGCAAAGACGTAATACTCATCAGGGTTGACATGGTGAGAATCTGGGAGTTTCATGGCACTAATGAGATCCTTGCGGAACACCTGCAGGAAACAGAGTGCAAAGATGCATTTGATAAAGAGCATTGCATTAAAGAATGCGGCAGGTATTTTTCTTATCTACACTGAAACAATGCATATACATTGATAATTTTTTTAAAGAATATCAGTACAAACATATCAATTTGAAACTACCTAGATTATTAAATTTTAGTGTATCAGGTACAGTATGATGAGACGTTTACACTAATTCAAAACCATGCTACTGCCCAAAGGCTAACCAGAAGGAAGAAGATTTTTACAGGTAACCAGAGAGAGGAGAAAGGAAGCCTGCCTCTGATTCAAGACTCCTCACCGTATTTTCAATCAGCTTATTGCCAGTCTGTAGGCTGTATCCTAACATAGACACAAGGTAGGATATCCTTTTCTTTCACTCAGTTCAGCTACTTTAAACTGTCATATTCACATCATGGGCTACAAACAGTTGCCATGGCAAAACTGATGGATAGGCACTTGCTCATTTATTAAAACCACTTGAAGTTTTATTGGGTGGGATCTCTGAGATCAAAGGCGAACAGCTGCCTTTGCTGGAACACAAGACCCATGTTGCTCTGTGTCTAAGCAGTGATGGACAAAATCCAGCCTCAGCATCTTTTAGGAAACCTATACAATGAAGCAAACCATAGCAGCAGATCTCCAGCTGTAACCCTTGGCTCCAAAGAGTTAAGTTGTTACAAGCATGCAAACATGATTATCAGTCATCTCAGAGCTTACTTAATATCTGTCAACTACAGGTGTGTACAATTTAAATAAAGGGCATACCTCTGGTTTTTCTCCTCCACTGCTACACTGCACCAAGCTTAATGTTCACTAAAGCAAAACAGGGACTGTGACTTGGTTTAAGGGTGACATTGCAACTAATTAATTGTATTATTGTAATGAGAAATCAAATCCCCAGAGGGCAATAAAATGAAATGGAAAATATCCTTGCAGTAAGTTGTGACAGGTTGAACCCTCTTCCTATTAATTCAGTTTTATAACAAGAGAAGTAATAAACCATCACAGAGCCCAGTATCTTCATGTACCCTTTTCAATTTGACAGTACCAGACCTGTTATGCCTACTGCAGAAATTCTCAGCTGTTCTTGGAAACCATCAAGTAAACATTATTAAAAGAGTCTCTGTGCTAAAAAGATACTGAAATAGCTGCTGGTGACCTGGAACATGAGCATTACTTCATTATCTTCTACAGCTACATCACATATGGGCAGCCAGGAGACCAAGCTGACCGAGGGTACTCAAACCTATGGACTCAAGGGTCTTGTATTTGCTACTAATGTGTTATCTGCCTTGGTTCAGAACAGACTGTTCACTGCTGTCTTCTGTATAAAACTCCTCAGGTACCTAACAGGCCTATATTAAAATCTGAATGTCAAGAGTAAAAACATTGAGACTGCAAGCATCCATTCTTTTTCAAGCACTATATGTACACAACAATAAAATGTAAAATTATTTATGCCACTTAGAAGGCATTTTAGTTTTCTGTGTTACAGGTACAGAGACAGGATTATGAGAAGCACTAACGGCACAATTCCAAAGAACACCAGAAGGAAAAGGTATGATACAGGAGAAGTGCAATGACTGCTTTAATTACTAGAAAATATATTTCTCAAATCTTATCTGAGGTAAGTGCTTTACAAACTACCTTTTAAGCCACTGACAGAATATAAAAGTGAAGTACTTCATATCAAACCCACTATTTCTTAATCACTAGATGAAAAGTGCTATAAAAGACATCAGTATTCTAACTACATAGCTTAGCAGCAAATCTTCTGATTATCCATTACAGATGCAAACTGTATCTCTATTTTTAGAGCACAAACTCCCCGGAGCATGAACTTCTTGTGGGTTTCTTTTGACTGTTGTAAGTACTGACCACACCATCACCATGCCACACCATTAAGTTCTCTGCTTAAGACTTCAACAATTTACAGTACCGGTATCACTGAAGGTCAAAGATTTAATCAACAAAAAGATTAACTATTGAAACCTTAAGGGACTCCAAAACTCAGCTAAGACTTCCTAAGAATTGCCTGTTCATACTCATGATTAACAGTGCAATTGAGGATTTCCTGCAGACACTTGGAATCATTACAATCTTTAGCTCTAGTCATTCTTCATTTCTTCACGTGTGGCAAAGTAGGGTCTTCCAGCAGTAAAATACTCTCAGAGGGCATTGTATGAGAATACTCAGTCTGTATTTCCTTTGCTGTGGAAGTAAACCAAAACACTCAGGGGACCCAGAGAGAGTTTTCTGACAAATCAAGTAAACTCTACTTCAGCAGTCAGCCTCAAGGCTATTGAACTAAGCCATCTACACAAAGAGCAGCACACATCCCTTCAGGATTTAGATAGCCAGCTTCTTCTCATGGCTGTTTCTTTTGCAACATTTATTTGAAAAACAATGTTGCTCCTTTACCATGTCCGCAGAACAACAGCTAGTCTTCTCCACAGCAAACACTCTCCCCTCTTGCCAAGAACCACCTGCACTTCCAGTTAGCCCATGAAATGCAGTGGTCATCTTTCAATCACCCCAAAGTAGTTCTACTTCTGACTTTATATAAAGCACAACCCCTCAACTTTATTTTAACATCAACTGTAATATCATACATATTGAAAATACCTGAAAAATGAGTATGCCAAGGCTAGGCTTATAAGGTATTCCCATCCAGAAACATCACTCCTCACTACCAGACTCGGCTGATCCCAAGTGTCCTTAGCACACAACAGAACAAGGCCTTGCAGAGCTGAGCTATAACCAAGTGCACCTCCCAGAGCCTGCTGCATACACACAGAAGTGGCAAACTCCCCACCACTCAGAGCTCCCACTACTCACAGTAGTTACTGTGTGACAGTGGGATTTTTTTAAAAATAATTTCTAACAAAGAGAGCATGAAAGTACAAAAAAGTTTTAGCCTTATCATGCAAGACTGCTTGGTCTGAACTTAAAATTTCATTTTGCTGCCAGGAATTTTTTACTTCAACCACAAACAGTGCAGCACTTTGACTAAGTTACATCAATGAAATGTTTCTGCTTATGTCATCGTCTCATAATCTAATTGTTACCATTTCATTAAGAACTTCTATTACATATTTCATGCTTTAGAACTGGGGCTTAAATCTAGAATGAAAGACCTTCTACTTTAATCATGTTGTGTTTTACACCCAGCTTGAAATGAAACACTACTCAACCACTCGCTCAACCTCTCCCCTGTCTTCCCCTGCTGCAAACCCAGTGAAATGGGGAGGAAAATCAAAGTAAAACTTGTATGCTGAGATAAGAACAGTTTAATAATTGAAAATTAAGTCAAATACAATAATAATGGTAAATAATAGTAACAATCAGGATAATAAAAGGGAAAAAAGCCAAACAAGTGATGCACGATACATTGCTCACCTCCCACTGACCAGTGCCAGATTCTGCTCCCCAAACCCAGACAAGCTCCCCTTCTGGGTAACTCCCCCAGTTCATGTAACAATTCTGTGGTGTGGAATACCCCTTTGGTCAGTTGGGTCAGCTGTCCCAGTTATGCTCCCTTCCAGTCTTTTTGGTTTTGTGGTCTGTTTATTTTTTATTGTGTACCTCCTCACTGACAGAGCATGAGACGTACAAAAAAAAGTCCTTGACTTGGGATAAACACAAATTACCAAATAACCAAAGTATCAGTGTGTTATCAACACCATACTAATTCCAAATCCAAAACACAGCACTGTGACAGCTATTGAGAAGTAATTAGCTCTACCCTTGCTGAAACCAGGACAGGTCAATATTAAGTGCTTTTCTCTGCAGTAGAGGTCTGCCTGCTTTTGCTGAGGAAATAAGAACCTCCTAGTCAGCTCTGCGGACACACTGCCATCTATAAAGCCTTTAAAAGCTAAATTCCACAAAAAGTCTCGAGAAGTATGGATGCTCTGCTCCCCGAAAGCACTAATAAACCAAGCAACAATCATATCAAAGATATAGTTTGTGTATTATATTTGTTTTTCAGACTTCTGAGTCCTATTTGGAAATTATGTTAGAAGAGCATGTCCGAGGATAATTAACTTCTTAGACTTTATTTGAAAATGCTTCACTGAAAGCCATCTATGATTTGAACCCAAACTCCTTATGGAAGCACTCTATGGAAATGCAGTATATAATCTTCCTCACTGGACCCTGCTGTGTTTACTCTAAATAAATCAGGCTCTGAAACAAAGAATACCATTTTGCATAAAGTATCCCCATCCATTAAAGATATCAGGAAAAATACAAGTAATGCTATAGAGAACTACAGTAATTTTACTAGCACTGAAAACAGAGAATGGTCTTGACAAAAAAATGGCCTTCTACAAATCCCATCTTTGATGAGCAATTCAAACATCAGATCTGCACAGGCATCATGTCAGGCACCTTCTGTTCATGACCACAGCAAACTTCAAACCACATAAAGAAAAAAATGAGTGAAATAGCTTTTCCAATACCCCTCTGCAAGCTACTACTGAAGCTGATTGATGCCACTGCTCATTCACCATATCTTGCCCAAATGCACGTGTGAGGAAAAATAAATTGATTGTGTCATCTCTTAAAAATGAAGTGAAAGCCAACACTTCTTCTTGTGACACTCTCCGTGCTTTCAGGTACTTTGATCAACTGCTTGCAAACTCCCAACACAGGTATCACTTGTCACAGGCATCTAGGCCACTGGGAACCACACCTCCAAGGCTTAAGTAAATTATGGGTTAACTGCTCTTGTTACAATCAAAGCCCACTATATGCTGGATTGCAGATAATTGCTTCATTCAGGAGGCTTCCCCTGCACCCAGCAGAACTCAGCAACAGGCTTTTCAGTTCACACCCATCACTTCGGGAGTCAGAAGACTCACTGCTCAGAAACACAGACCTATGATTTTTTAAGAAGCCAGAGGAAACTACTATGTCCTGTCTTCCCTGCAAAAGTATATTAAATCTTTCACAGCAAACAGCATGGAATGAGGGCCAGCATCCTCTCTAACCACATAACACCTAGCATTTTCCTACATTTTTAGTGTCCCTCTCAACCTACCTCAGAGGCCAAGTTTGGAATTCCACTGTCAAACACTTGAATTTATGTGAAATGTAAATTGCACAAGAGTTTTTCCATCATGTTGAGGGTCAAATCATCTTTCTTTATTCTCCTTTGAAAGGATGTAGTAACTTTCATTCCATAAGCACCCCCAAGTACTAAGGCGTACTCTACTATTCTCAAGTACAGGCCCTCAGCAAACACTCAAAACACAGCAGGTTTACACCTAAAATCACCTCATAAATAATAAAACAAAATTTAAATTCTAATACAACCTATTACAAGTGTCACATAGCCACATAGTATCTGAGCATAGATTATTTTTGTATAGATATTTGACAGTATGTGCAAAAAACTGCCCATTTACAGGGGATGAAGTTCCAAGAACAGAATTTGGTGAGCTTATCCTGAAAAGGTAGAAAATTTTTTGTTAATACATTGCAACCTGGGCGTGAAGTTTCTGAACAAAGAAACTTACCTTATAGAGAAGTATAGGAACTTAAGGCAGGTTTGGTTTGGTTGGTTGAGGGATTTTTGGCAGTAAAGCAAATAAAAGGCAATATAAATTTCAAATGGAAATGAAACTACAGTTCCAGGCACATATACCAACTGGACTGAGAAACTTAAAATGTTAAAAATGCTGTGATAGACAGGAATATGTGTAGAATTAAATCTGTAGTTCTCAAATATCTACACAATTTGACAAGCAAGGCAGTAAATCCTAATGTTAAAACCCCCTACTCCCTAAAACTATTTTAATGAATTATCCAGGACTCAAGCAAATTAAATACTGTACTTTTCATCTAAGTAGCCATGAATCTTCCTAGCCTCCTTTTACAAGCAAGTACAGGAAAAGCCAGGAAATTGGATACTAAATCAATGCTACCTAACATCATGTCTCTGACAGTATCTCATGAGCCAGAAGAATGTGCAAGAACATGTCAAGTTTCCTTCTGGCTGCTAATCAGACATAAGCTTTGGATTTTGGGGTTAATCCTAACAATCAATTTTTAATGTGGTATTAATTTATACAGATATTTTAAAAAATCTGTACTTGCTATCATCTGTCCAATTCCTTTTTTAATCTTGTTTAATTCTCAGGCTCAACAACATCCTGTAGCAGATGAGCTCCCCAGCCTAATTGCATGAAAAGGATATCCTTTTAATTGCTACAGATTTTCTAACTTTTGGCCCCATTTTTCAATGCTCACAGCTGCCTTTTCTCTCCAGTTCTTCCATTACAAGGACAGACAGAACCAAAGCACTCTAGCTCTGCTGTTTCCAACCCATTCATACTTTACTGTTATACCTGCTCATTCACTTCAAAGGTAAAATAGCTCAGCCTTTTCACAAGCAAGCTCTTCTACACCTTTCTGCATTTAGGTCACCTCTTCCTAAAGAGTTCAAATAGCCCGAGACAGTAACTCAAAGGGAAAAAAAAAAAAATCATAGAAGTAACTGATGAGTTTGCAACTCCAACCTTACATATTTTTTTTTTCAATCAACTAACCTAAGCAGGCTAAAAAGTAGCTCATGGGTAACGCATGTTTGCCAGAGGTCTTGAGAGGCCTGTACACCATATCCCAGATAATTCAGGATTTTCTAAGGTAAGCATGCACATAAAAGTGGCAGTCTCTTATTACACATGGTACATGCAAAGCAATCCAATTTAACCACATTGTCCATTCATTCACAGAGCAAAATCAAGTGCTTTCAAACTGCAGAGTCCATTTGCTGCCAAGAGTCTAGTCTTACAGGGTACTTCTCAGGATCAAGACCAACGATTTATGTGTCACTAAAATGCCACTAAAAAGAGTCTCACGTACCCAAGTACTGAATGCAGACCATTTACTTTTGGAAGACAAGCTGCATTTCACATGAGAACACAGCTGTCACAATCAGCAATGAGGGATTAAAAACTACTCTTGCTGTGAGATTCAAAACCTTATTTGCAAAGAGAGGTAAAATATTGTCATGTTATATGGAAAGGATATTTTAAAAAAAGCACAGTGCTACCTTAACTTCTTTGCAGTTTCAAGAGGGAGACGGGATTGAAAAAAAATACACATAAATTTGAGTCTCATAAAGATCTCTTTTTTGTGATCCCACAAGCATAAGGGAAAAGACATGGTCAGTCATTCAGGACAGTCCAGCTAATGAGTTTTCCCTGCAAAAATGATTCCCACTACTTTGCCATCATTTTCTGCCACAGCTTTCATGGAGACAGGAAACTGCCCAGGTTTCACATGAGCCAGACATCCAAATGCCTCCTACCCTGCTGCTCCACACAGCCTATTGCAGAGGGCTGTGAGTCCCTCCTGTCTATGTTTAACACCACAAATGGTATGAGGCCAACATCATCATAAAAGTCTCCAAAAGTCTCCAAAAGTCTCCAGCTATGACTTTGTATTATTGGTGTGTCTCTAATCTCAACACAGCTAATTTATTCACAGTAAAATGCTAAAGCTAATTGGGTAACAGAATTTTTAAGTCACCATTTCAGTAGTTTGTGATGATTGTAATCCAGAAGGGAAGCAGCAAGAAAGCGACACAGTCTTGCTTTTTGACATTACCTACCGAAGCACCATAGTCTGAAAAAGCCTCATTACAAGCTTCCCTTGTTCTCACCTTCTTCTCCAAGAAGACTGGAGTAAGTTGAAACCAGGTCCAATCCCGTAACATCCCTTCTGGATTGATACAGGCTCTGGAAATGGGCTTTGACATTTGCACTGTAACACAACACCTCTTGACCTGGCAGTAACACCAGATGACCCCAAATCCACCTGGATTGTAAAGCACCTACCTAGAAGGCAATTCAAGCAGAGCAGTCCTCAGATGCAGCCACTCATCACTTTTTACAGGCAACTTCAGAGGACACTGACATATTTAGGTAAGTCCTGAACTGGCACATGCATTCACTACTTGCTTGTTGAAGTACCAAACCCAAGCTTTTATTTGGAGAGAACTCAGGTATTCAGGTTGGGCTGGTGATGGTAGAGGAAGCAGAAGAAAGCATATGCATTCACATGCAATTTATTTTAAAAACCAAGGCTTACTGGCATGAAATAAAAATTAATGCATGAAGACCATGAACAAAAATATTCCCTAACAGCTATTTATAGCTTTGACCTTCTAGATTTTCTGCATCACTAACTCAAGAAACAGCCTGCTGCCTGGCAAGCAGAGGTGAATGAAAGGAGAGCAATGGCAACTTGTTACAGAAAGGCCTTGCTGAAGAGATGCTGTCAGCCTGAAAACCTAAATTTCTATCTAATAGATATTAGACAACTATTAGTACAAAAAGCTTGTGAGATTACAACATGATTTTTGGAAGAGTGTGTAGTGGGGTCCCTTTTCAGTATTTGCTTTGCACCCCTGTCACCACTTGATGCATAAATAATCAATTTCAATGCTCTGCTGACAAAAGCATTTAATATAATACACTTCCCAGCATATGCTTTTCAAGGGGGTGGAGGGAACGCTTGCTTTTAGTGGAACAAAAGCAGAAACTTTTAACCAGAAGTCTTGTGTTCAAGAGATATAGTACTACTGTCACCTTCCGTTCCCTTTCCAGGAGAATTTAGTTTTTTTCAGGGATCTTTTAAATATTGTACTCAGGACATTCTTTCCAAAGAGGATATATTCTGAAGTTTGGGATTTACTTTTTTTTTTTCTTCTTCTTTTTTCCCCCCCAGAAGGAGAATCCTAAATCAAATATGACAAAGAGATTCCAGCATTACTCGAAGGATTACAGTATGAAATAGACTTGTTAAATTTCAAGTGTATATTCCAGATTTTGTTCCTCAAAGTTTCATATCTTCAAGCATTAAAGGAATCAAGATTTTCCTCGGAACTGGTAAAAGGCAGCAAAAATTATCTCAAAAGGAGGAACTGAAAACACTGCTCATTTTAACTCCCAGAAGTTATGTAAACAAATCACTTGTATGCTACGTAGATGGACCACATCTTCATAATTATTGTTTTAATATACATATGCACATAGAGAAAGAATGGAGCAAACCTAAAGAAGGCTGTAATAGGGCAATCTCTAAGATGAAGAGATACAAGAAGAAAACTGAATGGCTGGGCAGAAAGAAGGGATTGGTAAGGGACTAGCACTGAGATGTATCTGAAACATCAACAAGCCTGGCAATATATGTGCTTCAGCTCCCATTTGCACAGCTTAACTGGTAACAAAGCTACTACCTAGGCACACATGAGCAAAACTTACAAGACCTCAGTAGCCACAAACTGTTTTCAGATTTAAATTCTTACAGAACCATAATCCTCATAACAACATCTTAAAGGCAAAAACCTTAGTGGGTTTTTCTTAACCTTCTTGGTGGCTGCAAATAAAACACTACATAGCTAGTTCTAGCCAATTTTATTTTTTAGAACTTTTTTTTTGCATTTTCTTTTAGAAATAAGTGAGTGTTCTTGAATTGACTTGCAGTAAGAATTAATCTTCCAAAGAAATGACACATTCTGTATCATTTACCCTTTTCTTACTACACCAAAACCACCCAGTTAGCAGCATTTAGAAAAGAAGTATGAGGCACGCTTGCTGAATAGCTTAAGCTATAGTAGCACAATCTACATATTTCACACAGCTTTGCACAGCAGTAACCACTCAGGTAAAAAGCTGCTGGTATAGTAAACAACTTCTGGGACATAACTTCAAATTCTGTAGAAATTAAGTGGGGTCTGCCAGTCTTTTTTCAGCAGTCATACTAAAACTCTGAAGGACTCATTCCGAGGCAATGTGATAATAAGTAAGGGGAATTAGCTACAAGAAATATTTCTCCTATTTGCAGTCAGTATCTGACTTCAGCCCTCAAGAAAGCAAGCATAAAATCTGGAGAAGGCAGCCAACAAATCTTCCACTAAGAGGGGCTACCAATGGAATGGTTGACAGGACAGCTTTGGGCACTGGATTGTGCATAAATATCAATTTATTAAATGGGTCAGTACAGGTCCAGTGACAGTGGTGATCAGTGTTGAGGTTCTAACAGGTGGAGCTACAAAAAAAGCTACATTGATAGTAAAAAGCCAAGAATAACAAAGTAGCAGTGCAACCACTGCATATACATATCCTACCCACTTAAGTCCCACTGTTTCATCCTGAAGCAAAGACAGTATCCTTCCTAAACACACACATACGAACAACTTTTCTGCACTATGCTCTCAAATCCTAAAACCATACCAGCTTTTGCCCATTTCAAAATGTTATTAAAATTCCAGGGGAAGAAGGAACTGCATGTTACTATCTGCAAATGCCATAAGTCATTTTGGTCCATCAAACACCAGAGTTCCTGTAATACTCACACGGTGAGGAAAATGTGGGTTCACAGAGAACTTGACAGGTGACAAAAGGACTCACCAGCACTAGATTCATAGCTCACTTCTTCAAGGCTTAGAAGCATGAAAACTGTATGAAAGAAATCTAGCAGTGAACAACCCAGTTCTTACCTCAGCAGGCTTCTTTTGTTCATTTGCTGGTGTTTTCGACTTGCTCCTGTATTTAGAACAAGAAGAAAAGGAAGTGGAAGGACCTGTTAAAAAAAAAGAAGAAATAAAAAAGGATCATTATAGCTCAGTTCAATTCATTTGATTTTTCCAGTAAAACACAAGGCACTCCAATCTCTTGAATTATAATTTTTGACAAGATGTGGGCAAAAAAAACCTGTTAGGCAGTCTGTAGGCTTAATTTCAGCTCCTCCTGTTCCACTCATTCTTTATAAAACCACAGCACACCAAGTTTATGGGTACATTCTGCTCTGCCCAATACAAGCATGAGTAAACAGAAACAAGCAGACAGACTGCTTTCCTTCATTTAGTTCCCTTCTAACAAAGTGGAAGAAAGAGTAAAACAGAGTTTGAAAATGCTCAAAAAAAAAAACCAACCCAAAGAACACAGCAATGACACTAAAATGTGCTAACCATAGATACAAAAAACCCATATTGTGATATCTTAGATGTTTCTGGCAAAATGTTATTTCATCAGAGGATACATCAATGACTTGCAGTGAATATCACAATGAATCATTGTTATCTATAGAGCTATTAGATAGGCACAGGTTTAAAAGAAAAAACAAGACCCTGCCATACAGGGTTGTTCTGTTTTGGGTTCCTTGCAGATAAAATGGGAAGATATTTAGGTGGATGTCCGCCAAGGAAGACTTAAAATGTAACTTTACTAAATTGTTGAACAGACCAAAGTGGATTAGATCAAGAATCAGTATGAGATAATGGAACAATCAGTATACTGATTATAATTCTAACACATTAATGTTCAAGTAATTTGCCACCCCCAAATGTTGAAGCTCTGCATACCATGATACAACAGGATTCTTTTTAATATAATAATCACAGAATAGAACCCTGGGCAGTAAAATTTCTCTTGATTTACAAATTTCTTCTTGCCAACTATGAATAAGAAAGATATACAAGTTTCTCTTGAAATTCTAAGTGTACTCAAAATGCCCCTTATAAGATCCTTTGCCCTATTTTCCTCCTGTAACATGATTCAGAACACCAAAGACCACAAATGCAAAAAGAAATCAATCAAGAAATATGTTTTTTTTAAATTTTAAGAGGTGAAACCGTTTGCCCTCAAACCACAGAAGGAAACCACAAGGGGGTGATAGACCAAATAAAAACTAGCAGGTATTACTTACTCTCATTGTCTGAACTGTCACTGGTGCTTAGATGCCTGTGGCGTTTCATCCTGACGCATCCTAAAGAGAGAAAAAAAAAAGTTGATGGCAACCGTTCTACCAGAAAATCACCAGCTGCTAGCTGACGCCAAGTTCCTCACACTAAAGGCAAAGCTCCTCTGAAGAGGTCTCAGGCATTGAAATAATCCCAGTTAAGTCACTATGTTTTATTTCTGTAAGCAACTGTTAGATCACAGTACTATCTGTGAAACTGAGCACCCTCAAAACCAGCATGCCTCTGCTGGGCAGAGCTTGCTTTTAATTTTGCAGAAAGAAGTGCAACCCGCCAGCTGATTCCCGGCAGGGCATGAGCGGTGCATTGCTCGACTCAATGTCCCATCTGTTCAGCTGGAGGAAGAGTTGCCATGGCGGCAGTAGCTAGCTGAGAGACGGGTGGAGGCCAGGAAATAAGGTGGATGCACAGTAAGGCAAGGATTTAGAAATATAACACACCTTAAAAAAAACTGAACAAAGAAACAAATTTTAAAAAGTAGAAAGCAAACTTAAGGCATCCATGCAAAGCAAAAGGAAGATTTTAAATAGCAACAATCATAGAAAGAAGTACTGATGCAATTTAAGTCATCTGATCACCATTTATTTCATAAGCAATGTGGTTTTCCAAAGTTTGAGAAGGGATCAAGAGTACCACTGAGAAATGCTTCAGTGGCACCGCACCAGCTACATTAAAAAAAGGTATTAAGGTTTTCAAAATTGATTTTTGAACAATGTAATGCTACAGCGAGAGGGGTAGAAGAACTTTCTTCACCTCTCCTTAATAAAAGAAAAATCAAAATGGTTATTAGCTATATACTCTAAACAAGTGCCAAGAAAAATCCATATACATTCTTATTAGTCCTGCCACTCTATAATAGTCAATGTTACGTTTGTTAGTTAAAGTTCAATAACAGTTCACAATTAATAGTGGTAAATAAACCCTATGTTTGTAATGGATTGAATGGGAAAATCAATAGAGAAAACAAGTAAAAACTAATTCTGCAGATATATACAAGAACTCTATTTTTTTGCTTGTTTTTAAGCAGAAGATAGGCCCAAGTAGGTTACAGATAGCTGAACCTGAAATGTCTGCAGTAATCTAAGTGCCAGCTTGGCTATACCTGAAATGTAAGCAGCTTCACTGCTTAAACATAACCACATACCATTAAAAAAAGCAACACAGCTGAATATCCCATTTGATAAGCACTCCACATTAGTTACTGTACAATGGGTCTTGAGATTATCTAAATACCATGGGATAAACAAGATCACCAGATAAGAGAAGCCTGCCCAAAGGCTTTGAAGAGATTGAAATTGAATTGTTTGCAGCACAAGTGTTTAATTTAGTGGAAAATTTCAGCAGTCTTTGTATGTAAGAGAGTGAGTTTACTGAATCTAAATGCAGTGATCACTCAAAGTTCAAATAAATTCCTTCAACCTGTTATAAAAAAAGATATTGTCCACACTCCTGAAAGCAGACAAAGGAAGCGATGCTTCCGGTTTTCAAGAAAGCAGATACAGGACTTCTGAGTCAGGTATTTAACCTGGGGGAAGACAGAAAGACACGGGACAAAGGTCATTTGCATCACCACTTAAGCAACATAAAAAAATTCCATTAAATAACAAATAATTTCCCATTAAGTCACCTTCTCACAGCTCAGACAACATAGGGGAGACAAGGCAGCCATGCTATATGTGCAGGCCAGTGTCCAAGAAAAGAGTGATATCAAAAATTAAACACCCGAAACACTACAGGACTTTCTTTCCAGTGAGAAATATAAGGTAGCTTGTACAGAGGAAGAAACTTCCATGAAGCTCTTGGACAAAAGTTATTTGACATGTAGAAGGAACTTGGGTGAGAAGGACTTGCCTTTTTAGATGTTTTGGGGGCACCAGGCTTGAAGTTTGCTGCAGGGTACTGCAGGCAGGTCTAGAAGACTACTTTCATATTGCCAACATGCAAAATTGAAAGGCATGGATTTTAATCAAGAGGAAATAAAGTTGTACTGCCTGTTTGAGAGCTTGCACTCCAGGCCAAACCCAGCCCCTTCAAGTATGCAAATCGTCCTAAAAAAATGCAGGCTCTGCCCATGACAATTTATCTGCTGGAAAGCTTCATCTCCAAACAACCTAGATTAAAAAAAGACCATCAGGTATGTTATAGGTCCATGGAAGACAACAAGAAGAAGGGTCAAGGTGAGCTGTATTCCCCACTTCAATTTCTTAGCAAGTACTTCTATTTCTTAGCAAGAGATAGAAATGCTTGCTACTTGGGTTTTATGTTCAGATGAAATTTTGAGCAATTGTTAAAAGGCACTGAAAGCTTACAGCAGGTGATCCCCATCTCTTAGAGTATGTATATATATATATACACACATATACACACTACATATATTGTTGCATATAAACATGCAGCAATAAAACTTTTTCACTCTGTCCTAAGGACAGCTTTCTGCAGAGCATAACATGAGCATTCAATTGGAGTAGGATCAAACATGAGGTTGAGAGAGACAACTACAGGACAGAACACCCAGGAAGCCTGAAGTTCTGCCTGGGCAACTGAGAAACAAGAGCAGAGTTGCCTATACTTCAAAGTCAGCCTATATAGAAATGGCAAGTGTAACAAAAACTTTAGCCCAGAAAGCACAACTCTGCCAACAACTCCATGAGAGTAGAAACACAAACAAACAAACACACACACTAAACAAAAGTAACAAGCTGTTATTTGAGAACTCCTTTTGTAGCAGCTCAAGCAAGAGATTTACACCTCCATGACAGCAGACAGAAAGAGAACAAGTAGTCACTGAGGGCAAAAATCCCTAAATAGTAATAGTACCATATTCCTGCCTGATTTTTTCAGCAATATTAACCACATCAACAGTGTATAAAAATCCATGGAGTTACAATAAGTTACAGGTGTGCTGTGTTTGGTAAGTCAGGTTATTTAAGTGCTAACAGGCTACAAGTTCACCCTATGTCTCCACACAATGCAGGAGGACCCAGAGCCTCCTCACCATTCAGCAGAGACCACCTCTACACTGGACTTCACTTTTCTTTTTAACAGAGAACTCCTTTCCTGTACCCTTGTGTACACTGGGACTGCCATACAACTTCCATCTCACTTCCACCGCAAAGCATGAGGTCTCATCAGAAAGGCTCCCTGATAATGATGCTTCCAAACCCTAGACACTAGGGAGTGATCCCAAAGTAACATTCATTCAGTGGGAAAGCTCCTGCCTCACTTCACCTGCCTGTGAAAAACGGAGAAGAATCAGCAGCTCCTCAATTCAGAAAAACAGGGGATACCCCCTTCTCCCTACACCCCTCATGAAAATTGATAACCTTTCTCCCCTTCAGTCCAAAACCCCCAAAGCAGACTGGCATCCTTCTGTTTGTCAGGCATCTTGCAAATGGGCATGCAGAACTTCTTGACTGAATAGACTTAAGTTCTAACATTTACACTTTCTAGCAGTTCCAATGTACTAGCTAAGGGAGTGTAAAGCAACTCAACACTGAAACGTTATTGCAGAGCAAAAGAAATGTGGCTCCACCTCCCTACCCCCTCCCCACCTCAAATGCCTGGAGAAAATCCTTGGTTCTCAGGCACTAGACCACAATTCTCACTACCTTAGAAAGTAAGTAGGGGTGCTTTGGCTATGGACTTGAAGAGTACACAGGCATTATAGGCAAGCACAGATTACTTCAAAAATTATCATTAAAAATACAAACATAATATACTTAGTGTGTTTTTACCCATTTTTTTTCTTTTTTTTATCCACAGAGGGACTAACATCTTATTAATCACTTGTATGACAACATATACAAATCCTAAAGATGCCCACCCTTCAGGGATCTTCTAACTGAAAAACAGAAGCAGCAGTAAGAAATCATCGTGTCACAAGGAAAAAGATGTTAAACTCTCCAAGCAATTACTGCAATGAAATATTTGCTGGCATAATTTTTAATATGGATTACTAGAGTTATTCCTAAACTTGAACCATATTCTGCACCTGTTGCACATCTGACTTGCCAAGCCACGGCTGCACATTTATGCCAAATCTGCTTGAAGCAGTTTAAGTTATGAACTGCAACTTTAAAAAAGAAAAGCCAGCCTCACTACTTGCTGTCACCTTAACAACTGAACGCAGGTCAAGATGCCCTGAACCTTTTTGTGTGTTTAAGCAGAAAACAACCCTAGGAAAACCTCAGCCACAGACAGCAACACTGCAGTGCCAGCTTTCCCTGGCTTCCAGAAGGCTGCTGTACATATTGGGAATTTTGCCCTGGAGACAGAACTGATGCTTGTATCCAACACATCACTGCACTTTCAAGGAAAGCCAGGAAAAAACCACCCTGCACTCACCGGGCTGAAATTACAACACGGATCCCGAGCTAAGAGGAATCAATACCTCAGCCAGCACGTGCAAGAATCTTAGGACAGTAACACTTGTATTTCCAAAAATCTAAGAGATACGTTTTGAAATTAATGATTTCTAAGTTATGTTCGCTCCTCTTCGCTAATTCACAAACAATGCATATATTACTAAGATACATATTGCATGTGTACAATTGTGTGTGTAATAACACACACATTGCTAAAGTGAACAAAAAGCAGCTACTTGCCTCTACCACCATCCTCTCCTGGCCCTGAGGAAAATCAATGTTGCACTGACTTAAGGCACTTCCCACTTTTGAAAAGCTAGTTACCATGGATTATTCAAAAAAATCACTCAAGCAGCTCATGTAAGTAGCTGACAGGTAACAAAATTTCAGAGCCTTATCCAAAACAAAAACCCATTTCAAATACCCACAGAAACAAGAAGAACAAATATTTTTTTTCATTTTCAATTTGCATCAGAGTAAACAACTAAATTTACCAAATAAACTATTACATTTAGCCTCTTTTTCTAATGCATTCCTCTGGATAGTTCATCAGTAACAGCAGACACAAGGATGAGATATCACAGAGTCTGAATTTGTGCAGTATATTAGGCAAGACATCAGTGACAAGTGCACAAAATGAATCCTTAAAGCCAGCCAAGATTTCTGAGCAAAACAGTATCTCCAAGGAATAGCAGTGCTTCCTGGCTCCAGTTTGTTGCAGACAAAGGTTAAACACATCCATACACTACTCAGTACCTGTTAGGACCTACAGAGATGGAAAACACAGAACCAGAAAATTCAAGAAACTGTTAAGCAAATATATCCTAGACCTGTGAGATTTTACTTCTTCACATCTTAAAATAGCACGACAAAAATGGAATTGGCCACAACACTATGGAAATTTTCAAGTGGGACAAAAAGTAACCTACTTTACTTTATTAAAAAGAAAAACAGCATCTATGTATGAAAACCAAATGACAGGCTACATGCAAATTTCAGATTAAAATTCTGTACTTATATTTTTACAATATGGCTTGTCTTTAAAAAAAAAAAAAAAAAAAAAGGCAGAGGCAGTAGGTAGCAGTTTCCAACTCTCCAAAATGTGGTTTATGTAACTGTTAAATTTAGATTAGGAAGCAAATTATCTTGAAAGGTCTCCAGGAAATGTAGTACAGTAAAACCATTTAAATAGGTCAGATTTCATAGTCAACTGCCAGGGAAATTACAAAATATGAACAGAGTTAATACAACCTTTCAAATAACTAGAGGAAGAGAAATCACTTGTGTTTGGGTTTATTATTATTATTTTTTAATATCCTATCTAATCTCACAAAAAGGCTATATAAACTGGAAAAAATACTCACTTAAAAACCTGGTGTAGCAATATTTGCAACACTGAAAAGGTCTGAAAGGTTAAACAATTCACAGAAGGGAATGTTCAGCAAACAAAGTCACAACCTTAACAATCTGTGATTGCTTTTTTATTTCATTCTAACCAGAAAACTCTTAAAAATTTGTAGTATGCTCCTAGTCTACTCAAGAAGACCCTAATAGGGTGACCACATCTATCTTAGTCTCCCCTAACTCTCAAAATAAAATAATAAATTGTTTTGTGAAGATTGTTCTGGGCTCACCATAAGATATAATTTTTCTTGCTATTATTTTACACTAAGCCTTGATTAACATAATAATCTGTAATTCAACAAAGGAGGAATGCACCAGGTTTTAGAAGCAGCAGTACCAGCAACCGCCAATTCCTTTGTTGTCAGGCAATAAATAACTGTAGCAAGCAAGGAAGTGCACATTACAGGAACCTGGCTAGTAACATGGGTCTATATGAAGTAGCAACAGGACAGTCACAAACTGTCTTTCTTGTATGTTACCTCTTTATATAAAGCAATTTGGCAGTTGCCTCAAAGGTATTGTAGGTTTAAAAATGAGAAGAAAAAAAGAAGTCCAAATTATCATATTCCAACATGACTTATCCCCTGAAATTGCTAAATTCTGGACTGAAGTCATCGGATAGATCATAAAAACTAGGATGAAGAAACCCCAAATATAATCACACACGCACATTCATTGTGGCTTATGGGCCAAAAGGAAACCCTGACATCATTTCATGTGCCCTTTCTACCATGATGATCCATCATCCAGCCTAGTGAAAAGTACTTAATGACCATCACTCTGCCTTTCAAGTATAAAAAGAGGGTAATTGATGTGACTAAATATTAATAATGTGCTTTGACGTCACAATAAAATACAGCACACCCCAAGTACCTTTCCTGCCTTGAAAACAGAAGTAATTTCTGGTACCATATCCATACATTGACCCACTGCAAGGGCAGGGGAGCAGATTTACACCAGAGGCCTTTGAAATTGCCTGACACCTAGCAGCTTGTTAAAAACCAGAAATCCTCAGAAGAACAAATCACCAGCAACACGTGCAATGCCACCGTTACCTCAGCAGAAACTCTCCAAGAGGCTACAAAGAAATTAAACTGCAATGTCTTCCCAGTGCTTTCCTGACATCCAGCAGCAGCATAGACTGAGCACCCTTATTTTCACCTTTGAGGCAAGCTACTCGTGTTGGCCTGTACACAGAACAGTCAGGTGAGCCAGGCTGACATGGAAGTATTTCTGCCCATTAAACACACAGTTTTAGCATTAGCATCCTGAAGACGATACTGACCTTGGTAGAGTCAATTAAAATAAAAATAAACATCAGATTGTCATTAATTCAAGCAAATACACCACTGGTTCTGAGCTACTCTCTGCTTCAGTCCTCATTATCAATTTTCTACTCCTGAAGACAACACTGGTTTTATACCAGCTGTTTATTAACAGGACTATCATTTTCCCAAAACAGCAGCAGAGACACATAAAATTATTTCCTTCAAAACACCATATTGCATTTGAATGCAAGTCTGCTTTTAAAATAAAATAAAGAAACAAATCACTTCCTTCCCTAGAACCACAACCAGTCTGGTGCTGCCTGGCATCACCATGCTTACATGCCTGAAGTGTGTCTGCCTGGCTGCAGCCCAGTGAACACTCCTCACACCCACCTCCCAGCTCCTCTCACCCTCCTCCTGGCATCACTCCCAGACAAGGGAAAAGCCTAAAATTAGGGTACATCCCTCAGGAAAGGGAGTCACGACCAGCAGGGTAGTGTGCCTGCCCACCCCAGCCAGATCCATCCTGTTGCTGTAGGCCCCTCCCTGGGGGAGCAAGGAAGTCCCCAGCATGATGAAATGAGGAACAAGTTCCCAATGGGAAAGTCACAATGATATTGAATACACAAGCACCACCACAAGCTGAGGTGGCCACCAAGATATTATCAAGAGGGATGCCACTACAGTTCTCACTTCCTCTGCTCAGCATCACATAAACTGTCTCTTGTCAGGCTGCTGGAAACAACACAGCAGCTAATTGATCCCTGAAGGAAATTCCCAGGAGGCAGGGGCCAGCTCATACACGGCCCTCTAACTGCACCTGCACCAAGTGCCATGGAAAAGCACCTACCCCAGTTACTGATGCTCAGGAAGCTCATCCGCTTGGAAGAGCCCTCAGCTGGGGAGACACAGTTATTGATCGTGTTCTTTCTCAGAAGAAAACTCATACTTGACTTAACACTAAGACATCCAAGAACCAAGAGACAAAAGAAGAAAAGAAAACCTCACTAAGCCCATTTACTAAACGAAGCCAAGGACAGTGTCTGTTTTGAAAAAAGACTGATGTGGATGCACAGCTACTAAAAATGGACCGGAACAGATCATCACACCCTATGCTAAGCCAGGCAAACAAGGGGCTGGCTGCCCAGGGGGCTCAACACCCAAAGACAGCCACATGCCCTGTATCTGCAAGGAAACTGCAGGCACAGGCATGCCAAGCACTGTCAAGAAACAGGAGCAGCACACACTTCACCAATATGACTGAGCACAAAAACCTCTGAGCGCTTAGCTGGGCTTTCTATTTTAAGAACTGGTATGATTCACGTTACCTTGGCTCTAAGTGTTTTTCAGTCCTCACCATATCTACCCTAATGATAAGCTCATATTAAGCAAGCACTGAAAGCCCTGACATTTCAGAGCTGCAGCATAGAGCAGCCATACATCATGCTGGAGCCTCCGGCATCAGCAGGCAGCTGCATCCAGGTCTCCCAAGCGCATATTCGGTGACCTTGCCACTCACTGCCCTTCCTGCTGATGTGCATGTGGAAACAAACAGAAGAAAAATCAGAAAAATCCCTGTTATGCACTAAGTATTGTTCTGCTATTGCACAGTGATGAAACTACAGGGAGAGGGGAGATGGGGCCAAAAACAAACCCACAGAAGTGTCACTACTTAATTGAAAATTAAGCAATAACCAGTATTAGACTAGCTCAAGCGAAGCCCCACTTTGCCCCATCTGCCTGATGCTGCCAACATTTGCCCACTTGTATCTTTTTCTGTTCTTCAGCTGTACTAATACATGCTTTCATGAGAAAATACAGGTGCAGGAACGAGGATCACAGGCAGAAAATATTATCAAAGAAGGAAGGATCTAGAATTGTATGTGCTATTTGGGATTATGAAAAACTCTCCTATTAATAGCACAGGCAAAAGTTCTTATATCCTACAAAACACCTGCTTAAAAAATAATTCAATTTTTTTGTACTTTCTAATAAACATATTAAAGTAGGTTTCACTTTTCTTGCTTTGTTCTTTTCAAACCGCAAATAAAATAATCCAACAACAGCAGCCTGCATTAAATATTTTATCTGTTTTGACTCAGTTTTTTTTTTTACTTATAATGCTTTGAAGAGGCCAACCACTTCACTGCAAAATTTTGCGTCACCAATAAAACCTGAAGGACTGTAAAAGGCAGAAAACATCAATATGCATCTTTATACCCTACTCAAAGAAAGTAAGAACACAAATATTTTCCTGCAGGAAACATTAGGTTGATAATTTCTTTCCTTATCTGACAAGAAATGGCTGTCATTTACAAGTTGAAATAAACAATCTGGATGCTAAAGTTTTCCTCAAGTAAAAAGAATGCACGGAGGGGATCATTGGATAGGAACAATTAAAAGGAATGTACTGTCACAGCCAAAACCCTAAATAGTATTTGGAATATTTCAAATCACTGGTTGAACACTAACATTCTACTACATTTTCTAGCATTTCACACAACATGTATATATGCAATTGCCTTATTATTTTGGTTCTCCATGTCAAAACATCACAGCATGAGAAAACATGTACTATAATGTTTCTTAAAATACTTTTTAGTTTAAAAAACGTTTTGAACAGACAAAAAATCTGTCTTAATAACTAATGATTTAAAATTAATTTTAATATCCAGTCAATTAAATTAATGTTATGTACTACAATCTGTAATATACAAAACATCAAAGGACACAGAAGGTCTTCTAGTCAAAGAGATTTAAAACAGATTTAAAAAAATAAATACCATTCCTGGTTTCTCCATATCACCAAAATGAGTTGGGGAAAAAACATTGTGAAAGAGATACCACTGTCAACTGATGCTTGTCCATTTTTATGTGCAAAGTAAAGGCAAAAATATTTTTCCCTGTCATAACATGAGCTGCAGCGACGACTAAATAAATAAATAAAGCGCCAGTCCACTGGGGCTGATGCTACCCTGAAAAGAGGAAAGGATGATTCTATTCGCTCAAGGTTTCAAAAATGTCACATCTTGTTTGGGAAAGCAGTCAAGGGATGCATCCTGAAAACCACATAAGGTTCAATTTCTCGTCAAATGGCCATGTTGAAGCCAAAGTACTTTTATATTTTTTAATGAGGGGACACACTGATCAGGACTGACCATTAACAGTCCTCTAAATTCCTCCTTCCTCTTCTGTCCTGCAGAAATAAACAAGATTTAAATGAGTAAGACTAGGCCATCACTATTCTACTGTTCCTAGCAGGAAACATGTCCTTTTCAAGCTGTGCTGAAGCTGAGCTGATGCAGGTGGCTTTTATGGCACAGGTGGATCACAAAGAACACAGGGACTCGAACAGGTGGACTCTGAAAATAGAGGAGAGCACTCTCCATCCCCTGAGGATAAGGAACTATCACAGCTGACCTTCCAAAGCTGCCAAGGGGTGAAGTAATGAGTCTGCCTCCAAAGCAGATCTCTTGTCCACTCTGCACTCCTGTACTGGCAAGAATGGAAATGCCTACAAGCCATGGAAGTAGGAAGGTGTTTCACCACATGTTTATTTAGATGGTAGGAGCTACAAGATGCTGCAGCTGCTGCAATTGAATCCCATGCTGTCAAGAGCAGTACTAAAATCTCAGCTGAGAAACAGAAAGAGAAAAGATGTCCCAACTGAAAGTACAACTATGAAACTGAAAAAAGCAAATAAAACCACCTTTATAGCAGCATCACTCTTAAGACTCCGTGTTGCAATGCAAAACCTGCAGCTGATATGTTTTGTACATGTAACTCCACCTGGTCAGGGGTCAGGCCTGTAAAGAAGCTGCCTTCTCTGCAGGCTCTTACCTCACCCAGCTGCACAACATGGGGCAGACTGCAGCTGTACCAGTTACCAGGGGCTCTGCAAAGGAGAGAAGGCACAATCAAGCCTGCACTTGGACTGGGGCAGAATAAAGCAACCCCAGACTCCAGCCATCCACTTCCCCAGCTCTGCAACACCAAAAGTGACTGGCTGCTCACACAGAAGCTGTGATCCGGGAGCAGATCACAGATCAGGCATGTGCAGCTGCTCCCTCAGACATCCCTGCCAGTGAGGCAGAGAGCTGCTGGCCTACTCCAGCATCGGCTAAGGTTTCCAGTTAATACATACACAGCCACACCACAGCACCTGTGAGACACTTCTAGGTCTGAAGAAGATGAAAACACACACATTAACTGAATGTCTTTAAAAATACGGTATTCCAAAATTATACATTCCCAAATTGCCTGTAGCCAGCTACTGTAGGAGGAGAACAGCACATTGATGCAAGAGAGATATCCTCCTGGGAAGGCCCAAGAGCAGCAGCGACAAGCACCAACACAAGTCTGTCTGGTTTCATTTGCTACACCCACTCAGTGACACAGAGAAAGCTTTATGGATGAGCCACATTAGTGGATCACTCATTCATGCTAAGTGCAAGGCAGTATCTTCTAGCTCCCTTGACGGCATTGGAGAAGTATTTGCAGAATGTGAACCCCCAACTACAGCCATAAGGAAAGTTTGCCATGGCTTCAGTGTAAGAGATGAAACAGACTGAGACTACCTGTGAAAGGAGGATGCAGAACAGGAGAGATCTGTTTTAAGTGGCAAAGAGAAGCAACAGAATGAAGAGACTACTCACAGATTCTCATGGCCCAGGAGACAAGGAAAACAAAGTTACAGAAGGAACTTCAAGGGAAAGTAATTAAGCGAAGAAAAAAAGTCATTATGTACAAAATGACTTTGAGAAACTCCATGCTATGGCATATTGCAGAGGCTGAAAAGCAAACAGATTGAAGAAAATTAGGTAAAATGGAGAACAAGGACTATTAAACACAATGTCATGTCAATCTGCTGGAAAGCTCAAATTCAAAATTTTACAACAGAGTCGACAGAACTTTATAATGCTTCCTTTCGCTAGGTGTCCATGGCTGACCATTATCAGAGACAGCAACTGGCCTAATTGCATAGGGCAAATCATCTGAAACCACACATACTCATAACCCATTAATTCCCCTCTGTACTATGGATTTCACTGTTTTGTAATTCACCGCTTCCTAACCTGACCTCTGTGGACTACAGATAGATGAGTATCTATAGGGCTGTGATAAACACTGAAATAAGTATGTCTATCAGATAAAGATTTTCGTTATGATGACCACAACTAGCAGAGATTCTGACACTTGACATATTATTTCCCTTGAAGTTTGTTAATTGCTGTTCACCGAACTATACTGGTCAAAATTATTAAGTAAAAGATTAAAGCATTCCCAGTGTACTTCAGTTGTTGATTTTTAGTTTTCCTTTTTTAAGGAGAAATCAAATAATCAGTTGTACAAATACAGCCTACATCCATCTTAGGGCCCTGTCCATCTGAGATTTTCTTTTGGGTTCTCTTCTATTCTGCAGAGATTCAATCCCTTTAATAACTAGACTTCCATGTCTCAAGTTTAAGAATCCACTACACTTACATTTTCTTTACTTCACTTTCCTAATATGGATAACTAACAGGGTTGTCATGTGATTCTTACAGGTTTATTATCTCAAACCTTTCCAAGATACACATCTTAAGTTATTTTGTCTCTCTCCTCCCTCAGAAGGAAATAACCCAAAACCTCCAGCCAGCACTGTATTGCTGCACTTTTGAATTCTGCAAGCTAAAAGCTTAAAAACCTACTTAAACTACTTAGAAAAATGTAACCATGCTTAAACTTTTGCTTGTAAAGCCCAAACATGATAGTGATCCATCTCATCTGAGCCATTAACTTCCTCGGTGAAATCTGTCTGAGGTCATCTTTTCCAGCTGCAATGGCAAAGCACAATGCATCATAGCCCTGTTAACAGTACAGAATCAGGTGGGAGGAGAGGCTGATGCTGGTTTTGTGTAGAAAAGAATTGCTAAGCCCTGACCCCTGGAAGACAAAGCAATGGTGCAAGAGTAGTCAAGGCCAAAGCTCTATTTGCAGAAAATCAATGGGTTGCGCACAATAGCAGCTGCACTCAGATGTTCACAGCTCAGCTGGAGTCTGTAGATCTGGTCTCTAAATTCAGAGTATTTGACGTTGAAAACGAGAAAAAAAAAACCAAAAACAGTCCTCCCCTCCCCCCCTTTTTTAAAATTTAAACAGTCAAAACAGAAGCAAGCTTTGAACTAAAATTCTTGAAATTGAGATGAGTGAATCCCTTCTCTTTGCCGCTCTTTATGATGCTTGGTAGCCAGCCAAATGGCTCAGCTTAGCTTCACTTTCCACATCAGTCCAAAAGTTGAATAAGTAATAAAACTTGCATGAGGAGAGGGCTTTATAATCACATTAGAGACACGCAAGAGAGACCGGTTACCTCGGTTCACGGGACAGCTTGAACAAGGCTTCATAATGATGGACAGGTGTTGGCACCAATTAGGAACACTCAGCTCACCGCTGACATTGGCCCCTCAAAGCATTGACTGCACTTTAATCCTCTAACCCACATAAAAGAAAAGCAGAGTGGGCAGGGAAAAAAAAAAAATCTAAAAATGCCTCTGCAGAGGACTGAAATATTTTTTGCTTACTTAAGGGAATAAAATAGAAGTGTCACAAAACTGCAGAAAGTTCACTATGAAGTATCTTGAGTATATCAAGAATCTAAATCTTCTGCATAAGCACAGTATTTAATTTTAGGAAGGGTATCACCATGTATAGTATGCATTCATCACAACTATCAAAATCTATATCCAGACAAGAAGCACAGAATAAAAAGGAGTAGAAGCAGTGTGTAAATACTGAGGGAAGATAAAATTATTCCATCTATGCCTATCAGCATTTCAAGCGTTATGGGATACATAAGCTGGATTTTAACTGAGATTATTAAGGAGTCCTGCAGGCTGAAATGTTACTGTTAACAGCTTCTTTTATGACTTCCTCCCCTTTAAAAGGCTTTATATTCCTTTAAAATTCAGAAAGCTTTCATTTAAAAGGTGATATCTGAAAGCTGAAGGTATATACATTCAATTTACACATTGTAAACACCAACACACACATTTATTTATTTATTTTTAAGTATCATTTCCTCCTTCACTTACATGCCAGGTCATGAGGTAGATGTTTTCGCTTCAGCTGATGGCATCACAAGCTCCTAAAAAAATGAAAGGAGTGCTTTTAGGTAGTAGGAGTGACATCAGGTATTTAATGTTTGAGCTACAATTTAATTTTTGGCAAGTAAGTGAAGGTTGTATTAAATTTTTATTGCAACTTTCCCAAGCAAATGATATGCCCAGAATATAAAGCCTTAAATTCCACATTTCTCATTTGATATGTGGAAAGATGAAATGTATCAGCTACATGTGCACATACTATGGTAGAAATGCAATAAGTACTACAGCTAAAAAGAAATTTATAAGAATATTCTCAAAGTTGATTTTGCCATCCTCTTAACATGAATGGGAACCAACTTTACCAATACCAACCAAATGAAATTTAAATTAGTATTTTCTCTATACTGTTTTGGGAATAAAAACACTTCAACAAACACATTCAGATAGATGTGCGCTTATTCAGCTGGCTTAAGGTGTTGATTTCTCCTTATACACCAATGCTTTCTTCATTCAAGAGGGTCTTCTATGAACCACGCATGCTTAGAAATTCATAGGAGGGCAAACAAAATAAGCATAGAGGGAAAGCTCCATGTGGCTCCTGATTTAATTCCTCATTACATTCCTCCAGACCTCTCCTTGACAATCCCAAATAATTTAGCTTCCCTGGCAGGGATTTTGCTTACTCACCCTTTTTAATCCAGTCCTGAGCCTTGAGCAACATTCAATATGGGAACAGAAGGAATTTTCCCCTCCACCAACTGCCCACATTCCCCTCCTGCAGGATCATGCACATGTAAGTTTTGTGCCCTATTGTAATGCACATGGCAAAGGCATTAAGGCCGTCACACCCAACAGATGAGTTGCAGCACTCCTCAGAGATGTCAGCAGCCTGACCAGGGGCTGTCCTGGTGAGGCTTCTCCCATGCCTCAGAGCAAAAAGTTAACAAAAACAGGACAGCTAGGAGCTGTGGAAGAAAGCATTAGAGAGCAAAAATGCAAGTAAAAACCAAGGAAGCGATAACTACATACCCTGCCAGAACAAAAAGAATTTTTAAAGGGGATATAACAATGTTTTTCTAACTGAAATAAGGCAGTTTCTAGCCGAAGTGTCAGCACCATACTTTAACATCTGCACTCCTCCACCCATCTGGAGTACAAGAAAAAGATACAACCACCCATCCACTGAGGAGTGGCACAGATCCCATTACTTATTACAACTATTGTTGCTCAACTCAGGCTGTGGCATCAAAGGAAAACATTTCCTTACAATTTATGGAGGGGGTGGGGAAGAGAAGGGGAACACATAATATATTACAGCTCCTGTATGTTGACCATGCAAAAGTTTGAAGTTTTGACTCTACTAATTCTCTTTGATTTAAAGGTTCACTTTTTGGGGTTTTTTTGTGTTTGTGTGTTTGGTGTTTTGTTTCTTTGGGGGAGGCAGCAGAGGAGCTTGGTTGGTTTGGGGGTTTGTTTTTTTTTTTTTAATCTTCGTAAGTTCCTCTTCCCATCTTCCTGAAATTCTCTGGCTACCCCACATTAAGCAATTAACTTTGAGCAACACAAGAAGATCTGTAGATCAAAGCAGTACTAGAGCCAAGGTTGTTGAAACATGAATCACACTATGTGGGTTGCGTTTTTAACTTGAGATAAGCAGACACACTCTGCCGCCACCACCACCACACACACACGCCCCAAAGCAATCCACAGGGTCCGTGCAGGAGCCTCCCGACTCATCTAGAGGGACCCAGCTCAGGGGCAGCAGAAACACCTGGCACTCAGAGAGCGGGGGTGGCCAGGGGGGCTCGATTTAACAGCCCACTGCTGCTCTGTCTCTAGTCTCCAGCTAAGAAATGCAAAGAGCCTCGCCCACAAAATGCGCTGGAGGAGGGAGGACAAGTGAAGAAAATAAGTAAATGATTAATAAATGGCTGGCTAATTTTTCCAAACATGACTTTGAATGAATTTTTCTTATGACATATTTCATTATGGGATAATTCTTTAATGTCCCGATTGAACCCATTTAATATAAGTTTTCCATAGAAACACAAGCAAAGCCCTGGTTGTGGCAGCTCAAATGGCATCATTAAAATGCAACACAGCCTACAACTTTTAAGTGTGAACAAAACCACAGCTTTTGCCTCCCAGCTGAACCACAAAACTAATATATTTTTGAACTCTTCATTAAAAACACATTTATTTGCTCAATCAAATGCCAAGATGAGCTCTGAAATACTGGAAGGTTCAACTATTTTTTTTTTTCTTTCTGTAATCCTTTCAGCATACAGTCATAATCTTCAGTCCCAACTTTACTTATTCCACAACCATGAACAAATATATAAACTGGGATGAAAAATACAGTTGCCCACACTAAATACTATTTTCTGTTTACCTCCTCCTTGTTTTAAAAGCTTCAAAAGCTGTCTTAACATATTGATTGAGAAACACTAAATCACCTCAAATTAGTCATCAAGGAGTTCTTCCCCAATAGAGTAAAAAAAAAAAAAATAAAAATGGGAGAATACCAACCTTCCCATGAGCAGCAAGTTCAGGAGCAGGGTAAAGAATGCACAGAAAATGCTCACCCTCCCCTCCACACAGACTGCCAACTCCTATTCTCCAGGTGCATTTGAAAAAGTAATGGGCCAGCAACAGAAACTGTGGCATGAAGAAACAGAAAAAAAAAATATAGGAACTAAAAGACAGTGTAGATACAAAAAACAAACCTAGAAATGCACAGTAGCTTTTCATAAATACTGCCTGAAAGCTAAGCATTACCAGGGAAAAAAGCGTCAGCAAGATTTATTCCTTAAAATACAACTTATAACAACAGAAGGCCACTTGGAACACCGATCTATTTTTGTAGTTATCACTACTGTTACACTATCACTCTCTCTGTATTTTACCACAGTGCTTACCAACAGCCAAGCCACCAAAACAAGAATTGGACCGGTTGAAAACAGAGCTTTGTGCTTTTCTCATAAACCAGCCCACACACTGCACTGCCATTTGCAAAAACAGAGATGGTCACAGAAAAAATATCTGCCAGGGCCTCGAAAAAGGACAGCCAGGTAGGACCGAGAACTCGGACTCTTCATAACAGAGGCTCCTCAGCATCTCCAGTGGAGCCCCTTCCACACTGTGTGACCCTTACTGCCAGCAAGTTTGTCCCAGCACTTTAAGCACACCTTTCACCACGCTGCTCAAGGCTTTACCAGGTCTCTCCCAGCACTGGACCCTGATGATCCTATCTCTTTCTTCTTGACACAGTTTGAACACCAGCTTAACTCTCTTGTCAGTAGGTCCTTGTCATTCCTCCAGACTAAATAAAATCCAGTTCTTTCACCCTCTGCTTACAGGATATGTCTTCTACATTTCTGATTCTTCTAATTGCTGCTGTCCACTACCCTTTCCAGGGCTGGCACACAAAACCAGTATGAAGTTGTGATGTCCTGGACAAGTCTCCCATCTGAATCCTTCCCTACACAGAAAATGCTGTTCTCTTTTTACAGAAAAATATCCTTTACTGTCAGATGAGTTGCAGATAATAATCCTACACATAAACTTCAGTGCACTTGCTTTTGCAACAGCATGACTGTTGTCTCGAGTCCTGGCTGTGAGCAGTTACTGCTGCTGGGGCCCATTGCTCTCAGCATGCAGGCATGACCTTTATGCCACAGAGCTGCCCCTCCATGCCCTGCTCAGCCCCATCCAAACCCTCCTTCCAAACTCATTTTCCAATCTGTCAAAGTAACTCTGAGTTCAAAGCTTCTTCTCAAGTAGACATGCAGCTCCACCCACCTGGATTCAGGTATTGAATGAACAGAGTCCTCATTCCTTCACCCACATCATTAATTGCAAATATTAATTCACCTGTCTTGTTTGAAACTAATTAGCAATTATCCCCTCAGTTTTCTCAGCAGCTACAAACATTCCTGTGAGCATTTCAACTAATCCATGCTTCCTTAGCTAGCTTCTGATAATATGGATTGCCTGATAACTTGCATCATCTACTGTGCAATTCCTACCTCACAAATTACTTTCAAAACTGAATTAGAAAGCTGATCTTGTGCTGCTAAACCTCTCCTTCAAAAATAATCCCAGGCATGAAACACTGCTTAGGTGGGAAAGGTATTAGAAAATAATTGTATAATTTCCTGGTTTTTTTACAGACTATCTGTTTCAGATATCTAGCACATACAGACAGCACCCCATGGACTACCAGTAAACGTCACATAAATCTCTTACAAAAGGGCAGATCAAAAATTTAATACTACCAAGATAGCAAAAGAAATAAAGCCAATAGTTTTTGAAATTATAAATATAGTATGAAGCAGGAAGGTAATGGTACTCTTTCCCTTATAGTTCTGAAAAAATCGTAACAGAACAAGTATCCAAATACCAAAACAATATCCATCATATTTAACTGAAGAGCTATTTCCAGGTAATATTTATCCTACAGTGATTAGAGGTAGAAAAGAAAAAGCCAGCAAGCTTTAAGAAGTCTTGTAAAATCCCTACAAAGTCTTTGTAGCTAACAGTGTTGGATTTTTGCTTGTAATAAACTGATTTGTTGTTTATTCCTCTTCTTCACAAGCTTCTAAACAGTCCTGACTACAGTGAGTACTCTGCAGCTTCTTGATTTTGATCTCTCTTCCACATTGGCTTAGCCAACAAAGTAATTCAGTATAAATTCACAATTCAGTTGTAAAAATCTAAAGGCACTCTCACCTTACTGTAGATCAGAGACACTGAAAGCATTTAGTAAAGCCTGCAACTCTCTAGCACCTTCACTTCTTTCCACTGTCACAAAACTATTTCATGACACCTTTATGCAGCAACAAGCCTATTCTTAATAACAGACAGTGATTTAGTAATTCCCAGCAACCAATTAAAACTTGCTGGGAAAACAATTTCCCACAGTGGCTTACCCCACTTTCAGACAAACAATGTAGCAGGATGTCTAGAAGGATAGGTTTCATAAGGCAACTAACAAGTAACATCAAGAGATTTTATGAAATGCTCTGAAGTCCTGGGCCCCAGGCACTCAGATGGTGACCCAACACAACAGTTATTTAGCTTGTGTGTAGTGCCAACCATTCTGCAAAACACTCAAAACATCCTACTGATTACTTGAAAATAATTGTTACACAACGTAAATAACATATACCTGCAAAAAACTGAGTCAGGCTGAAAAAACTGCCCTTACAGGGAGAAGTTACCAAGACCAATATAAACAACAGCTACTTTAAGATGCAAAGTTGTTTACATTCTTCATATATAGGTAGGAGATTAGAATTAGTCACACAAAAGACTGGGTCTGTAAGAGATGAAATGTAATGGGACAAATTTAAGAAAAAACCCAAAAAGTTTAGGCTTAGCATTAAGGAAACATCCTGAGAGTCAGAACTGCTGACCCATGTCCCCAGGGGGAGGACTGGAGGCTGCAGCTCTTGACGTTTAAACAAAGACTGGACAAGAGTCCCGGTTGCTGCACTGCCAACACAACATGCTCCGCAGAGCTCAGCTCTTCTCAACCCTGCCGGAGGGCAAGGCAACAATAAATTGGACTTGAGTATAAAGAGTACTGCACAAAGTGGTTTGTTGGGACTGTCTGCACTGAGGACGGCACCTCACCATGCACACATGGTGCTGTGGAGCAGCAAGTACTGTGCAAGCTGCTCCACAGAACTCATGCATACTGTTGCCTGCTGGTGAGAGCAAAGCAATCACAGGTAGCTATCCCACCATCTCTCTTCCCTACATCAGAGACTGAGATATTTATATTTATATTTATATATGTATCCCTGACAGATGCTGTGGTGTACAGCTGCATGCAAGGACAGTTAGTGCACAGCAGCTCAGATCCCTGCTCCTCTTTTGCAGGACAAAATGTTAAGGACATGTGTTACTTCAGCCTGGTGCAGGATGCACCTCTCTGAAGAGCAGGTATTCCCTGCAGCAGGACACACCACAAATCAGAGGAATGTAGCAGAAAGAGAATACAAATGCATGAGGCAGAAGGCTGCAGTACAAGATCTAAACCGAGATAAAAACTGGTAAGAAACTGGTAGGAAGCTTCCCGGAAGCATGGAATGGGGTACAGGCAGAAACAACAAAAGTATTTTGGCACTACCTACTACCTGGAACTTGAAAACAGGTCTGTGAACCATAGAGCAGCAAAAACAAGCTATTTATGAGGATCTGGAGCAAAATAAAATAGATGCAGTTCTTGAAGAAGGAGAACATTACATATTCTGCTGTTAGCCACAGCCACATGCTAGCCAGTTGGATTTTAAGTATCAACTCACCTCATTCGAGTTGTACCTCCTGTACTAAACAGATGTGCTCGTTTAGCAACAGATGTAGATTTCCTGTAGCTGAGTGATGGCAGTACTGTTCATGCTATTTTCTGAAGGGATGTTCAAACAAACATTTCAGAGGCAATAATCTACTTGACCTAGAAGCATCTTTTTCCATAGCCAAATTCTATTACTTAATGCAGTTATATTTGGTCACAGTTAGAGACCTTTAGTGGAGCTCAAAATAAAAAATAAAACTATTTAAGTGTGAGAACTTCTGAAGTATGGCAAGATAACAGATGTTATGTTTCTGATGGCACAGCTATGCCACTTCCATATTTTCCACAGCAAGTCCCATGACCCCACCACATACACAAGAGAGTTACAATCGCTAAAAGCAGTGTATGGATCCACTGTACACAATGACAATATAAAACATGAAGGGTCATATTTAAACTTTGGACCAAAGTAATACCAAACTGTGCACTTCAATGCATTCAAACCAGAGCTCAAGAACAAGAAACAGCAAACCCCACAAGGTTTTAACACCCCATGCAGCAAAAGGAAAGATCTTTACAGAGGGATTCAAAGTGCCCAGTATGTTCAGGACAGCCAGCTCACACACCAAATAGGGAATGATGCCAGAAATCTCTCTTCTCACAGATTCAACTATAGATTTGCAGTCCTGTAAATTGATACCTTCAGGAATCAGATACATGCTTGGACCTTACTTACCCCTCTCCTTACATGCACTCTTCAGGCATCAAATATGATGCCTGAACATAAGGCGTCAGCAATAGCCACACCTGCAAAGGCTGTCCTTAAATCTCAGCCAATCTTCCCAACCCTCCTCTCCTGTCCACCAAGAGCCTGCCCCAACACTTTCTCCCTTTTTCCCAAACTCTCTCCATTGCACAACTCTGCTGCTGCCTACCTACAGCACTTAAGCATCTATGGTCATTCCCATCACTTCACCAGAAGACTACTCTGTGCAAGCATTGCTTATCTATGTTGTGATGTTCTGCTTCAACCATTTACTTGCAAGATGACCAACCACCAGTTGCTGGGGAGTGTTGGGAAGAGCTTGTGGCTCAAACCACCACCTGCTTTTACACAACAAATGAGCCTGCTGAGCCTCTGTTCCAATCCTAGTCAATGCAAATAGGAAAAAAAATGGAAACTATAAACAAAAATATTGAGAAAAATTTATGCCTGGATTACAGGAGGAAAGTTACTTCACAACTGGATGACAGCAAGAAAATATTTTGTCTCCTTTTCTGGATAGATTAAGTTGTGATGCTCACCAGTGTACAACACCGGGATTCAGAAAGGCTACAGAGCACAATTTGAAATTTCGAATTTCTTCAACTTCTTCAGCTACGTGCTATTTGAGTAAAGAGTAGGGTAGACATACTGAATATTCCTGGCCCTGAAGGGGGTCTCAGTGGCCACAGAAAAATAACCCTCATAAACAGCTCACCTCACATAAAACCATTTAGAGTCAGTATTTAACTGAATGACAGCTCCCAGAGTGAAAAATAAGGGGGTAAGAAAAAGGTTAACTTCACTTGATTATCACAGTGATTTAAAGTACTTTTGACATCCTTTATCAAACCTGGGACATTGGCATTTGTGATTTTTCACAAGGAAAGCCTCTCTGTTCTCCCACAGTCAGACATTACACCAGCACCCAAACTGTCACCTTCCCCTGCAAAGAAACTGCATAAATAAATAAAGCACCCAAGCTTTGCACTTCGACCACAAAAACACAAGGCTTGGAGCACAATCAAATGACAATTAATGAAGCAGCAGACACCAAAACACAGTAAACAAGGCTTCATCAACTTCATCCTCTGTGGCTACAAATCCCATAGCAGCAACCAAATGTGCCTTCTTCCTTGAAGATGATCTTAAATGGTTGGAAAGAGTTGTGTTGGGGTATTTTTTTTTATTGCTATGAAGGAGAAACTTGTGCCAATCCCGTTCCAAAGTCTTTCCCACTCAGTTAGAAAAAACACATTACAAGCTCTAAGAAACAAGCAGGGAAACTTTGGTCTTGGTGGAGTCAATGGGAGTTAAAGCCAGTGCCAAAACAAAGCCAGAAATTAGCAAAACATTTATCTGATAAATTTGTGAGCAGAATTCCTAAATGACAAACCTGAGTTTATTTCTTCTTAAAAACTTCTGATGCAAATATATCAGGGAAGGATGGGGGATTGCAAGATCAAGTTGTAATGCAAGAATACTATTCTTTTTTTAAAGCACCCACTGTCAGAAAAACTTACTGTCAAAAGGAAAACCCTTTAATAGAATTGTCTGAGATATTTAGACCTTTCTGATTTCATACGGTTTATTAACGTAAGACTTCCACTATACAAAGCTGTTGCCTTTATGGAGGCACAACTTCTGATACAGTTTGACAAGGGATAAAACTAGACTTGGATAGTCTCCCACCCATGTCATTATGGCTGGGCTTCCACCAGTCCCAAGAAGGACAGCAGGTAACACTGCCCTTCACAATACACTAGCATTAAAAAAAAAAAAAAAAAAAAAGGAAAATTTGCCTTAACAGGTTTGGCTCCTGAGAGTTTTACATTACTTCTGCTTACCTGAAGCACAAAAGCCCCTATAATCCTGCCAGATCTGGAAAGCTCAAAAGCAGAAGTAAACAAAGGAGCTGAGCTTTTTCTCCTTCGAGAGTTGCCATCATGCAGTTAAATCCACAATTCTGACTGATTAAATCCCTATGAAACTCCAAGAGACCACAAACAGGCAGAGGTGCTATAGAGTACCCTAATGTGACATTAAAACCTCTAAAAGATAGATCTAAAGACACTTTGTTATGGCCAAAATAATCTGGTATAGGAGTGAAGCTAGCTCAACTTGTATACCCCTTGTGCAAAGACTGACACCAATTCCACTTCAGAATTAGGTGTACATGACCAGTCAGATCATTATAACAGAGTTACACCAGAGCAACAACTTCAAGCTGTAATAAAAGCTGACTTCTTTGATAGAATGATGTTAGGATAGATTCCCTACAATTATTTAAAGGGGGAAAGAAAACAAAGCATTTTGACAAAAAAAAGTCATAGAGTAGCAAATGGTTAAAAAAGGGTTTGATACAAGTAACCAGGATGCATTTAAATCTTTTAAAAGTTACTTCACTAAACCAATACATTGCCACTGTCTCACTCTTTTTAGCAATTCCTCCCTACATAAAAGCAAGTCTGTTTTGAAACACTCTTATTATCTGTACCAAAGTAAATACAGTTGCTGATGTGTTTAAGCCAAACATACTTATTGAAACATATTTAACTTCCTTAACCAAGCAAAATTTACCTACGAACAGACATAACACAGAAATGGTTTTTGTTAAACACTAGCTAAAAAGTCATCACACCAGTATCAACATTCACCAGGAAAGTTTTATATCACAAACACTTCTTTTAATGCATTTTTAAAAATACAACTTGAACTTGCAGTGCATGATGCTTTTGTACATACACATATGTAAACCCCCACAAATGTACCAGCCACAAAAAATAAAATCTCACAAAAAACTGCAGATGAATGTAAAGGCCCCCTTTATCAAACTGAGCAAACTTACACCAAAAAAACCCAAACCAACAAGTCTGCCAAGATACTTTCAGGTTGACTTCAAATAATCTGGAAGTCCATACTGTCTGTAGTCTGGAACAGGAGACATATTTAATTTTACCTAGATGATTTACAGGTCCCAAGAAAACTGAGACACTGGAAACGCCATTTTCTCCAATAGTAAGGAAAAAGTTGGAAAATTAAGACGAAGAGGGGACGGGCAAAGGGAGACTACAAAGGCATCAAAGACATGGATGGCTGAGAGAGATAAGTAAGAACTACAAATCACATTCAATTCTCATTTGCAATTGAGGCTTTACTTTTTCCCTTTTTTTAAGACGTGAACACAGAAAAAAAAGTAGTTCAATAATCTTAAAAACAGAATGAAATGGCACCTGCATTCATGTAGTAGCAAAAGCTACTATATTTCAGTAACCCAAATGAATGCACATCCCTGTTTGCATTTACGTATAGAGGCTTATGAAAATCTAGAACATGGAAGTACATAGAAGATGCCAAACAAGACAGCACTTAAGCCAGATTAATCCACGTAACGAGAGTCACAGGGCTGACTGATACTGAGCTGATTGACAGGAGTCTAAGCTTTCTAATAACTCATGTCCCACCTTCTAAAGTTTTATGGCATTTACAGAGGAAGAAAAATGAAAACATCATGCATCAGATCTATGTGTATTCAGTTTTAAGCAATAGAGAAAAGACTACCTATGAATACTAAGTACTGAAACAAAGTTTAACCTCCTCTTTCATGGAGCTCAGGGGAAAGTGCCATTTTCAAAAGTATTATACCACAGATATTCTGTCTCTGTATAGGTGTATACAACCAAATAAGGCAAGTCAGATCTCCATCAAAACTGTAGAAACACACATGAATGTAACCTTCTCACTAGCAAAAAACTCATTCAGTTGACATTTTAAGTAAACTCATTGTACACTAGCTGTATATTTAAGTATTTGGATCAAAAATATGTTTAGCATTAACTTCAGCAAACTTAGGCATCTGAAAAATACCTGAATAAAGAACAATTTCACAATTTTCATAAAATATCACTGGAAATTATAGCATGATACATTAAAAAGTACAAAACTACAAGAATCAAAATGAAACCACCTGAATTTATGGAAACCAGTTGTAAAGGGCATACAAAATAATTTTGCATAATTTCTATTTATATAAGAATATGGAATTATTTCATCCCACAGGTTTTTTTCATCTTTCTTTTTGGCCCAAAAAAGTGAACAAGCACTAACCAAAGAAAGTGAAGAAAATCAGTATTTGTTATACTTCCTAGGTATGCTAACAGCCATTACAATATTGTTGTTCATAAACATGTACCTTCTATTAAGACCAACTTTTTGGTTCCTACCTCACTCTTAGCACATTCTGTTGCAGAGCTGCAAGTTCAAATTTGTCAAGCAAAATGCTCCGCTTACTCCTTAAGATTGCTCATTTCATGCTACAATGGAAATGATTACATTGTTAACGTAAGGAAGACTGCAATATCATTATCAGGTTTAAGTATCTCCCTTTCAGTTACTTAAATGACAGGCAATTTGATTTTTGTAAAAAAAAAACTCAACTGCTGCTGAAGAGTTGCTAGAACTCCCCCAAACAAGGTTAATGATGTCAAACCAAAGCAGCAACACTGACAACCAGTATCCCTTCCTTTTTCAGAGCTCCGGTCAGCAGCTCTTGAAAAAAAAACAAACAAACAAAAAGCTAACATAAAAAGCTGTTATCTGTGCTTGAAATGAGTAATTTTCCCTCCCTCCTATCCAACAACATCTAACAAGTTTACACTGCACTGCAGAGTAATCACTTGTTATCACTATTTCAGTCACTATTTTCCTGCTGGGAAAAGAGTCTATTAGTATGAAAGCAGGAAGAGGAGCACCACTTTATTACTGCTCTTTCTAACCAAGTATTAATAAAAGTGGGAGAGGTATTGGTCCTACCTCTCTGCTGAGGCTCCTCCTGGCCAGATAATTACTGAGCCTAACATTTTCCTGTGTGTCTCTAATGCACTCACGTACTGAGTACTTCAGCTCCACAAGGTCTTTGGTTGGCTTGTTTTTTCATTAAAGCCAAAAACCTGAGCAGGACACAGGCACTACTTCCTATGATGAGTCCTCCACAGCCATTTTGACATCAAAGCCTGCAAATTAACGCTGAGAGAATATTAAATAAATACAAGCAGTTAAAAACAGAACAAATAAAGAGAATTAAACAACACAAGGAGTCCCATTAGGGACATTTGTTTCCTCCCTTGACAGGGTACATAGACTTTTGTATCCAGCAGTTCCAAGATGTCAAGTTTTCTGACATGTCAGCAGATAGAAAATACTACCATTTAATTTTGCTATCCTTGATATGTAGAGGAAGATTTAACCATTTGCACACTACTACTAATAATTTTCTCAATACCACTATCGTCTATAGAGGAAGCATTATTTAAAAACTGTCCAGTCTGTTAAACCAAGACTTACATTTTTAAGTATGAAATGAAAACTCATAATTTAGTTATGATTTTCAAGGGCTTGTGAACAGCCATGTCACCGTAACTCTTGCCTAACACTTGTAGTAAATCTATCATTTTTCTACAGATTTAAAGAATTTCAGTCATTGAATATTACATGATAAACTATATAGCACAAATAAAAGAGAGCACCCAGGCAGAACCTCTCCTATGCTTCTCCTCTCACTATTCTGTCATCAACTCAACAGCATATTCCAAAACAAGAACTACCTGAAAATATAAAACACAGATTGGAAAACTCTTCGCAACACAGTCACACAAAATTAACTACTTCCAAGAAATGTTCCTGGTTAGTTGTTTCACTTTGCAGTGCCTGGTGTGTGGGGTATCGCCCCTCTTTGGAGTATCTCGGGCATCCCAGCCTCTACTCACCCACTGTGCTAACCCTCAGAAGCTGTTGGACTTGCTGTGCACCAAACCACTTGTGCAGGCATGAAACTGCTCTCTAGGACATGAGCAAGAGCCTGAGCCTTTCACCAGCACAGGCTATCAATAGTCAGGAGCTTTAAGCACGTAAGACAGACCCTCAGAAAATATTCAAGCAATAACTTTTTAGAGCAAGGAGGGGAAAAAAGGAATAAGGAAAGAAAGGGGGCTGGGGAAAGCCCAGAACAGTAAATTAGCAAAATAATATATAATTACCTCAAGACTGTCTGACAAGCATATTCTATTTAGCAACCAGTCAGGCATGTGTATAAACCTGTTTTTTAACATCTCCTAGAGCTCTAATTAAAACACAAAGAGGCATTAACGACACAATATGTTCACCAATTCAATAATCAAGAAACACAGCTCTTTGATCTAATGCTGTAACAGGTGTACTTCGAAGAAGAAAAGCACTCCCAAGTTTTCAAAGTTCAACAAGCTAAGGCAAGCATCCCAGTATTTAATCCAGGAGAAAGTTAACAAATAGCATCAGCAGTCACGAGCTTATCCTCCCACCTTCTCCTGCTTCTCTGAAGAGGGCGACTAAGCAAGTGCCAGTGAAGCCTCCACAGTCATGCTCACAGCTCAGGGTCTCTTCCATTCCTTTAAATCCGAGTAAAGCCTGCATTATAGCTCTACAAATGCAGGAGCTTTCCTTAGGTCCAAGATCACACATCCCAGACTGCTCTAATCCTCAAATTCTTGGTCTTCTACACACTAAGATATTGAATGTTGGAAAAGTTCAGATGTCATCTAGAAAAGGGTAACTTGGAAGCAAATGAATATGAAAGAGACAACAGCCCAGGGAAACAGGGAGGTGCTTGGTAATTACATCAGCATCTTTCCACAGAAGGCAACACCCAGTTTGTCACATTACATTTCTAAAACTTATTTGCCAGATACCTTCTTGTAGTCAAAATAAGTTGAAGTATCAATAAAAATAGTATCTATAGACACAATTTTTATGGGTTCTGAACATCAGACATGCAGCTGTAGCTAGAAAACAGCATAAAGTACTTTTAAAGTGACAGGTGTAACTGATTATTTAAGATGAATAAATGTAAAATAAATCAATTCTCAAATCAAATCTCCTTTCTTTTTATTAGCAGCATTAGATTAAAATAATCTATGTACTAAAATGCAACATTACATACCGTTATCTCACTTTTCAGAGGTGCCATCTAGCCCTCCAGATCTCCAGCATCTCTCACTCCCACCTGACCCAGCCTCCGCCAGCACAAAACCTGCCAGGGCCTTGACATAACATTTTGTACATCAGTCTTCAAGATGCAAATAGCATCTGTTGGCTTCCATTACATAAATACCCCCGATAAGAGCTATTATTAACTTGTTAGTTTCCATTTTAAGTAAAGTATGTAAAAATTGTATTTATGTCTCCAATTACATGAAGCCTCGAGCATTATAGGCACTTTGTATCTTCAGAAAAGAGAAACACCACACAATTTCAGAGGTTCCCCTCTCTGTAGAGCTCAAAAGCCTCCAAGTCCCCTTAGCTATAGCTCCCACAAAAATTGTGGGAGTGGAGATATTAAGCAGCATGTGCAAATAGCAAGTTTTGGCTCAGTCCATTTCTGTCTGCAATGAAAGAAGTCACCAACCAAAACACAACACTACCACCGATCTAGACAAAACAGTAAATTTTTGGTTATAAAATGCATTGAGAGAATGATACCTATACTTAACAGAACATTAACTTTTAAGTTCTGATTGAATACAACATTCTTGGCTATCAAATTGCCTGGTATTTTCTGAAGAGAGGGCATAACTGAATCATCAAACCCATTCAAGTAACAGCCCTCCAAAGCACATACCAACTTTTGAAGGAGACTCCTAGGGACTAAAGGAGAAAGACAAACCACAGAAACAGATGCTTACATGACATTCCCATCCATGGATGATAAAAGATGCACTACAGAAATGGGTGCACATTCCTTCTCCAGATGCTTTCCATGTCTTGCCAAGCTAACCAAAAATATGCAGGCACTATGCCCCACTTCTCACCCACTGGGACACGATGGCCAGAAATTAATTACAAAGATTGAAATAAACTACCTAAATAGACCACAGGGAACACTTTAGGAGTGTTTCAAGCTCAAGTCAGCTTGTACAGTGTTTAGCTTCACTTCTCCCCATCAGGTCTAACAAATCCAGTCATTTTCACCGTGGCCTTGGACACCTGCCAACACACTAGCCAGGAGCTGAGGTCACCAGTCAAGACATCCCCCAGGCCAGAGGCAGCAAGCTCTTGAGGAAAATGCTCTACAGCATTCAGCACGTGGTAGCTACTACAGTGACCATGCACACGTGTCTCTGCCCATGTGTATATACATATAAAACTGCACAGGTAAAAATAATACTCCATTGTAAGATAAGAAGACATCATACAAATTCTTCCCCATAAGCAAGTCATCCAGGTCTATGAAAAAGCATGCATATTTTAAAAATCAAAACAAAAAGCCCACAACAATCCCAGGTATCCCAATAAATCCCAAACACAAACTTCCTGATTTTCTGCCACTGAGAGGAAATCCACAGAACCACAGATAAAACAGCTGGGTTTATTCTAACACTATACTGAGATCCATTTATCTATCCCAGGCTCTTACATTCACAGTGGATTTTAATGGTTTTAATGAGATCCCAAATGAACATGCATCCTTGCCAATAAATGCCACTGCATATGTTCCTAGATCAGTTCTCTAGCAAACATTTGCGGGTAACTGCTACATGTAGGTAATGCAAATACAACAAAAAAAAAGACCTACAGTCAGACCCAACTCAGAGGAATTTTTCCTACTGGGGAAGGAGGCTTTTTCTGTAAAAGGAACCTAGAAAGAGGAAACATCAAAGGAGGGACAGGTAAGAGAAACAGTTCTGCTATTTTGATTACTTTTACTGCATCTAAAGTCCAAGTTTTGCAAATAAAGCTTTCTTCTCTCTGCAATAAAAACAGAGCACATCATGTCTAGTCTGAAAAGAGGTCAGAAGTTCAGTTAAAAAAGAAAAACAAAACAACACAAACTTTAGATCCTAAAAGTACTAATTTGCTTTTACTTTGAAAAGGCACATTCTTAATGAAAGAGGCTTCAAATTGCATTTTCTCCCATTGGTAAGTGCAGGTAAAGACTTTTCTGATGTCTTCTTAAGGAACTCTGTGGCAAGCTTGAAAATCATGCAAACGTGCCATCATCCAGGTTGATCTTTCCAGCCTAAGGCTCTCACATTTTCAAGCCAGCTCTCTAACCATCACTGTGATGAAGTCTCAGTGTATAGAGACAAGCAGGTGTGCTCAAGATGCTCTACAGGACAGCACACAACAAGCACCAACCTGATGTAAAAAGTCGGCTGCTGATTAAGCATCTCACAAGCTTATACAAAATATATTTCTCTTAATCTTTCAGTTTTAGTGTAAAGGCTCTTTTACATTAACAGTATAATAGCTTTCAAGTATCTAGTGTATAGTAACTGAAGGTTTTCTAAAAACGCTTGGATGTTGTCGTCAGCATCCCTTTTCTCCTGAACATGAAAAAAACCATAGGGCTTTGAAGTACAGCACAATTTAGTGATATTTTAATAAAAATACATAGCTACTCATTGTAACAATTTGTAAACAATAGCTGAACTCCTCAAGTAACTACAAATGCTTTTCATAAAATAATTGTAGTTAAAAAACAGAAAAAAGTGGCGTTTATTTGCCTGTTAAGATGTGTTTTAGGGCACCTTGTACCAAATTCTCCTATTAATTATCCCATTATTATTTGCAAGTGTTACTTTTCCTATATCCCCAGCAGCTAACCATACCGGTCGCGGTACATCTGTAAAACGAAGCCATGCCTTTGCAGAAAGACGAGCAGCATTAAAGCAAACACCATGCAAGAGAGGAAGGTTTGATCTGGAGAAGTGAAGTCGGGACCTTCCCGCTGCTCTGCCTACAGGCACAGGGGGCACTGGGGCGCCATCCACCCCCGCCGCTCAGGAAAAAAACTTACCTTGGCGGCGCGGCCGGGCAGGCGGGAGGGCTGCGCTAGCGCTTCATTGTCAAACTCAGTTCTAGCAAGTTCCTCGACATACCGGCGGAGCGGTGCTCGGCGGCGGACAAGCGCCCGGCTGTCTGTCTGTCTGTCCGCCCGCCCGCCAGCCACGCCCAGCCGCGCTCCGCAGGGCCCCGCCGGCTCGGGCACCGCCGGGTCGCCGCCTCTCCGGGCTGCGGCGAACAAAAGGGGGCCCGGCGGGGGCTCGCCCGGCCCCTGCCCCCCCCCCGCGGGCGCAGCGCCCGCCCGGCTCCGGAGCCGCCGCAACTTTTCCCTCCGGACGCGGCCGGGGCTGCAGCGCCCACACCGGACGGGCCGCCCGCCGCCCCCGGCGCGGCTCTGCGCGCTCCCCGCCGGTGCCCCACGTACCGCGGCGCCCGCCGCCTCCTCACGCTCGCCGCCGCCTCTTCCTCCTCCTCCTCCCCCCTGCCCGGCCTTGGCGCCAACCCCCGCCGCCGCAGGCCCGGCGCCTCCCCCGCACAGGCCCGGCGCGGCGGCCCCGGCGCCCGCCCCCCGCCCCGCCTCCATGCGGGCAGCCCGGGCCGCGCTCACCTCCCGCCGCCGGCCCGGCCCGGCGCGCCGCCGCCTCCTCCTCCTGCCCCGCTCGCTGCCGTGGGCGGCCGCGGCCGTCAGGGCTGGCGCTCCCGCCGCGGCGGCGGCTCCTGCTGCGGGTGCTGCTGGTGCCGTCCCGCGCCGGCGCGCATCGCCCCCGCCCGCCCGTGCGGGCCCGTGGCCGGCGGCGGCTCCCGCCCTGTGTGCCGGCTGCTCGGCGCGCCCGCAGCCCGGCCCGCTCCTCCTCCGGCGGCGCCGGCTGCACAAGAGCCCTATTGTATTATTGACACTGCTGGGCTCCAGGCCCCGCCTCTTCCCCTTCCCTCCCTGCCCGCGCCGGGCCTTCCTGCCAGCTGCGCCGGCAGAGCCGCCCCCCGCACGGAGAGCGAGCTGGAAGCGGACGGCGGGGAAGGAAGAAGGGCAGCGTATCTGGTGAAGGTGTGGAGCGCATGTCCTGTGAGGAGCGGCTGAGGGAGCTGGGATTGTTCAGCCTGGAGAAGAGGAGGCTCAGGGGTGACCTTATCACTTTCTACAACCACGAAAGAAGGCGGTAGCCAGGTGGGGGTCGATCTCTTCTCCCGGGCAACCAGCGACAGGACAGGAGGACACAATCTAAAACTATGACAGGAGGTTTAAGTCGGACATGAGGAAGAATTTTTCCACAGAAGGGGTGATGAGAGCTGCCCAGGGAGGTGGTGCAGTCACCATCCTTGGACGTGTTTAAGACTTGGACCTGGCACTCAGTGCCATGGTCTAGTTGATATAGTGGTGTTTGGTCATGGGTTGGACTCGATGCTCCCAGGGGTCTTTCCAATCTAATTCATTCTGTGAAGGGGCTGGAAGGGAAGGTCACAGTCTCAGCCCTTTCAGTGGGTGTCAGGGGCTGAGGGGAGAGAACCATACCTAAAAGAGTATCAGAGTGAGAGACAGGAGCTGGATCCCACGTGTTACTTTTCCCTTTGCCAGGTCAGAGGATGAGCCAAGGGGCAATGCCTGGTCTGCATCCCTGAAGCCACTGGCTACTGAGACTCAGCTTTGTACTGGACAGCTGGTGGCAGGGACAGAGGTGGCCAGGCACCTCACCTTATCCCTCTTACCTTCCAGCAGCTTCTGAGGGCACAGTGCACCCATCTCAGCCCAGTCCAGCATTAAACTGAGAACATACTGCCTAAGTGGCACAACTCATAAAATAATGAACATAAAGTTTACCTTAGGGCAGCTTTTAGCCAGCTATCAGTGTTAATCATCCAGCCCATGACATTGAAACAATATTAGATAGAAAGCAGGAAGCATCAGAATAAAGGAAACTGGCAAAAATTCAGCATTGTTATGCCCCACACCCACACTCATTTCCCATACTGCTATTACCAAGTATCGCTTGCCTCAAACCTTCTGGAAACCCCTTTTGCCTTCCTTACCAGAAGGACTGCTGCAAAGAGTCTTAGCTGGAGATCATCCTTCAGCTGCTGCAGCCCCATTTCTCCATTCTCATCCTCAGTAACTGAGGCATGGAAGGGCTATGGGAACTAGGCAGAGAAAGAAATGTAATCTGAGGACTCAGATCTGGGGTACAGGCCTCTTGAGCCCAGGCACAGAGAAGAAACAGCAAGATTATAGTGAGTACAAAGGAGAAAAAGGAAGAGATAAGCAGCAAGCATGGAAAGGATAGTTTGGCATGCCTGAGCTGCATTTCTACAGTGTTTCCTGACAGCAGCTGAAAGATGAAGAGAAACAGATCATAAGAAAGGAGGCACTGTTTCAGCCAAATGTTCCATCCAGCTCAGCCTGGCCTCCTACCTGCTCTACCAAGTCACGGGCACCTCGCACTGACTTTCTCTTGGCCCATGTGGGCATCAACAGTAAGACAGTTCCTCTGAGTACTCTCCAAGCCTCCAAATACTTAATCACAATTCCCAAGCAGTTTGTGGAGTGACTGTTTAGTAACCCTCAACAAATCACTTCTCCAAGTACTTGTCCAAGTCAGCTCTCACTGAATTCTTGTAGGCTTCTGACTGGCAAGGACTTCCATGCATCTACTACCTGCTGCAAAACAAAACAAAACAAAAAGTCTTTTTTCTTTGGAATAACTGGTTCATATTCCCGAATGTAATATGAGGCATACCTTTCTACAAATGCAGTTAGACCACAACTAAGCAGCAATGCTGATATGTATGACTTCCTTCACACACCAGCAATCCCCTCATTTGCCTTCAGTTCATTTACCTGCCAGAAAAGCACTCTGAGCAGCTTCAGAAAACCACAATATCAAGTAAAACACCAAGAATGCTGCCCCTACCACCACCGCATGTGGAACTATCTATATACTGCCTGGTGGACCAGGCAGTAGGGTAGGCAGTATTGAATTTAAGACAAGAGATTTGAAGACCCAAATGAAGGGAATTCAGAGTAATAAAACTAAGTTCATATACTAAAGACCTGTTTTCTAGTCATAAAAGAAATAAAGTCTGAGTTAAACTAAACAAAAACCATTTTCAAGTGCCAGTATCTTCATTAGGATTTCAGAACATTTTCTAATTTTTGTGTGTCCATGAAACCTGCTTAATAGAATATATATATATATATATACATACACAAGCAGACAAACATATAGTGTTTAGGTATCCATCATTCTGAAGGACATTGAAGAATGCACATCCCCATCAGTGTAGTAAACATCCCTACAAGAAGCTTCCTGCCAGATTACTTTATATATGAATGACCTCATCACGAGCAGATGCAGCCCAGCCCAGGAAAGGTGTTTAGCAGCTACATTAATTTCCCATGTCTGGAATCACACCCACCTCCTTATACTGGCTGTCATGTGTCAGGAGTAAATGACATCCAAGCTTCTATAGTAAATCCATAGCTGTACAGGGTGGGCTCATAGCCAAAAGATGACATAGGAAAACCCATATCAGAAGGTCAGTGGGGCTACAAATTTCAATAAATACTTTGCGTACACTGTGTATTTCTATACACATAGAAATAAATAGGAAGCAGATTGTACACTTTTGTTTTTTTTAAAGACATATGCAACACAGTTTCTGCATTTGATCTTGAAAGGATGGACTACAGATGTTCTATCACCTAGAGAATATAAGGAATTTACAAAGCCAGATGTTAACATGTTGATAAAATGTAGCACAAACAGGAAGTCGTCCCAAGGCCAGAATGATCTGGAAGCTAGAAGAGGTATGATCAGGGTAAAATAATGTATGCACATATACCATACCCAACTTGAACCAAGTCCTAACTCAGCTGTACAAAAGCTGCCTGTAGTATATTAGGGTATTAAGAAAGTTACACTGAAGTAGCATTTAAAGTTTGAGATGGTCATGCAGAGTTTAACATGGATCTGAGCCACAAAAGAGGCACCTCTAACTAAAATACCTAGAAGTACTGCAGTAAATTTCAACAACAAGTATTTTTGTATACTGCATCTGTTATCACTGATCAGATGCCAGAGAAGAAAAAGACAACAAGTACGTAATAAGCAAATAGGCATTGGAAAGGCCTAGTAAGTTAATTCAAACCCCTTACCTCCAAGTCTTCATGGCATTCCCAGCCTGCACATAGAAGGCTCCATAGCCAACAATTCCAGTTGACTCTGATAAAAGAAATACATAGATACCAAAAGCTGGTATACCACTTTCCTTTGAAATGTGTAGATGCTGCATAAAACTCCATCAGCAGAGCAGATACCATTGATGAAACATTGATACAATATCCTTGAAAGCAGAGCAAACACTGGCAGTTACTGGTAAGAGACAGAAAAGCTTAACTCCTTTATTTTCCTTTCACATTGAGCAAAATTATTGAACTGTTACCATAAAGTTCAAACATGCACCTGCAAACGTGAGCTTTAATTATGACTTTCATTCTTCTGTGGAAAAAAATGCAAAGCAGAATCTTAAATAAGGATGGCTAGACATCTTCAAACCCTTGTGACTAAAAATGTTTCTGATACTCACTAGTAGAAATAGAAGCAAAGAGCACTCAGAGCTTCAAAAGATAGTCTTTAAACACTGAGTCCAATCCTTTAGCACTTGGGGCAGCTATCAAAAGATGCCCTCAGGTCATAGCACAGCCCTTCCATTTTATCTCCAGACCCTATAAAAAAAGGCCCCTGAAGTGGTTTTTTTTTTTGGTTTGGTTTTTTTTTTTGTGGAGGGACTTCAGAAATGTGGGGGAAGATCTCCCTTCATAAAAAGATCAGCACATTCAGACAAAAAAAAAAATAGTACTTTCACAATCATGAACCTTTTACTCTCTTAAGAGCAAAATGTGTGAGCTTCACTTCCCAGGATCTGACAAGTTCAAAATTCTGTGCTTAGGGAGATCTTTGATTTATCTTTCTCCTTCTTTCTCCTTCTAAGGAGAGGGCTGCCAGCAGCTTTCAAAACCGATTAGTATTATAGTTCTGTACCTTAAATGCATGGAAGTACCTAACAAAAAAGAATCAAAGAATACATCTTATGCTTGTGTTAGTGAGGAAATAAAATTGCCTGAAAGACCTGGAAAGTTATCTGCCTCTAGTGATGTACATCAGTTTGGGGAAAATCTCACCACAGCAGCAGAGCATCCATTTAAATAGGGGAAAGTAGGGCTGCTGCTCCCTTCAGTGCTTAGAAATTACAGCTCTGTGGTCACCCCATCTTTCCATATCCCCCAAAATGTTTAAATTATTTTTATTTTTGAGACACAGGATGGCTTAATAGCTTAAACAGAAAAAAAACCCAAAAAAACCAAGACAAACCAAAATAAAGAAACAAACCCAAAGCTTTCCAAGTTTTCTTCCCTATGACAAAAGGTTCCTAAAAATAAAAGTACAGATTCTTGCATGACTCCATGAACTGTGACTTCACTACCACAATACTTGTGCTAAAATGAAGTTGGAAAAGGAGAAAGATACGTAGCACTGTCATCTAGACATAGTTCTTTGAGCTCCCAGTACTGCAGAGGTGCTTTGCCTTAAATTTAGCCTCTTCATTTGGGTAGAACCTATAACAGCACATTGCTTTCAGCCTTTGCAGTTTGGGAACATCAGACAAACACTCATTTAAACTGTTCAAGAGCTTTTAGCTTCAGTAAAATTTCCTAGCTATCCTTTACCAGTTTTTTGAAGGACAAACTTTCTACAACTGTTTTAGCAGAAGGATACAAGCAAAATCCACGCTTACTTGATAGATCTCCTAGACCCTTGCAGCACAGGCAATTTTAAAGCCTTAAGCAATTAGAAAGAGGATGACTTGTACTTGACAGATGCTGGTCATATTGCTTAATACACATGCTGGGAAAATACTGAGATATTCTGGCCATGAAATTGTACATAGCTGGGGATTATCACTAAATGCATTAAGAAAAAAAAAAAAAGGAAAAAAAAAAAGAGCAGTTGCACATTTTTCTTTACGTACTCAGAAAACCTCAGAGCTTTTTTTAAAAGCTTCTCTCACTTCCCTGTCCTTTTCTTCTCTCTTACTCAGAGGCAGTGATGACTACATATGCCTCAGGAAGACTGACCACAAACATTACCAGCAACAGTCTTATGGCAACTTGGCATTCTGAAGAGATGAAAGCAGTAAAAAGCATTTTTCAATCAAACTGGACACAAAGATATTAATGTCTGGACTGTAAATGCTCCATAACTCCCAGGCATTCAGTTAATCCTCCTGTACATCCTGTTTCTACCAGGTTTGATGTTTGCAGAGTTTTGCCATATGTAGATGGTTGTGTTGAGAGACAGAGCTCAGAATAGACAGCTTTAAGAAAAGCCTCCAGGATGGCAGTACAGTGAACGATTACCTTTCAGAAATTGTTCTCAGCAAACTACTGTAGCTCATCAGGCTCTGCAATCAATGCCCAGGGAATGGGATGGACTCCCAGAGCTAGCTGCCTTCCCACATATACTGCAGCAAAATGCAGCACACAGCTTCAGGAACTGCTACAGCCACTTGCACCATCCCACTCAAATCCATGGATGCTAGAGATGATACTTGCAATCAGCGCTTATTCATAAGCCTTTGAAGCTGTTGGACTAGAATTTACATGTTTTTGATCAGATTTAAACATGCCTTGGAAGAGCTGTTCCTGTAGACCTCCAAAGACCTATGTCACCCTTGTGGTTTCAGGAGGTTTACTTATTAATTCAAAAAATAAGTGGTACAAAGGTCCCAGTGAGTCAACAAGGAACTTGATAGCAAAAGACCTAGAGTTTAGGAACTAATCAGGCAGGCTACTGGGCTGCTCCTAGGTGTTAAAAGGTTTATTTCGCTATGTCCTGCAATAGATTTTTAGGAAAACAGCCTGTGAAATCAGTATCTTTTTAGAAGATACTATTATCAACATTGATTTAAATTTGTGCAGAATGCTGAATTCTGTATTAATAAAACCTAAATACTTAAAAGCCAGCATTTAAATAAGAAAATATTCAGCTACAGAGTTTTACTCATACTTAAGTCAGTAAAACATTTTTTCCCCTTATTAGTCACACTGACTTAAGCATATATTTTGTAATAAAATGTTAAGGCTGCTTTATGGAATTGAAAAAAGTCTGTCCAAGTTATGTAGGTGCAGCCTGGTATGTGGATTAAAGTCATGCAAAGAAATGTATATTAGATATGACAAAAGAAAGTGTGTGATCTAGCAACTGGGGCACAGATACTTCATGTTCATATTTGAAGATGTGATTGGTAAAAATGGTGAAAATACTTAAGGGCAGCTTTGCTATGACTCAGACACTACATAAAAAAAAAAAAAAGATTGGGCAACTTGGATCCAACTGGGGTAACAAGATGGTTTTTAAACTGTAAAATTGTACAATAATAGCTAAAGGTAAACCAAAAGCTTAGATACTTTAAAGCTTCATAATTTTACTCATTATATTCAAAAGACAATTGTATTGATACAGTACTTCATGTTCTTTCTAAACATTTGTGCTTAGTGAGAGTTACCATAGACCATTTCTGTTTGGAATAGTCACATTTCTGACCAGTTTAAAGCCATGTTTGGAAATTTATTAAATGTTTACCTATTTTCAGGAGGATTTTACCAGATTTCCAATATTAAATGGACCTGCTTTCTAAATTAACTATTTTACTACTATAACCACCACAATCTCTGACTGAGGAAAAATCCCTGCTGTCAAAAAATCACCTTTTTGAATGCCTAGAGAGTTAATGCTTATTTTCTATCAGCTATGAGTATCTATTTCAAGATACATCCCTGTTTAAACATGGAAATCAGTTTTTATACCTACTATAATTAGGTTTTTAATATACTATAATTTTAAAAAGTCTTCAGAATCCAGAGTTCAAATATTTCAAATGTTTATTATGAATCACATTCACAGTGTAATACAAATTACATTAAAAGCTACACAAGAAATGTACAAAAATACATGAAACATGTACCATTCTGTAATGCAAAGAATTCCTGACTCTTAAGCTAGAAGTGTTAACACCTGTTAACAAGAAATGGAAATCAAAAGATAGATAAATAATTGGATTGATAAACTCCTTCATTATTTAGGGATTTTTTATCAAAAATTCTTTATGTCAATAAACAGACCATCCATGTTAAAAAGAACAAAAAAACCCATTGCTCTTTCCCAGCATGTAAAAAAGTTATTCCACTGTTTCAAGCCTAGATTAATTTTTAATTAATCATCCTTTCGTCCAGCAGGAGTCACAAAAGTCCATTTAGCACTTCGTTTCTAGAGCAGGTCGATGATACAAAAAGTAAGCTATAAACATACACATAATCATGTGTCAGCATGTAACTTTGGAAATATTATATGTAAAAGTTTAGAGACCAAGGTAGTCCAGTATATCTATTGCTGATACAAACCACACAATGACAGTTCTGAAGTACATGATACAATTTCAGTGTACTGTCCATACCAAAATAATACATTTACTGTACATGTCTAGATTAATTCTTATAAATGTTGACTGATGAGTTGTGCTAGTACTTTGGAAGGCAAGGTGAAATTTTTAGTTCTTTCTGCAGCCTCGCCTCACACTTACCAAAAAAAAGAAAAAAAAAATTAAAAAAATTCTGGCTGGCTAAGTGCAAATAAGTGGTAATTTCTACCAGTTGGATTCTGGCGGTAGCTTGATTTTCTTTCACTTTGTCAAATAAAAACATTTCAAAGAAGTGGCAATTTTCTTACCTCTAGTACACCAATGGTTTTATTTATTCAGGATATATTCTTCCTTATTTAATCTATCCATAACTATAACAAGAGATCCTAAGGATATATTCTCTAGTTTAAACTAATGGCAAGTATTTGCCCAGCAGGAACAAAATGACAGTTCAGAACCGCTCTTGGGCATTACAGAACTATGAATTTCAGAAGAAATTCTTTCATGTGGTAATTAAAAAAAAAATTAGAGATGTGTTTTCAGCCATCCACTTTGGAGCTCCAGAGCTGTGAAACTGAGGAGTGAAGACTCATTTTCAGTTAAGATTTGCAAGATCTTCCTCTTTGATGCATGACCATAAGGAGGAAATTGCTTTAGTACCTCAACACACTCCCAATCCATTCAATGAATTGTAAAGGCTATGCAAACTGGCAAGCCATGTTTTAATTATGAAATTTGGTTTTGTGTATCTGCATGCAAATTGTTTCAAGTATTAGAGGGCTTGTAAACCTGGACTTAAGCTTTAAGTTCATGTAGAAAAATCAGTAAGGATGTAATATGCAAAAATAAATCAATCATGTATTTAGTACCCATATAGATTTGCATTCTAATATGCATTACTTAGCAATAAGCATTATTACTGAACACTATTCAAATGCACCTCACAAAATGCTGGTAGCACTTCAGTCTGTCTTCAGAGTTCATACAAAATAAATCCTATGGCAGTGTGTAGCACTTTACAGCACTTGCCATATCAGTTCTGCATGTAAAAGCCTTCTCCTGGGGTCTAGCAAGGAAGAACGGGTTCTTAATGCGATTCTTAAAGTCCTTCACTGACTACTGGCTGTGTCCCTTCTAGCAAACAACAAGCCAGAGGTTTATTGCTCCAGGTGCAAAGAAACCTCATGTATATCCCACATGTGAGCTGGGAATGCCAGAGGCAGCTGTATCACCAAAGAACCTGACCAGACCTTAGAGTAGCTTCAGCAGAGCACTCATGCTCAGGATCCATCTCAAATCAGAAAAGCCTGGCAAGTGCTCACTTCCAGAATGCTGTTGTGGCAATGCTCACCATAAATGCTGCTGCAAACAACTTTATTCAAAAAGCGTGCTGAAGCAGAATAAGCCAGTCCCAAACCGCTTTTGAAAGCATGCTACAAGGACAATTCATTTCAGACTAAGCTTTCAGAAAAAGTCTGACTACAGCTTCCTTCCTGGACCGCCGGTGAAGAAAATTTGCATGCAGGAAAATTTTGAAGGGCAAGTTTCACCTAAATACACTTTCTAAATAATGTGTCTGAGTGAAAGATCACAATCACTACTGCATCAAACTTGGATCAGCACTGCACTTTTAAAATATGTATAACCATTAGATGTTGTCAAGAAACATTCAAGTGTCAATAGATATTTAGAAATCACTGTAAAAAAGTTAGTAGAAAAGCTCAATTGTTTTTGAAGTTAAACTTAAGTTTCAAACACAATGCACATGGCTAGCTATGCAGTTTACTCCAGTTCAGATAATATGGTATTAAAAACCACCAGTGGCTTTATAAAAGGGATATATGAGAAATACAAAACTAAATGACAAAATTACTGTGATACTCAAGCCAAGTGACATCCAAGTGCTGACACAAACCATACATGAGCACCTTCATGCTAAACTTCACATTCCCATCTGCATGTCAGCAAAGTTGTAGAAATTGTCTACATCTTGAGATGCTGATGCTTTGCTTTCCGATACAAAAACCTGTTTTGTTAAACAAGAAAATAGTTATGCGTCAGTAAAAGCAGCCGTGCTCATTTGGAATCAGTAATGCTTATTTTTAGTTTTGCATTTCATGAGAGACACAACTCTGTTGGTTCCCACTGCACGACAGAACAAATCCAAGTATTTTCTCCTCCCTGATGCATCCACTATTTGTTATCATGACCCTTTCCTAGCACACATGCTGGCTGCATTAACCCTTGCCTTCAGGATCAGGAGTTTGGGGCTTCATTATTCAGGGGTCACAGCTTCAGTTAGTGTTTATTTAATGTATTTTGATTGGTAAAGTCAACTCTCTCCAGGAGAGCAGGGGAAAAATAAATACACAGAATTCTTAGACTTCTATCCTATAACAGAAAGGGAGAGTTTGTAAGAAAGTCTTCCTTGTGCTATATTACCCTTAAAAAAAACTTCGTTGCATCTCTAGACTATTTTTAAAAAAGTATCTTCAATTACTTTTGCATTTTTCAAAATTTATCAATGTGTGTGAAAGTCCAAGCTCCAGAAGCGTTACCTTTGAAAGCTTTCAGCAGATCAACAACAACTGTCTTAGGCAATAGCCAAACAGCTGAGTGTAACAGAGAACGTTGTGGCTGTTCACCCATCTCAACATGCAAGTAAAAGCCTCAATCAAAAAATTAAATGAGATGACTTATTACAAGATGACTGTTTTCCAGAAACTGGTCAGCCTAGTTCCAAGTAAGTCTTTTGAAAGGAACTGAAAGACAGCAAGAAGCTGTGTGGATGCTATGTCTCAAAGACATTCTAGTCTTCTTTGAACAGCTGCCTGAAAGCAAAGGGTTTGTTAATCTCCTGTTATCAGGAGTGCTCTAAATGTTTCCATAAACTTTCTCAAAATCATTGCCATTTAGAGAAAGGGAATGGCAAGGAAAGTGTGGTGTAAGGAAGATAAAGTGAAAGAAGCTGACAGAAGAAAAAAGAACACCATCTTTGAAGAAAAGCATTCTGTGGTATCCTACACAGCAAAAGTGAACATGGAAAAAAATTTAAATCCCATCATATTATCTTTGTCATGGTTTAATAGACACAACACCACATAGTTATGTGACTAAATCAAAGACTTGAAGCACAACTTTTTTGTACTATAATTATAGAGCTTGATTTTGCTATTATGTGAAATAACAGTTTTAAGTGGAAATCTTGTATTCTTCAGTGGATATGGAAACTCCCTTTCCTATAACAATTTTCTTGTCATACAAGTAACTTGTGTTTTGAGTACAAAAAACCAAAACAACAAAGATATTCCAATTTTACTACCCATGAACCTAAAAAGATAGTGTAGTATGTCAACATTGTATCTTGACCATGAAATAGCTCAGACATTCTGTAATATTTTCTGGGAATAAAGCAATGCACCAGCTTACCTTGGTCCCGCTAAAAACTTCATTTATAGTGCTTCGACATTGTTCCACAGCACCATCTCCATTGAATTCCAAAGCAATCACTGGACCTAGAAAACAGTTTCATCTAAAATCAATAGTACTTCTAAGTTTCACATTGAAACAGTAGATTTCTCAACCCATAGGGAATTGTGAAGCTTGCAAGAAGCATGTTATTTTTTCACTTGGGCAGCCCCATAACAATAGATAAAGAATTAAAATGACTTAAACATGTTACAAAAAAAGTACAGTGTTATCTGCAATTCCATGCTTTTTTTTTTTTTTTCCCCAGAGATTTGGGCAGGATTCCAGTTTTACTTCTTGAAAGGCAGCAATAGCACAAAAATGCTAAGGAGTGCATCATGGAAGTGAGTCAGACTATGCTGCTCAAATAGTGAGCCATTTCACAGACATCTGGAGTGGAACTGAGTCATTCAAGCATTTTTGCCTCGGTCCCAAGATAGCGAATTGCCTGATTTTTACACTTGTTCTCACCCACTATTTGCAGATCTGCTTTCTCTGGTTTCATTCTGAACATGGTATTTCTTCCCACATGACTGCAATATAGCCCATAAGCTAGACTGTCATCATATAAGTGCAATGACTTTTGTCCTGTTCTTGCAATGAGCATCACAGACCTCTCACGTCACCATGAAAAAAACCTGCACGTTGCTAGCAAGTTTGGAAATGTGTAGTGAGCTTTAGCATACAACAGATAACAAGATGTCAGTACTTCTGCAAGAAGAGACAAAACCCAACTGCAGTCATATCAATAGAAAGTCCTTTGAAATACTCTGACAGTACACCAGTTACAAAAAATAATTTTAAAGGCTTATCTGCTTTATGTACATCTCTACTGATTTGCTTAAATGATTTGTACAGAAACACTGAACAGCTCAGTGGTTGAGCAGCACTGGTGACATGTTAAAAATAGTCTAAAAGCATGAACTTTTTTTGACCACTCCAGGCAGATCTGCATGTGTCACTGCTCCTGAGCTATGTGGTTGGACCACTAGAGGGGGAGCAGAAAGAAAAAATACAAGTGAAATAACTAATTTCTGATGCCTTCAGAAGTTCTGGCTGGTTTAGAGCTTCACTGAAGCTTCCAAAACTCATCTCAAGAGGTTTTACAGTATGCCCTTGAAATACAAATTTGTCCTTCATTCCTATTTCTTCTCCAGAACTCTCTAGTGACAGATTTCTATATCCAGAGGAGAAATAAAACACAAACTCACCTTTATCCAGCAGCGGAATGAAGTCTAATGCACTCTGCTGGAAAACTCTGTGAGCATCCTCTGCCTTCATTAAGACTTCTTTAGTCTGTACCAGCTGAAAGCCTTTACTGGTCATCTGTTAATAGAGAAAGAAGCATTTTTAACATGAATTCTAAGGCGGAGTTCAACTTCAGTATTCAGATTACACTGTAATAGACTCATTTTTCCCATACACATTAAGTCTCAGAGCAAAGGGACCCTTTTTGCTCTTTTCAGAGACCATTTGCTCTTCCTACACTTTTATTTATTTTCTTTCCATTCATCCAGATTTTCTTCTCTGCCCTAGTGCACCTAGAGAAATACATGTGAATGTTTTTGTTTTTTATATTAGGGCCCAAGGTTATGTATTTTTCTCCACAGTCCCTCACAAGCAGAAATTAATGGGAGTTAAAGGCATTCAGCATCTGGAAACAAGCAGTCAGTTCGCTTTAGTCTGCAATAGTTCAGTCAAGCGTTAGCTCCAACTCTGCTCTATCCACTGCTGAAGTTTTCAGGTTTGAAACAACAGTTAACAATGTTTGAAAACACATATACACATCCCACCCCCTCATTTTTACTCTAAATATAGCATGAAACTAAAAGCATGGGGGAAAGGAGCAAATGCATTTTTACTTCCAAAACATCCATTCATCTACAGAGCAGTTAGATTTCCACAGAAACTCACTAACTAGTCCTTTACCATCTGCTTAACTCTAACTTCTAAATAACTACTAACAGAGGAGAACATCTATTACCCTCCTCCTCCTGTAGCTATTCCTTCATCAGAAAAAGAAACCACCTGTAAGTATCATTATCTCCTTTCACCCAAGTAATTCGGTAGCTTAGTCCCATAAAAGCCCAACTGGGCAGTGGGGAGGCAAGGAGACACCCCACAGCTTTCTTTCCTTGCAGATAAAAACCCAAGGGAAAGAGCTCCACCAGATGTTTAGTTGATCATACAACACTGTGATCAGCAGCTTTTGCAGATACCACTCTCAGATGCTGTAGCCCATGGTTACTGGCTCTGCTCTGTGACATCCTTGGCACTTCAGGATGCTGAATGCAGCCAGACTCTCCCAGGTTTTAGCCTCAGGAAAGTACAAACTCAGGCAAGCTTGGAAGCTTCTGTTGTACAGGAAAAAAAAAAAACAAACCAAAACAAAAAAGAAAAAGAAACCTGAAAACAAAAAAAAAACCCCACAAACCAAATAAAAAAGCTATGTAAGTCATTAAAGACAGCTGACCAGTTGTGACAAAACACTCACTGCCCCTTTCAGAAAAAACGTTCCAACACTGCCAACACTGGATGACACAGGGGATGGATATATATATATATATTTTTTTTTTTTTTTAGCCTGTTGGTACTAGAAAAACTTTCAGGATAGGCTTTTGTTAGCTGAGACTTTCAGGACAATAAGGTGACAAGTTAATCAGTTACATCCCTTTCACAAGCATTGTCAATCACTTACTCTATATTTGACCAAGTTCATCAAATCAACTACATATTTTCTTCAGAGCATCACTTTGCTGCGTCATGATGGAAAAGTACACCAGAACTGTTAGAGGACAGATGTGCTGCTCACAGGATGTCAACAGTAAAGCAACTGACTGATCAAATGAGATTCAGTTTCTTATCTTGCTTCAAGGTTTTAAACAATTCAATTGATGAGTATGGTCAGTAGACAAACAGAGCCTCTACAGCCCCCCTTCAGGGAGAATCAGAGGCTGTGCAGGAGAAAGTTTAATTAGGAATTTAAAATCCTGAATGAACTCAAAGGTTGCTTACCTCATCAATTAACTTCCTGGCATTTGCAGTTGTGTAGTCACCAGCAAAAAACACAGCCAAACACGATTCATCACTGTTTTTCTGTCTCCGCCCTCGAGTTATGGGTATTATGCTCTTTGTAGCATCAGTAGAAACCCTGACGGCTTTCAGCTCCTCAGAGCTGGGCAGAGGAACAAAATCTTGGACTACAGCAGTTTCAGGCAAAAGGTCCCAGTTATTTTCTCCAGACACAGGGGTAAAGTCATGGATGTTGCTCCACGTGTTATTGAAGATACTCAGACCAGCATCTTTAAATTGTAAAGCAAGCTCGGGATAATAGTACTGGAAACATCCAAATTTCATACCTGTGGAGGACTCGATAATGGGCTGGGTGGCACAGCACAAGAACACCTCCAGCTTTCTGCAGTCCCGTGTGCGGAACTGTTGGCAGGCAACCACACATTGACAATCTTTGCAGTCACGGAAAAACACACTGCCTTTTATTGGTCCTAAAAAGATTTGGCAATTTACACAGTCGTCGATCGTGATTGTAGCAGAATGGTCAAATATGTAGATTTTACAGTTCTCGCAGTCCTGTATGACAAACTGTTGTCCTGCTACTTTTCCAGGCAGTCGACCCACAGTTTCATTTTTAAGTCCGGAAAAAGTGTAATCTTTGGGGTCAATCTAAAGGAGGAATAAAATAAAAAAAAACAGGTTAAAGTCTTCAAATGCAAAGAATATTATAATGCTAAATGTCCACTGACTTACACTTACTGAAGAAATTGTGTAGGAAAAACTGCCACAAGAGTCTTCAATGAGTGATCAAAGATCAGAAGCAACTCTTTTAGCTAAAATACTGGAATACACTGAATTGAGACACAACTAAGAAGTGAAACTAAACTTCTGAGATGCTCCATGGGAATAAAGAAAAACAACTCAGTTTGTCCTTTAATAAAGAAAGGGGCAAAGGGAGCTAGTTTTGACTGTGGACTCTAAACTGTTTCAACAAGGATGACAGTTCTGAGTAGTAACTGTAATAAATAAATTGTCCAACATACTTACAGATTTACAAATCTGGAGATACACAGTATTTCCTTTTTGAGTAGCTTTATTGGTCATATTTTACTGCGCACATTGAAAGGAAATGTTGTTGCTGTCAAGCAGTATCATCTCTATTATGCTAGCAAACTACAGAGAGCTCATTAATCTGCACCACAGCATTATCTTGTGCTAACAATGACAAGATTTTTGTGCTAACAAAACATAGGAGATTGTTTTAGCCTGGTCCAAGAAGCAAAAAACTGATAGTGGTGGTACAGGGGGCATGTTTGCAGATCTCCTCCCCTCCAACATCCCTCTTGCTGGGCAGAACACTTGAGAGAGGCTGTGACTTTCCCTGGGACTCTCCTTTAGGGAGCAGCAAATCATGAGCCACACAGCACTTAGGATGGATGCAATGCAGGTAGAAAGTATGAATAATACAGCCCATGCTGTCCTAAAACCAAAGGAATCTGAGGTGGCTTATTTCTAGATATAAATTTACTCTCAAGCCAACTACAATTTCTGGAGCAAATTCTACTCTGCCCTCTTGTGAAAGCTCATTAAAACAGCACATAGTGTGTATGAGTGTGTGAAATGTATGAGTGAATGACTGACACAAGACCACTTCACCAATCTTTTATTTGATTATCAGCCTTGAAGCTACTAAAATTTGCTGTACCATAATCAGTTATCAGGTACAACCACAGTTTAGGTGTAGTCCAATTTCTAAAAAAACTTCTTCCTAGCATGTCAAACATTGATTCAATATTTAGAGACCAGCAAAAGGCATAAACCAGAATGGGATAGCACCAGACATTCATTGAACCAGCCTAGGCAGCTTTTGACTGTAACAGCCAAAGGAAGCTAAAAATCTCTACCAGCTGTCAAAATGTATTTTATGCACCATACATGACTTTCAGACAGGAAAGGAAGTCTGATCAATCTTCCAAATAAAACACAAGTTGAGACAATGAAGATGGCTTCCTAGAATTCTCTCCTTAATCATATTTAATACCTATAGTATACATCAGGAAAGTTAGCTGGAAGTGTTACAAATCAAATTGGGAGACCCAAAAAATAGGGGACACCTCATGGAGACTCAGTCACACAGCATGCTTTGGATTCAACCCCTCCAAGGCCTTTAGTCTCAAATAATGTTACGCATTTGATCCATACACAAGTTATGTACCCTCATATTCTCTCTTACTTGAGAATATGAATATTAAAATTGATTTTGGACATATTCTTCCCAGGCATCTCCCAGAACATTTACGTATGTTTGTGTTTATCTGTATGTTGGGTGTTGGCTTTTTTTTTTTTTTTTTAAATAACTATGGGAGACAGACTTTCTGCTTTCAGAAGAGGCACAGAGGAACAGTTACTTCTCTTAGGAATGAGAAGTTCAGTGTTTCCAGAACTTACAGCTTTTTCAAAACTTGGAACCTAAGCACGTCTTTCTGAATTGCTCTGCTCCACAAAGCCTCAGAAACAGCACTAGCTCATCCTACCCTGTGGCCTTTGCAAGGACATGTGAAACTTGGCAGTTTTATTTAGGCCTAGGTGAAAAACACTGGTTAGTCAGCAAATTCACAGCTTATAGACAGTTTCAAATGAAAGTTTTTGAGTAAGAACAGTAGTCAAGATAAAGATAAAAGTTCAGCTTATTAGCAGATTCAGAAGCTCCTCTTTATTTGCCTATTTTCCAGAACTAAGAGTTCCACCCGACCCAGCTTTTACTTCTCAGTTTGTTGACCATGCCAGGGAACTTGTGTATTTACTTTAACTTTGCTTTGCAGTTATCCTTTTAAAGACTTAGAGAATTTATTGATTAACACTGCAGTACAGACTGGAGGGACTGCATGAAATAGATTTGATACTCTCTCCCCCCACTGGGTTATTGCCCCTGAGAGAAGGAGATAAAAGACTATAGCAGATATAAATATTTCACTTCTCCTGTGTAAAAGAAACATACCAGAGAAAAAGGTCTGAAGGCAGAACCATGAATTTGAGGATGCATCCAACAGCTCCTTATATGCTCATAGGATTACAGAACAATTTAAATTGGAAAGGACCTCTAATTCCATCAAGTGCAACCATTAACCTGACACTGCCAAGTCCACCACTAAAACATGTCCCCAGCTGCCACATCTACACATCTTTTAAATACCTCCAGGAATTCCACTTCCATGGGATTCCTGTTACAGCTCTTTCCATGAAGAAATTTTTCTTAATGTCCAATCTAAGCCTCCCCTGGAGCAACTTGAGGCATTTTCATCTTGTCCTATCACTTGGTACTTGGGAGAAGAGACCAACCTTGACCTCCTCCAGCCTCCTTTCAGGTGGTTGTAGGGAGCAATAAGGTCTCCCCTGAGCCTCCTTTTCTTCCAACTAAACAGCTCTCTCAGCTGCTTCTCATCAAACTTGTGCTCCTGACCCTTCACCAACTCCATTGCCCTTCTCTGGACATGCTCCAGTACTTGTGTGTCTTTCTTGAAGTGAGGAATCCAGAACTGAACACAGGATTTGAGGTACAACCTCAACCGTGCCAGGTATAGGTCATGGCCCTAGTCCTGCTGGCCACACTACTTTTGATACAAACCAGGATGCCATCAGCCTTCTCGGTTCACGTTCACCTTCTCTGAAGTCTTCAGGTATCATCAACAGGTTAATATCATTGCAACCACCTTCCTTCCCCTGACAGTGAACACCAACTGCTTCTTAAGCTCTGTCTTGGCAACATAGCAAAAAAAGCAGGCTGGGAAAGCCAAAAGAAACAGAGGAAATAACATCTGCAGTCTTGTACAACCATAACCAGGGCAACCACAACATTTCTCTGCCCATCCATTTGGTGCTCCATTGGCTATTAGATCTTAAGCATGTGGCAGGTCAGGAAAACTCAACTATTTGATAACTCATCTACTTGTCCTTTGTATTTAGAGAAAGTTTAAAAATACTTTGTCCAAATCCACCCATCTCACCCAGACAGATCCTTTACTCTCCAGCCCTTAACAGGTTTTTTAAATGTCTTCTTTTCCTCAGGCTGATATAAGTTCAAAAGGTGAGAATATTCATAGCAGTAACTCTTAATATTTTCAGCTAAATTTGAAGAGTTCTTAGAATAGATAAGAGTTATACATTAACAGATATTGGCACAGCTCAGGAGCTGAAACCTTCTAACTGAAATGGCTATGCACAGGTTCAGGAATTTACTCCATAGAATGATCTAGAATAACCAGATGTGATGATGAAAAAGCCCTTCTTAAAGGGCTAATATTTTTCTTTCTCAAAACAAGCACAGAAGCCTAATCTTTGGTTATTAGCAATTACAGTGGTAAGAAGCCTGTTACAAAGAACTAGAGGACAAATTGTAAGGAGCAAGCATTTTAAAGAACAAACAAAAGGAGAGAAGTGAAGGCAAACAAGCTTGTCATGGCTGCTTACAGCTCTAGGACATCCTGTTACAAGTGCAAGGTGCGTTAAGCAGCTTTCCTTCCTGCAAACCCCTGTCTTGCAAGCAGGTCAGAGGCTATGTGAAATCTGCACATGATGTACGTCTCTTCAGCCACCATTATCCACTTTACTGGCACCAAAACTGGGCAGCTCCCATTTGGAAGAAGACTTGGAAGTAAAAGACCTTCACAGTTGTTAGTGGTAACTGTACCTAGAATCATAAAGGATCCCACTATCTTGAAGTGTTTCTGGTATGAGTTCATGTCTTAGTGAGACTTTTTCACAGGGAAGGAGTTTTAGTCAGCAGTAATATGCCACTACAAATATGAGAAGATACTGCTGTTCTTAACAGGTTACAGCTCTCCTCTAGTTACCCATGTCTAGGCTGCTGAGCAAACAGTCTGTAAAGTATTTCTAAACCACTTACACTAAGGTATTCTCTTTTAAATATAACTCTCAAAAAACCATCCCCTATTTCTCTACGTCACTACAGTCGGCCGCTCAGAAATGAACTGATATACAGCTGATGACATGGAACAATTGGCTGCTGACCTAGTGACATTAAAAGCTGTGCCTATAGGCTAGGCACACCAACTTAAGAAGCTTTAAGCACTATTTTTGTCAGCAGGGGAATTAACATAAGGGAAATAAGAAAGAAAAGTGCATTCCCAGGCCTAGACACTTCTGCATATTCATACTTGCATGGGTTTGGTGCCCTCAAGTAACGAGTTGCAACATCCTCTGAAGATTGCTCGTTGAAGTTACTCACCCACCAGCAGATTTCAAGACTCTTGCACAACAAGAAAAGGTGGAAAGAGTAGTGAAGGTTCCTGTGAGTAGCAAACAGCTTTTCATTTTGGAGCATCTCCTGCACACCCTGACCTTAAAAGTGGCCAATTCAACAGTCCGAATGCTCATTTCATTCTATTCCTGGGAATCTTCATGCTTTTCCATAATGCCCATAACAGTATAAAATGGTCATTCACATTCAGCAAACCACTGCCAAATACTGCATATAGAAAAACTGAAAGAAGAAAGGAAGCTACCACAGGCCTGTGCTTGGTCTAACTGGAAATACTGCTTGATGTGAACCTTCTGACTTTCTCAGTTGATCTGACCACATTTTGAGAAATACAGCAGTAGTTCTAGTGCACCAGGAAACATAAGGGAGATACATTGGATTTAAGGACAAAAATAATTAATTGTTTAGAGAAAAAAAAAGTTATTTTATTAATTTTCCAAAATAAAAAACAAAATGGCTACCTAAACAAGATCTAGACAATTCAAGATATCCAAATCAGCTCAGATCATTAATGAAAAATCCTCAAATGTAAGGTAATTAACAAAAGACTATCTGTGATTTAGGCAGAAAGTTAAACCTCTTGAGGTTTTTAACTGTTTAAATACAGCTACACAGTACAATAACAATGATAGCTTGTTCCTATCAACTAAAGCAGTAAAGTTGCAAATCAGTTGACATAAAACAAAACTTTACTTGTTCCTCCTAAAAGTAAAAAAAAAAAAAAAAAAAATATATTATCTGGGAAGGAAACTTCCTCTAAGCTCTAAATGCCACTGTGAGCAAAATTAATCTAGTCCTACTTCTTTGAACATGAAACAACAGCAAAAAAGATGATGCAGCTATTTGTGTTTCTTCTCCTGTGGAGGTCATGAGTGTATCTGCCATCACAAGACACACAAGCCCCAGCTCCCTCCTGTACATACTCACATTTGGTTAGTGCTGTTAGTCATACAGTGAGAAAGGAAAACAGTCCAGGTGGAAAGCTAGCTGAAGAAGGCTGAGAAGGGCTGAGCACCACTACACTTGGTCAGAAAGATACTCTCATGACAGCCCAAAGACATCAAGAGATAAATCCTCAGCATGCAATGCAGTAATAACAGACTAGAATAAACTGTGCTCTACTTACATTCATGGACTTAGAATCCCAGAGAAGCAAGAAACTGAAAACTCATCCTTCTCCTTTCTGTTTTCAAGATAATCCGATCCTTTGGTTCTTTTAGTGCACCATAAGTAATCTTCACAGTTCCCTGAACCAAAGGCTCAGGAAGCATTACAGAGACTCCAGCAGATTTACAATGCTATCTAAATTTTGATTAAAATTTGCATACCTTAAAACTGCTGTCCTCACTTAATAAAGTCACACAGAAATCTGAAAAGGCTCCCCAAATTCATATACTTTCCTTAGTTTCAATTCAGCTATCAGCATTTTATAATATTTTCTATTTAGAATTTTCTACCACATGGTCCATTTTTGGGACTATTGCACAAGAGTTACATGGTTATTGGGATATCATCATATTACTCTTTGTCTAGGGCTACACTAGCAGACAGTGTCAATACTAATCATCTTTTGCCATCAGAACATGATTAAAATAGGTTCAACTAGCAGTGATGTCCTTCAGAAGCAGAAGAAATAATTTTGTTGGAGGAACCCCTCAGGTTCAGTCACCCGTCAACACATCCTTAATCACACAAATACGCACACAAGTGCACCTACATTTTTCTGCCATGTCAGCATGGCATTAGTTTGGAGAAAGACAGCTGTGATGTCTGAGTAGCAAGATATACTCACCTGTAAGAACACACAGAGCATGGTTTACAAAAACTACAGACAACTGCCAAACCTGCTTTTAAAACTGCATTATATAACCACAACTGCATCACTGAGTAGGAGAGCCTAAAATTAGAAATACATCCCAAACTTAATTGGTGGAAATAAACATCAAAAGACAACTTAGCACAACTGTTGACAGAGCTGAGGTTCTTGGGGTTTAGAATACAATTCAGTGCACTTGATGAACAAAAAGGAGTCTTGATGCCACAAGCTTTCCAACTGGCTTCAATTTAACTTTGTGTACAAATACAGACTTGTGAAATAAATAAATCTATGTGAAGCATCAGAAACAAGAATGCAATAGACAACAGGACAAAGTATCACAGACACCATTTAAAGCTATGTTAATGCTGACTGAGTATCACTTAACACAAACTGGGATCAACAAGTTTAGTGCACCAAGTGCTCAGTACTCCTTCACCTGAGATAAAGTGATCTTAGATGCTTTCCTGGTTTAATGTATTAATATTACACCCAAAAAGCCCAATGAAAAATAAGGCTGCAAAGAGCAAGAGAAATGAACTCGGACATTAAATAGCCATTCTTAGGTGTACAGTACAAAATTAAGCAGATAATTTGATGGTTTACACAGTTCACTAGCACAGCTCAAACTCACTGATTCTTCTGGTTTCTGAGAGTCTTTTATAGACAAGGAGGAAGTTTTACATGCTATCCATGACCAAGGTTTTTTACTCCACAGAGATGGATTGTTGCTGCTGTTAACAGTTTCATATGTTGGCTTGAGCCTACTTCCAGCAAGTTAACAACAATCATTTCCATAGCAACAAGGCCAGCTATTCTCTGAATCAAGTCTTTCTATATCCTGACTTTCCATCTTTTAGTTTTCAAAGTTAGCTGTATATAAGTAGATGAGGTAAAAATTCTCATACCTGTTGAGCTTAAGCTGCTGAATTTGCTCTAACATTAAAAAATATTATTCCAAAGGATGATTCAGTAATTTACTTTTAGATAAAGTTTTGTTCTGCCACTCTAAAATACGGCTTCACTACAGCCCCTCCCGCTGTGAGAACAGTCTCCATACAAGTAACAAGTTGTTATCCTCCCCTTCTCTGTTCCCTAAATATCTGCTATCCAGTCAAAGCAACAAGCCCAACACAGATTGCTCATCTTTATCCTCGAGGAACCAATTCTTCCAAGCCACACGCACACTCTCTAGCTCATCTCCATCTAAGCTTGTCTTAATCTACTTGCAAGACTTAAGGGACACCCTAGAGCACCTGGCCAAGTTTGAAAAACAAGCAAGCTAAACATTCAAATAAATTCACAAATTTTCTTTTCCATAGTTGTAAAACATGGCCTAAAGGTTTGAGGATTTTGTTTGTTGAAACCACGTCAATTAAGTTCACCGCCTGCCCCAGTTTCTGCTTCCCCCACCTGAAGGCAGCTGGAGAGGAGAGGCCTAGTAGGGCTACAATATCATATATTCAGGAAGTGAAAATTGAAATGAGGCTAGGAAGAAATACATTTTATCCAGCATTTAAATGCTTTCCCGCTTAAGTCGTCACGACTGCCTCCAGGAGCTCTGGAAATAGCATGGGGAAGGATTTCTTCATCTGCCATTTTAAGGGCTAATAAGCTACTTCTACTTCCTCTTAACCCCCCCCGCCCCCCCCAAAAAAAAACAAACCCCAAACGAACACCCAAGCAGGAAAAACCAATATAGATTGCCAGGACACACGGCACGAGTTTTATGCCCTGCAATGCCAGGCGCAGGGACTCGCCCGAGCACAAGCAGCTCCCCAGCCATTAATCCCGCTTTGCTTGAGTGAAGCACTCACCCAGGGGACTCCGCTTTGTATGAGGAACCCCGACGGCAGGCAGACACCCATGGGAACTATCACAGCCAAGCTCCTGCCCACAGGACGCTGTCCCACCGGGAGGCAGCGCCAGCCCCCTCCGGAGCGGCCCCGCACCGGGGAGCGATGCTCGCACCGCCGGCAGCCACGGCATCCAGCGCGCCGCCCTCTCCACTTGCACAATTTGATAGCGCCTGGTAAAATCCTTAGGCTAAGCACTTTTTAATTGTTTAAATAAACGCGCTGAACTACGCGGACCGAGCCGTATCAGCGGCACCGGGGAAGGCGTGCTCCCTGCCGGAGCACACACCTCACCGCAAATCCCGGGCGGCAGGAGAGGGCGAGACGCTGCCCACTGAGAGAGGGAGAGGGAGAGCCAGCGCCAGCGCCAGCCCCAGCCCCAGCAGCCGGGGCGGTACCTTGGCTCGCAGGTCCCAGCTGTACTGCGGCGCCTTCTGCTCACCGCTCGCCGCGTCCTGCCCGGCTCCTGCTTGCTGCTGCTGCTGCTGCTGCTGCTGCTGCTGCTGCTGCTGCTGCTGCTGCTGCTGCTGCTGCTCGCCGCCCTGGCCCGGCTTCCTGCGGCGGGAGAAGAAACACCCCATGGCGCTGCTGCCGCCGCCGCCCGGCGGGGAGAGGCTGCGAGCGGGGAAGGGCTCGCCAGCGCCGCACCGCCCCGCCCCGCCGGCTTCCGGTTTTCCCCCGTCTCCCGTAGCGACCGCGACATTTCCCCCCGCCTTCCCCTTCCCCTTCCCCGCCCCGTCCCGCTCCAGCCATCGCCTCCGGCCCGCGGAGACGCCTGGATGGGGCGGTGTCCGGCAGCGGGCGAGGCGCCTCCGGAGGCAGCGCTCCCGCGGGGCTGGGGGCAAGCGGGACAGCGCGGTTTGTCAGTGATCGCCATGGCTCCCTCGTCCCCGGGAGGGTTTCCCCCCGCCCGTCCCGAGGGAGCGGCTCGGAGGAGGAGGCGGCTGCTCGTGAACCCAGCGCTCTGCCGAGGTGAAAGCTGTGTCCCGCCCGGAGCCGTGTGCCCGTTCGGCTGTGGAAGTCGGAAGCAGAACGCCCGGTACGGCGCGTAAATACAAAGCGACTAATCCTAAATCGCGTCCGTTTCTTATGGATGCGTCGGTGCGGTCCCGTCGGGACGTGTGCCACCGCCGTGCTTGCCTCCCTGAGAGGGCTGCCCCAGAAGACCCGGCTTCTTGCAAGTGTTTCAGAGCAGCAGAAGTAGCAAGCGGCGGCATGAGAAGCCCCAGCGTTCCGCTGTTTTGTGCCTCCCGTTGCAAATAGTCGGGCTTCATATCTTCGGTTCTGGTTTGAGAGTTTGTTGTTTGGCTTGGTTTTCTTTGGCTGGTTTTTTTTTTTTTTTCCCCAGAGGAAAAAACTACACTTTTTTTATCAGTATCTGGCCAGTCAAAAACATTTTTGCCGAGATTTTACAGATTCGATTTCTGTGGTTGAGGTGAAGTACTTCAAAATTGTCTCTGGTGCTTTGTTCAGTTCCTTCAGAAAGGAACCTGCTCTGTTGTGGGGCCCCTCATGGGCTTCACTGCGGATATTTGCACCACTGTTGTTCTTTACATGGGCTACAGGGAAACCCTTGCTCCAGAACCTCCATCCCCTCTTTTTTTTGACCTTGCTGTTCACAACGATATTCCCTACTTTTTTCTCCTCACCCCTCTGTCTCTCTCTGGTACATAGTGGTTTTGCCCTTCCTTAAATATGTTTTCCCAGAGGTGCCACTGCTGTTAGCTGTGGGGCTCAGCCATTCCCCATGGTGGGTCTATTGGAGCTGTCTGGAAGTGGCTGTGTCCTGCATGGGACAGCCCTGTTTCCTCACAGAGACCACCTGTGCTGCCAGCACCTGGCCACCTGCACCTGGTCCATACCCACTAACAAAACTTCAGAGACATTTTGTATTAAACAAAGGATGACATTTCTGCTGTAGGAACAGAAGAGATGAGAAGCCAGGAAATGCGGCAGAGCAGTGCTCTGCCAGTTGAGCAGGGTGAAAGGCTTGTCCAGCTCAGGGGCCCGAGAACAGCAGAAAGGAGGAAGTGAAATCAATTGTTCATAAATGGCTGCTAAGGAGGAGGGGAGACTGACACCCTTTTTGGCGTCATCTGTACTGTAAACCCTATGCCTGGGCAGTAGTGAAGCCTACTCTGAGCTTTAGAAGCTACAGTTCGAGTCAATAGCTACCCTCAACACCACCAAGAACAGCTTTACATCTTAGTTGAAAAGTGGATTTGCTCTATGAGCCATTTTCCTGCGTTTCTTGTGCACTGGTTTGCTGATCTTCATCTAAATCTTCTGTGCACCAGCTCTTTCCTCCTAAATTTTGTTTCAAACCAGGACACACAGTGTGTCCAGCTAGGACAGTTTGAGACTGTTTGAAAATGCAGGAGTCTCATATATCCTCACCTCTTCTATCTCACTCTGGAAATCTAGCACTCCTCCCAGACCCCCGTGGTAATCTCATACAGATTAGCAGATCTGCAGCCTTTAAGAAATCCTCTTTCTGTGCATCCATTAATAATAATTAAAAAAAAAAAAATAGAAGGAATAAAAAGCAACATTTGATACATTTTTGTTAAAAACTAAAATACCATTTAATTAATCTAAAACGAACAAAATCTAAAACTATGTTACCAGAACATCATTATCCAACATTAGTTGTTGGGTTTCCTGTTGTAACAGAAAACTTCATAGTCTGTGTGTGTAAAGAGACTTCTTTCCCTGCTTACATGCAGCTCTGTAATGGAACTATCTCACCACTGCTGTAGTAATGCTTCAGAAAAGTATTCAAATGCAAGAGAAGTAAAGTTACTTTTATATTACTAATGAGAGGATGCAAGGCAAATGCACATTTCCAAGTTGGGATTTTCCCATGTTGCCATGACCAATATACTTGTCCTGCAAAATTATCAGTCCCATAAAAATACAGGATTTTTGTATGGCTGCAGCTGATCAGGAAAGGTTGTAGGTTTTATTTTTCTGGCACAACACAGGCTCTCAAGCTCTAGGGTGTTTCCTGACACCAAAGCCCAGAGTACTTACTCCTGAGCAAATTAATATGACTTGTGACTTATGAGCACATAACTTCTTAAGAAATTGCAAATATGTAGATCAGTTCTTCATTCTCTATTCATCTGCCAGACAGACCCAACCCTCTAGGTTTCTGAGATTTGATACAATCATAGCCTGAAGTGTAGTAATAGAAGATTGCAATAGTATCATAGACACTACCAGCCATGACTACACTCACCTTAATTTCAACAAACTGCTGTAATTAGTGATTTCCCTCATGGGGATGTTGTGAAATATATATAATTATCGTCTAACACAAAAGTTTGTGATCTCCAGAAGTGGTATCTAGGTAACTGAAAAGTGAAATATTTTCTTTGTAAAGGATATATTTCAAGGTATTTGGTGAAAGAGACTTGCTGTATCGATAACTTCTGGCCCACGCAGCTCGCAAGGAGCCTTTCAGCTCTCTGCTGTCCTTCCCAGGGGGGCAGTGATGCCATCCTCAAGCAGATGGGCAAAGCACATGCATGGGCTGTGTCCCTGTGTGGGCTGGCTCTTATCCCCACATTGCTTGGTAATGCTTGCATGCTCACAGATAAGATTCTAACTCCTTTTCCTCCTTTTGTTTGATACTCTTCTGCATTACCCCAAAAGCACAGAGAGGGAGTTCTCAATAAACATCAGGACCTGGAAACCTGCCCAAGTCTTGAGAAGGCATCTTAAGGAAGCAAGAGTTCAGTGTGTGCATATCTGCATTTCTTCTATCATGGGTTAGGACCTGTTTGTCTTGGTGGTGTTGGGAGCTTGATAAAACACACAAAGCCAAACTCTCACAGCCTACATCTTAATGAGATTCATTGTATTCTCTGTGTGTCTCTTAAAGCTCTTGTAATCATACCTTTGTGACAAACATGAAGTGTGTCTTGTTTAAAGCAGGCTTTTAATCCTGCTGGTTATAGAGAAGACCTTGAAAATATAATTTCTAAGACATGAAAATAAAGAAGACAAAAGAACTTAAATACTATTATTTTCTGAAAGCTCCTTTCATGTTTTCTATCAGGAAATATTATAAATCCTATGTTTGGGATCCTACCAACTTATCTAAAATTTGTATAAAGCTTTGAAAATAATTCCTAGTTAAGATTAGATTAACCTATACTCATACAAAATTGTGAATTACAGATCAATTCTTCCACAGTATTCAATTCCTTACATAGTGTTCAACAGAAAGGAAGGTTGCTTTATTGCTGGGATCACTCTCTGAGGCTGTTTTCACACACATTTAAGAAAGAACTGTCACAGAAAGTATTCCTTGCCTCCAGCATCTTATTTAAATCCCCAACCACCTATGCAGTGGGACAGCACAAATGTTTGCACAGACTTGGTAAACTGCATTGGGAAACAGATGAATGTGTAAAACAATCATTTCAATCAGACATCTGCGTATTTTAGTCTCACGTACTTTTTTCCTTTCTTTCATTTTTTTCTTCCTTTTTTTTTTTTTTTTTTTTTTTTCAGGAGCAGATGAAGAGTGTACAGACTAGGATTTTCACACAGAGTCATCACATACTATGAGATCATATTGGCCTTTTTTTTGTCTCTTTAGCAGATTCTCTACTGCTGGAGATTCTTGCCAGTCTGAATACCAAGAGAAGCTACTCTGCAACTTAAGACAGAGTAGAACAAACAATATGGCTAATTTTGTGATGAGATGTACTAAAATCTGTTTTGCATTGCTAATTGTGATTTTGGACTAATGTCCTTCCCATTTTCAAGCAATACATGGCTTTTCAGCATCTCCTTGCATACAGAAATTAGGCCTGGTCACCAGTAACTTTGCTGAATCATATTATTGCTGGTCAACAAAGAAATGCACTCTTCCTTTGTAGTTTTTTGGGTAGCTGTCCCTAGCATAGAATCTGTGATATGCAGCTTTAATTCTGTGGTTCTTTAAGTGGGAACAATGGATAGGTGTGCCTGTATCCCAGATTACTGTGGACTTAGCTGATAGGACAAGGAAAAGCACAAACAGCTGAAATGAATACTTAATGTTTGCTAAGTTGTTTGTTCAAAAATTATCTTCCACATACTTCCAAAAAAATTACCTTCCCTGTAAGAAGTTACACCTTGCCTACAGATCTTTTCCTGTCATTGGTGTACAGAACCAAAGTGAGCAGTGTTTTCTGCAGTACATGAGATGCAGACAGACAGCACAGTATTTAAAATCATTCTTAAAAGGCACCATATAGAACAAGTTATTTTAGAAGTATTTTTTACTGAAGATCCAAATAGTCAATAATTTAAAAAAGGCATAAACTAAAAATTATTGTCTGAAGGAATTCAAGACTATATCCTAATAGCATAAAGGACAGCATAATGCAAAATAGAAACCCCACACTAATTCTGAACTTTGCCTCAAGCCATCTCTGAGACAGATATTCTGCAGCTGGGAAAGTCACAATTGGCGTAAGGACTGCTAATGTAGTGGGTGCAGTTACTCAAACAGAACATAATTAAGTTTTCAGCTATAAAGCATATTCTTACAGGTTGATGGATCTCACACAGGAGTGTATATCAAAGATCCAGTTTTGTGGTATGAAGAGAGCTGTCATAATGAGGGTATTGCCAACATTTAGGTTGCCAGAAAGCCTTGTGTTCCATCTGAGCCTCTAGCTGAAGCAGATAGACCCCTCAATGTGAGCCTGATATTTCTGAGTCTGAAAAGATTTTCAGCCTGCCAGTGGCTGATTTCTTCCCAAGGGAAGATTTCTCGGGAGAATCTTTCTTTCAAGGACAGTTTCTGTAAATAACTTATGTTTCTCAAAATAAATCTGTACAGCTGTGCTGATTGTGTTTCTCTTGTTGCACCAATGGGACCAGAGAGGTGTTGTTCCTTTTACCAATCATGTTTAGTCTGTATCGGAACACCTTATAAAAGGTACTAAAAAGTAGACAATAAAGCCTGATTTTCTGCCTTTGGAATCAAGCATCTTTATTTCGTCTCCAACAGCGGCATCTGGTGCCCCGATCTGATAACACAACAGCGTAACGAGGTACCGTGCTTCCCCCACCTCGATTTAGCGAAGGGGATTTTTCTGTCCGGCGCGCGGACTTCTGCCTGCCCGCTCTCCTTTGCTGAGGAGGCGAATTCTGATCGCCGGAACACCTTTCCCAGGGAGCTGCAGGCACGATAACAGCTATGCTAGCTCCAGAGGATTCCCTAGTCCTGGATTTATGGGCGGACGTTTGCCAGCGCCGCGGAGTGGACATTCCTAGAGCCGATTTTGAGGCTCTCTATCTCTGGGGGAAAAGGCATGGTTTTTTTCCTACCGCTGAAAAATCGATGTCGAAAGACTATTGGCAGTCCCTGGGCGATGCCTTGTTCTTCCATTTGGTGTTTTCTGGAGACGCGGAGGTGGCCAGACTGTTTCTGCCTTGGAAAAAAATTATTACGATGCTTCAGAGCTATGGAGAGAACTCTAACTCCGACATCTCGACAGAGGAAGAGGTCTCGGAGCGCGCCTCAGAAGGAAGGGTGGAGTCTGATCCAGACGGTCCTCTGATGGATTTTGAGTCGCCAGAGACTGGGGCGGTCTTTGGACAGGGCTGCGCTTTTGGGGTTCTCTCTCCCGCCCGGCCCAATGCTATGTACTCGGCTGGCCTGTCCCTTTGGGAATCTAACCCACGGATGGGGAATTCGCCTCCCGTGCAGCAGGTAGCAGACGGCCGGGAGCAAGGCGGTGGGGTTGAGACTCTCGGAAGCCCTCTCCTCCCCTCTCAGCCGGGGCCGCTCTGCTCTGCTCTCGGGGAACTGCGGGTTGGAGGGGAACGATCCATTCTCTGTGCATTTCCCGCGGTGAAGGGGAATGGAAAGCCGGCGGCTGGATCTCCGCCGCCGGCGGCAGACGGACCTCAGGGGTCGGTCTCTGTGGTCTTTGCGAACTGTGCGGTTCCTGCGATGGTCCCTGTTAGTGCCGCGGACCCATCTCCAGTGCCCCGCAAAGGGAGGAGATCGGCCCCTGTTCCCAGGCCGACCCTTGGTCCGGCGGCGGCCGCTGTCCGAGCGGCGGGGTGCTCCGCGCCTGTTGCGCAGCCGATCACCGCCGGCGGGGGGGCTGCTGGAGTCCCCGCCAGCCCCGCACCCCGCTATGCGGAGAATTCCGCAAATTCGGCTGTGCAGCCGGCAGGCGAGCCGGCAGCCGGAGGCTCTGTCGACCTGCGGCCGGACCCAGTCCCCTCGGGGGGCTGCGCCGCTCCTGTGCGGGCCGGGCCCCCAGTGCGCCCCAGCTCCCCACCCTGCCCTGCGCCCTCACATCCCGCGGGCGGGGCCGGTCCTTTGCCGGGACCGCTTCTCCCCGAGGCTCCCTCCTCCATCGCGGCGGCGGGCACGGGCGACACGGCAGGTGCCGGGGCCCTCCTGGCCACACCTTCTCTCCCTGCAGCACCGGGCGTGGGTGACGGCGATCCTCTGCCGCCCCAGCCCTCCCGAGAGCCGGATTTGGATGCGCTGCTTGGGTCCGAGTCTGCTGTGGGCTCTGTACTGCAGGCGTCTGCAGACCCTGCCATGGATGGCCCGGCTCCTGCTGCTGTGGCCGAGGCGCCCAACTCCCCACCCCACGCTGGTCCCGGGGCAGCTACGTCCGCTGTCCCTCCTGTATTCACCTTTGGGTCTCGCGGTGACACAGCCATCCTGGGGGAAGTGTCTACTCGGAGCAAGGGACATCGAGCTGGTCCTTATTCAAGTGGCCATTGGACACTCCCACCGTGCCAGGTCACGGTTTTTCCCAGGGACCCCAGGAGCTTTTGGGACTAAGTCCAAACCAAGCCTTTGCAGATGGGGGAATGTGACCTGCTGGACCATTTCATGGGGTCTGGAGGTGGTCTCCCTAGCTCTGCAGATGCTGGAGGGGATATGGTACCTGGTACAGTGGATGTGAGCCCCGACCACTTGTCTGTCCCTGCTCCTGTGACGTCTATGGGGCTGGATCAAAGGGATATTGTCACCTTGCAAGGAGGTCTCCGGGCTTTCCCTGTGCTTAAGGCGTATCCTCAATTGGTACAGCCTAACACGCATCAGATTATATCCTTCAAAGCTGTGTTGGACGTTACAGACAAGGTGGCTAGACATGGTCTAGGTTCTCCAGAGGTGATGCAGATGGTTGGAGACATCAACTCTGAGCCACTGCTACCACATGACATTAGGTACCTGGCTCAGGTGTTGTTTCAGCCTGTCCAGCTTGAAGTCTTTGAAGCCATTTGGAGGAAGCTAGCTGTGAAAGTAGCTGCACACAATAGTCAATTGTCTCATCAAGACCCCAGGTATGGGGTTGGATGTGATCTATTGACAGGTGTAGGCAATTTTGCCAGCCCCGATTTTCAGGCTACCTTTGACCCTCATGTGCTGGACCAGTGCCAGAAAACAGGCATGGCGGCACTGGTGGAAATCATAGGGGTAGCTGCTCTAAGACAGAGGTTTGTTGCTATAGTGCAAGGCACTGAAGAACCTTATTTGCACTTTTTTGAGAAACTCTCTGCATCCTTGGAGAAGCAGGTTGAAAATGTCGAGTTGAGAGAACTACTGCTCAAAGAGCTTGCAATAAGCAATGCCAATGATGAGTGCAGGAGGTTGATTGAGGCCCTCCCCGGGGATCCTTCCTTACCAGACATGGTCCAGGCTTGTGCTAATATAGGCACCACAGATTGTAAGACGTCTGCCTTGGCTACTGCTCTACCATCATCCTCGAAAGGGCCAAAGGGCAAGCAGCAGAAACAGGTGAATGCACAAGCCACCAAAAAGCAGGGAAAACAGAAACAGAAAGGGAAAACTCCCTCGTTTCTGTGCACTTGGTGTGGAAAGCCAAGCCACTATGCAGAAGCTTGCACAGCAAAGCTAGATGCTAAGGGCCAGCCTTTGCCACTTTTGGGAAACACGAAGCTGAGTGCTTTGGGGAAACACACGCAGACACAAGCACTTCCCCAGGGTCCCGCTGCCGATGCAGGTCTGCTCAGCTGGCTTATGGCCAGCACCCGTGGCTCAGCCGGACTTGATGTCTGCACGGCAGCAACAGTAGTCTTAGACTCTTGCAAAGTGCACAAAGTTCCCCTGGATGCCTTTGGACCCTTGGGGGAGGGGAAAAGTGCCCTCCTCATAGGGAGGTCTAGTGCCACCCTTCAGGGTATCATTGTGCATGTGGGACTTATCGATGCTGACTATATGGGACAGCTTTATGCTATGGTTTCCACCCTCACCCCCCCGTCACTATCCCTGAGAAAACGCACATTGCTCAACTTGTGCCTTTTAAGTCTTCCGTTTCCAGGGCTGCGGATCGGTGTCAAGGGGATGGCTGCTTTGGGTCAACCGGAGCACCTCAGGTGCACTGGACTGCAACCCTGACTGACAAAAGGCCTGAGATGTGATGTACCCTGTGCCTCCCTGGGGCCACCCCACTGGAGATCCATCTGCAAGGTCCGATTGACACGGGCACTGATGCAACCATCCTGTCCTCCTCTGCGTGGCCTCCTCAGTGGCCTCTGGATCCCGTGGAGTCGCCTGTCACAGGGTTGGGTGGAACAGCACAATGCTTCATCAGCCAGCAGCCCGTGCTGATCATAAACTCGGAGGGACAATCGGCTATGATTCGGGTTTATGTTACCACAGCTATGGCTAACCTCTAGGGGCAGGATGTACAGGCAGCTTGTGGGTACGGATCCGGACAGATTTTTGATGGGGGCCACTGTGACGAAGGGTGCACCACGTCCTATGCCTCCTTTATGGGGGTTCATGGACAAACCCATCTGGGAAAAATCAGTGGCCCCTCCAGGAAGAAAAAGTAGTCGCCCTTTGAGATTTTGTTCAAGAGCAAGGTACAAGCTATGCCAATCTGCCAGGTTCCATGGCAGAAGGTAATGCCAGGGCTGACAAGTTGGCTAACTCTGCATGGGCAGCACCTCAGCCTGATGTACTCATGCAAGCTGAGGCATCGCATTAATTTTTTCATCAAAATGCACATACATTGCAAAAGTTGTTTCAGTTGACCCCAACTGAGGCTAGTGACATTGTCAATTCCTGTGATGACTGTCACGTGCTTGCTCCACCTTTACTGGCAGGCATAAACGCTAGAGGTCTCAAGGCCTTGGAGATTTGGCAAACGGATATCACCCAAATCGCTGAACTTGGCAGGGTCAAGTATGTGCTTGTGTCTATTGACACTTTCTCCTCTGCAATGTGGGCTTCTGCTCACACTGGAGAAAAAACTCACAATGTCATTGCCCATTGGAGGAAGGTCTTTGTCGTGCTAGGGGTACCCTCTACTGTGAAAACCAATAATGTCCCTTCTTACGCCTCACAGAAAGTGCGGCAGTTCATGCAGTTGTGGGGTGTCTCACACAAATTTGGCATTCTGCATTCTCCAGCTGGCCAAGCCATTGTTGAACTCGCTCATGGTACTTTGAAGTGGGTTCTTGAAAAACAAAAACGGGGAATGCAGTGTGAAACCCCGCAAAGTCGATTGGCAAAGGCTTTGTATACGGTCAATCACCTTATGGTGTTGCAGAATTCAAATAACCCAGTCATCTTGAACCATCACCTTCCTTTATAGGCTTCAGGAGAGACACAACAGCCCCAAGTGAAGGTTTGGGTGCAAAATTTAACCACCAAGCAGTGGGAAGGCCCATTTGAACTTCTTGCTTTGGGTCGTGGGTATGCATGTGTATCCACAGATACTGGGGTGCAATGGATACCTACAACCTGACCTGCAATCACAAAGGCAGAACCAAGCCAACAGGAAAACCACAGGCTGTGACCAGAATGAAGGTCATCAAGTAGAGGAACCTTTGAGTGATGACACAGATGCAGAAGATGCGAGTGATCACTCGGATGGTCCCTCTACAATCAGACATTGAATATCCTGCTCCTTTTTTCTTTTTTTTTCTTTTTTTTTTTTCCCAGAAAAAAGGGTGAGATATGAGCCTGATATTTCTGAGTTTGAAAAGGTTTTCAGCCTGCCAGTGGCTGATTTCTTCCCAAGGGAAGATTTGTCAGGAGAGTCTTTCTTTCAAGAACAATTTCTGTAAATAACTTATGTTTCTCAAAAAAAATCTGTACAGCTGTGCTGATTGTGTTTCTCTTGTTCCAGTGGGACCAGAGAGGTGTTGTTCCCTTTTACTAATCATGTTAAGTCTGTATTGGAACACCTTATAAAAGGTACTAAAAAGTAGACAATAAAGCCTTCTGATCTTCTTCTGCCTTTGAACTGGAGTCAAGCATCTTTGTTTCATGCCCAACAGTGACACCTCAGTTTAATGTTAAATGAAAATGCAATGTAGTTACATTAAAGTTTATGAAGTGTATCTCTTAAGTTCAAGTTTAATAGGGCAACAATTCAGATAACAAGCTACAGTGCTGTTTCAGCAAGGCATGTATGCACATGCTAAAACTTACAGATTTCTGTCGGCTTTGAGGGAGAGAAAAGAGGTAGGCATGTAGTTAAAATTGTGTTTTAACAGCTTGCTGCATCATAGCCCAGCAGCCCTTCCATTTTCCCCAAGCTTAGAGTTCTTTTTTTTTTTTTTGTGCCAAAAGTGAGAGGTGCTCTGTCTCCAGTTATGTCTCTTTATCCTTTATGCAGGTCTCTAGAATCTGATATTGGGGTGCTCAGTGGAGCATTGTTGCAAAGGTAGGGTCATAGAAAGTTCCCCTCTTTCACAGTCTTAATGCAGAAAAGTCAAGAAAACACTTGGTAAAGGTGGCTTGCTCCTATCACTTGATATTTTAGAGTCTTAGACTGTAGGTTCTATTTCTTTGGGGTTTTTTTTCTTGCTTAGTGTCTGACATAACACCAGTCCTCTTTCACTGCTGCTTTCAGCTGCTTCTGTGGCACAGAAAAAGAATTGCTGAGACCTGGGGTAGAGACTGTCCTCCTAATTCTGGTGCAGCAGACCATGACAAATGGGTAATTGGAAGTGGAAATGTGTTAATTTGCTATTGCACAATTCATCATAATTTGTCTATCTCAAGTTTAATTTTACATTGTTGTGCAGTTTATTGATGTTCTTCCAATCTGAAGCTCTCAACATTAGTTTTGTGGGTTGTCTTTATCTACGGTGCCAACCTGAGATGCTTATTGTTCTTGTGGGTGTGAAGAGTGGCTGCCTGATGCTCTCAGTGAGATTGGCAACAAAGTGAGAAAAGTGGGATCCTCAACAAAAATGTAGAAGATATCACTAATCACTTATAATCCTGCCAAAATCTACTGAAGGACTGCAGTAAGGCAGTACTCTACCTACATTAACTTTAGAGAATTACACAGGGAATCTATAAGGCTGAGCAACTCTCACACAGGTCAAGACTTTATAAAATTTCATCAGCATAGTAATGAGCCAGTGAATCAGATTTAAACTGCACATTCAAATATTCAGTGTTAACTGTGAAAAAATTCTGCTGTTAAAGTAAACAAACACAGGATTCTATTTGTTTTGCTTTTTCTTCCCTTTCTGTCTTTCAGCAGAATGTGCAATAAACATTCTAGACACTGTTTTTGGAAATAGTGCTGTGTCACTCTAAGACTCTGAGGAATAAATTAGTTAAACCATTGATAATACTAAATAGCAAGGGATACTGCAGAGACAGCAGATGGAAAGAAAATACTGAAGTAATTATTGTTGGGAAGAGATTAAACTCTAGAACCTGTTTGGCTATAGGGAAGACAAACTAAGAGTGGTTTTCAAATAATGTATTTTGCACTGCAGGAGCAAAAATGTTCAGCATAGAAATCAGTAAATAAAATTCTCAAACACAGAGGAACTGGAGTGGGATGAAAGATATGTTCTCTTGCAAAATAGATTCATTCACTAGAGAAAAGTATGAATTCTAATACTGTAAGGTGAAATCCCAAAGGAATCCTGTGATCATAAACAGGGTTAAGTACACTACATATGACCTGCATGTACTTAGGCAAATTGGTCTGGAATTAAGTCAGAAGAGGGGAAGCACAGTTAAGTCACGAGAAACTGATGCAGAGCTGGCCACTGAGTAATGTGAAAACGGGAATATCTTTGATTTAAGGCAAATTAAGTATTTTCTCATTCAACCTTCTGCTGTTTTGATGATTTTCAATCCTTCTCTTTTTAGGAGCTCAGGGGTTATTCAAACCGCAGTAACCTCTCCAAAAAATTTTCATTCAAAGAGGCATCAGGACAAGGCCAAATAAAAAAGAAGAATCAAAATCCAGTAATGATAGCTGAGTTTGAGACTCACACTTTACTCTGTTTCAGACTTATTGAGCAGGACCTGTATACTCAGAAAAACAATCTAATTGTCGTCTCTGGTTTTAATCATATAAGGAAAAACCTTTCTCTCCTGTATATCTGTTAGTGGCTGAACATCTTCAGGCAAGTGATCAGAGAGTGCCTTTTTTTTTCTTTTTCTGTTCACAGTACTCAGTGGAATCAGTTGTTGCCAAACTAAAGTCCTGGGTAGACTTCTTCAGCCATGGTACAGGATGTCTACTAGTTAGATATGGGGCTCTGAGTTTACAATCTTTTTTTAGACCATGGAAAAACTCTGGGGGTGGCAGTTCATCTCAGATAAGCACTTTTGAGTGGTAGCTAACCAGATCTATTTCAACTTCCAATTTTTCTTTCTTAGTAAAGCAAACAAAGAGTGATGAACGCAGACATAGACACCAAAACTTTAGGCAAGGCTTCTTTGCGTTAATCATGCTTATGTTCAATTGTTTGCCATTGGTTATTTCCAGGGGTTCTCTCCAAGTTATAGGTGCTATACATAAATGAAAACCACAGCCTGTGCCAGAAACAGCTTACATCTGGAAAGCAGCTAAGTCAAATCAGCTCACACACACAATAAAAGGTCAAATCAATTCACATACACATTAAAGCTGTAACAACTGAGCTTCAAACAACTGGTTAAATTATACTCACTTGTTATTTATGAAGATGACATACCTATTGAGATAAATATAGTGCATAAATAACCATGGATCATATAATGAAACAAATCCATTTAAGATCTTATTCAGGTATATAAAAATACCTTAGAATTTAAATGAGTTATGGTAAACACAATATTAATTTTCTGGATTAAACTGGCTTGATGTAATTATTTTTTCCATTGCCTATTTAAAATTATTTATTTTTAAAATGCTTTGCTTTGAAGTCCATCTCTCTATTTACTAAAGGACTAAAGAGTAAATAACAGAAAGCAAAAGGAATATAGTTGGAAAAAATCAAAATAGCCTGCAGAGGCTGCATCAGCAGCTCACAAGAGAAGGCTTCTCCAACCAGTCCTGTGGGAAAGCCTACCTTCCTAATCACACAGTTGATTAGGTAGGTGTTCAGTCTTTTGTTGCCACACTTGTTGCTAGTTCCACCTCATTTTCATGTCAGTAGTTTCTTTCTGGCAGACCTGGTCCTGCCTTTTCCTGCTGGCAAAGCTGATATCCCAGGGGGAAGATAATTTCTAGCTTCTTTTTCAAGCTGTGAGGATTCTAGACCCTCTGAGATGATGTCAGCAATGACAGTTGCACCTCTTCAATGAAACAGAACCCACAAAAACAGGGAACCAGAACATTATTCTTCTGCTGATGTTAACAGAAATCCTTACCCCTCTTTGACTTTCTGAGTCACTGCAGAGAGAGCACTGCCAATTTTACCTCCTGGTTCTCTTCTTGCACTGGTTCTTTATTTCTTTACATGAAAATAATAGCAGGTGGGCTGGTTTTGGCCAGGATGGAGGTAATTTTCTTAATAGTAGCTCCTGTGGGGCTGTGTTTTGCATTTGTGCTGCAAACAGTGTTGATAGCACAGGGATATTTTTCCTGCTCGGCAGTGCTTGAACAGAGTCAAGGCTTTTTCTTCTCCTCACCCTGGCAGGGAGGAGGCTGGGGGTGCGCAAGGACTTGAGATGGGTCACAGCTGGGACAGCTGACCCCAGCTGGCCACAGGGACATCCCACACCATACGGTTTCATGCTTCGGGATGTATAGATGGGTGGAACTAAAAAACAAAGGGGGGGACACTCAGAGTGGTGGCATTTGTCCTCCCAAGTCACTGTTATGTGTGATGGAGCCCACCTTCCCTGGAGATGACTGAACACCTGTCTCTCCATGCGAAGCAGTGAATTAACTCCTTGTTTTGTTTTGCATGGCCTTTGCTTTCCTTATTAAACTGTCTTTGTCTCAACCCAAGAGTTTTTTCACTTGTACCCTTCTGATTCTCTTCTCCATCCCACTGTGGAAGGGACAAGTGGCAGGGTCAGGCTGAGCTGCTGGCTAGGGTTAAACCATGACACTGGAAAAGATAAATGACAATATGTTATTTATTGACAATGAAAACATTGCTGGAAAACATTCATTCTGCTGAGTGTTTGGAATTTTTGATGGATTAAGAACTTTTCTCAGTCTTACCCTGGCAATGGGAGAAATCTGGGGCTGGCATTAATCTGGCAGTAAGGTGAGGTACAGCAGCACAGAATAATCACATAATATGTGACAGTTCCTCTGTGACCTTGGCTTTTCCCCAGCAGCACGAAACTGCTATGAGTGACTTTGCCACTGCCTTGGGCTTAATACCACTAGAGGTCATGCGATGTACTTAGCATCTAAGCCGCTTTTGGAAAATGCTGTAATACCCACATCTAGTAGATGTATTTGTACTGACATTATCTGCAGACACTGCTCTGGCCTCTAGATGTCCCAGCTTTGTATGCAGGTGGTAACTACACCACAACAGTTCACCCCATCTATTCTACTGCCCACACCTGGAATTTATCTCAACTGGCACACAACAGGGAAAGCATGAGGAACTGGGAATATGCAAATAATTTTAACATGAAAAACCTTCTTTATAGAATGAAGTATCCTATTTACTAAAATAAGGAATAAACAGGTAAGGACAGTGAGGTATAACATTGAATCCTTCCTTAAAGTACTGTAGGTGGTGTCTGTTCCTACAATACCAATTATGGCTGACCTGACTGTTGTGATGCAGAGTCCATTAACAATCTGTCTTGGATGTTTCCTATCTTGGGGTTACAGCCTGCAATTATATTGATTGCACCTCAAGGCAGCTGACAACTACTCTCTGTCTTTTGATTTCAGCCCTTTGTATCTTTCTCCTCTTTGCATTTGGCCAGCAGCCTAGCAATCAACCAAATAAAAAACACCCCTATCTGCATCATCCACATGAAAGCTCCATGTCCAATAAGCACGTTTTAGGGGAGTTGCCAGACTTCTCATTCTGTCACAACGTGGCCCAGATCCTTTACCAAAATTTTCCAATAGATGCAGAACTGTGGTGAGAGGGTTCAACTGTTGGAGCCAGCATGTTTCCCTTTAGAGCTTTCTGTTGGTATTAGCCAGGGTCCGCCAGAAGTTACAATTTGCCTAACAGCGCTGGCTGCATCAGCCCAAACATTCTTGGAAAAGAGCAACCAGATCCCAGTACTGGCATCGCCTGGTCTTGTTTTGAACTTATGTCTAATCTTTCTGCTAGGCAGCCACTTCTGCCTCCCTGACTCAGGGTTCTCCCAAATTGTGTGTGAACTCAAAATGAGCCAGTATTAGTCAATCAGTTTTTTAGTTTCCACAGTAATAAAAATTTACAATGAAATTTGTTTTGAAGCACCACTCTCAGACTTTTTCCAGTATGGAAAACTCTAATCTAATCTCATTTTACCATCTATCAGTAATTTTGTCAAAGTCTGTAAGTATCTGAAGGGAAATTGTGAAGAAGACGGAGCCAGGCTGTGGGCAGCAACAGGACCAGAGGAAATGGATACTAACAGAAAGACAGAAGGTTCCCTCTGACCATCAGAACACAGTTTCTACTCTGAAGGTGACTGAGCACTAGTACAGGTTGCCTAGAGAGGTTGGAATTGTTTAAAGGCTGTATGGACATGATCCTGGCCAAACAGCTGTAAGTGTCTTTACTTAAGCAGGGGGTTGGGCAAGATGGACTACAGGTATCCCCTCCAACCTCAGCCATCCTATACTTTCTGGCTGGTTAGCTGACGTTCTGTCTCTCCCTTAGTAAGTTATTTCTCATTTGTGCAGAAAATTGCTTTGATTATATGACTTGGTATAGTTATATAATATATTAATATACTGTTAATAACTCTGCTCTTTCAGCAGAAATAGAACCTATGTCAGCCAAGTTATACCTTCTTACTTCTAGTTATACCTCAAACCTTTAGGCTTCTTTCAAAGCTGCAGAGCAGTTGTTGTCCACCATGGTGGGAGTAATTTATCCATGGGTGTTTGTCCTGGGGTGACTTTATGATACTGGTATCCCCAATCGTCTGGTTTATGTTATATATTAAGTTCTGCACCTTTAAGACTGGCTTTGGGAGCAAGAGAGGGGGAAGAAGAAGCGCGCAGTTTGTGTTAAGGAAAAACATCACTCCCACACATCCCGCTCCTGGACTGTGGTGTCTGCAGCACGGAGAGACAGCGGGACAGAGCTTCTCTCTGGCTTTTAGTTAGTTTTAGCTAGCTGAGGCAGAGGAGTTCCCTGGACCTTTGTTTGGTTTTTTTTCCCAATTTTCTTGGATCTGTGCAAGCCTGCTCTGGACTGAACACCCAGCCAAACCCCGGGAGCTCACGCCTGTGGCCCACTGGGGCCTGGGCCTCGGCACTTTCCAGCGCCGGAGGGACTGATAAGAACCTGAGCGAGCTGAGCTACACCACATGAAAAGGACTTTTCTTCCTAGACTTGCCATCCCATCGAACAGCAAGAGGTTTTATTATTTAATATTACTCAATTTCTGTTAAATAAACAGCTTTTTCCACTTCTCTCTAAGGAATTTTTTTTCTTTTCCCGGACCAGTTAGTAGGGAGGGGCATTTCCCTGGGGAAATCCCCATTTGGAGTTTTCCTTCCTAATTTGCCCTAAACTAAAACAGTGTTTTAGGATCTCATATTTCTAGGAAAACTTGTTTTGCTGTAGGAGACACTAGAAGTTTTCTGTGTAATCACTTCTTTCCAGAACAAGTGCAAAAAATAAGCACCTTCAGACATAACTTCTCAAGACAGATCTAACCTTTTTCTGTCCAAAGTCTCACCACGCCTCTGGGCTGCCTAATTCAGAGGAAGCCAAGACACTTAAGATAACTTTACTGACTAAGATTCATTTTCTAGCCTGTGCAATGCCTACAGACATATATTTTGAGCATAGTCAAGATTTAATGAAGCATGATTTTGACTTTGTTATAAATGCAAAGGCAGATTTGGGTTAAATAAAAACAATTTATTATAAAACAATTTTTATAAAAAAAATAAACAATGAGGGAAAACCACAATAAAACAAACAACGCAGCGCTGGGTGGACAGGGGTCTATACCCAAAGGTATAGGTGTTCCCAAATCCACGAAGGAGGGTAAACTGTCCGGGGTTTTTATAGGGATTTTTAGCCTTGAGGCCAAATTCCAGGCAGGCACCATTCATCAACAGTCCTTGATTGTTGGATGAATTGATTTCCTGGCGTTGGAGAATAGAGTCGAATGGACGTCCGGACCGAGTCTCCTCATATGTAAAGAAGTTCTGAGTGGCTCTTGATTTCATTGTGGTTCAGGCCATCCGGATGGGATGGCTGGATCCGGGTTGGAGCCGATGGATATTTCGGCTGGATTTTTCTTTTTGTTTACCTGATGGCTTCCCCCAACGGTAGCCTGCAAGGCGGGGTGTTCAGGTCCGGTGATGAATATCTCGTCGGAGCCTCTCCGTTTTGGCTTGATGTTTCGTGTCCTGTCTATTCTTCCCCGTTGATGGTCACCGAGCCTGTCCTTGTCAGTTTGAGGAGTTTTTTTTCCTGTCAGCTTGATGGGCCGTGTCCTGTCTATTCTTTTTGTTGATGGGCGCCGGCTAGGATCGTTATCCTTTGAGTGGGAATTCGTGGCTAGATCTGGGAAGGGCTTGTGTGTCATACTGTACTTTATATTTTATATCATTATTGTTATATACATTTATTTAGATTTCTACGAATTTTTACAAGTTCATTTCTCACAGTCCCCCGCCTAATAATTCATTACATTAAAAATTCGTGTTATTTCATCCAATTCTGCAGGGGAGGACTATAATTTTTTTTTTACTCACATTCATTTTCTTCTCAGTCCGTTAACGAATTCTCACTATATGCTTGTGCCAGGTTATATTTATTTTCAAAATTCTTTAAGGCTTTAATCACATTTTCGTTTTCTTTTTCCTCCTCTAATTTCATTAGTTTAGAGAGAGGAGTAGGTCTCCCTTGTGCTTTCTCAGGATCGATTGGAAGTGTGGCAATCTGCATTCCTTGCACAACAGAGTGAATTAGTCTGATGAAGCAAGGAATTAAGCAGGGAAGGAAAATGATTCCGGCAACTGAACAAGTGATGAAAAATACTAGCTTCTTCCAGCAAGCCCCTTGCCCGAATATCTGGTCCCACCAGGAGGCTTGTAGGATTGAATTCCATTTTTGGACTGGCACATGAGCTACTTTTTTAATTTCAGCAGCCAATCCTTTTATTGTTTCTCCGTAATCGTCTATTTCCATACAACACTCGGATTCGTTGTATCTGCCACACACTCCTCCCTCCTCGGCTAGCAAATAATCGAGAGCTAGTCTGTTTTGGTACACAAAAGCTCTCATTTGTGAATGTTGTTTGGCTAGGAGTTCTAGGGCTTCTGAAGTGTGGTTAGAAACTATCTCTACCACCGCTTGTAATCTGATAAGTCTGTTGAGGAGATAAATGGGGGTTCTGTACCCCCAGCTGCCATCGTTTGCCTAAGTAGCGGGCCCGTAATATTGAATGATCCTTTTGGCAGGTCATTCTTCCTCGTTCTACTTCTGGTTGCCTCCCGCTATTGGTAGTTTCCGTTTTAATTCCCTCCTTTGTCTGTTTAATGTCTCAAAGAGAGGGGCTCAATGATTTACTCTCTGTTTTAGGTAGAGTAAAGAAAAAGGGCCGAATTATTCCAAGTGTGCAGGATCCTTTCCATTTTCTGGGTAGCTCGCTGTATGCCTTTTTCCACATATCCAATATATACTATCAGGAGCTTCCCAACCCTTGTTCAACTTTGCCGGATCATCCCAATATTCCTTCAATCCTATTAGCTCATGGAAGGGATTGGCCCCAGAGTTTTTGTACCAGCAAAGTTCAATTATTTCCATCCATTCACAGTTATTCCCCCGGGAGCGACTCCAATAGCCCGCGGGTGGTTCAGGTTGCCAGGTTTTTGTTTTGCTTTCCGAATTCACCGTGAGTGTGCTTACACACGGGGTATAGCCTACTAAATCAGTGAATTCTTTTCCCTCTGGTCTTTGTTTTGTTTTTGATATTTTAGAGCCTTCTCATTTTTAGAAGTTGCTCTGGGGTTAGTTCCTCTCCCTTCCAAGGCTATCTTTCAGCTGATTTTAAACTGCCACAGATCCAACAGTTAGATAGACCTAATTCTGTGGCTATTTCTTGCATTAGATCTATGAAAAGATTCTGGTTGGGGTTTGGCAACCCCCAATTGCTGTATTGTTTCTCTAATTGCTCATAATGTTCACTAAGAGAGTTAAGCCTCTCCTGTTCTAGCCTCTTTTTCCGAACTTCCGCTTCTTGCCTCTTTAACTCTAGGGTTAGTTGTTTTATTTTGTTTTCAGGGTCCACCCCTTCCTCATCCCTGGAGAAGCAGAATACTTGGTTGAATTGCAAACATACCCGGTCATCACTACTTTTTAACAAATCAAGGATTATCGGTTCATTATTAAAAAAAAGCCTTTTCTTCATGTTTTAAATTTCTACCTTCCCAATATACCTTCCCTCTCATGGTACACATTTTCAAATTCGCTTTATTGTAACATAAAGGGTTAACCGCATAATATGCCAAAAAGGTGGATTGTCTTTTCCCCCCTATCTAGACCGTTTTGTTACATTGACTGCAGATTGGAATTGGGGGAATCATTCCCACTTCTCTCCTATACCTGAAATGGGAAGTTTCAGTCTTTCTTTTCATAGGAGTTTTAGACTGCCCGTTCTTAAGCCTTGCCCCTGAGTGGTAACACTAGACCTTCCCCTTTAATTCACAAAGATTATACTGAGTGCTGTTAGACAAACAACGTTCCGGAGGACAGTAGTTAACTATTCGTCTGGTATCTGTGGCAGTTTGACACTGCTCACACTTCCCCAGGAGACGCTCCCCCGGAGGTACTTCAGGAATCATTCTCTCGGCTAAGCACACGGCTAGACTCAGGACAGTCAGGATTCCCCACCGGTGTATCCCTCTGCCTTGCCCTTCGCCCGTATAGAAATATACGGCGGGGATTACCATCTTCTCGGCAGCAAGGATATTCTTCAGGGGCCCTTGTAGTCCTAATGGCGTACTTTCTCTTGAAAGCAGCCCACCGAGACGACTTAATTGTGTCTGTCCTGCTCGGTACCTTGACTGTCTTTTGGCACTCAATTTTTAAAGTTTTTGCTTTGGAGTCTAGTTTACCTCTAATCCCCTTTTGAAAAAGCAGGTACCACTCAGGAGAGTCAAGTTCTAAAAACCCCGCCCGGGTGACAAGTATTAAGAAACGGCTAGTCAGCTCCTGTTCTTTAGTCAGACAATTGGTACACAGTCTCTTAGGTTTGTACTCTCCCCAACAGTGGGTTACTCAAATTTGTTTACAACAAGCACATTTAAAATGTATAAATGGAAAACAATCACAGTTTGCGTTGATGTAACTTATCTGGTCTGCAGCTCTACGATTTTAGAACAATCATGTACTAATTTTTCTGAATAGAAACTGAGCAGGATTTTTGTGCAGTGGTTTTCAATTCTAAACTGGGTGAGCTGATTAAGATGGCTTCATATTTTAGAAGCCTGGAATCAGTCAGCCACTTCTCTGCTTTTTGCTGCAATATGTTTTTCACATCGTGGGGAGTGTAAACTACCAGGGGAGGAAAAGTTATTTTCCTTGCTTCTCTTATTAACAGAGCCACTGTTACAATTGCTGGTAAACACGTAGGCCAACCCCGACTGACTGGATCTAAGATCTTTGAAGCCTATAGGCTTTCTTTTGTCTGCCCATTCCTGAGTCAGGACTCCCTGTGTTGTTTGTTTACTCACATTCACAAACAACTGGAATTCTTTATTCGTATCTGGTAGAGTTAGTACCGGGGCAGTCATAAGAACAGTTTTTAATTTCTGGAAATTAGACTCATCCTGTTCAGTCTACTTCAGCCTGTCAGTGTTTAATCTTTCATACAAAAACTTCACTTTTTCACTGAAACCCTCAATCCACTGCCTGCAATATCCCAAGAGCCCTAGAATTTGTCTAATTTGCCTTTTTGTTTTTGGTGCAGGCAATGCAAGGATGTCTGCTACCCTCTCCGGGTCTAATTTTTTCCTTGAGATATCCAATGTCTGAGGTATTTTATTTTTTATTTCAGGCTCTGTGAATTGCAGCTTGGATTTTGATACTTTCAAACTTTTCTTTCTTAGAAAGTTTAACAAGGCAATCGTGCTTTTCTTCACACTCTCTTCAGTCGGTCCAGCTATTAGCAAGTCATCTACATACTGTGAAAGCTTTGTCCTGTCCTCAAGAGCAAATTGGGTTAACATTTGTTCTAAAGCTTGTCCGAAAAGGTTCGGAGACTCTACAAACTCCTGGGGGAGGACCGTCCACCTTAGCTGTTGCTTACGGTTTGTATCTGGGTCCTCCCACTGAAATGCAAAATAATCTCTACTCCTTTCATCCAGAGGGCAAGTCTAAAAAGCATCTTTCAAATTAATCACACTATACCACACATCTTCTGGTGTGAGTCTATTTAGTAAAGTATAGGGGTTGGCCACCACCGGGAATCTAGTCCGGGTCCTAGCGTTTACCGCTCGTAGGTCCTGGATTAATCGGACGCTATCATCCGTCTTTTTTTACAGCCAGGATGGGGGTGTTGTGTTGAGACATGCAAGGCTCTAAAGTACCCTCGTTTAGGAGGTCATCAATTATTTGTTTCAACTCCCTTCTCTCTTTGAATGCTATACTTCAGGGTTTATTTTCTCTTCATTTTTAGGAGTCAACTTAAATATTTTCACCACTAATTCAGAATTTTTAATCAAGATATTAATTCTTAAAGCAACAATCATGTCCCTTCCCAGTAAATTGTAATCTGCTTCTTCTACTAATAGCAAATTCCCTAAGCAAATTTTATTTTCAGATTCTATTTCCACATCTTTTATTATAGGTACTTCAAAGGGGTCTCCCTTTGCACCGATTACAAAAACTTTTTCTCTGCTAGCCACACATCCGTATGGCAATTTCTGCAGGGTACTTTTCTCTGCCCCAGTATCTACAAGAAAACTTACTTCTTGTCGTTAGGGGCCCACTTTTAATTTTATCAAGGGCTTCTTGGATGTTCTGGTCTCTAAATTAAAGAGCCCCTGACACTCTTAATCCTCTTGAAAAATTTTCTCATCTTTTATTCTTTGTTTACAATTCCGCTGAACGTGTCCTACCTTTTTACAGTAGTAGCATTCCGGGGGCTCTCTCCGTGGGGCCGGGGCTGCCCAGTGAGAACCCCGACTTTTTCCGGGTAGTGTTTTAAACTTACCCTGCATCTGTTCTTGTTTCTGGATCTCTTTTACTGCAGTTACTAAAACCTTAGCCTGCAATTTCTGCTTCTCATCTTCTCTCCTCATGTATACTTTTTTGAGCTTCCCTTAGGAGCTCCTGGAGGCTTTTATCTTGCCACTCCTCGATCTTTTCTAATTTTCTCCTAATGTCCTCCCAAGATTTAGCAACGAATTGTGTTTTTTAACAGAACCTCCCCCACAGGAGAGTTCGGGTCAGTCTCAGAGTAAATCTGTAAACTTCGCCGTAATCTCTCGATCTATTCAGTGGGTGGTTCTTTTTTTCCTTGACACTCTCTAAAAACTTTGCTAATATTCTGGCCCCTAGGGACCGCTTCTCTTATACCTTGTACAATCATGCTCCTTAAATCCATCATGTTCCGTCTGCCTTCCTCCGTCTGTGCATTCCAGCTCGGGCTTGCGCTAGGCCATTTCTGGTTACCTGGCGTCCCCTGTGGATTGCGTCTGTCCCAGTCTCTGATCCCGGCTTGTTTAATCATTTCCCTTTCTTCCGGATTAAACAGTGATCTCAGGATTGCCATAAGATCGTCAAAGGTATAAATGCTACTCCCTAAAAATTCATCTAACCTCTCAGCCACTCCGAGAGGGTCATCTAACAACCGCCCCATCTCTTTTTTTAAATGCTCTTACATCTCCAGAGTTAAGGGGGACATTCACAAAACCGATCACTCCCGGGGCCGTCGGTACTTCCCTAAGAGGGAACAACCGGTGCCCCTCTTCACTCTCTCCCCATTCATTATCTATCATTCTTGCTTTTAAACGGGTTCTACTTGCGGGAGGGGAATTGGTGATTGTGTGTTGCCTCCCTGTTATTAATTGTGGGAATTCTGCCGCCACCCGGTTGAAGGGAGGAGTCCCCTCCGTTGTATGGGAGGGTCCCGGTAGTGGCGGCTGGACCGGCAGGGACGGATAGGGTGTTCCCCAGCCTTGCGCAGAAAAAACCTCCGAGGAGGTTGCTGTGGTTACGGTGTTTACAGGCGGGGAAAGGGGAAGGGCTGCCGGCATCGCTGCTGGCCCCGACTCTCCCGCTTGAGCCACACGTATCTCAGTGGGTTGGTCTCGGGGGCCCAAGGGTGCTGTGGGCATTACTTGATCTGCAGAGGAAGGTCCCGCTGGTCCTCGATACGGGGGTGGTAAGTGATCGAGGGGTTCCCAGGACTCAGTTTTCGACTCACGTTTTTCTTTTTGCTTTATTGGAAATAGCCCTACTCTGACATTTACCCAGAGCTTAGCGTATTCCCTCTCCTCAGGATCTGAGGGGACTTTGTTCTCCACATAGGAGAACAACTTGTTACACGTCTATTTTTCAAATGTGCCTAACACTGGCCAATTGAGGTGACTTCTCAACTCCTGTCCTCCCCAAACCTCCATACAATAATGTATTAATTTCTCCTTTGATTTCCCCTTCCTCTGGGGACAATCTTCCCAGTGTTTTAGCATCCACCCCAAGGGACTTTCCAGTGGGATGTCTGGTGATTCTTCCCCCTGATCGGAGGAATCTTTTCCTGTGCTTCTTCCTTGAAGCTTACTCTTTTTCTGCCCCATACTTCGCAAATATATTCTTACCTTTCTTCGACTTCTCCGGGAGTCGATATCAGTTTCTGCGTTGTGTACTTAGGAATCAAAATTTGCCGATACTCACCTTTCAGCGAGCTGAGCTGAGGTCTCTTGTAATCGGTACTTTTGATTCTTCCCTGGACCTCTCCCTGGGTCCGTTACTAAGAGGGTTTACCAGCCTCGAGCTCGACAAGACGTCCCTTCCCCTCTAAGTACCTTGCGATCAGTTCCCGAGACACCCTTTGGTCTCAGGTTTTACGAGTGTGTGTCGAGGGAAAAAAAAAACTTTCACTCTGTATCGCTTCCTTCGCGGCCGGCCAATTCCCTCGCGGGAGGATGGAAACGCGACCTTGAAGTCCACACTCGCTTCGTGATCAGATCACGTCTCACACACTCGCCCGATCGCTCCGCTCAACCAGCAGTACTTACAGCTATTTTCCTGCGTGGGTGTCCTTGTGCGCACTAGACGTTTTACGAGCAAAGTAAGCCGCGGCTTCCCGAAGGCTCCGTGCCTTCCGAGCTCTCCGATCCGGATTTATCCTTTTTATTGTGGTTTTTACCTCCGCCTAAATTTGGTTCGGATATCGGAATGAACTACGGGGGTTCTCAACTCACCAGGCCGCCAAAATCAGCGGGGGTACCCGTCCTGGGCAGCGAGATTCCCCGCAGTTTCTCCGATCCGAGTCACGGCACCAATCTGTTATAAATGCAAAGGCAGATTTGGGTTAAATAAAAACAATTTATTATAAAACAATTTTTATAAAAAAAATAAACAATGAGGGAAAACCACAATAAAACAAACAACGCAGCGCTGGGTGGACAGGGGTCTATACCCAAAGGTATAGGTGTTCCCAAATCCACGAAGGAGGGTAAACTGTCCGGGGTTTTTATAGGGATTTTTAGCCTTGAGGCCAAATTCCAGGCAGGCACCATTCATCAACAGTCCTTGATTGTTGGATGAATTGATTTCCTGGCGTTGGAGAATAGAGTCGAATGGACGTCCGGACCGAGTCTCCTCATATGTAAAGAAGTTCTGAGTGGCTCTTGATTTCATTGTGGTTCAGGCCATCCGGATGGGATGGCTGGATCCGGGTTGGAGCCGATGGATATTTCGGCTGGATTTTTCTTTTTGTTTACCTGATGGCTTCCCCCAACGGTAGCCTGCAAGGCGGGGTGTTCAGGTCCGGTGATGAATATCTCGTCAGAGCCTCTCCGTTTTGGCTTGATGTTTCGTGTCCTGTCTATTCTTCCCCGTTGATGGTCACCGAGCCTGTCCTTGTCAGTTTGAGGAGTTTTTGTCCTGTCAGCTTGATGGGCCGTGTCCTGTCTATTCTTTTTGTTGATGGGCGCCGGCTAGGATCGTTATCCTTTGAGTGGGAATTCGTGGCTAGATCTGGGAAGGGCTTGTGTGTCATACTGTACTTTATATTTTATATCATTATTGTTATATACATTTATTTAGATTTCTACGAATTTTTACAAGTTCATTTCTCACAACTTTCTGTTTCTCTTTCAAGAAGAGAACAGAGGATTTTTTTTTTTTTGTCATAAAGTTTGGTATAGTTGTGTAAATATGGAATAGAAATACTTTACAACAAATTCGAATGCCACAACACTGTACCCACATTTTTCCCAATTTTTCCTCCTTTGTGCTTCAGAACTGCACTCAGGGAAAACTTTCGCAGACACTGTTTCTGGTAGTGGTGACCTGACAGCTGCCACTAATGAAGCATCTATGTGCATGATTGCAGTTTCAAATGATGTTCACATAGCCCCTGTTTTTGTGCACAAGGTTCACAAGCCTCAACTGAGTCTCACTTACTCTTTTCCAGAAAGTTTTTTCAGGCTCTTCTGGCACAGGTGGAGTTGTGGCATTTGTTGAGCTGTGACAACAGGGAGGGAAGCAATGAGTGATGAGAATGACTGCTTAGCTTCTTTGAGTGATTACAACTTTGAAAGTCATAATCATGATATACACCTGCAAAGGGTAATGAACTGCCTTCTTCTGAGGAATGAGAGACAACCTGCTTTGCCCCTAGTAGGATGACACTTGCTGATATCACAAACAGCTAGAAGGGGAAATAAATCTGGGTACAATGGAAATTACAGAGCACTCTCAGACAAAATTTCTAGTCATATCCCTCTCAGGCACTTTGAAAGTTTGCCATGAGTCAAAAGCTGTGAGATGTGGCTGCACAATGAGTGACTATTGCACCTTGCAAATAGCACAAAAAAGCTTTTACTCTGGCTAGACTTTTGTCTACTGGAAAGGCTAATTATGATTTCTGCACTTGCATTGATGGAAAATGGCAGTTCTGACATTTTCTCAGCTATATGACACCTCTGCAGAACTGGTACAAGCAGGGAAATGTGTCACAATTGTTAGCACTTCCAACAAGCTGGAGATTTGAAAAGAAATGGTTTTCAGTAAAAACATGACATGATCTTCAGAATTCAATTGCAGAACACTTAGCTGTCTTTAAGCTTACATCTCAATAGGGCATATTTTATGGGATCCTGGGGTATGTGGTTACACAGACACAAGAGAGTTGCCCACACAATGATGCCACTGGTACCAGAAGTTAGCTATGGGTTCAAAAGAGATTGCCATTTTAAAGCACAGTGATGGAAGGGTTTGGCTTAAAAGGGGAGAAAGAATAAAAAAGGGGGAGAAGGGAGTGTGGCTGACATGGAAGCTGCTCTACAAGGTTGACTTGACAGCTAATCAACTTGCTACTGCATTCCCGATTAATGTGCTAGAAAATGTGAGAGAGCAAAGGCAGTTGCATAAACATGCCATGTATTAAGATAAGGACTTATTCGATTTTCCATTTTTTATAAGCCCAAACAACAGTGAGACCTTTCTCTACCAGAATCGGTCCTACAACAGCATGTTAGATCAGTGAAAGTCTCAAAACTGCTGCTTTCAACAGCACAAAGGGCCAGTCTCAACAGACTTGCATAACACAGAAAATGTCTCAATAGAGCACCAGTTTTCCAGTGTGATTGACAAGGCATGGATGATGTTACCACCAACAGTTCAAGAGAGAGAGATTGAAAATAGGACCTTGCATTTCCCTTACATGACATTATTCAACTCTGGGAATGAGAATAAACCCAAAGTGTGTATCAGTTCATGTGATAACAATGACTTTCTTGACAAACAAAGCTATAAAAGTGCTGAATGGACTCTTTGGTGGTGCTTCTGGCAGAATGAACATTTTAACTAGACAAGACTGGTAGAAAAAGCGTAGACTGAACCAGATCAGTCTCTGTGGTGTTTTGGCCAGACTCACGTGACTCAATCCTGTGAGTCAATTTCCAACTATGTGCAAATGTAAATATTTATTAGCATTTAATACAAAAATCCTCCTGCATCCTTCCAAGTATGGCTGAACTCTGTTGAATGGCTATATTTTGTCATCTGACATATTTTACTGCCATCCTGTAGTTTAGTTAGCCACTTGGCCTTCCATCTCCCAAATCATACCTCATTGTTTCTGTCTCAAGAAGGGCCTCTCAAACAGCAAGCAGATCAATGACCTCTGCCTGGGTCCAGATCAAAATTAGCAAAGGGAAAGAAAGCAGGAATAGAATCAAAACACAGTTTTTCTAAGCAGGCAGGCTGACTTCTGCAACGTATGTGGTGGCTCTTGGGCAGAGGTCCCACCTGTAGAGTACATGAAGTTTTAGTGCAGAACAGCTTGGGAAGGGAGGTGAGGCCTGCCAAAAAAAAAATCTGGAACGAAAACAGTAACTGCAGGGCTATTACAGTGGTGGAACTACCCCTTGAGGTGAGGTTACTGATGTTCCTAATGGACTGAAAACAGCATGGAGACCTGGAAGTTACAGCACTGCGAGGAACTGAGCTGTGTCAACATGGATCTCTTACGAGGATGCAGCCTGGTTTGCAGAGATGTATAAAGAAGTTTAACTTGATACTTTTTTTCCTTAGTTGATAGCATACACTCTGGATGATGCTGTTTGAATCAGTTTAAGTATTTATGCATCATGATACCAATCTATGGGTGTAAAGAGATAGCAAGTTTTGGCCTGTACAAACCAAATACGCTCCGTATAACTAATAAGTTTCCTGGCAAAAACTTATTAGATGGAACACTGAATTGAAGTCAATTACATCACTATTAAATTTTGATGTTGTACACAGACAGAAACAATCATGCTCCCATCACCATTTTACATACTGGATTTTGTTACACCCACACAATCCAGAGAAAGAATAAGCTGTACTCACTTTTGCATGCAACAAGAGTGAACATTTTATTTTTAATTTGATAAAAATACTTGGGGAAAGATTCCTAGGACAAGGTGATACCTGTACAAGGCTACAGGGCAGGAAAGCAGTGGATAAAGCTTGGTAAATGTGAATGTAGGAGTCCAAGGCTTGAGCTGATGGTAGCACTAACACGTCAAACCATGGATGAATGCTTTCCTCCTTAAACAACAGAGTTCAGCTGAGGAAAAAAAAAAAAAAAGGAAAAAAGAAGGAAAATTTGTCTATTATCTTTAAGTATTAGAAGAATTTGCCTGGATGTTTCTCATTGTTGCATGGAGATCAAGAGGTATAGTATGTAGTGAACTGTGGAAGAATAAAACACGGGTTACTGCTGGAAGACTTGGCAGGAAGTAACTTAAGACTGCAGCTCAGCTGAGAGGTGGATAAAATTACAATATACATGGAAATTATCTCCTTAAAAAGACCCATCACATAGTGACAGACTTTGTCCAGCACTATGCAGCACATAAAAACCAAACCCACAGAGGAGAGCCTGTTACTGCATTGGAGTTTCTTATTTTACTACTTTATTAGCATTATACATACTTAGCACTATAGTGCATAACTCTAGTCTGCTATGAAGCCTGTAGGTTATAGCCTAAAGATATATGTTACATTGTATGTAGATTGTATATCCTGAAAATACACAGTAAAGATTTAGTGGTATAATGCTCTCATTATACCAGAAATATTAATTTTGAATGTGAGATTTAAAATAAGTCAGTCTTGAGGCAGTAGTTTTTAATGGTTCACATTGGTTTACAAGCTAGGTCTTCAAGGCAAATTACTTCTTTTCATCTCTAAGAGGTTTACAAATGATGGCACTTTCAAAGTAAGCTTTCAGCCCTGTACAATCAAATATTTAAATATAATTGTACCTAATTACTCTGGATTTTTAAGGTTGTTAAGGAGAGTTTGCATAAATACTGTCTTTAAAAGGACTACATATAAATAGAAGTGTAGATTTACATAGCAGTCATCTTGAAATATTTATAAAAGGGAATTTCTAAAAAATAGCATATGGCACAAAGATAATTCCAGATGCATTAGCAGGAGTAAAATGTTTCTTGTAACTAGACCATCCCAATAAATACCCTCAGAAACACAACAACAATGTTAAGAAAGAGCACAACACTCAAGGAGAGATGACCTGGCGTGTAACTAGTTTAAGATGTGGTCAAAGTTATTGTGCTTTCATTTTATGCAAAATAAGGGCTAAAAATACACATTAGGCGTTGTGATTGAAAATAATGCTGGGAGAAGGCCCCAGGAGCGGCTTACATCACCACTGGAAGCTGGCAGGTATTCCTCTGGTAGCCAAAGGCAAAGCACTCTCCTGCCAAAGCTGATAAACCAAAAACCCAAAACCAACCAACCAACAAAACTCAAAAAAACCCACAACCCTAATTTTACAGCTGTTTGTATTTCTTTAAACCCAAACAATTTCACTGCTCAATGTTTTGTCTTTTAAGCCACTGTGATTCATTTAATAAAAAGAAAAAATAAAATCTAAAGGAGAAAGTGCTGATTTTGGGTTGCTTGCAAAAAGTGACTTTTCTGTCCTTCCCCTAACTCGAGATGATTTTCAAACAGTAAACACATGCGCTTTTGGTTTTGTTCGGAAAAAAACCAAATTTCAAATTAAAATTGCTGACTAGCTCTCTATTCATTTCCTACAATTGTCTTGCTTCCTAGAAGCAAATGTCCAGTAGGACGTACCTGGACGAAAACCTCCAAGTTAGCAATTTGCGTTTAGTAAGCTTTCCTATGTCTTATTAAAAAAAAAAAAACAAAACAAAAAAACCCACAAAACAAAAACCACAAAAAACCTCCAAACCGACAGCGCTTATTCCCTGCCAGTTCTCGAGCCCGGCCATGGCCAGGGCGGGCTCTGTGGCGATGATTTCCAGCACCGCCCCGGTGTAAAGAGCCGCTCGCAGGTTCGCTCTGCTCGGCGGGGAGGGAGAGCGGCACCGGCACCTCAGCTCCGCCCGCGCCACCGAGGCGGCACCTGCAGCTCCCGGAGCAGCACCAGCCCCTGGCGGGGCCGGGGGAAATCTCACCCACCCCTACACCTACACTTCCACCTCCTCCGGGAGGGGCTGGGCACGGGGGAAGTAGGGACACCGCGTCCTTACGGCGGAGCACTCTCTGCCCGGCCGAGGCGAGCGCCGGCGGGGCTGCGCCTTTAAGGGGCCGGGGGAGGCGGTGGCGGGCGGGCTCCTGCGCGCCGGGGCCGCTCCCTCCCGCCGTCCTTCTTTCCCTCCTCCGCCGGCCCGCCGGGCGGTGGGCAGTGCCCGTGGGCCGCCGCCACCGCGGGAGTAGGACGGGGCAGCGCGGCATCCCGGCTCCCGCAGCCATGGCCGGGCCCCTGTGCCGCCGGCTCCCGCTGCTCCCGCTGCTCCTGGCAGCCGGGGGGCTGCGAGCGGCGGAGCGGAGCGGTGGCAGCAGCAGCGCCATGGAGGAGCTCGCCACCGAGAAGGAGGCGGAGGAGAGCCACCGGCAGGACAGCGTGAGCCTGCTCACCTTCATCCTGCTCCTCACCCTCACCATCCTCACCATCTGGCTATTCAAGCACCGGCGCGTTCGCTTCCTCCACGAGACCGGCCTGGCCATGATTTACGGTGAGTCCCGCCGCGGCCGCGGCTCCGCCCGCGCCTCAGCCCCCCGTGTCAGCCCCGGCAGGGGCCGGCGGGGGCGGGGGGCGGCGGCGGGCCCGGTACCGGGCGCGCCCCTCCGTGCTGCCGGAGGAGCACCGAGCCGCTAAGGCTGGCGGGCGGCAGCGCCCGGGTAGGCCAAGCCCCGGGCAGGGGGAGCCCCCCGCCGCAGAGCCCGGCCGTCTCCGCCGGTGCTCCTGGATCCCCTCGCCGGTGCCTTTACTGGGGTTGGGGACAGAAGGACACTGAGAGGGACACGCGGTCCGCAGCCTGCCGTGCGGCAGCAGAGCGGTGTCCTGCGGGAAGGTGCTCCCCAGCGCCGTGGCCGTGCTGCCGGGGACAGCATTGAACCTCCCCGCCGCGGAAAGGCAGCTCGCCGGCCGTACTTCAGCAGCGTGGAGTGCCGAGCCGTGCAGGTCATGGCTTTGGAAAGCGCCATGGCGCTGCCCTCGCCGTGCTGTGGCCGCACCACGCGGAAAGGAGCGTGTTTAGCCTCCGGGTTTGCTCCCTGGCTATCAGAGCGCTGCTGTCACCCGCGGCCCGCGTTTGCGGATCCTGACTGACCGCAGTGACACTGACCAGACACCCTGACACTGTCCGTGGCTCATCCCGAGCCTTCCTGGTGGAACGAGGGCTCTACTGAGTTGAGTTCGCCCACTGCAGGCCCCTCTGCTCGGTGGATGTGAGTAAAGGCGACAGTAAATCCCTCAGGGTAAGCTATGTCTCCCCTGCGTTTATGGGGCTGATGGTCCAGAGCAGCTGGATAACGTTAGTGGTGTGGGCCCGCTCTCCCTGGTGCTGGCAATGCCTGGCGCAGAGGGCGGCGGGTGAGCCTGAACGGCGGACGCAGAGCCCTCGCTCCGCGGGGAACTCCAGAGCTGTGTTCGGTGTTCAGCTTGCCACGCAGAGCATAATGGGTTGCGGTGAAGAGCAGCCATCCATTTGAAAAATTGTCTGCTGGTGATTGGCTACTGCCATAAGCGCCGGGGGCACTTCTTCTCCTTCGCCAGCGGTATCTGTTCCTGCTGAACCGTGCGAAATACCTGCCCGATGTTGGTCGGGATAAGCGTATTGAGGGTAACCACACATGAGAAATTCAGCACTCGAGGGGAGGGGGGAAAATGAAGCTTTTCCTCCCCGATGAGTACTACTGCTCTTGAGGGCTATGTGATTGCTTGCAAAGCAGTGGAATTTTCCTCTGCTGATGCTTCTCTTAAACCATCCCAATTTGCTCTTAGTCACTGATCTCTTTGCTGCATTGCTGTGTACTTCACATATGCTCATTGCTGAAAACCAAGAAATTAACAGCTGGGCATATAAGTAAGTTATGCACTGGCATGATAATGCTTAGCAGCTGAAGAGTGCCCAGGAGACAGTAGATTAACTATCTGCATTGATTGGAAAAGAGACAGGGTAAGGTGGTATTGAAGATGTCTAGATATTTCCCTAGTGTTGTCACCATTGGAAAGTTCATTTATGATGTTTTATGATGATTTTAGTGGCTTAGTTTATGCTGAAAAATCTTGTGTATGTGGGTGTGCTAATGCATGCAGTACAAGTGTCAGGGCATCAAGGGCATTTGGGTATGTGTTTTGATGAGCTGCGTGGGAAATGAGAAATTGTTCAGCTGGAGAGATCCTGCCTCTCATTAAACTCAAATTAGTTTGCTCTAACACATAGTCCTTGATCTGTGAAAGGGGTGTTAGGTTCCCAATTTGATGTGCAAATGCTGAAATTTTGTTTTAGGAAAGGCACTGTGCTATATCTCTTTCAGCCCCACTGGCAGCATCCAAAAAAAGAACAATTGGCTCAAACTATTACATTTTCTAAGCGTGCCCTCACTTAAATAATTTTGCTTTCACAGATTGTTCCTCAATATACTTGCCTTCTAAATGATTCCCCTTATTATATCAAAATACGTGCTGTTCTCCCTCCCAAACAAACTGACTCTTGCCTTTTCATGGCAAACATCCTAGGAGACTTGTTCAGTGAGTTCAGTTCCTACCTAGCATGGTTAACCTCCATGCTGATAAAGCTCTGCTGAGACCTGGCTTCACTTTAACATTTCACAGACTTTCTATAGAGCAAAAAGAACAACACAGCAAGTGCCATAGTAACTTTCTGTTATACTTCTGATAACTGGGCTTGAGTCTCCTTTCCTGCCTTGCCGCTTAAAAGACAGCGGTTAAACTGATAGATGGGTTTCTATTTTGCTGATAACTTGCTGTCTGAGAAATGCACTTTAAAAAAGGCTATATATGTATTTACAGTACAAATGTTTGATCACTCTGTCTTAAACACAAAATCATAAGGCAATATGTCAAGAGTTTGTTGTTTGAGTTGTAAAAGCGCAAGTATCTATTAGTGCTAAATAAAATTGAATTTAGTGCTAAAAATTGAATGTTGAAACCGTATCAAGGGTGCTGCTCTGTGGAAGTTAAATACTAGCAAATGTCAGCTGCTCCAGCAACAGTATTGCTAGCATTGCTGATGCAAGTTATTGTGGAGCGATTAAAAAATAATCCAACAGAACCCAAGCAAACACCACACTGCCGCAACAGAGAAATAAGGAAATTGAAACTTTGCTGACACATGTATTTCAGCTTGTGATAATGATCATGATGCTTGCTGTTCTTAGTGTTGGTCAGAGTTGGAGGATAAAGCGTTCCAAGACATGTTTTTCCTGGAGATGTTCGGTGGTGACTTTGTTTTACGGACTTATGTGCTCTGCTGAGACGCATCACCATGTGGTAGGAGCAGCAGGACATGGACCATGCCCCTGGACAGCTCAGGGTGGACTTAAGGGTGAGAAGTGATGGTGGGCCCTTAGGAGGCAGCCACCTGGATAAGCAGGTGTTTCCTAGCAGATCCAGTGGCAGCACTGCCAGTAGGCAATTTGTCCCTTTTGATAAGTGGTAATTCAGGTAACCGGCCACCCACGAATCAGCACAGGTGTCAGCCCTGCCAGGTACCTTCTTGTCTGTGGGGCTGTTCTAGAATGTCTGGGGCCACATGTGCTAGTGATGTAGATAAAAGTAAAAGCAAACTGGACTTGGGTACAGTGAAAGAAAAACAGTATATGAAGGGGAATATAATACTTCTATTGCCTTTTGTGGAACACAAATGAGAGAGAAGCCGTATGTCTTCAGGATAAAAATATTATATCTGTTCTGGAATACTATGTATCAGACTAAGTTTCTGTGTCCACCGAGTAGATACAGAAAAGGTCTATTTTTAGCTCATCTGGCTGCAGTGCTCTCTGTTAGAATTCTAGTATCTACACTTGCTAGAGATGACCTGACTCATCTCCACTGCCAGCAAAATAATGTCAGTTTTGGTTTTTAATAAGCCACTTTGACATAAGCCTCCTAATACTAGATTTAGGATCATAACTGAGCACCCAGTTTTGAGACCATTATCCTTTCTCTGTCAACCAGCTTGTTCTTCCTGAATATTATTTTAAATCACCTCACTAAAGGCTTTAAAAATTAGTCTTGCTCAATTTTTCGGCTGCTCAATATGTTTTAATTATAATGCAATTTTTTTTCTGTAAGCTTGCTTTATGGCCTGTGGCTGGGTGGAAAAATTATAAATTCATCTTGTGAGGGAAATTTAGAAGAAATGCTATGTAGCTTTTATTAATCTGCATGTATTTCAGATCTGCTCCTCAGGCAGTGGTAGTTGGATAGCTTATTGCTACTGCTTCTGAAATACCTTTGGAGTACAATTCATCTCTAGTCCTCAGGACAGTGATTTTGGGTTTCTTTCTTTGTTTCTGTGGGTTAGGGTTTTGTTGTTGTTTCTGTGGGTCTGAGGGTTTTGTTCATTTGTTTCTATAAGGGTAGTTATAGGTTTCTATAGGTAATCTTTAATTAAGATAAATTAGTTCATTTTTATGTTTGTTAACTTAATCTTCACCGGAAGTTCTGTCAAATCAGCACCAGAAAACCCTCTGATCATGGCATAAGCCAAAGAAGAGAGAAATGGCAACATGGATTTCTTTTGCACGAGGAAGCCTTTGGTGCCACACCTGGCTGCTAAAGCTGGTACTGCTCTGCAGCACCGTGTAATTGCAGGAACCACGCAGAGGCTGGAGGGGGAAGGTGTTCCTCTGCATGTACTGTAATTCTCATCTGAATTAGAAAGTTATCACAAACAGATGCCAGATCTGTAATACTGCAGAGCTCACACGCCTGCCTGCCTTCTGCTCCTGTGTGAGTGCTCAGGTTGTGTTGGCTGGAGTGTGCTGAGCTGAGGGGAGGTAACCTGATGTCTGGTGCACAAGCTGCTTTGTCAGAGTGAGATGGTTCCATGATAGGTTAATGTTGCACACCTCTGGGCCCTGTAGGAGCTTGAGGTTTTCCTTGTTCCAAAATAAATTTTCTGAAGTGGACACACTTCTGATTTTTCATTGCTACTTTGCAATAGAAATAGGTCTCTATACAGGTCTGCCAATGATTCCCCCTGAAAGAACACAAGGACTGAACTGCTCTGTAGATGGAGAACATCTGCAGCAACTCTAGTAACTTCTGCTCTTGGTGAAGATGAGGAAACAGAAAAGGAGATGGTGAGGGGGTATATAAAAGCTATCAAGTCCAACAGCATGCCCAGAATTTCTTCTTGTCTTTTCCCCATCTCAGTGCTTCTTTACTTAGTCTTTTGGGATCTGTATTTCTGGCAAGAAATTGTTGTGAGAGAGGTCCAGGTTCTCACTTGTCTCCTTTTTGTTTGGTAAAGTAGGCCTTTGTTTTAAAGATGGTCATAGAAAGGTGATAGGGAAAGTTTCCTTGGCTGTGTTAACAAAAATCTGTGTGACAACTAGTGTGTAATCTTATCTCTGGATTTCACAATACTGCATTGTAAATTTTCTGTAATGAACTGTAATTGGTCATTCAAACAGAATGAACAATTCAGATACTTTTTTTTTAGAAATGTAATTTAAAAATATTGTGCTGAACAGAAGTATTTATAGCTGTGTATTCCTTTGCAGTGTACCTTTAATAAAACTTTCTTAATTCCTGTGCTATGGAAAGATTAGAACACCTGAACACTGAAATTGCCTTCACACAAAGCAATTATCAACACAGCAGGGAATGCTTCTGGGTCACCTGTACAGGCAGTCCTGGGCACCATCTAGGAATATCTGTGCAGCCTGTGAAACACCTTTAACTGAACTTGTGAAACACCAGAAGCTGAGTGTCCTGGGCTCACTAAGAGAGTTACTAGAGAGAGCTCTAGACCTCTGCTCTGTGCCCTCCCAGCACAACTGGAAGCAGATGTAGTCCTTGCCTCTGACTTATCCAAACTCTCCCTTCTCAAGGGATTGGCCTTGACACCAAGCCAGGATGTGTTCCTGCAGCCCGCATAGATAGCTCTGGAAACAATGATGGGAATTGATTCCCTGTGACAGAAAATTGTCACGGTTCAGCTAGCTATGATCCTTTTATATCCTCAGTCCCCCAAACCTCACTTTGTAGGTGCATAGCAGCCCTTAACCCCGCTCCTTCCTTCTCAAAGTTGAGCTCCCTTTACCAATCAGCTCTGCAGAGTAGTTCAAAACATCTTAAGAGAGTTGGGTGAAACCTTTTTCTCACTTCTGGTAGGGAGCTATTTCCACCCCCATCTGCTGCTATCTGAACAACCATTATCTCCATTAGGTAGAAATGACAGCTTCACCTTCAACTGATTTAGAAACCAGGTACCTGAAGCAGGAACCTCAGCTCTGCCATTATTAAAGTATAAAAAAAAGTTAGAGGACACAGTTTGCAGTGCAGAACTATGTATGGCCTGTTAGGGGCCAGAAATAAAAATATTTTGCAGTTCTTATCTAGGGCTTTAACAGGTGTTGTGTACCATGGATGCTCTCTCCTTGCTTATGTGCTGAATGCTGAACTGTCCCTGTGTGTTCAAGAGACAGCCTCAGTATTTAACTCAAATCTGTTGTTTCCATGCTGACAGCCAGAAATACCAGCTTGTAGACTTAATTTTTTCCCCCAACACAGAGTACTTATTTGTGACTCAGGATTAAAGCTTTATCCCCATTAAATACTGAATATAGCCTTTCTCGCCCTGCTTTAGACTAAGTGGTGTCTACATTGAAACAATGTGATATAAGCAATTCTTTTAGAAGAGTATTTATGTTGAAGGGATTTTTACTAGTGTTGTAAAGAGTACACAGTCATTCTCAGCAGTTCAGATCTTTTCTGTCTACCAGAGATAGGTAATTTAACTAAAGTGCACTGCTTTTTTCTCCCCTATTAAAAAGCACTTCAGCCTGCAATTAGCCGAGTGTGAAGGGAGAAAAGCAAAATTGTGGGAAACTGCTGGTTTGGGTTTTTTTCCATGCACTGAAATCAGACAAATCACTTTACTTTAGGAGGACCTAAAGGGCCTTGAGAGCTATGGTGGAAGAAACTGTTGGGTTTTGCTTTTTTTCTTTCACTGGGGCGAAAGAGTTGAAGACTCCCTCTAAATTAAAATTGAGGAGATGAACTTTGCTCTTAGCCAGAGGAGATCTTGTGCTTTCCTCATGGGATTTGTTATTCCATGTTGCTTTCCAAAGGCTGTGTGGAAGCTCTCCATTCCGCTTGATGCAGATATGTGTGTGAGTGATCCATGGAGAAAGATCACACCCTGTCCTGGCAGAGCTCTTGTGGCTGCAGCACTGCTGCCAGGGGTGTCCGTGGGCTTGGCTACACTGCTGGCTCAGCAATGGGGCAGATCTGCTGCCAGGGGAGGGTCCTGGTCCTAATGCTACACTGGTGGGACGTGCAGGTTTGCTGTAGCCTGGGCTACTTCTCCACACCTGTCACTTTCTCTGTTTGTAGCTTTTTCAAAATGTCTCTTCCTTGTTGAAATAGGTCTGTAGGATATGGTTTTAAAGGCACCTGAAGCCACCAGAATACCTGTTGAATGTTTTAAGTGTATTTGAATATATTACTGGTTCCTCCTCTGTTACCTTGTAAACTCCTTGGAAAGGGAAGTTTGAACAGCAAAGCTGTGGGTCTTGGTGTGCTGGATTTCTGGAAGTGTTTAAATAAAATTGACTGCTTATTCAGAATGTCATGCCTTTCCATAGCTGTCTTTATTTCTCACTTAGACTTAAAAAAATAAGTTAGGATTGAGGAGATTTTAAGTAAGTTTGACACGTGCACCTGCTCCTTTATTGTGAAACTGGGGGACTGTTTTTAACAAAAAAAAAAGGGATGGAAACAAAGGAACATGCTACAAATGTATTCTAAAATGCAATTAACTTGTCTGTGCAGAAGATGACAGTCTTTAATGTGCTGGCTGTTTATGGGAGTGTGGTGTGTGCACCTGCATCTCTTGCCATCAGTAGCTCGGTGAAGAGAAAGCTGTTTGGTGTCACCTACGTGTGAGAGTCTTCCCTGTGTCAGCTCTGCAGCAGGGCACGCCTCGTCCACGAGCCGTGCCAACACACTGGGAACGTGGTTTCTGCTTCTGAGGCTCAGAGGCTGCTCCATTAATTCAAGAACCACATTAAATGTGAAAAGTGCTGTTAACCTTTGCCATTGCTTTGAATATGAGATGCTAACAGAAAGATGTTGTAACTGATGATAGTTTAAAAATAGCAAGGGTCCCACATGGGTATGACTAGCTTTTGGTTTTTACTAGGAATCTGTTAGAATTAGTGCTATTTTCTTCCACACTAATTCTAAGAAATTACTTCCCCCACATACACTTCTTAGCACTTGATATCAAGTCCTCCAGTAGTGAAAGGGGACCTGCATTTTAAGTGCCTTATGCCTCTCTGCCGTTGTTTTACCGCTGCACAATCCTTCCTATTTCTCACTCCTTTGTAACAGTCTTCATTGTACTTACTGATTGTATAATGGCCTTTCTCCTGAAAAGGTTTTCCTTATCCATGAGAAAACTTGACTGTTCTTCTTAAAATGCCTTCTTAGTGAGAGAATACCAACTTATTTTAATTGGCTTTTAGCCTTGCTGTGTAATTGAACTCTTCTTGGGAGCCTAACTTCTAAAGGCTCCCTCTGAAGCATCAAAGTGGCAAACACAGAGGGCTCCCTGGCTAGCTGGGAGGAAAGGGTATTCACAGGAAAATTGAAGAGTGAGTGGAGTTGACATCACTGGTTATGCTGCAGTTTTGCACTGCCTGGAAAATACAGGAATAATATGGAAGAAGAAAACTGGTGTAAAGGCTTATTTCTGTTGGGGAAGTGCCACCCAATTGTTTCTCCTGGGTTATATTTGATATTTTAGATGATTATTATGTAATATTATATATTAAGAGATGAGGAGGCTGACTGTAAGTGACCTTTCACAGACATGCCTGGCAGGGTTGGCTGTAGCATCCTCTCCTGGCTCATGAAATTCAAGTGGACACTTCTTGTTTGGTTTGTCTTGAAGATTTATACTTTGAGAGTCATCTTCATACTCTGCACAGCATAAAGGGTGTGGCATTGTCATACTTATCTGGAATACTAGTGTCTTACAGGGAACATATTCCCACCAGACACAAGTTACAGTGAATCATTCTTGGAAGAAGAAAAGTATTTTGAAGATATGTTGGTGAGAAATAACCTTTATGCTAGAATTGATTTTTATGTAGGCAGCTGAGTGTCAGGACATTGTTTCAGGCTAACCTTTATTGCTTTTGATCTCTGCACAGCAGTATGTCTGACTTGGCAAAAATTTGTTTATGAAGTTGATTTTTATATCTAGAGACTTTTAACCTTCTTTCAACTGTGTTCACTTGCGTTAAAACAATGTATGCACACACAATCTTTCTGATTATCTTTTGCAGCGATACATAGATTATAAAATTAATCTTTTCCTCAGTGCTACATGACTGAAGAGTTAGTGAGTGATTTCCTAATGATGATCTGCTTGTTAAGCTGCAGTAACAAAATATAATTGCAGCATACTCTGATTATACATGTGCCTGCATGAAACAGAGAAATGTCAACATAGATATCTTGGTGATACTTAGTACTTGATTATGTCCCCCATTTCCTCAGGGAGCCATAAAAAGGGTTTATTGCTATTGCTGGCAAATGCTTGAGTCTACTTATTTCAACATTTTCATTTTTTGATCCTAATGGTTTTGGGATCTCTTCCAAAGTATAAAAGATGGGGTAGTTACATTATTTTTGTTCTCTGTACTTCAAACAAAAATATCTAATCTCATTACATCAGGTGCTTATGATGTTAGATAGTGTTTTGTAAACCCTAATTATAGATAGGGGTTGCATAATAATAATAATGCAATAATTGCATTATTCTTTGTTCATACATATGATATAGCCCCTCTTCTGAAGACTGAGAGTTTGGGGCAGGAGGCGTAAATATGACCTAATCTGCATTTATGATCACTTAACCTGTGAAAGCTAAGGCCCCCCATCAGGGTCTCAATCTTCTAGGTACTGCTTGAACTTATAGTTATGTTCTTAAAACAAAAACAAACCCTAAAATCTGCCTCTGAAGCACTGGGTTTGCTATGCTCACTAGCCAAAGTCAGAGGTTGTCTTTACTTCTCTGTTACCAGGCCACAAGTTGTTTTTCTGCATCTCTACCACAGCTCTAAGAGAAAGCTGAGACTCACAATTTTTGGAGCATGATGTCTACAAAAATTTTTTAGCCTCCTTTTGCTCTTATTTCTTCATTTTCATGATGATGACACATAAGCCCAGCTCTCCAATGGTTCCTGTGGGTATTACTATTGTCATGTATTTTAGCTCTCCTAGAAATTGTATTATGCTGACTGTCCATTTCTTTTGTAGGAATCTCCTAACACACTTTCCTTGTTACTTCATTTCTCTCCATGGTGCATCCAATAACTCATTTTAAAGCTGACAGCCTAGATTCCTCTCCATACATCAGACATACTTTTTTTTCCAGTCTAAACTAAAAACCTTTGCTCACTTCCCTACCTCATGGGAATGTGAGGATTGGCTCAATATCAGAATGGCTGAAATAGCTTGTCATTTTTATCTTCCTCCTGCTACCATGGTCTTCATCACTGAGACTGGTTCTCCTGACCGCTAATGAAACTATCTGTGCCTTGTCTTCACCTGTAACCTGTTTAAGCTGTGGAAGTTATTTCTAGGTAACATGTGAGTAAGGCATGAATTCGTACGTCTATCTACATATCTACAATCCAGGCTTTCATTTCAACATTGGCTCCTTTGATGTTCTGTTCTCTGTACGGGAGAATTTTGTTCAGATTAAACCTTTGCTGTTTGTGTTGTAAGAAACTTCCTGGGCCCTCTCTTGCTTTGTTTCAGCATTCTCAGCTGTCCTCAGTAAAGTGAAAGATAAAGATGCCACTGTCTCTAGGACCATTTAATTGTAGCAAGAATCAAACTAACATTTTTAACTTGCTAATAGACTGTGTCAAGACCAAAACCTGATTTTTAGCCCTTATACTTTAAAAAAAGGCTTAAAGTTTGACTCGTGAGCAATGTATGGATTTCACAGCTCTGAGAAGAGAACTTGGACCATTGTGACTATTTACCCCCAGGATTATGTTACAGAATTTTCCTTGAGCAGTCAGCAAGGAAAATTGAGTTTATTTGCAACATTTATAGCAAGCAACAAATTTATAACAAGTTTATAAGAAAATCATTCTTTCAGTAAGTTAAGGTTTCCAAGATCTTCAGAACACTTAAATGCAGAAAAGGGCAATGCATAAGAGCAATAACTGGAGCTTTTGTAATTATGTCAAACTGCCAGAATCCAAATGATACAACATGTGCATGGCATTTTTGATCCTTGAACAGATCACATTTGACCTGTGTGTGTTCACCCACACACCACATGCACACCTCAGAGCTGAATTACTTTCCAGAATAGCCTGTTCTTGTGTAATAGTCTGTCTGAGCACAGAGACAGATTTCTGATGCTTCACTTGATTGCAAACAGTATTTCTTTGCATTTGATTTAGTGTAGAAAATATACCATTTTACGTGTGGATATGGTATTTCTTTAATGATACCAGAAAAAATTGTCAGCTAAAACTTAGGTTCTTCTTTCTATTGTCCTGATGCATGAACTGAGTGTATGTTGTTTGGAGAATATAAAAAGGTCTGTGAATCATATACTGAGATAAATATATGACTGGTGGAAAGCTGATACACCTCAAGTTAATAGTTAGGTATACTCCTAAATTTAACTGCTCTTACTGTAGGTGGTTTTCCTGTTACATTGTATTTGCCTTACTGGTTGAGAGGCTTGAAACAGCAGCTTGTTGACAAATGCAGATTTATGGGAAGTTCCTGCTCAAACAGGGGCTTTCTGAGGTTTGGAGGCAGTGGACTGGTGCAACCAGGAAGGTGTTGTAGAGCTGTTAAAAAGGTTTGGGAAGACATTACTTATTTCTGTTAGCAGCAGTTTGCCAGAGATCCATTCCATAATGCTGAGCTTCAAAGATAAGGAAAATTAATTTGAAAACAGTATCATATTTTTAAAATGTCTGTAATGTCTGGAGCAAAGCTCATTTTCATCCTGTAACTCAAACTGACCAAGTTCCTCGGACTAGAAGTTACTACTGGGATGTCACAATCACAGGAAATGTTCTGTTAGACAAGTGGTTGTATTGGCCAGGAAAATTTATCTATGACTTAGGATTTCATGGTCTTGAGAATCAAGCAGTCTTGTTGTAAGCTTCAGTGAGCAAGAGGTCAGCCAGTACTGAAAAAGTCACCTAATCCTGTGCTATTTATTTGACCTTTCTATTTAGTCTGTGGGTCGCAGTCCAGTAACCTCAAAACTTTGAGATAATAAATAGGATATCCTGAAAAAGAACACTTTCTCTTAACAGCTTTACTAAGGAGGGGAGTCCTGGCTGTGACTGGGGTTAGGCTGTTGAGGTGTACAGTGACAAAGGTTTTTGGAAGTCAGTGCCAGTTACATCATCTCTGAACCACCACAAGTAAATTGCTCAGACCTTAAAAATGTTTTCAGTCACCTGTTCATGCTGCTGCGTTTTTTCTTTTTATTCCTCATTGCTTGATACAACTACAGGAACAGTATGATAGCAGGGACCAAGGGAATAGTTGGACTAATGCTGCTCATCAGCTTGAAGCTAGAATCCAGTTTTTATCACTGCTTGTTTATATGGGATGGGGAAAAAAAAAGTGTGCGTATTTACAGCTCCATGAAATACCAAATATCCAAACAATATAAAATCTTTTGATTTTAATTTTTGCCTCTTAAAGATGGAAAATAATGCTAGGTCTCAAGTGCAACAGGAAAGGTTTGCTCAAGGTTGCTTGGGAAACTCAGTGCTGAATCAGATCATGAGCTGTGATTCTGTCCTTACTCGGTGATTTCCATCAGCGTTGTCTTTACAGTTCCAGGAAAAGCGGAACCCCTACTCTGAAGCAGTTGATGCTGTGCATGCTCTCTGCTCTTGTAATGATCACACAGGACCCCAGCTAAACGCGATCTGACTTTGCATATCCACCTGTGCCTTTTTTCTTTATAATAGCCATGCAAAGCAGGCAGGCTGCCACGTCTCTTATGGGAGAAGTGGTGTGAGTCAGAGAGTGTCAGGGTGATGAAGTGCCCTTCCCCATGGCTGAATCTCAACCTAGCACAGAGGAGTGGAGTGACTTCTTGTGGCCCTTTTTTTCTGGTCAACTATTATGGAAAGAGGTGGCTAATTTTTTTTTTAAGGGTGTCTGAGTATTGGTAAAGCAATTAGTGGGGGGTTTCCTGGAGTTTCCTGCCTTGTGGTGTTTTGGTGTTTGCCACAAGTGTCTTAATATTGGGCTTTGTGTGCATTACTCATGTTACAAGATCCTCTCAGTCCTTTATTTTCATTTGGTTTGGTGCAAATTTTTAATTACTGTTATGGCAGAAGGATTGTTTCACACCTTGTTAACTTTCAGTTGAATTTAATGGTAAGTTTTCCACTTGGACTGCTGGATAATATGATCTTTTACTCAGAGAATAATCAAAACTAAATCCAGTCCTCAAAGCAAATACTTCTGTAGAGACCAGTCAGTATACAGGATAATGAATATGTGAATTTTATCTATGTAGTGATATTATCTGCCAATCTTTTAAAAAAATTGTTGTGTTTGTGGCCTGCAACTTGGCAGCCTGGCACTCTGGGTGTTTTCCCAGTGATCTGGCAGCTCAGTCTGTCAGCATTTAGCATGAGCAATTGGGCACACCTTTTGTCAGAGCATTGCTATTGTAACAAATATGACACTTTCTCCTGCACCCATCTGGATCTCATAGCCTGAAACATGTTGATAACAATGATAATGCTGTGCTCATCCCTGAAGTCCTGTTCCAGCTATTTATTCCAGAAGAATACGGTAGGCTGGAGAGTCTATCTGATTTCTCAGGATAATTAGCTCCAATCCCAAAACTGGTTCTCAATACCTAACAGCTAGGTAACACTTCACTGTAAGGCCTAGTTATCCAATTTGATCTCCCATTTATTGTTGCTTAACCTGCTCATATTTCATAACAATTTCTCTTGCTTAAATTGATACAGGTTGTTTAACGTAAAAGCAAAAAAAAAAAAAAAATCTTTTTACTGGGTGTCATTTGCAATTGTATAATTTATTTTTAGAATTTGGGAGAATTTTTTTTTTATTTGTGTTCAGCTTTAGCAAAAGCACTGTGAAGCTGGTTTGCCTGCTACTGAGGAAAGGCTCACTGAAGCAGGAATTCTCTTGAGGTCCTTGGCATGAATAGACATTGCAGCAATAATTTCTCTTTTCTCAAGATCTATTTTAATTGCTGCAGCTTCAGAACACATCATTGTCAGGACCTGACGTGAACATACTTTTGTACAGAAGCAGCAGAAAGCTCCACAATACCTGCAGCAATGTTTCAGCCTATCTGTAACCTCTCTTTATTTCTGTCATTCCTTCTTTCTTCGACTTACTGATCCCTAAATAAAAAGGAATGGGGAAAGGTAGCCCTTCTGTGTATTTGGGAGGGAAGGTACTGTGAAAAAACTTTATTCATACAGAAACACGTGATTTTTGAAATACAACTTTTAAATGATACAGTGCTTCACAAATAATTCTTACTCAATTTCTACCATTTTCCTGTTTTGTTTGTAATGTATATGTTTTCTAGCTGACCATTGTACAGATCAGCAAATCTTCAGTGCATCCTCTGAAGGCTTGGATTTTCTTTGGCTTGATTTTCATTACAGCCCTATTGCCGTTCTTTGCAATCTGAAGAAAGCCTGCATTCATAAGGATTACTGCATCTGCAATGGATGAAGAATAAGTAGGAATGATGAACTCCAGCGGTCATGAATGGGCAGATTGTCCCAGACATTTATTCAGTTGTCAGTATATTGTGGAGTATTTGGGCTGAAAAAAATGTTAGCATTGGGTAACATACTCTTTTTATTAAAAGCACAGTAGAGTACTCAGAGAGGGTGTATAGTCCAAGACACACTAGCACAGCACACACTGTCTCTCTTCCTAAGTGTGATTGATTTGTTTATTTCTCACTGAAAGCTTGTAATTTTAGATTTTAATTCTTCTTTCCATTGCTAGCTCTGCTTATCTTATCAGACAAGTCTTATCAAAAGGTGCTTGCAATTCTGAGTGGGATGCTGCACTGTGTTATGCCAGGAGCACTGAACAAGGAATACTCGGCTGTGCTGGTGGAATATCAGAGTTGATTCTGGAGTCTGAAATGTTCCCTGTGCTTCTCAAATAAAAATAGTACTGTGACCAAGAGTGCCTTCAGATTCCAATTTACCCTTGATGGGGCAGGTGTTGGTAAATGCAGATTTTTTTTTTCCATGGTGTTTGGATAAAGCACTTCAGCAGTTCTGTCCTCGGTGATAACAGTCTCTTCTGAATAAGATGTTAACTGAGCAGTTGCTGTACTTTCAGTACAGTACTTCCCAGTGCTCCATTACCAGGGCAATTTAGGAATATCTCATGTTAACATCTGGTTCAGCTACAACCAACACTTCAAACAGATAAAACATAGGAAGCTAGTACAATGTAATTTAAAATAGCGAATTACAGTGAGATTGTTTGGTGTTTTAGAGGGTATGTGTGAGTAGCGTGTCTGGTACAGACATGCCTGGGGCTTCTGATTCCATTGGCAGTAGCTGGTTTAGCAACTGCACAAATCAAATACATGTAGTAAAAATACAGCATTTCAGTGGGTGTCATTTATTGCACACAGTATTAATATTCTGGTCTGAAGAAGGTTTTCTTGCCTTTGAGATTTCACTATGAAATCTCTTCTGGTTGAGTCAAGCAATTATAGCCAGACTTCGATGCAGCTACTGAAGTGGTGAGTGTTAGTGGTGCTTTTCAAAGACAATCTTCTCTGAACAGTACTTTGCTACTGGTAGTTTGCTATTGACAACTCTTGCATGAAGGCCTTTGAATAGAAAACTAAGAGCTTGAAAAATAGCAGCTGTTTCGGAGAGAGAGAGCAGGAAGCAAGCAATACGGAAAAGATTTTCCCTTGATGAAGACACAGTACTATGTAAGCCACCTAGGTGCGTATTTTGAACACTGGTTTCTTCAGCTTTTCTATGAAATTATTTTGTATGTACTTGCCATCTTTAGGATCTTTGCTAGTGCTAGACTCGAGCACACAGAGTTGTGCCCTTTTGCATTTCTCTGCTAATGTACCTGTGTTCCCTTGTTTGACAGGAACTGGTGTGACTGCGTTTCCTGACATCAGGACATCTGTGATTATTGCTCAAATATGTTGTTAATTTAATATTTGCACTTCTGTAGACATCAATTGCCCAGCTGTTATCTGTCAGGATGGATTTGTATTTCTATAGCCATGTCACAGATAAAATTTTTTACATGTTCCTACTTGATGATTTTGACAGGTCACACTGAAGGAACTGGACTGCATAGTATGTTTGTATGAACCAGCTTCCATTGTTCTTCTGACACAGAAAATTTAATAACAGTGTCCAATATTACTATACCCCATGTTCAAGTAGACTCCTAGCATATTTCACAGGCCTCTGGATACTGCAGAAATAATGACTGTTGTACTCACACTCTGAAAGTGTACCAGATCAACCTGTGTGCTGCTTCTGCCCGTTCTAAGAAAATGCATCATTGTGTTTGTGCCACTGTGCCTCACCTGTGCTTCGACTGCACTAGTCCAGCTTGTCCTTTATCTTAGACTCAAGGATATCGTGTTTCCAGCAGCAGTGAGGAACAGCTCCTAGATACTGTTGGAGATAGTGTATCCAAAAGAGCAATTCACCTGGAACAGTTTACTTCAGAGGCCTACTGTCCTCATGGTGGTGTCTGTTAGCTTCTTGCAGAGAGGTTCAGTGTGGTATATCATGGTGTCATCACGTAACATGTTTATGTAAAGTTTTCTTCCTTCTGTTCTTTGGGAATGTGATGGCTGCTCCCAAGGTTCACACGATCATTTGCAGGAACAAGATCTAAAGCATTTCTGCAGTTTCAGCTGCTCCTTTCTGAGGCCTGCAATTGGGGTTTTCTTTTCTTATGCTCCCACATATACTCTCATGTATCAGTGAAAGTTAGAAAGCCCATGACTCCTCTCAGCTGAACCCCTAAATACTTATTTGTTCAAGAATGTCAAGTCATGCCTCCTGGTGAAAAGGGACTTGTGGTTGTTGGCATCACCTGGTAGTTCTTATAGGCTCAAGACTGGAATCTAACTGCAGACAGCATTTAAGACTTTGTCACTCTTGGAAGAGACCCATCTTGCTGATATCCTTAACAAATTTCAACAAACTGGACATGATCCTAGTGGCCAGCAACCTTCTGTGAGGAGTAGCAAGGCTAATCTTAGAGTAAATCCAAGGCATGTATTGGAATGAGGCTGGATTTTATGTTCGAGCTGTCTAACCCAGCTCAGTGTTCTCATGTTCTGCCTGCTGATTTCTGGGAGTGGAGAGCAATTTTCTAAAGCAAACTGAAATTAAGTTTATTGTGCTGCTTGTGCAGAGTGGAACACTTCAGTTTGCTTTAGAAAATTGTGTTCTGCACAGAAACATGCTATTTGAGTTAAGATGAAGCAATGATAGCAGTGATGGAGGGAAAAGCCAGGGGATGCAGCTCCGTGCAGTTTTGGTTACAGCTTCTTTGCACTTTGCTTCTTGGGGAGTATTTTTGTCTTTGCTTTGTTGTCAGTCAGTTTGCCATCACCCAGCCCTTTTCCTCACTCTCTGAGCTATGTCACAGTGCCCTTCCCTGCCCCAGCATTCATGGGTTTTTCTGGTGTCCTGTGAGTCAGTGCTGCAGTTCTGATCAAGGTAAATGTGGAAGTCTAGCTAAGTATACAGAACTGTTTCTAATCTTTCATAACTAATGCCATAATTGTGATGGAAGCCTCTTTGGAAATATTTATAATTTTATTTGGATTTTTTTCTTCCTTGTGTAGCAAATGATTCTTTTAACAGCTAAAATAGCTGCTCTTATTATTGTGTCTTTTTTATTATTTAAGAAGTCTTGACTTCTTTTTTATTTTTTAAAATCCCCTTTAAAAATCTTTTATGGAGGTCTCTAGTTAATCTTTTACAGTAAATTTATTTTAAAGCACAGGCATCGATGAGGATAGGGCTTAGTCTAGCAAGATAGAATTATACAAATTTTATTCAATAGAACTTGCCTTGTTTTTATGAGACATTTCCTCAGAAACTAGAACTGTGAAATACTGTTCTGGCAGAAATATTTTCTATTACTTGTCTGAAAAAAAAATCAAATTGCTTTTTATGAAATCATGCCTTTTGCAAAATCTACAGCAATATTAGATGAGGATACCACAGTGACTGCTCAACCTGCCAGTATTGGATTGCAAAGTCTTGAGTCTTGTTGACATCTGTGCAATTTGTCTGGCCTTAATATTTAATAAGCCTCATACTCTGCAACCTCAGAGTGAGAGCAGTTCTTTTAAAAACCACCTTTTACTTTTGTCAGAGTCCTTACCTGACTCTTTAAAACTAGAGGTGTGCTTGGAACACCATGTGTGATGGGTAGAGCAGTCATCAATTTTATGGCTCCATGCTCCTGTTGTATTAAACTTTTAAGGAGTTTGCAGAATGAATACTTTGTACAGCATTTCAGGACATTGCTCCTGATCTGTGGGGACTGTGGCAAGACTCAAGTTGCCTTTTTAGGAGGATGAGTATTAGGAGTGTCCAGGCAGTGCTGCAGTCTGCGTGTTCTGATTGCCCACTTGCTGCTGAATGGTTCATTGGGACCTAAATGTTCCTCGGGGCACAGAGGAGATGAATGAGAGGGGCAACCCATAGCTGTCAGTGAAATAGCAACAGTGAAAGCAGCAGATAAAGGTCTGCTGATGTGCTAGGAAAAAGCAGCTGAGCCTGCTCCATAAAGACAATTTTTTGTGTTTGTCTCCACTAAAAAGCCATATAGAATCTTAGAGAAATACAGTCTGAAAAAAATTGTTTCAGCAGCATCTATGAACATATGGACTCTTTCATTCCAAACTTCTGATTTAAACTCTGTTTTTGTCTTTGTATACACAGGAGTCAATTTTTAGCATTGTTAATCATCTGCAGGTTCCCACCAGTTGGACTTACTTGTTAGAGTGGAAACTGTTCATCCTTTGCATTGTGTACTCCAAATTTGCTAGCTCAAGCTGGAGGCTGTTTTTGAAACTAGTGCCTCTCCCAGTTTTTGGACAGTCTAAGTGAAGAATCTGACTTCCTTCGTTTTGCAAACCCTTAGTCAGTAGAAAGTAATGCACAAATTAAAAGTATTTGTCATTACATTGGTGTATTTCACCAAGGCAATCCATGCTGTAGGTGATAAAATTTTGAATTACTTTTGTGTAAGAAGCCGCGTAGCTGAAATTGAAAAGCTCTATTATGTGGTTTGGGAGTTTTCTAAAACTCTTCCAAAACATTTCAGTCTTTAAACCCACTGAAGTGGCTTTTTTTAGGTCTCAAAAGTGGTTTTAGCAAGTAACATTCAACTGACATCTAAAGTAAAAAAAAAAGTAAATTTTCTCTTTCTTTTTTTCCCCTGGAGGCTTGAGTAAATTGTTATATATTTAATATTTCTTTTTCTCTGTAGTTATGACAGTTGCAAGTTGCAAATGCTTTGTCCTAATAGGTCTTTAAGTTTTGAATCTGAGCTTGAACTTTAAGATTTGTTTGCCAGACTTAAGTCAGTTTTAACTCTTCAACGCTTTAGTTTGTTTTGTTTGCAGCTGCGTACTTCTTCTTTTTCCCCACCCATGGCGATGAACAGCCTGAAAGATTAATGTGTGGGAGCTACTGCAAACTGCTAATGTCTTTTAAAAGGCAAATCGTTAAATCAGAACTCTCTTCAAGTGCACCGGGGACTTTGAGTCTGAAAAAAATGAACTTCATTTAAAGCACACCTCTGGCTTTTTTAACGTGAATTGCACAAAAGACATTCAATGTCTGCCTATGAGGTGTATATGAACTCAACTCTAATACTCTGTGACATATTAAAATGTGTCTTCTGAGGTGTAAAAAGTATCATGTTGTGCTGAAAATGCTCTGTTGAACTGGAAGCCTCAAGCAGTGGGCTGAAAGGAAAAGTTATTTATCTTCTGACTTGGTGCTTTGAGCAACAATGGGAGAAATGGGAAATCCTAGGCTGGTTTCTTTTTATTTTAATGCTTGGCTGCTTGGGAGAGGAAGAGATGACAGCTGTGTTTCCTGCTGGCTCTGGGCAAGTGCCATTCACCACTTCTAGTGGCTTCCCTAAATGTCAAGGGTGCTGGTACCAAACCGAAGCTTGATGGAGGCAAAACAGGAGTTGAAATGAGTTGCCCTAGATACTTTACCTCCACTGAAGTAAATCTGAGGTCTTTATGTATTAGCTGGTCAAGCTTTTGTGTTGTGAGGATATTAATAAAGTGCACATACACTGCCATGTAACCTGCAAATTCACATGGTAGAAAATCTTGGAGTAAGAACTTTTTAAAGTTTCAACAGAAGTTTCTTCAAGTGTCTAATTAGTCATTTATCTCTTAAGCATGTTGTCCAAAAGCAGCAGTACTAGCATGTAATTTTTAAAAACAAAAATTCAGTTGCATGCTTTCTGAGGTAGCTCTCTGACAAATGTATAAATTCATGGGTTTTTATAAGTATCATGTGTGATTAATTATCTAAAAAGCAAGTTGACTTAAGCAGTTTTTCAAGTGGGATGGTTAGACATAGTTTTATTGATGAAAATGGTTATTTTTGAATTCATATAAATCATGTCTTGAGACAAAAAATTAAGGAATTTTGGAGGGTATTCTGGTGATGCTTATCTGAAACAGGCCTGAAAGTGGCGTGGTATGAAAAAAGTGAAATGAAGATCCTTCTTCTGGCTTGGTGTCTTCCTGACAGGGTACTCATCTACCTTGGGATGCAAGAATTGCTTTATAGTGATTGTTTTGCACATGTCCAAACCCAAAATTTTAGTGTAGGTCTAAGAGCTGTTGTGTTGAAACTGTGTGTGAAAACCTGCTGTCTTAACCTAAGAATTTCTTATGATTGTTCTTGAGGTCGTATTTGTTCAAGAGAACATGCAGGAGAGAAGAATGAATGGACAAAAGACAGCATAAATAAAAAATATGGTTTGCACACTCAAAATGGGTTGTTTAAGAGGAACTTCGTGGGGTGCCCAATATTTCTGTTCATGTAGGTGGGATCAGCCTTTGGAGGGGGGTTTTACTCCTTTTACTCCTTACCTTTTTCAGTCCTCCTGAGGGGTCTTACACCAAACCCCTGTGGTGTCACTAGCTGCCCTGGATGCCAGCTGGTCAGATTATTCCATGTAGCAGCACATGGCTGCTCTTCATCTCTAGTAAATCTGATTTTATTAGCCCTCATCTGACACCTTTTACCTAAGAGGAAACATTGAAATCATGGGTTCCCATCCACTTCTGTGCCACTAATGAGACACTCTGGGGTTAGAGTTGAGGTGGTGTGCAGAGAAGAGATGAAATGTGATTGCTCAGGCACCTTATTGGCACCACTGCTGCTAAAAAAGGTGTAAGGGATGGCAGAAGCACAGGCTGCAGCAGTACCTGACGTCTGCTGGGAGCAGGCAAGGAAGCATCAGTGTGTAGCAGGAGCAGAGCAAGAAGTCAGTGGCCAGGAACTGTAGGCTGAGCTTGGCTGGAAACAGGTAAAGCTTGTGCCAGTTTAGGAGGAAAGAAGGAGGATGGTAACAGGCTGTGTAGGAGGTTGGGAACTGCAGCTGTGGGACCTCTGAACAATGTGCTGCTTGTAAGCAGGCTGAGCTTTTGGATGGCTTTTTTTGTTACAGTTCAAAGTGCTTCTTCTCCAGCTCATGGGAATCAGTCAGGAAGACAGAAGTGTCATGAAACTGCTCATGAACTGCAGGCTGTGGCAGAAGTCATTTGCTGGCTTCTGCAGATAGTGCTAAAACAACTGCTTAAATTTTGAGCTACATATGGAAACAAGTAATAGATTCCTTTGCTCCTGCTGTCCATAACGTCTTAGAAGAGCATTTGCCAGCTTTTTTTTTTTTTTTTTTTGGTTCAAAGCACATATAGTGGGATGGATGTTAGAACAGCTGTACAGTGGGAATGACAGTTGTGGTGTGGTTGTGAGAAGGCCATGGTCGATGAAGTGCCTGTGCTCAGAGCAGTCAGAAAGGAGAAATGGGAAACATGTGGCTTCTTGGCTCTGCTTTGGGATATCTGTAAGGGGCAGATGGCTTCTCTCAGATGGGATAGATCTTCTGTTGGACTGTGTGTGTTTGGATGCTGTAATAACAAGGCTTCTATGGTCAGACATAATGACCAAGAAAAGCCAGAGTTGTCATCTTGCTTCTATTTCTGTCTTTTGGGTCAGTGCACTTCTCTGTAAGTCACAAAACATTTTATCTACAAGTGCTTGTTGGTCTTCTGCCCACAGCTACAGAACATGGGGCTTGCCTCAGGAAAAAATTATTTTCTTGAAAATTCAGTCAACCTGAAACCTTTGTCTACTCTACCTGTAGAAAGTTATGTTGTTAGTAACTGGAAAGGGCTTGGTGCAAAAAGATCTTTGGGAAGAGAGAGATACTGGAATGTTTTCAGTTGTCTCAATGAAAACTTTTCTGGTACAGGTTCTATTTCATTCACCTTGGTCAAATTTCTTCTTGTCCTTTTCCTCCTAAGACTTTGTTTTGGCTCCTATCTTAGTCAGAAGTTCCCAGAAATGGCTTTTAAGATGAAGGCCTCCACAGACATTACTTTCTACAAATTAGCTAAGGCCAGAGGCTGGGATGTCAAAATGTTCCTAGTAAGAAAACAGATCTAGCTACACTCCTTATAGGTATTGTGGGACCTCTGAACCCAAAACTCTACCAAGATGGATGTATTATGTATTTCCTGCCTGCCCCTTCCCCCTTCCTCCTCTCCTTAAGTCAAAATTAAATGACAGTGTCAGCAAAGAGAAAATGATGCTTAATGAGTTTCAACTGGGTTACAGATTGAAGCCTGACTCCTTGCAATGACAGATTAATAACTCCTTCTGCTGAAGTTTTGGGGAGGGGGGAATAATTATTTTCTGTGGTTGTTTTTTTTTTGTTTTTTTTTTTTTAACTGGAAAGCTCATTTCTTGCTAGTGCCTGAGCCAGGTGTTATTACTGTAAATCTTTTTGTAACAAAAGACTTGACATTATTATTTTTCAGACTCTGAGGAACTTGTGGCCTCCTGTTTGAGATATGCTGAGTGTTCTAACTTTCAAATGGAAGAAAAAGCAGTAATAGAACACAAGGATTAAATAGAAAGCTTTTTGTTATACACCACAAAAACAGGTACTGGTCCTGCTGCTCTTCTTGGTGCCTGCCAGCATAGTCACTGATGTGCCTGGGGGAAAGAACCTCAGCATTTGGGGTTTTACTCTCCTGGCTTACAAGTGTGTGCTGAAAGAAATGCTTCAGGTCTGCTGCTGCAGGGGACTGGGAGCAGTTGCAGTTGGCACTCTCTTAGGTGTGAGGGAAGGAAAGGGAGCCACAGTGGGGCAGAGGATGGTGTCTTTGTGATGGCCCATTGCTGCTCACACCTCTAGGAACAAGTGTGGTACTAGTACATGTATGGCTTCCACTACTTGGGTTTTATAAGGAGGGCAACTTGTATTTTGAGAAGTATAAAGGAGCTTTTAAAATATTATTTATAAAGCATTTAACAGCAAATGCTTTGTTAAATCTGTGTTGCATGAAACAATGATTATGCAGTAGCTAAACTTGAAAACACTTGAGATTAGTTGCAGACTCTGTAGTTTCTGGCAAATACTCGTGCCTTTTATAACTGTGTTATTTTACTTCTGAGTTGAGATTGTCTCTTTAAATTGTGTTCTGTGGCTTGTCCAAGGTCTTTCACTGGGTCATTACCAAGGCCAGGGTTGGCTCAGGAGCCTTGACTCATAGTCCTATGCTTGACCAGAGGCTGCATGTGATTACCACAGGACAGCAGCTTCTTCCAGGGCTGCCTGTCACTTCAGGCTGTTTGACAGATGCTGTCAGGTTGGGTGTGTGTTGTGGGTTTAGGGGTTTATTTTAATGCTTCTAAACTTTTATTTTTATTTTTTTTTCTGGATTTTAGATTCTGGGAGAGAATAAAAAGACTAATTTTTTCTTACTGGCTATCATTTTGCCACATATTTATTGTCATCTTTCTGTGGTTGCCCTCTTGCTACTAGGGTCTACTCATCCCTCCAAATTATATGGAGCAAACTAATTTATTTGGGGTTACTGCTCTTCTATGCAAATGTGAAGCTGTATGTAAAACAAAATAGTTCTTCTGAAACTAACATTTGAAATTCCAAAGCAATCTTCTGCTTAAATCTCTTGATAGTTGAATTTTTAAAACATTCTTCTTCTACCTTGAACCTATTCTTTAACCCTACCATCAGTAAGAATATGCATTACAGAATAAAGCATACCTGCCTGTCCCTGTAGTTCATAATATTTTTTTTACCATTTTGCTATACATGTTAAGTATATGAATCACACCACATGGCACAACATGTAGAAGAACTAGATCCCTACTCTCCTGTGAGTTTTTTGGATCCAAAGGCTTGCTAGAAGGCACGAGTGTGGAATGCACACATATCTGGCAGCACAAAGCCAGCAGGTTAATTTGACATTTGGATCTGCACAGTGTGGCAATAACTTTTTTGTGTAATCTGTTTATTTAAATTCAAAACTATGCTGAGTTTGGCTTATTTTAAAAGTGGATAAAATGCTTATTACAAAGATGTCCTTGATAGCATACTGCTATGTCTGCCTACAAGGAGGAGGAACTACCCACTTGTTTACTGTCTTTAACTTCCTTATCTAAAATAGCCCTAAGGCAATGACAAAGCATGACCTAGAACCTCGTATTCAGAATTTTAAGGTTTGGATATCCTCAAAATTTTTTCCAGGCTTCAAGAACTGGCATCCTTTGCTTTCCTTTCCCATTGTAAAAGGCTGGTTTTATTTATTTATTATTTTTATTAAAATGTAGTGAGGATCATGTGCTTACACTGCTGAACATAAACTGTTTCCCATTTTTCAAAGTTTTCATCTTCTGCAGTGCTGTGACAAGCTGGTGAATGCCACACAGGCAACATTGCACCGTTGAGAAAACAGTTAATAGATTGGCCCTGCTGAGTGCAAGAGAGAATCACACAATCACAATTAGGCTGGAAAAGACCTCTGAGATCAAGTCCAATTTGGGACCGCATGCTGCCATGTCACTAGACCATGGCACTGGGTGGCACATGCAGCTCTTAAATGGCTCCAGGGACGGTGACTCCAGCACCTCCCTGGGCAGACATGTTCCAGTCTCTAATCAGCCTTTCTGTGAAGCAGTTCCTCCTAATGTCCCTCTTCAGCCTTCCCTGGCACAGCTTGAGGCCATTTCCTGTTGTCCTGTCGCTGGTTCCCTGAGAGAAGAGGCCAACCCCCGCCTTGCTACAGCCACCTTTCAGGTGGTTCCAGAGAGTGATAAGGTCACCCCTGAGTCCCCTTTTCCTCTAGCTTAACAATCCCAGCTCCCTCAGCTGCACCTCACAGGATCTGTGTTTCAGACCCTTCACCAGCTCCACTGCCCTTATCTGGACTTGCTCCAGTACCTCAATGTCCTTGAAGTGAGGTGCCCAGAACTGGGCACAGCACGCCAAGTGTGGCCTCACTGGAAATACAGATGCTACCAGAGGTCTGGGGCTCTGCAGACACCTGCTTAACTCTTTTTCAAGGGGTTCTGTAGTGGAGTTCCTCTGGCCTCCTGTACAAGGTAGTACAGTGAAGGACAAGCAAATGGTTTAGAGAGTGAGTTGCTAGTGCTTCTGGAGATCGTATGTAACACATAATCTGACTTTTAAAAAAATTTAATATTCAGTGTTATTGTCTCAGTTCCGGATCAGAAAAAAATCTTGAATTATTTTGTGTAAGTGTTGAAACTTCCTCAGAACTTGCTGTGAAATTTGAAGGTGTGGAATGGTTCAAAGGCTGGCACTGTAATAGGGAAGATACTTTATCTGTTGTTTTTTAGGCTATTTAAAGTAAAACTTTCCAAGTGTGGTATCTTGATGTGCGCAAACATCGAGGAGAAAAATTATCTATGTGATAAACACCGTGTATTATCTCACCTTGAAATTACATACAGGGCTTGATTTCATCCTTCTTGCCAATTTTTTTCAGCTTTGTTTCTTTGCCCTTGAGCTGGTAGAAAGTTCAGTTTGGAAGTAGGGAAGAAAAATATAGACTTTTAAACATAAGAAATCCTTTATTCCCCTCCCCCCCCCCTTATTCTTTGTGTGTATTTTCAAAAGCAAGCAGTATTTTACACTATCACCAAAGAAGCTGGTGTCCAGGTACATAAAATGTGCTGTTCTGCCTCTGTGTGGGCTGCACTAAGGGATGACAAAGTCTGCCAAGCCAAAACTGGCTCTCACCACTGACAGTGTTGCCCAGCTTCACAGACCTCTCAGTGGTTTGCTGTAGTGTGACTTCCAAAATACACTGCTGCAATAAAAAAAAAAAAGAGAAAGAAAGAAAAAGAAGTACTAGTAACAAGTGCTTTATGTGATGTATCACAGTACCTGCTTTCCTGTACTTATGTGGAATTAGCTGAGTATCTCTTGGTCACCCCTTTTGCCTGCTTTTGATGGGGTCAGTTGAGGCCCAAGGCAAGTGGCAAGTCAGGGTGAACTGAGGCAGTAAAAGCAGCCCCTTCCTAGTCTGCTGGATCTTTTGGGGTTTTATGATGAGACTCATTGGTATTTATTTTGCTCTGAGTTAGGAGTGCAGTCTGTCACTTAGACAAAATAAAAACCCAGCTCCAAAGCAACAAGAAAGCCCCAAGACCTGATCCAGAAAGCAATTAACGTGATTTTAAAGGAATTTTTGAAGTATGAAATACCTGAGGGGTCCAAATGTTCATGGGAAAGACCTTGGGAGGTAATCTTGTCCAGCCCTTTGCTCACAGCAGGACCCCACAGCTTGGGTTGCTCATGGCCATACTCAACTGAGTTTTGGCTATGTGCAAGGAAGGAGATTATGCAGCCTTTGTGACAGCCTGTTCTGGTGCTTAGCCGTTTCATTGTTTTGAAAAACAAACCTTATCTGATATTTTTCGCCTGCATTGCAACAAGTTTGTTGTCTCTAGTTTTAATCACTGTGAGCTTTCCAGAAGATTCTGTCCCCCTCTTCTCTGTCTCTCCAAAGAGTAGCTGCAAACAGCAGTAAAATCTCTACCAAGTCTCCCTCAGTTTGAAGGTTGGAAGGGAGGGACCCTCTGTTTTCAGCACCTGGCTCTTTACCAGAAGTGTATGAAAGAAACTGTTTCTGAACAGGTTTGAGCTCACAGATTGATCCACTCCACTGATTCACAGATCAAGTTGGATTCACTGATCAAACTGTGTGATGTGAAGTGTGAATGCCTCTGGTTCCTGCAGTCAGCTGCCAGCTGGCGCTCCCTGAAACCTCAGGGCTGCTTCAGCAGAGAACTGGACTGGAAATCACACAGACCACGGCTCTTACCAGATAAAGGTACTTGTGGCTATGTGTGTCTTTCTGAATTCATGTTCTCGCTTCAGTGGCTTCTGTACTCAAACAAAACCAAAAGTAAAGGTGACATTTTAAATGGTGTATTGTTAGATTGGTGTTGACCCACCCACTAAAGGAGGTTTAGATTGGATATTAGAATAACTTTTTTTGCTGAAAGGGTGGTCGAGGATTGGAATTGCCCAGGAAGGTTGGATGAACCTCCATCCCTGGAGGTGTTTAAAAGATGTGTGGGTGTGGCACTTTAGGAGCATGGTTTAGTGGTGGACTTGGCAGTGCCAGGGTAACAGTTGGATTCAGTGAACTTAGGTATTTTCCAACCTAAATGATTTGATGACTGTCTGAAATCAAATACTTTTAATTATCAGTAGTGATTTGTTTCAGAAGAGACAAAATATTCGCAGATTTAAACCCTTCATTTCTAGTAAGAAGTACACAATCTGTAATCAGCATTGTATGGGCAAGCTGCTGGCATAAATGCTCTCTCTGCTAAATGCAAGTCATGCATAAAGGTTATTAACTATTAGTTTCTGAGATAATCCTTTGATCAATGATGTAAACTTGCCCTTGCAATAGCTACCACAATCCAAAACTTTGAAAGTAATGCTCTTCTAAAATTTTGAAGTATTTGTACTCATTTATAGCTTTTTCTCTCTTGTGGCAGTCTTGCAATAAAAGGCAGTGCTGGATTTGTTTGGCCTCGAGGTTCTCTTTTTGAAGAGGTAGAATGTTCTTAAGCAGTCAGAAAAATATTTGCTTTTGTTCCAGGTTCTCCATATACTCTTCAGCAGGAACACCTTGGGTAGGAGTAATACAGAGTTTATGCACTGATTCTTCTGTATCTCTTCCTAGATTCCAGCAACCATTCCAAATAAACAACAGAGCTATACTGAATCTATGCTTATGTTAACAGCCTATAAGTAAGTCTTAGTCTAGGCTTGTCCATTGAACAATTCCAGGTATCTCTCTTTCTATTCCACTTTCCTCTCCAGCTGCAACTCTGATGTTTCAGAAATGGTGGAAATCCATAGAGAGAATTACTAAGGATGCCCTGGTCCTCTGTATAAACACCTAGTGGCAGACAGCTTAGAAGGGCATCCTTCCTGAGGCTATAAACCAGGCAGTTTCTTCTGCCTGAAAAGCATTTGGGGTTTTAGTTTTTTGTGATCTTGGGGGGCTGACTGAGCTGTCTGAGCTTTGTTAATGTTGTTTTATCAAGTGAGATGGGATGTAGAAATCACATAACAAGTCCAGTAATTTTTTAGTGTGTTAAAGACATGATGTTCGTTGGAAAATTGAGAATTCTTCCATATAGATTGTTGTGAAGGCTTCAAATGTTTTTAGGAAAGGCACTAATTACTTCTGTCAAATGTGTGCTTAAATGTTTCACTTTAATGTTCCAAATTTGTTGGTTTGGGCCTATATGATATATATAGGAGTATGCCTGTACCTTTGTACAGTCAGGGAGCTTTCCATTCTTCTAATTAATCTTTTGAACTAACAGATGTCTAGTATTTTGCTGATTAAACTGGCTGTGGAATTTGTGTGTCTTCCCCTTTTGTTTTCATACATATTTCCTTTAGTGACTGAGCTGTGGGTAGCTTCACCCAATGCTTCTGACAGCCTTTTGCCTCAACAAAGGCACCTGGTCCAGATGCATCCTGCTGCAAGACAGCACCCTGACAGCAGAGACCACATGTTCCTAAACTGCATGGTGCTCAGTGCAAAAAACTCATCCTTTTTGCTGTTTTACCAATAGGAGGTATATGAAAATTCCCTGTAGCTGTGCTACTGGGCCAAGGGAGAGTGAGGATATGGGATAGAATGTTTAACTTCAAATGCTAAGTACTAGTTATGAATATAATAGTCATATAACTGGTATGTTTTATTATGGAGGAAAAAGTACAAGTGGATTATATCCAGTTATATAGTGCAATCACCTCCTGCTCTCAGGTTTCTCTTCCTAATGCAGTAGTAATGGAGTTTCCCATCTGCTTTTACAATGCATTCAGTAAGGACAGTCTCTGACCCTAAGAAGCTACCAGTGTCCCCCTCTCTATTATCAGCTGAGCAGCAATATAGAATTGGCTTTGTGCCACAGCTATGTGTAAGCTCATCTGTACAGTTTTCTTTTTGCATTCTGATTTACTACAGGACTTCTGGCTGATGCTGGTTAGATCAGTTTTTGCCAGTCAGTCTTCCTGATGTATTCTGTGAGCGTAGCTCTTCCTAGCTGTGAGGAGGGTGAGAGCAGCAGAAAGCTTAGGCTGCTTGCCTAAGCAGCAAGGTGAAGGTGTCTGTAGCCATAACAGGTAGTGCAAGTGGTTTGGAGGTGACTGGCTGTAAGCTGTCACTTTGTGTCACTTTGTGTTTCTGCCTCATCCATCATCTGTAGCTGTAAAATGCTCTGGTGGTGGTAGGAGATGCTTCTATAAATCTATGTATTTAAATTGTTAGCATTTGAAACTCCAGTAAGTAGATTTATCTTGCTTAGGGGATCTCTGTGTTCTCTCAGAGTATGTAGTTCCCTTTTCTAAATAAAATGTATCTTAATATTCCAGTTTATCCAGGATTTATCACGTTGCTGCTCTGTTCTTAGAGAAGGAAGGCTGGAGAGGAGCCTCCCACTAATGTCACAGCTGCTACCTGCTGTATCTTCTTTCATTAAAACAGTTTATCACTGTGGGCTTTAGGAGAATGAGGTGTGTTCCTTTGGTTGGCTTTTTGGGGGTGCAGTTGGGTTACTCTTTGCACTGTGCCATAACAATAAGTCTATTTGGGTTTTTGTTGTGTGTGGTAGGTTTTTTTTGTTTGTTTTGCCTCATTTATTTTTTGTTTATTACCTGTCAGCTTCATTTACTATCTGGGGAAGCTATGGATGCAGAGGGAGGGTCACAGGGAGCAAACCCAACATTGACTACTGACTTGTCAACAAAAGCATCAAACATCCATCTTCATCTTGCACTTGTCTGGAACACAGATTAAATTGCAGATCACCCTGAGGCAACAGGGGAGCCTTTAGTAAGTGGGTATCAATTTGTTTACTTAGCAGACCAAAACCACTTTGACTGTTCTTATGTGTTCTCTCTGCAGATGTTTTTTCTTAGTACATTGTAACAGGAATGGTGTTCAACTAGAACTTTGTGCTTCTCCAGCCCCCTGGCACTAAGTTATGAATTATTTTTGTCACTGTGTCTGATGCATTTGTTACTGATAGTGTTTTCTGGTTGGATTTTCTCTGCTGCCTAAGCAATTTGTCCTATATTCCTGAACCCTGGATCTCTTATGATTGCTCATTTACACCGCATTTTATTTTTGTTTATATGAAATGTGGAAAATGCTTGCGAACAACATGTAGCGGCTTCCTCATGCACATCACCTGTCTTTTAGTTTTAAAGTTTGTGGAGCACACAGAAGATTATGCAACAGGCATTGTTTGCTTGTCTAAAATTTTAAGACTAAAAATGGCATCCTTGCTGCAGCCATAAAATAATACAGCAAACATCACCATTCTAGATCAGGTGTGGTCATGTGTTTCCAGCAGTCCTTGTTTTCTGGCAATTGCCTGGTTCTGTCCTAAGGGCAGGTGAAATGTATTTGAAGTGTCCTAATGTTTGGCCTCTCATGTGACTGGGGGCTTTCACTTCCGAGGTGTGAATGAGGGTGAGGAAGACAAAAACTGAACCGGAACCTTTTGTTTGTCACTTCAGTCAAATGCTGGATCCTTCAGATTCATTGGTGGTTTTGATGTGCTCAGGCCACCCTTCCCCTGCAGAAAACTGACGGTAACAATTCACTTCAACGTGTTTATGATGCCCATATGCTTGTAAAGTTCATGCACAATCCCTTGGATGACGTTTGAAACTCGTAAAAGTGCAGGAGTAGCAAATCAGCCTCACGGGTTTTTACCTCTCTTCCAGGACTCATAGTTGGGGTGATCCTGAGGTACGGGACTCCCTCCACGAGTGGCCACGACAAACCATTCAGCTGCTCGCAGGAGAACAGGCCCTTCACCACCCTGCTGGTCAATGTCAGCGGCAAGTTCTTCGAGTATACGCTCAAAGGGGAAATAAGCCCTGGGAAGATCCACAATGTGGAGCAAAATGACATGTTGAGAAAGGTGAGGCTACACCATTTCACATGCTTGGCCTAGCATTTCTTCTTCATCTGTGCTTCCCTCCCTCCTCCCGCCTCCATCCCATTTGAGCCTTAGGTAGTGTCAAGTGTCAGTGTTCCTGATAGTAACAGCACTTCAGTGCTTACTTCAAAAGCACCTTCTGTATTATATCACTGCTGGAGAAACTCTGCTCTGTTACATGTATGTGGTGTTTTCCTAAAGGCCTCTGTTTGAAGACTTAATGTATGTTTCTAACACCTGTAGAATTCACTGAGACCAGCTGAACCAAAAGATTTTGCTGCCTTGTGTAAATGCAATATAAGGAAAATTATAATTTCTTAGTGAAAAATGATTGTTCCTTGTTGGTTTGCTTTTTGGGTTTTTTTCCTCTAGGGTCTTAAAATCTGTTTATTGTTGGGAAATAGTTACTGCTTCCACCCTATAAACCACCAAATAAGACAGTCTGGTGTTGGAAGTGAAAATCACCTATCAGAAGTTGTTCAGATGTGTTATTTGCCTTTTGATTCAGTGTCAGGAATTAATCACTTTTGTATGTATCAAAGCTAGACTTTGAAGCATAGGATTGTGATCTGCAAGTATTTCTTTCTGCAGATTACGAAGAGAGCTGAGCTGTCTGTGTGTATCTCTCTGCTTTAGGTGTCTCAAGTTAGCTGAAACGAGTCCTACTGTGGGAGGGCACATTTGTAGTGTTTGTCTTCTAACTTGTACTTAGGCAGTGGGTGAAAAGAGCATAGATAGTCTCATATGTGTGAAGGTCTTCTGTTTGCATTTTAACTGCTGTGTTTTGTTCTTTAGTGTAGTGTAGTCCTTCATGGATATCTGGAACCCCTACTGAAATACATGGAAGTGGTGTATTATCCAAATTTCTGAAAACCAGTCTTGTATCTGACTTGATTGGCTTACAATAACTATTCAGTGGTTAAACTTGCACAAAAAGTAAGCTAAAATAGCATTTCATCTGCAGCTATACTAATATCAGGTATCACAATAGGAGAGGTCTCCTTCAGCATCATTTCTTCTAGAAATTTTCAATTTAAAATAGGGGACTGTGTTTGGGACTGCCGCCAGATCTTGAGTAGCTGATGTGATGCCTGTTCTCTCTAGATGCTATTTACCAACAAGAGCTGCAGCTTTTTGCTGCTACATACAAACAGAGCTGGCCAATGTTTTAGAGGCTAAACTTACCTATTTCAACAACCAAAAATAGTGGTTGTCAGAAAATGAATGAGGAAAAAGTCCTAACAATTTGTATATGTCTGCTTCTAATTGAAATTTCATATTTTATTTTTTTTAGGTAACATTTGACCCAGAAGTTTTTTTCAACATTCTATTGCCTCCTATTATTTTCCATGCTGGTTATAGCCTGAAGAAAGTAAGTGCAATAACTTCTGAGGAGAATAGATCCTTTTTTTTTTTTTTTAATGTGAGATTGCTGATTTTTTCAGGATTGTAGTCTCCTTTCAGGCATTTATTTACAGTAAGAAAAATCTCATTTCCTCCAGAAGTGGTTAGGTCATATTGGTTTAAGAGAAAATACATATATTTTGGAGTACAAATGTATTAAACTCCACTTAATTTTTCTGATTTGTTTTTCTTTGGACTTAGCCAGACATTAATGTCAGTTTCATTTAAAGTAAAATATGTTCTATTATGAATTGTTTTGGTCCTTCTTAAATGTTGAAAATGCAGTAAATTACGCTGAGAAGCAGACCTAATCCTGAGTCCCAGTGGAGATGTGCCAGACCCTTAATGGCAGAAGGGCCTAGATTCTAGTCTTGCTTGAGGGCATCATGAATTGGTGCTGGTTTCTGTCAATAGGATCTGTCTTGTAGGATCTAATGCATGGCACAGATCTGGCTTATTCAATTTATTGAAGTTGGATTGAATTCACGTAGCAGTAATTGAAATGTTTCTCTGAAGTAGAGGTGTGTTTCTGTGTGTTGATGCAAGTGAAATATTGTGCTACATGGTTCTGAATGGGCAATATAACTTTTCTAAAGTATATAAACCTCTTTTTCCTATGCAGAGACACTTTTTCAGGAATCTGGGGTCCATTTTGGCTTACGCTTTTTTAGGAACAGCAGTGTCTTGTTTTATTATTGGGTAAGTGAACTCTGATATCTGCTCCTCTCTACACTAAAGTTTAAGCTGAGAAAACACTCTCTCTCTCTTTGCCTACATATGTATATTTTATGTATGCATATACACACACATTTAGTTCAAGATAGCTGGTCATGTTGGTTTGCTTGCCTACAATCTCTTAAGCTGCTCATATTACTGTGCCTTGTATACAGATATTCTGAAAAACAGAAATCCTGAATTGTATTGGTGACCTTGGCTTGTCTCTCAAAGAATTTCATTAGAGAAATAATCTATTATTATAGACTAATCTTACCTCAGAGCTTTTGACCTGTGTATTGTGTTGGGAGAAATAATACCAAGGGGAATTTTGAGCAGGGAAAGTTTGGTGGAAAACGGATGACACACATAGATTCTGAGCTAATTGTGTGAAGATTTCAGACTTTGCTTACTGGTTTTATATGATGTCTTCTGGATCATTTATTACTTGATTTGCTTCATAGGGAAAAGGGGAAAGTTCACTTTGAGTGCTTTGTGCTACACTGTGGCAGTGTCCCATTGAGCTGGAGCAAAAAGAAACCTATCTGAAATGCTGTCGCTTGTGCTTTTCCTTGGCCTGCCTGAAGTGAACCAGCTTATTTAATTTGGAATGTTTTATCTTCTTTCTCTTCAGGAATCTCATGTATGGGGTTGTGAAACTAATGAAGTTGGTGGGTCAGCTGTCTGATAAATTCTATTATACAGACTGCCTCCTCTTTGGAGCAATAATATCTGCCACTGATCCAGGTAGCTTGATAAACACTTTTTTAATAACCTTCCAAAATAACCATATTGTTAGGATTTTCAGCTGTATATTAACAGGATTCTATTTCTGTTATGTCAGATTACTATCTCTGAACCTCTTCTCTGAAATGCATGCAAATTCTGAGCATTTTGAAAGCTATTCTCTGCTGATTTGTGACTGAACTGGTATGACATCATGGTATATTTGGAGAAAAGTCTAACTCTCCTGTTCAAATACTTAAATATATTTTTTAGGTGGTTTCTTGTTAAGTATGCATCAAGTTTAAGACTGCAAATAGATGGAATTATTGCTTTTTCTGGGTAGCAGGACTTCCTTCTTCAGCTACATTTTTTGGAGATGGGTAATTTAGGAGCAATATTTGAAGCTTTTAGGTTCTTTAGGTGGGGGATTTTTTCCTCTTTCAGATCAACTTCATGTTTCACAAGTTAAGGCAGAAGAACGTTTTTCTGGCCAAGTAATTTCAGCTTTTGGCCAAATAATGTAGACATCCTTCAGTCAAGCAGGCTCACATTGAAGTCTCTGCTTGACAGATCAGTTTGTAGGTCAGGGGCCAGGGTGGGGAGTGCTGAAGTTATGAAGCTTGATATTTAAAGCAGTTTATTTGAGGTGCTTTGTGATGATTAGTGTGAAAAAGGGAAGTAGCTCCTGTGATTGAGCTGAGCTCTGAACAGCTGGTGGTTGCATGCAATTTATGCAAAAAATCACCATGTGATTTCTGAAGTGTGTATATGGGAACATTTTCAAGATCATGGTCTTTCATCTCAGAATTTTCTTGAAAGAATGATTATAAATATTTAGCACTCTTGTCCTTTTTAAATTATGTGGAAATTCACACCTGTGGCATAGTGTATACTTAAGGGAACACTTAGGATTATTTGTACTGTTTTACAATGGTTGAAATAATAAACCTGTGTCAACAATCCAAACAGCTTTTAAAAGCAGGAAGAGCTGCACAACATTTTGCTTGCTGTCTTATATGGAACATGTTTTAAAATAATACCAGGGCTTTGGTAGAAGGGCTTTGTCTGCCCCATGCCCCTTGATCATGGGGGTGTTGCTATGAACACTGCAGATGGGAAGACAAAAGAGCCACCTCCTAGTGGAGCTGCCCTAAAACTGATGGAGGAATTGCTTACTTGTGGGTAAACATGGCTATGGCTTCCCATTTTAGTTTTGATCCCATACTTCAATTCCTGGGTTGTGTTGCTTTACCCAAACTGTAAAGTCTGCTCCACAGCACATACAGTCATTCCAGTGTTGTTTTCTTCTTTTCTTTCTGTAGTTACCGTGCTAGCAATATTTAATGAGCTGCATGCTGATGTCGATCTCTATGCCCTTCTGTTTGGAGAGAGTGTGTTGAATGATGCTGTTGCCATTGTATTATCCTCGTAAGTAACTATGTGAATTTCTACTGTGAAATTACTAAATGGCTTTTGGCATTTGTCTGAAATAAATGCTTTTTCTGAGAAACATTATTTTAAATTTAAATGGATTGCCTTTAACTGGATTGGTAACCACTGCAAACATTTCCCAAGGCCCCTAATGCATGCATAAGCCAGAATGACACAGATGCCTTCAGAATGGGATTGCCTCTCTGTGGCTCAGGTAGTGTTGTTACAGAATTTTTTTTTTCTGATGCCACTTCTAACTTGTCATTGTGTTCTCTCTTTCTAGATCTATAGTTGCCTACCAGCCAACAGGTGAAAATACCCATGCTTTTGATGCTGCAGCATTTTTCAAGTCTGTTGGTGTTTTTCTGGGAATATTCAGTGGTTCTTTCATGATGGGAGCAGTGACAGGGGTTGTGACAGCTCTGATATCCTTTTTCATGTTTGGTTATTCCAGCTGAGGTGGCACATACGGATATTATCAGGGCTTTTCTGTTTCCCATTATAGCAAAACTAACTCTAGCTTGTTTAATTCTCAGTATTAAGATGTGGCCAGTATTCATGTCACTTCTTTTCTATAGAAAGACATTATAGGTACCCACAGAAATCAACCCTTTCCAATAAAACTGAGACCATAGTAGAAATCTTAGTGATGTTGCTGCAACAAACCAAGGGAGGGCCATTAACAGGCAAATCCTAATAATGTTTAGTTTTTTATGGAGTTAGAAAACCTAGTTCTTATTATTAGTCTTGAAAGACATCTCCTATGATAAATGGTATTTGATTTGTCTTCAGCAAAATCTGTTATTTCTGGAAGGGGTAAAATGTGATGTTTTGTACAATGATCATGAACCTGTGACTCTGAAGCAGTAATGTCTGGACTGTGTCTTATATACGCACTGTCCAGATTTTCCTGGCATGTCTACATAATGGAAACCCTTTAAGGATATCAGGGAAGATGTGCTGTTGATGCTTTAATGTTCAGTCTCAATTCCACTGATCTGCAATCAAGGGGACCCAGAACCACGATTCTTCCTTTGGCTTTTAGGCTTTCATTCATCCATAGCTCTCACTGCTCAAATGCAGTTGTTGTGGGTTTTGCCTTGCTGGCTGGCTACTAGTTAAGGCTGAAATGCATTCAGATCCGTTTTGTAAATTTATGCTTCTGAAGCAGCAACTAATCCTTGCTTTTTCTAATGGTTGTGCTCAGGAAGATGATGTGAGGCTGTTCAGAATAAAGCCTCTGTGGTGGCATGTTGTGTGTGTGGTGGGGATATTTTCCTTTTTGTTCTGTTTTGGTTTTGTTTTTTTTCTTTGATTGTTTAATTATATGACTGTTTTCTTTTGGAAACATCCTTAATGTCACGCAATGCTGTAGAAGCAAACAAAATTTGCATTTTACTATTCATAGCTGATTAGAACCCATAAATTATGGATTAATATTCCTTTAGCCTGAAGTACCTATATCTGTACCTCTCTGAGTAAGGGGTTTCATGCAGTCATGCACTGTCCTTTGAGAATAAATGGAATACATGGTTTCCAAATGATGTATATAATATGCAAGGACTTATTCTGGCTTTCAGCTTTCAAGCTGCCTGTGTTTTTTTTTTTTAAATAGTTAAGTTGTAGTACCACATGGTATATTTTTACTAAATTGCAGCATCTGACTGGTTGAAAAGATGTGAAATACATGGCCATGTCTAACAAATAAAGAAAAGGGTTAAGAAAAAATAAAATAAAAATAAATAATAATTTCATTTCAGTTAATGTTTCAATTTGACCAATTATAAGAAATAATGAAATGTTTTTCTTTTATTGCCTTTCTCTCACCTTGATCTTCCTCCAAAAGGATGAGCACAGGTTTTAATTTCAGATTTAATGAAATATTTTGGTATGGTTACTTACAATTACAGCAAGGGGAATAAACCGTTTGATTCACAAAACTGCCAGAAAAGACTGGAAATAAGGAACCAATTCTGACAGGGACCCTTGCCTAATTTCAGGGGAACAGGTTTGAACCTCCTCCTCCTCTCCCTTGGAGTGACTGTAGCTATCCAGTTTCCTTAGGCATCCATGAATTTCCCTTGAGCCAGGCACTGGGAATATCTGAGAACTCTGTGGGGAAATGGGTTCCAGGTTTTTTTATGTTGGGTGTTGCTGTCTCAGAAGCATGATCTTACATCTGTTTAGGGGAAGTGGTGGGGAGGAAATCAGCTGAGCTCAAAAGTTTTAGAAATGGTTTCTGTGCAGAATTAATAGCTGCTTAAAAAGTATGCTGCATTTTATATTTGGTGTAATGCCAACACAGAATTTAATTTTTTTTTTTTTTATGATGCTCTGGGCTTTGTTTTGAGGGCAACCTTCTGACAAAGGTCATAGCTGTGTGTCTGGAATATATGTTTGCCCTAGTCCAAGTCAGCAGGGGATGTCAGCAAGAAGTAGGTGTGACTGGAGAGTTGGTACTGATTGCCTTCATATGAACTGTGCATAGCTGTTTGCACCTCAGATACAGTGTGCTGTTCAGTGTTTACCTGCTCCAGAGCAGCACTTAGGAAAAAAAAACACCAAAAGGATTCTGTAAATAGGTGAACAACTTTTTTTTTTTGTAGTGTCTGAAGGGCTAAATTTAACACTACTGAAATCTGTTCCACTTCTTCAGTAGCTGTATGAATTGTTAATTCAGTGTGTGCTTTGATGTTCCTCAGGTTTTACTCTCCTCTGCAAGATGAACTTGGTTTTTCTTTGCTTTGAAACACTGAGCTGGTCTGAGTTGGCTTTTTCTCTAAAACACATCAGCACAAGGAGAGGTAATACATTTTGTAGGCAGAAATTGTTTTGCCTTAAAAGTACTGAAGTAGCCATGTTTGCTGGAAAAGACTTAGTAACAAATCTGAGAAGAAAAATTCTTGTGAATCTCACTGGTGTTAGGGTTGCTGTAGTCAAGAAAAGCTCTGTAAATTAAATGCTTTTGAATGCATTTTATGCTTTATTTGGAGGTGGGAGTGGGACTCATAATTGAGGTTGGCAGGGGGAACAAAACATCATTCCCCCACCAATTCCCTGAAAAGCCAAGGCCCACACAGTCTAAAAGGAACAGCAGGTGTATATCCCTTCCTTGCCAGTACTTCAAAGGGAACCATAGAATAAGATAATATTACCACTAAGAGGTGGAGCCACACATGTACATAAAGGACATATATCCATTGTGTCATGGATAAACAACAAAAATATCCAAAACTGATTGCTGCAAGTTGAGTCTGAAGTTTGCCTTGATGTGTTGGAATTTGCATTTTTCAGCATCAAAAGTGCTTTGTTTTCTAACAAGCATGGGCTGTTAGTTCATAAAAGTGTTTTTCACAAATCCTCTGGGAACAGAGAAGCCAAATTATTTCTTTTTGATCCCTTAACAAGTGACTTAACGTGACAAAGTTTACCAAGTTGCACTGCTTCCCCCTGCTGGAAACGGCTCTCTTCTTCCTGATGTCCTGGAGCACTTTCTTGCTTGCAGAAGCTTGTGGATTTACTGGTGAGTTGCTTGGATTCAAGTATGTGGAGACAGAAGTCCATCTCAGCAGCCATTTTTCCACTTTTTCATTGAAGCTTTTCAACGAGGAATATGTTTGTGGTTAAAGTTGGGTTGTTGGGTGTTTTTGCATTCTGTTCAGTGTTGAAGCTGCAGCTCACTGTATAACAAAGGCCATGGTTTGGTTCAGACACCATCTCCTGGTATCTCACTCACTTGAATGGAAGAATTATAGAATCTCAAGGTTAGGAATTGTGTATTAATTAAATGGAGCTTGTGAAGGGCAAGTGTGGTGAGCTGACAGTAAATAGGCTGATTTTTACATGTGGTTCTGTTCACAGGTGTGGTGGCTGTCCTCTTCTGTGGAATTACCCAGGCACATTATACATACAATAACCTGTCAGTCGAATCAAGAAGTCGCACAAAGCAGGCAAGGATGTCTTTTACCTTTTTTACAGTGCATTGCTGTAGTAGTCCATGTACTTTTATTTTTACAGCATCTTTTTTACTTGGCCTTTAACATGTGATGGTTTTCTCTCTAGCTCTTTGAGGTGTTGCACTTCCTGGCTGAGAACTTCATATTCTCTTATATGGGCTTGGCACTGTTTACTTTCCAGAAGCACATATTCAGTCCAGTTTTCATTATTGGAGCTTTTGTATCCTTTTTCACATTGTGTGAGGTTTCTCTATTGTCTTATGGGCCCAAAAACTTGTGATGTCTGTTGGCTTTACCAAACAGAGAATGGTGGCTGGCCTAAGTTTCCCTAATGTCTCACAGGCACAATAATTTTGAGAAAAATCTTTGGTTATACCTTACATCAAAGCCCTCAGGCCTCTGTGCCACACAGTTGTTGGCTCTGTACCTAAATGTTAGAAGCCATATTGTTTCAGTAGATAAATAAATGAGTATGCTTTAGTGCATGCTTTGGCCATTGACAGCCAACACTGTTTGTGTTCTTGTATTTGAACTTTGGAGACCTGGAAAAGGATTCATTTTTCTCTCTGCTTCCAATGGCCCCTTGAGAAAGTAAGGGGCAAACTTCAAATACATAAAAAGGAATGTGGGTGAATAGATCATCTTTAATGAGCAATGTCCCCAAGGCTGGCGTCTCTGGTGATGCGAGGAGAAAGGAACTGAGCTGGGGTGCAGACCATGACATGAAGGGTACACATTTAAAGGTTCTGCCATTTTCTCTGGTTGACTTGGTATCTGACTCTCAAATTCCGCAGAACGGAACACTTTGTAGTAGTCATACTCATGTAAGCTCTGCATCCTGCCCCCGTTGAAATGGACTGTGTAACTCTCACCTCACTATATACCTGGCTGCTTGAAAATTCAGCAGAATTATAAGTATGCATGAAGAAATGGGAACTAATTTTCCAGTCTTCATTTCCCTCTGCCTGTCGTAGGAGTAGGGCTAATGGCAATGGAGGCAAAACACTGTAAAAGGTCATATAAAGATGGCCATGTATGAGATGTACTTCTTTCCTCTTCTCTCTACTGTTTCCTCTACTACTTCTCAGGATTTATCACACTGTCTTTATTTTCCTTTGGCCATTTACATTTTCTGGAATAGTAATAAATTTTCTCCTGTGTTTCCTCCCATCCACTTTTCTGACCTTAGAAATGCTCCAGAGCCCTGCAGACATTGGATAAAGATATGAATAGAATAGATGCATCTGGTATACCAAGCAATGTAATTTTTCATGCTTAGTGTGGCCTTCCATCTTCTCTCAAGTTGTGCTGTCAGCCCTGGGTTTGTTTTTAGTACTTGTTGTTCTACCTACTCGCCTTTTAATACACTCTCCACGTATTTTTCTACCACTACACTTAGCCTCTGTTGCCTGTTGAGTGCTTTTCTACCTTTGTGAGGAGGGCATCTAGTACTAGCACCCATGTTTTACTCAACACCTGTGGTCCCCATTGAATTAACAGCTTGCAGGGGTGAAATGTAGAGACATCACCAGTTGTTGAAAGGCTGGACTGTAAAGGCAGAGCTAGAGCCTCAGCATCCTTGGCAAAATCTTAGCTATTATGTCTACATACATTACTCTTGATGGCTTCTGATGTCTGATTTCTGCAGTCCTCAAAAGGACTTGTATAGCAGTTGTTTGGAATAGTTGCATGAGGGTTATTGTACAAAGTAATAATCAAAATCTGATTTTCCTAGAGATATTCCCTGCTGACAGTATTGCATTGCTTTAGCTATGGCAATAACGCAGTGGTGTCTAGAGCTCTTATACTCTCTTTATTTCTTTTCCATGGGAGATTTATTATTCTTCTAATGTTCCCATCCCAGCAGCAAATGATCAGTGTTTGTTTGGCTTCTGACCGTGCTGGCATTTTACAGGATTTCAGCCCACCACTCTATTTTTTCCCAAAGTGCTCCTTATACCATGGAGACTGTTTTCAGCTTTCTGCTTCTTCACTGGAACCACTGGATGTTTTGCACCACACTGGGGGTGCTTACCACCTACTGTCATATATTTCTGCAATACTCTTTCACTATTCTTTTCAACTTCATTCTAATGCTGACAAATGGCTTTTGGATTTATATTCTTAGTAACTCTTTACTGGTAGGTGTTTGCTAGCCAATAGGAGATTTTGCCTCTGCAGGAGTCATAATGGGGTGGCCACTTGCTGGTCTTAAGTTGGTTTTCCCCTCTGTACACAGGACTGCATTTCTGTTGTTCCAAAACTCAAAACTGAGTGGTGGTGGTGATAATTATTTAAAGTGCGAATTTTCAGCACAAAGTCTTCATTTGTACAACTGGTCATTTTAATACTAGATATAATTTCATTGTGCATCTAAAAACTTAGTTATATTAGTAAAAATTTGCATTTTGTGCAATCACTTTTAAATGCACAAGTTGCATAAAATTGGGGAAAGTCTGCTTTAGATGCACACCTACAGGAAGAACGCTTGATATCATGATGTAAATCTCCCACTAAAACAGAAGCTTCATATTAAAGCCAGATACTAAAAACTGTATACCTCAACAAAAATAAATCCTTAACCCTCAGCTGCAAACAGGTTGCAATCTTTTTGGGCAGAGCTGCACATATTTACCCCCTCTCCTTCTTGTTGAATTTGGGCAGGAGGCATAAGATCAGTTGGAGCTTTCAGCACATGATGATGTTTTCAGGTAAGAGCAAAAATTCTGGGCAATGCAAAAAGTCTTAATTTTAACTCGTAAGCAATCGACTGTGTTACCTTCTGTTTTTATGATCCACGTTCATGCATCCTAAAGGGAAGGTTTACTGATTGTTGCAGCATGCCATCATGTACCCTTCAGCCTTTACAGAAAGTGTGCCATGTCTGGGGTGGGTGACACCTTGAAATGCTCACAGCAGGCAGCACCTCATGTTGGGAATAGAGCATTTTCACTTGAAGTGCTTGTGAAGAACTTGGGAGAGTTGGGATGTACCCCTTCCAGAAGGCTGTTTCTAGCTGAGATGATGTTCACGTTGTGCAGAAACAGATTCCTGCTGAGAAAATCGAGATGTATTTACCGGTGCCCTTTCCCACTTAGTTGGACAAAGGTATTTGACTTAAATTGCCTTGTAATTTCTGTCACACAGATGACTGTTTAAGTTTGTAAGGCAAATTATGTATTGTGTGTCCAAACATGTGCATCCTCCAGAAATTGCAGGGAATCCTCTGTACACAAGAAGGTATAAAGAGGATAGAGCCAGGCTGTTTTCAGTGGTGCCCTGTGCCAGGCCCAGAGGTAATGGGCACAAACTGGAACACATGAGGTTTTCTGTTTGAACATCAGGAAACCTTTTTTACTATGTCCAAGCATTGTACAATTGCCCAGAGAGGTTGTGGCATCTGTATCCGTGGAGATATTCAAAAGTCATCTGGATGTGGTCCTGTGCAACCTACTGCAGGGTTGTTAAAACAGGGGAATTGGACCAGATGAACTCCAGGGATTCATTAAAACCTTAACCATCCTGTGATTCCTTTACATAAGAAGTCTGCAGATGGCCTGATGCCATGGCTTGTTCTTGCTAGTGAAGTTTCATAACTGGGAGCAGAGGAGAGGAGGAGAGATACAGTCTGCCTGTAACCATGTAATTAACTAGAGTATTTTTCTAGCTGATAAAAACGTCATGTCAAGAACTCACATTTCAATTATGGATTCAACTAGAAAAGTCTGAATTTTCATCTGGATTCAGGGAGCTGCTTGACTCACATGATGTCTTGCTGTTGTCCACAACTTGTTTCTGTCTTCCTTTCCTGTTAATTTCTGGAAGTATTTACACCTTTTCACAGCACTTGTGGATTCTATAAGAAACCAGGACAGTTACAACATTTGGTTGTAAATTATCTCAGAGCATAATTTATCAGGGAATCTGAGGAAATTAAAACCTGCTGGAGCTCAGTGCTTTCTGCCTGACATTTTGCAGGAGGGATCAAGGAAAGGTGCTGTGCTATCCACAGTCACGGCTGCACTTCTGAAGCTGTGTTATTTCATTCTTTCTGATAGGTCTCAGGGGAGCCATGGCATTTGCTCTGGCTATACGAGATACTGCTACCTACTCCCACCAAATGATGTTCTCAACAACTCTGCTCATCGTGTTTTTCACTGTGTGGATTGTGGGTGGAGGTACAACCCCCATGCTCTCATGGCTGAACATCAGGTCAGTATGCAGCTGTGTGCTGGGGAAACTTCACTTTTCAACAGGCAGCTGTGCCCATTTGGCATAGCTCTACAGGACTTGCTTGATGCTGGCTAGAAGCATTTAGAACATGGTATTTTATATATATATATATATGTAGGTATTTAGGGCATGATATTTTAAAGAGGAAGGTTCTAGTGCAGTCTGGTGAAGAAAATGAACTGATGCTGCTGGGATTCAGCCTAAAGGTGCTCTGGTGTCCTGCAAGTAGGTATCTAGGTCTTTGCAGCCCAGCAGGATATGGAATAGTGTTGCCTGATAAAGCAGCTCTATATTGAAAGAATTAATCTAGTCCCATATAAACTTCATATTATACTAAGACTGTTCCCTTTCTTTTGGCTCTTCATAATGGGCCTGTTATGGTTTTTAAGTTCAGTGGATTCCTAACTGGGTGGTGCTAAGCTGAATGTACTTTAAACAAAACCTGATGTTATCTTAAGCAACTGGGATAAATGGGATCCTGCTGGTCTTCAGGGTGTGTTTCCTCCTGTTTTGAGGAGATCTGTGAAAATGGTAAGTTCAAATGCTGGTTAATAGTTACTACTTTTGACTGCATGTACTTTCATATTTGAGAATATTTATCAAGAGATGTGCTAGAGAATCACATATCAATCATTGATAAAGACATATATATTATAATTTAGGAAGTTTTGGAAGTTTGGGAGGCAAAGATAAATAGAGGGGAATTAAAACAATACGAGCTCTACAAGCCCTGGGTGCAATCAACCATTACCCCAGGGCTTCTTCTGTCATAAGCAGTAGGACAGGACTGAATTCTTGCATGTGGCCCAGCCCTCGGCCAACTGCAAAATCCTTCTGAGGTAGCAGCATTTTTTCCTCCCATCCTCTTCCATCGAAACCAGGAAGCATCCAAGGTTATGTACTTCCTCCTTTAGCTAATCTAGTTCAGCAGTGAGGCTCCATAAGCCTGGCTGATGAGCTGGTCCTGCAGGCAGAGAGGACTAACCCCATCTCCATTCCAGGCTTACCCCTCAAGGAGGCTAGACTTGCAGAAGCCATTAGTGTGACCAACCAGACAGAAGAGCTGTAAAGGCTGTGGTACCATTCCTAGAGAAGTAACTACCAAAAGATAGCTGACTGAAGCATAGTTTCGAGTGTTTAGCTGTAGTTTTAGGGGGAGATTTACCCAACCTTGCAAGTAAGCAGTAATTTTAACAGTCACTTTTTTGGCGTGGCTGACAGGAAACAAAGGGTGAACTTTCCTGTCCAAGGAAGGGTAATACATGTAACAAGGGAACTCTCCATAAAAAGCATTTTAGAGAGCCCCACGGGTCTGCCTACAGCTGGCTCGGTAGGCACTGACCTGCCAGAGATGGAGTCTGTACTTTCTGGGACCCCATGAAATCAGATTTGTGCCAGGAGGTGGCGGCCGTGTGCCGCTGAGCGAGAATTAGAAACGGTGCCGGTGAGATACCTTCAGTGGCTAGAGCACTTTCTGCTGGGGAAAAAAAAAAAAAAAAAAAGGGGTCCTGATTTTACAGATTAAAAACAAAACAAATTATTTTCCAGCTGAATTTTAAAATTATGCCAGTTATCTTTTTTCCATCCCCTTCTACTGAGTGGAAGAGGTAAACAGGAGGCGATGAAGATGAGATGCTGTCCCAACGCCTCGCTCAGCAGCAGAGTGTATAGTGCTGATGTATCCTGAGCCTGTGCAGTAGATAACTTGTCCCTAGGATGCTTTCTGAGCCTTGGTAGTTGCCCATTAAATTCGATTGTCAGAGGCTGGAAATTAGTGGTCATCACATACAGGATTATTTAGCAGAAGAGAGGTTATAAGATAAAAGGTTGTTTGCTTCCCAGATGAAGTGATGTAGAAAATTAATGCCATGTGTATGTTGGACTTAAATGTCAGGATTTGTGGGGACTCCTAAGAGTCCAGTTCTGATGTGAAGGTCATGCCAGGTGTAACAGGAAGAAAGGCAGGCTAGTCAGCCATTACCAAGTCCTCATGAAGCAGCTGGCCTTTCTTCAGTGTGAATGTGAATAGAAGGCCCATGTCTGGGCGAGTCAGAGGAGCCAAACCAGACACCAAAACCAAAAGGGCTTATTTAAGGTGGTGCCTGCATGATTTAAGTAGGGCTGTACTGGGGAGCTGGCTCCAGCCAGGAGTGTCAGCCTGGCCTGTTACCACTGAGTTCAGGGGAAGCAGCTGTGTGCATGCAAGGGGCAGCGCCCACACAGGATCCAGAATTGCTTTGCTGAGGCCAAGAGGAAGAGGCACATGCCTTCTGGCCACACCGTTAGCTGTGCAGCGTTTGGGATGCATGCTTGGTTCTTTACTTACTGTTGGTGCCTTCCCATGATATGAAATATTAGAAGTAGGGTAGAGAGGCTAGCATGAAAATTAAGTTTTGGTAACATAAAAAGCAGTATAAGGAGGAAAATAGGCAAAAAAAGTCTCTGTCTCCTCTTGCTAAGTTTCAGATATCGGGATGAGCAGGCATCTTTTCAGATAGGGTAGGTTACCAGGGACACTGACAAGGCTTTCATATACAGCTATGTGAAGAACCTGAGGTTTGTAACAAAGGCTTAACTTCAGTTTACTGCTTAACTGGTTGGAAAAGTGAGGTCACAACTTCAAAATCTGAGTAAAAAAATAACAGGATCTTTAGATACTCTTTAGATACTTTTGATTTCTGCCACTTGACGCCAAGGAAATTAACACCAGAAACTGGAGTTAAAGCCATGATATCATGTGTCAGAGTTCCTTGGCTGACTGTCAGTGAAACACATCCAAGCATATGAGTGGTAAACAGTTATATTTTCTAGTAGTAGATTTTTTTCTTAGAAACTAAAGCATGACCTGAATATTAAAAGTATAATCTCATCCTTTAAGACCTAAACAAAGAAACAATTTCCTGGCTGAAGCTTTAACAGTTTCAGCAAACTTGAGAGCTATGTAAACAAAACTACTGGCAAAATTCCTCTTTTCAAAAAAAAAAGCCAAACAGCTGACTTCTTGTTTCATTTATCTGTCCCAGGAAAAAAGAGGGAACTCCTAGCATTTGTATTGCAAAACAATGTGTTTTCCACTTTTGATTAGAGGTTAGTGACCTGGTTCTTTTCATGTTGAATGAAGCAGCACATGGATTAGTGCCTTCCTCTCCATAACCTGCTGCAAATGCAGAAGTTATTGCTTATTTTAATGAAGTCATTTCAGTTATACTTAGAAACATTTTTATTAATCCAAAAGCATTATACCTTACACTTTAAAATTATTTAGGTTTCTTTCTACCATAAAAGCTAAAGGTTGCACAGACAATGTCAACTTAGACATTTAGTGCCTTATGTCTGACTTTGCATGTAAAATCTTTAAAGAGCTTACTATTTAACAATTTCTATTTTTCTGTAAAAGAGTAAACTGAAAAAGAAATGTGGAAATATTAACTCATCCAGCTGCTTTGTGGGCTACCTAACTATCTGTGATGGTGGTGAAAGTGTTGGCTTGCTCCAACACATACTCCATTCCCTTACCCATGGTGGTGCGATGATAAAATGTGCGTTTCATACCTGAGAGTGCTGGGATGGCAGGAGGCGAGTGCTGATGCTGGGATCCAGCCTCATGCTATGTTCCATGAGGTGGGGGATGTCTGATAGGAGGTTGCATCCTCCTGCTTTGCAGCCTGTTTCCGTTATTGTATTACTTAGATCCTTCACTGTGGCCTTCAGCCACCCTCTACTGCCCTCGAAGGCACATGCACAGACACAGGGGCTGTCCCTTGCCCTCGCCGTGGGCTTTTTCCTTGCCCATCTCTTTCTGTCTAGTTGTCTTTCCCTAGTTTTTCTGTTCTTCCTCCTTCTTTCCCAGTCTCTAGTTATTCATCATTGGTCTTGAATTTCCCTTAGTAGTGGAGTGGCAGTGCTGCCTCCAGGCCTCTGGCCTCTCCCCTCTGGGGCTTACCCTTGGTAGGAAAGAGATTGCCTCTTCCTCTGGAAGTCAGTATGGAAGATGCTTCATTTTCTCTCTTCTTGTTCTCTGAAACACAGCAATTCACACCACAGAGAAAAAGTGTGGGGAAGGCACTGTAGCAGTTGGGTTGACACACATCTGCAGCACACAGATGATATGAGTTGAACTGGCAATTCTTAGCCAGCAGTTTCAGGAGTCATTGTCTTAGTTAAGTGAAGTCAGAAAAGATCCAAAAGCATCCTAAAAACAACCTGAGACAACTTCTTCTAATTCCATAGGTTTTTAGGGATTGGGTTTTAATTTTTTAAAAACATGGTGGTGATGGGAGTTCTCCTCTTTCTCAGACATCTTCTGAGAAACTACTGAACTCTTCCAAAATAACTAAAATTTTCCAAAAATGCTGCACTCATTACAGACATCTGGGAAAACTTTAGTATACTAACTTGGCAAAGATACAGGAAAGAGGAAGAAGTCATAGAAGGGAAGTTATTGGGCAGTTTTTAATTTTAGTTTTTGCTGTGCATGCAGAACCATCTCAGTGATGGCCTTGGGGAGCAGAGTACTCTGACCTGGAGTATATGTTGGCATGGGAAAAGAGCTATTGAACATGGAGTCCAAAACAAAGCTATCTGAAGTCTGGTATTTGCCTCAATATTCAAGGATTAGATGGGTACATGCTCCTCGTATCACAAGCTATAGCCTTAAATATTTGGTTAGTCAAGATGTCAGCATGCAACCAGGGTGTGTGCGCCTGCTTTTTCTAAAGTGAGGCCTCTGTGTATTTCTGATCATCTGGGCTTTTATTTCACATAAGCAATATATAGTTCTTGACCTTGCCTGTGGAAAAATATAGGGGAAAAAAACCCCACAGACTGTTAAGAAATATATGTGAAAAATACTGGAAGTCAAAAATGCTTTCATTTGCACCTAAAAAGAAAACCCCACAAACACAACTGAAAAACAGACTCTGTTATGACTGGAGATTAAATCAAAAATGGAGAGTCAATTTTTAGTTAAAGCAATGGAGCAATTTAGTGCTTGTTACCAGTTGGTTTGGAGTGCTCTGAAAGCAGGCAGTATTGGATGACCCCTCTCATACATGTGTAGCTTCTCATGACTACTTCCTGTGATGTCTCTTTCTCTTTCAGACCATGTGCAGGTCTGAAGTGGTAGGAGTTGTCTTAGATTGGCTCTGTCTGTGTGCAGCACCAAAGAGAGCTACTGAACCTGGTTTTCTGGGGGATGTAGTCTGTCATTAATACAGATATGTTGCCAGTTGGGATCTGAACAAATGAAGAATGTTACTGGATATGTCAATCATACATTGCTGCTCTTGCTAATTTTGGTTTTTTGGTCACTTTGTCGTTGCTCTGCCACTGCTGTTCATATATGTTTTGTCTTTTTTGATTTGGTATGTTTTTTTTTTTTTTTGTTGGTTTGCTTTGTTTTGCTGAAGAACTCTGTAGAGCTCCCATCTTATGAGCATTTTGTTACTCACATTGCATTCTTGTGCTATACCAGAGTTGGTGACCATGTTCCATCGGTGGAAGAGATGAGTGAAAGCCACTGGCTGTATTTCAGGTGACACTGTGCTTTCCTTGATACCACATTAACCTGGTGCTTGGCTTTTTTCATCTTTGTAACACTGAGTGTGTGCTCTTTTTCTATACTGTGGCATGCTGCTGCTGCTTCTTTTCTGAGAGTGCTGCAGGTGTTCCTCACTCTGAGTCTATTCACTTATCCTGAGCTGTGGGAATGTGGATCACACATCATATCTAAAAAAATGAAACTATAAAACATATTCTTTCACTCTGTGTATAAATATTTAATAAAGCAAAACTTGAATCTCTGGCCTTGGAAGACTTGAGAGCTGAAAACTATGGACTTGATCTTCTGATCTTTAATCACAAAGGTATTCTTCAGCATTGCTTGAGATTGAGGAAACAACTTTTCAGGTTGGAAGGAGCTTCCTAGATGATTTAGCCCAGCTTCTTTGGGGATATATTTTTAAAAACAGAGATATCAAACAGAGAAGAGTAGGATTCTGGTTTGGTGTTTTTAGAACAGATAAATGGTTAGAGAGAGAATTGAAAATAAGATAAATCTCTAACTATATCATCTATAGGGGATGTGTATTTATGTGTGTGTGTGTATATAAAAACAAACAGAATATTTATGTAAAGAAAGCTCTTTGGGATGAGGCAATGGAAAGTTTTCATTACCTTGTCACACTCAAGGGTTTTCAGCAAACTACTGGATTTGCCAGAGATGCAATGTGTTAGTTTGTACAGACAATCTGAGAACTATTAACTATTACAGTCGTTCTTGGCTGTTACCATAGTAATTACACATGCTAAATCTAATAATGCCTGGTATTTTGGTAACTTGTCATCTATGTGTTGTAGGGCCCTGGAAAAGTTTCTGAAGTATCAGAAGAAATGATTCCACCCATTTTACAATGATGTAATAGAGAACTTGATGTAGTTCTGTATGCCTTTTTACTGTTCATTTCCATCCACTTAGTTCAGTTTTGTGTGTGAACCACTTTCTCCCACACTGTTTAAATTACTGAATTATACATAAGCTTAATGTTTTGAGAGATCAAATCTGAGTAGCTTCTCTCCTACTTGTGATGCTGGAGTTGTAGCTGTAGGGTAAAGACCAAGAAGTCCAGGACTCAGTTAAGGGCAGAAATGCTGTGTGTTGGCAGTGGGCATTAGGAGCTCCAGACCAGTCCCTTTGCTATTACAGAGATCTTAAATCCTTTTTTGCCTTAAAAGAAAAGTTTTCATTAGGGGGGAGTGAAGAAATACACTTAAGTTGGATTTTTACTATAGCGTACTCTTGTCTACAGATTCCAATGACTTTCCAAAGCTGAAATAAAGACGTCTGAATTTTATGTACTAGTAACTGTCTGTACTGAAGGAATAAGGTGTCTATCATATACCAAAGTGATTCCAATGGGGGAAATAAATGTATTTTTCACCAATTTTGAAACACATGCATTGTCACAGCTGAAAAACTGCTCATATTCTTCATCTGAGATCTTCTTTTAAAGAGTTACTTATTTTTACAGCCTTGGGGAATCCCCACACAACTGCTGCAAAGGGCTCTCAGAAAGAGTGGAGGGGAAAACAAAGATGCTTGCTGGCATCTGCACAACCTTGGCCTTGGCTGTGCCACATCTGCTGTGCCATTCAGTCCCCATCACAGAGGTGCCTCTTGAATAAAGCGCTTTTTTCACCCTGCCTTTCTGCTATGGGGCTTGAGCAAAACAGCCCAGCCTTTAGCCAGGCTGCCCTCTCTGTGCCACTGACCTCTGGGAGGGGATCTGTGTAAATCCATCCAGTAACAGTTTAATTTATAAAACAGGCTAAGTAAATGAGAGCTGTTATTGACCTTTGCAGCACGTTTAAATTGCAGGAAGCTTTTAAAATAAGCACATATTAAGCACATGAAATTGATTTTTTTTTTTCTCTTCAGCATAAGAAGAAAATCAGTGTTGAAGACATACATGCATTAGCTTTACTCATATTTTTAATTATTGAAGTAGTTAAGCAAGGGTGAAGTAACTAAATGTTTTTTGTGCTTTTCACTGTAAAGGAGGTAGGGACAGACTTGATTGGTTTTTGGTATTGTTTTATTTCAAGTCATAAAGGTGACACTTTCTTAGAATTCTAGGGGCTGGGCCTACAAAAAAAAAAAAGTGATGCTTGTCATGAGATCAGTGTATTTAACCTTGAAACTTAAGCAGGCAGGCTTGCTACCAAAAAGTAAGGCTTCCTGTACAATTGATGCTAGGGTAGTGGATAAGAGCACATTGTTTGAAAGATATAAAAATTAGTTGTGGGAATTCAAAATGGAAATGTATTTGGTGTTAATCTCTGAACTGAGGAACAGACTTTGAGAGTGAATTTTTAAAAAAAATGTGATTTATGGAAAAGCATGAATTATCAGTATTCAAAATAGAAATTAATTTGAAGAATAACTTTGGAAATAAATTGAATGGACAAGTCTGTGTGGATATACTATTTCAATATTGAAAGGAACATCTGTAGTATGATTTTTTTTCCTAAAATTGGAACCATTTTAATATAGAAAAGTTTTCTTTGTCTCTTCAGCACAACAGTGAACCCAAATTCCTGGTCTGTGATGTACTAGGACTTTTCACTGAACAGTGTGGTTTTCATGCCTTTGGACTTCAATTAAGTCCCATTCCCCTGCCTAAGGGCAGCTAAAATCCACAAAACAAATGCAAACCTTGTAAGTCAAGTAAAAGATGAGACACTGAATTGTTTGGTTTTCTTATGTACTGTGAAGTGATTAGGTAGCCCAGGGAATAAAAACTATTTGGAGAATGCAAGCTATGCTCATCTTTTGGAACAAGCTTCTTGAACTCCCCATTCACACAGCCAACATGAGCTGGACCTTCCCCCAGGTGCAGTTTTGAAAGCCATAAATATTTTTCTTTTATTTTCATGTGTACCTATAAAGGAATGCATGTATATACATATATTACTGTACTGAGTCAGTTTCCTGATGTTGTTTGTCGGCTTTCTGGATTAGATAACCAGTTTCCCTGCCAAAACCTGTTCTTATGTAGTGATAGCCAAAGCAGTTACATCTCAGCCCTTGTAAGCTCCCAGAGCTCTTGTGTGTGCTGTTTTATTTTAGCATGTGTTACAAATCCAGTACCCAATCAGTCTATCGTGTGTTCCTTTAAACTGGTAAAGCTTTTCAGTTCTGAGGCTGGTCAGTGCCAAGGAATTTCCAGTCTAAATGTGCCTAAAGTTTGAGATGACTCTATATGTGGAAAAAGAAGTGATGAGGAAAGAACAAGAGGCACAGAAGAAAAGAAAAAAAATCCAAGCAAAGGACTGGGTCAGCACTAGTTTTATAGGAGGCTGCTGCAGAGCAGCTTTCTGGGTTTTCCCTGAACTACATTAACTCATGTGAGTCCACAAGGATGACTTAAAACTTTTCTTCTTCTATTGTTCCCTCAAAAAATGCTGCCCTGGAAGCTGTATAAAAGTGTTCTCTTTTTTTTTTTTTTTTTTAATTTATTTTTTATTTTGATCCAAGCATGGTATCCCTGGGACAAATCAATGATATGGTCTGACCAGCAAGGTTCTCTTGGTTTCTGGTGATTCATACTGTTGCATAAACACCATGGCTATAAATAGCTGACAAGAAGTCCAAGTAACAAGGAAATTGCAGCAAACCAGTCCCTTCTAAGAGAGAAGTGATGACATTAACAAAATCTTATTGTCTGAAAAGGCTGTTGCATGTGTTTTCCCACACTTGTTTTGCAACGTGGTGGAACTGAAATACAACCCATTTGAGACTGAGAATCTTATCTAAATTTTGAGGTTGGAGGTTTAGGTTCTATGAGAGATGACAGACATCAGGACATGAATAGGATATAAAATAGACAAGTCCAGTCTACCCCTAAACCAGATGAGAAAAACCTGAACATAATTACAAGGATTAAATGCCAGTCTTGGCTAGGAGCCCTGTGTGCAAGGATGGTTCAGTAATAAGATGCTTTCTAACTATGCAAAAGTGAGCAGACAGTTTCTTCTTAACATATTATCCTGTCAACACCCACCATCTTGGTACACAAACCCTGCCTCACTCAGATGGAAGGCTGGACTACAGGCCACTTGTTAGCCCACTGTGGCTGTGTTATGCTTGGTGAATGAAACTTGAAGCAAATTAATGTTGTGACCCTTTATAAAATATTTTTTGCGTGTCCCATAGTGCATTAAAACATAGTGTGTGTGTGTCATTTTAAAATAATGTATTTCAGCCATTCTTGGGTTTATCTGGCAGTTATTTGCTGTGGCAAATATTTAGGCTGGGCCTTATCTTTAGTTTATGTTTCCTTCCTGCTGGACATGAGGGATGCTCTCCACTGAAGAGGATGCCATCTAGTTTTTAAGGCAGAAATAGTATTTACCATTGTTCTAAAAAAATTGGCAGCAAAGGTAAGCAGTTAAAGTTGATGCCAACACAGAGTTAAAGCAGTTTCTTGAGTGAAAAAGTATCTTATTTATAGCTATGTAACTGCAGGTTAGTAATGGACAGCTCTTCCTCAATCTATTCTTATAACCTCTCTTGCAGCTTTGCTGGGTGCTTAAAGTGCTTTTAAAATGCATTCTGCCAGACTTATAGCATTTGCAACCCTCAGTAACACCTCTTGCTTTGTTTTCCTAATGTTCCTGTAGGGTTGGGGTTGACCCAGATCAGGATCCTCCACCTACTAATGACAGCTTTCAAGTCTTACAAGGAGTAAGTAATTACATAACTTTGCTATTAGGCTAATCTTATTTTATAACTAAGAAAATAGAAAACTGCAGAAGTTGTATGCATGGATAAAACCTTTCTCTCCTAGCTGGCAAGTCAGTAGGGGATTTTGCTTTGCAATATTCAAGTAATGCCCACTGAAAAACATTCAGTGCTTTTGGGTGTAACACTGTTGTGGTCATGTTTCCGTGTACAGATAGGGCATCAAAAACCTTCCCAAATCTACTAATATGGTCTATATAACAATGCATTTTCCTCTTTCCCCACCTACCCAACATGCTTGCTCTTAGCATGCTACTGCATAAATAGTTCTTCTCAGTTAAGAGGTAATACTCTTTGCACCTCTTCCTTAACTGATACCAAATTTTGATCCTTGGACTTACTTAGAATCCAAGATTAAATTTGCTAATCTGATCTTGACTCTTGTATACCAAACCACATGCCAGCAGGATCCTGCCTGGACTACCTATCACCTGGGTGAAGCAGAAGGAGCATGGGCAAATTGTCATTTGTATTCAGCAAACTATTGCTGTGAATCTTTAGTGAAGCTTTCCATGCATCAGTAACAGCCCAAGAGTTGACTTTTCTTCCCTGAAATGTGCTATTGGCAAACAAGATTGTTAGAAGAATGCTGTTCATAGCAGAATTTTCAGTTTTGCTCATCTGTAAACTTGAGTTGATTCACAGGAGGAGGGAAAGATCTGGAAAAAAAACCAAAACAACTCAAAAATTCCTCAGGTTTAATTGGCAGCTTCCTCTGTCCAGACCTTGGTTTGCACTCTTGCAGAGTTCTGCTTGATGCTGATTGTTCAGCAGCACAGCTGGGGTTCTTAGGTAGGCACCTACTTGAGGAAGTTGAATGGCAGGTAACTTTGGATCTAGAGGATGCTTAGGGAACAAGTGTTGTATGATGATGCTGGTGTTCAGGCTGGTCAGAGATAGATGAATGTATTTGGGATTACTTTTTCTCATAGTGTTTTTTCCTGCCTTGTTTTTTTATTTCATTTTGGTTTGGGTTTTGTTTTTGGGTTTTTTTTTGTTTGGTTGTGGGTTTTTGTTTTTGGGTCTTTTTTGTAGGGTTTTGGGTCTTTTTTGGTTTTTTTTTTTTTTTGTTTTTGTTTTTCCAATCCTTTCTTTTCTTTTCTTGTTACATGTTGTACAGGTAAGAGATACTTGCCCAGGAAGCATCTCTTTCATTTCAGAAACTGCACTTGGCATCTCTGTGTTCTTTGCAAAAGCCTGTGTCCAGTACACAAAATAGATGCTGAAATGGTGGAGCTGGCTACCAGTGAGGGTGAACTTTGTTTTGTAACTATCTGGAAGCAATCAAAAATCCAAACCTTTTACAGAGAAGGCCACAATTATTGCATATAACCGAGGTTAGGAAGTGGTATCGTGGAAAGACGGCTTTGGCCAGTTCAGACTGAGCTTGTCAGTAACTGAGGAATTGCTTTAACAGGAAACAGGGCATGGGTATTCTGTTCTCAGTCAGTGTCTGCTGTGGAAATATCATGTTTGTTTTTTCCCATGTAAACATAAAGAACTTACCCATTTGTTTCCCTCTTTAGCTGTGCATTGCATTGCTAATGTAGTCCATTAGTCAGTTCCCTTTGGATTCATCTTTCTTTCACCAAGCCAAGATTAGCAGTATGTCACAGTTAAAGAAAATATATCATTTGGGAGGGGGAGGGAGAGAAAATGTATTAGGTTTTACTCTTGGTGGATCATGGATTTTTTGCAGGTCAGAAGTACACAGCATAATCCTGTCTTGTTCTTTTCCAGTAGTTTGGAAGATGATTCATACAAGGCATTCATTTGTTTTCCTGTGTTTAACTCTGGCCTCTGGCCACAAACAACCCCCCCCCCCATCCAAACAACAAACAACAAAACAAAAACACAAAGCAAAACACTCAAACCCTAAACTAACAAAAGTAAAAACAAATGCAGCTGCAGACCAGCTGGTGTGATGATTTGCAGCACAGCTAGATAAGAGATTATATTTAACACTATTAGCCCTTTCAAGGTTGATTCAGCATTTCTGAGATTTGCATGACCTCCCTCAATTGTCATCTTTATATGGATTCTCTGCTGAGCATGTTTCTTTTAAATGTGATATATTTTATCAGATTTCTGAGAATTTATCAGATATGGTAATTTCCACGCTTAAGAAAAAACCATCAAACCTAGAGTTAGACCTAGACCTAGAGTTAAGGAAGCCAACCAAGAAATAAATAGGAATCAGTCTTGGAATATCAGTGAGGCTTGTTTATCAGTTTGGAAGTTATTTTTCTATCTGTTACTATTCTAAGAGTGACATAAAATTTTAAGCTCCAGGGAACTTGCTGGTAGAGGAGTTGTTAAAGTAAATTGGATGCAATGAAGACAATGTAGTTCTCTGTAGTCATTTCTGGTCTTTCTAGGGAAAGTAAACTCAGTATAAGCAAGTCTCTAAACGGCTTTCTTCTGCATTTCGAGCACAGTATTGATGTAATTTGGTGGGTTTTTTTGGACAGGACATTATATTATGAATTATCAGAGGGTATAGTTCTGTGTTTTTCTGCCTGAAGTAATTGAATATGTTTCTATCTTATTTTTAGGATGGCCAAGATTCTGCGCGAAGGAACAGGACAAAGCAGGAAAGTGCCTGGCTCTTCAGGCTGTGGTATAGCTTTGATCATAAGTATCCTTTTGAACACAGCTTAGTTTTAAGGCATGAAATGTTCACTTTTTCCCTTTCCATGTACCCATATGTAGCCTTAAGCACTTGATCTTCCTCCTGTTTGACTCTCAAGTATTTGACGGGCTCAAGGCACAGAACTGAAGCTGGAACTCACTGGCTCAGCAGTCAGACCTTTCCTTTCCCTAGCACAGGGCGTGTGACACTTGCTGGAGAACAGAAACCACTCAGAGATCAAGTACCTTCCTAAACAACAAGGCAGACAATTAACTATTTTAGGTCCTCTGGTTTGTTCTGTTAATCTGTTCTTATTTTCAATGATGCTCATAGCAGAAATTAAGTTTCCAGTTCATTGTACATGTCTAAGCCTCGACTCATTGCTCTGCAGAGCCATCTGCTTTTGTGATGAAGTCCCAAAATCTGTGGTTGATTTCTAAAGGGAAAGTTCTGGAACTAAAAATCTACATGAGATCCAGCTTACCTCCTTAAATATATCCAGAAGGTACTATGGGTGTTAAAGCAGAGTCTCTGAGTGTATATAGTACTGTACAACCTTTCTGAAGCTATTATTATACTATTTAGATAACCTTGTTTAAGATTCTGAGCAACTTTTGTGTAGCTGTCCTGTATTTCATGCTTGTGGGTTTGGGTTTTTTTAAAAAAAATCTACTTAATAACTTAATACTGATTAATAACTTAATCAGTATGTCATCAATTATGACACATTAAGTATGTCACAGCTGCTCCTCCTCAACAGCTTACACAGTCACTTAGCGGAAAATGGCAAAGATAATCCTGTGGCCATGGCAAATCACTTACACCTAGAAACCCAAAAAAGTTTCAATGCTGAATTCCTAGTAATTTCGGGGGCAGCTAACTATACACAATGACCAGTGATAGGGCCCTAATGTTCTTGCAGCTGGCATGTGAGTCTTTTCACTGGGGTCTTGGCCTTTGAATGATGAAAGATTTCTGGGCTGGTTGAAGCACAGTAGTTTCCTTCCACACCTTGTGCATGAGGCTTTCACACCCAGGCTAACCCAGCTAGCATGTTGAAAATGTTTGGATCCTAATAGCACTTCCATCTTTAGGATAAATTCTGTTTGTGACCAATGCTTTCAGATGCAGTAGTACTGACCCAAAGCACAGAAGGGAGTGTACTTGCTATTTTAAATATTCATAAATGTTCATAATTCCACATTAACTCTTCAAATTCTAGTGACTGGTCTCGAAGCGCCTCAAGATCAATTTTTATTATTTAAAAAAAGAGAGAGAGACTTTGGTGTTAAAAGCATGAAAGGATCTGGCTGTGGCTGACTGCTTCTTTTTTGTCTTTTTAAGAAGGAAGCAGAGCTGTCCTCTTCCCCTGCCTTTACAGAAGGGATGTGCCCGATGAAAGGAGTAGTTGGCAATGCTGACTTCCCTCAGCTGATGCTTCAGAGAGCAGTCCCTCCCTAGCAGCTGCAGCAAAGGCGGGGGGAGTGCCCGGAGAAAATTACACCCTAACTACCTGTTTCACAGAAACTTAAAGGGTCCTGACAGTACATTCCCTTTTTTTTTTCCCAGTGGTGACTAGCAATATTTAGGAAAAGTTTCTGTGAAGTTTGTGCCAAGGAATCTGACATTGAGAGGCAGAACTGTCTTACTGTAGGCAGAGATAACATTTGCTCCTTCTGTTGGAAGAAGGCATTCAAATAAGCATTGGCTGGGTGGGCTTAAATTGTACAGATGGGAAGACCTTTAGAATTGCCGCCTCTATATCCATGGCTACATGGTTTTTTTTGCTGGTGCATTCACTTGGTTTCTGGGTAGAAAGGCAGATAGTCTCAAAATTCACTCTTTGCAAGAGGGCTTAACTTGAAAAAGATGTGAGTAAGTGATGGAAAAGCTCCACAGCTCACTATTGCCTGCAGAGCTCTACGCATGGATAAGTGGGAACTTCATTCCTGTAGAATGCAGAGTTCACTTAATGTTGTGGGCTGTTCCTTGGGTTCACCCATAACTGTTAAATATGGAGAAAACTTCAGCTTTGATGAAGTAGCAGATGTCTTTAACTGGGCTTGTTTTTTCATGGCTGAGTTGCTGCCTGTCTGGCCTGGGTCACATGGAGCCTGGGTTAGTGCAAGGGTGAAGAGCTTGTTTCTTTCCAGGAATGGGTGTAACCGCACTTTTAGTGAAGGAGGAAAGGAGGAAATGTAACTCTGCTGGAATAAACAGCTATGCCAGGCACTGCTAAAACAGTCCCCTTTTAACCCCCTCTTTGCTTAAGCATCTTAATGGGTTAGGAGGGAAGCTGTTATATTTACAAATGGACTTGATTCTCTCTGTGCTTAGAGGCCTAAGAAAGTAACTAGAAACCCTGCAACTTATATATTTGTATTTAAAATAAAATTGACTGATTCATGTGCTAGTCAAGATCAACATGCTGCTCTTTAACACAGACACGTATTTTGACTCTTGGGTATTTTTTTCAGGCATATCATCAGTGTGGAGTACTCATGTGAAAAGTGTGGATTTACCTGGGCACAGGCCTGTAAAATAGGAGTAAAGACACTTTCCTTTCCCGTGGCCACGTCCCCTCGGTGTCATCTTGGTAGCACTGCTTTCCTTCAACACTGCATTGTTCTTGCATACAGTTTTCCCTTTGCCTTTCTGAGGCTCCATGTGGTAAATGTATGCGCACTGCAGAAATGTCTGTGGGTATTACCGGGGTAATATCTCTGGTTGCACCTCTGTGGCTCAGTAACCAGCAGATCAAGTGGCTTTACTGCTTTGAGGATGTTGAATGGACAGAATTTCTGTATTTCCCTATACTGAGCCACACAGGAATGTCACCTTGCTACCTATAGCTTGCAACCTTGACACCATGCTCCCATCTTCTGAGCAGAAATACCCTCGGACCTTTCAACACTGAAGCACCTTTGCTTTCTCCTTTTTACTTGAGAGCACAGAAGCTGGAAACATTGCAGCTGTTTGAAACATGTAAGAAGAAAGTTAGCTAGTGGTCCTTGCAGAAGTTTAGTGAGTAAAGAAACTGCCCTTGAAACAATCAAGGGGAAAATGTTGGGAGGGTGTACAATTATTGCATATCACAGTTTAAAGGCAGAACCACATTTATGTACAATTGTCTCTTTATTTTCAAAAGTGGTTTTTGAGGACTGGTGTGTTTTCCTTAACTACTTAAGTTATTTAAAGCCAATTCTCACTCACAGTGGCCCTCCATTGACCACAACACTGCCCAGCTGGTGTGGCCTGATAGCCCGCTGTCTGACAAGTCCCCAGGTTTATGATGTAAGTACAGAACAATTCAGTACCTCTTGGTTTTGTTTTTTATTTATTCAACTTCAGCAAATTGGTGTTTTTTCTTTTTAGGTAATGTCCTGGTTTCAGCTGGTCTTATAGACATACTGCAAGAAAGTGCTCATTTTCCTGGGCAGAAAAATTTAAGATACTCTCCCCTGAGGCAAAAGCTTCTGTTGTTCAAGATCAGGAATTATCTCATTGTTCAAATACTACATTAGAAAAATAACATTTAAGGATATGGGGAAATTACATGCCTAGTCAACAACCCAGTTCAGTGAATCACTTCATAATATTCCATCCCTTCTCAAGACTTTTGGGCAAGATTCTTTGCCTGTTACTGCTAAACTTCGAGGTCTCCTTAGAGATGTCATTGACACACTTACCCAGCTGGAAAAAAACCTGGTGGAGTTTCCCTTCATTGTTTCCACTGCGAAATTTGAGATCAGATTTCAGAAACTGTTAATCAGTTACTTATCTCAGTCTAGCAGGTTGCTACACTGCCTTTACAGCAGTGTCTTGCAATAATTAATGCTGTATTTTATTATTCTTGCAGCATCCTGATCCTTGTCATTCTTATCTGTACAGTGTTTCTGAAATCTACAACTTTTCATGAGCTGCTTGTAAATAAAACCATAGTACTATGTGGGACATCTCAAATCTGCAGGTTCTCTGGAATATTAATATCTCTATGCTTAAGTAGTCTTGGACCAATTGTTTATTAATCTTTTCTGAGAAAGTTATGAATTCTAATTGCAGCTTTGAAATCTTTCCCTACATTTCTTTCTGGGTATCATTAGCATCTTACTTGTACCTGATAGAAAAATTTCAAAGAACTTAGAGCTACCTGTTGCCCACTTGGAACTGTAGTAATGCAAGAAATTGGTCTAGTTCCCATCTTTGCAATGGACTGGAGGTCTTAAAACATGTCTAGATTGGAAGGCATGCATCAGACCAATTAACCCATTTGTGCATTACCCACGTGTCTATGTATGATCCAAGAGAGAAATTGTCCAGTAACTGAGGATCTAATCAGAATGAACATGCAAGCTTTAACTCTCATTTTCTCTTATAGCTGGCTCTTTTTCTTCCCTCTTCCCCCCTCCACCTCATTACTCTTCATTGTTGGCTACTACCAGATGTGGAAACTTACTATTTAATGGATTGGTTCAGTGATACATACAGGACATTAACTTAATTAAAAATGCTTGTAAGGTTGCATACTTTGTTAAAGTGTATAATGTAGAACTTTCCTATTGTATTCTCTTTCCTGTTCCTATTTCAGTGCAGTGCTGCATTTGTCTTAGGAAAGAATATAATTTTGATGTTTTATTTCCAGCTTTTTTTCAAGATTTCTGAACCCTGCAGTTGCTTTGGGTCTATTTGCTTCTTTACATGGCTGACTTTGCTACAGCACTTGGCTATGACATTACATTACTGGTTAATAAGCTGTGAAATTTTTCTGCCTTTCTGTTATATGCAGGTGAAGCAACAGAGACAGCCACGTTTTAGTGGGGACAGAAATGGCTTTGGAATAGTGCTTTTGGGAGGTATTTCCAGGAAAATTAAATGGTACCCCTGTGAGAATTAAAGACTGAATATTTTCAGTTAAACAAGAAGAAAAAAAAATCTGTAAATACTTAATAAAGTATAACATAACTGTAAAATATGTTTCCCAAACAAGTGTTAAATCCTGGATCTCATTCCAGGTGCATATCTGAGCTATGACAGCTATGTGAAAAATGAGGTTCACTCGCCTAATAAATTTTAAAAGGTTTAATATAAACAAAAAGACAATTAGGAGACAAAGATAATAAAACAAAGGGTTAAAACGGCCGGGTGCTTGTCTCTCTGCCAAGGGCACACCTGGTGTTGTGGAAATGCCCTTTATATACCATCCCCTGCTACATGGATTTATGCATGTTCAATCTTTTCCAGGTACTGTTCTTCATGGTCACTCCTTGGGTCTGCCTTTTTAGGTTTTAATGTCTCTTTTATCATATTTTTATTTGGGCTGGGGTTCTTTCTTCTGCAGGGAATCAGCAGCCTGGGCCCCACCATCTGTTCACTGGAGGTTATCTTGCTTTGTACAGACAGGTCCTAACCCTAACGTCCAAACTTCTTCTTGACCTACACCTAAAAACTTTTTAGCTACCAGCAGGAGAAAAAAGAAAAAGACAGTAAAAACTATTCTAACAAATATTCATCTTAACACTTGCAAAAAGCAAATATCACAATATGTGTTTATGACATCTATATAGAGCAGAAAGCAATAAATATGTGGCTATGCTGAATGTATATTTGTAGATTGCTTTTAGCTTTTGTTGTTTTGGTTTTTTGTTTTTTTTTCTTCTCTGATTTTATCACAACCTTACTTCACTTCCTTCAGAACTTCAAACTTCAGAAACTTCAGAAACAGTTTGAATTCACTCTCACTTCCACAAGTGGGAGTTGGTCTTTTTAATTAAATGCCACAGGGGAGTTCGAAAGTCTGAAAGTCAAATAATCCTGCAATGCAGGCCACCCACTACTTATTCCTCAGCATGAGATTGTGTCCTCTAAGCCTCATTTTGCATGGAGTATGTGTAGGGCTCTGAGTCAGCCCACAGGGGTGAGGTACAGTGGATTTTTTCCAGAGATGATGTTAGTGTTCCTTGCTGACATTCTCCCACTGCTTTAAGGCTGTGCCACTAGGCTGTTTCCAACCCAGACAGACAAGTCAGAATTTAAAGCACGGAAAGTTGCTGCAGTTAGCCGTTAAATTTTGAAAATTATAATTTTAATCACTATTTTTGTCTTTCTGGTGTTGTCTTCGGTGCATGACCAGTTGGCAGGGCTTTCCAGCTTATCCTAAACTGATGTAGGTCAGTTATTTTGCTTTTCCTTTTGAAACGTAGTTTGAAACTTCTTGTAATTTTCTGTTCTATCAGTCATTTATTCCAACTGAAAGAAGTATTCCTGAGGATACTTTTTTTTGTTTGTTTGTTTCGGGGCTCTTCCACACTTTAAAAAAAGTGTATTTCTTGTGCATACACAGTGACAACTTGGTATGGAACTAGAAGTAATTGAAGTAATTTATAAATATGCAAGCCCAGTGAAGAAACTTGATTTGCAATCTTTGGAGGAGATAACTCTCAAAATGTATAAGAAAACTGTTCAGCCAGGCTGCCCCCTTCCCCCTCCTTAGTGCTTCTAGCTCCATAGCAAAAATGACTTAGTTTCCTTGGAGATTTTAAATTCAGCTGAGCAAGAAACTAAATGGAGCATTAGGTTTAAGTTGGGATATATTTTGCATGCATGGTACTTGATGCTTTCATTTTGGAGCCACAAGATAAGTAACTTCTGATGCAAGTTTTGTTATCAGTGAGGCCTGTGTTGTGTTCAGCACCAGCATTTATGATGGCTGCCAGCACTTTGCACATGCATCACACTTTGCCTGTGCTCTTTTTTTGACATTATCTCAGGAGGCAATAAAGACTGGCTTTGCAAGCAGCAACTCGTTTTAAATAAGCTTTTGTAACAAAAAACATCACCAGCATGCATTCTTAGGAGCATGAACAGCTTTTACCACGAAGAGTCTGCAGGGAGGTCCCTCAAGGTTATAGTCAGCACATCAAAGCAGAGTTCAGGCTTTTGCAGAGTTTTGGAGTCTTTAGCCATTCTAGTGTGTCAGTTTAAGCAGTGTCATTCAGACCTGTGTTTTCTGGGTGAATTGAAGCTTTTCCTACAGAACCGTAGGGGATTGCAGAGGCCTGTTTAGGGTTATTCTTGGGAGTATTTCAAGTCTCTGTGGATCTATTTGGATACATTTCCTGTCTTTCGTGAAAGAATTGTTCATGCTGCGTGAAGCACGATAGGTTTATTCACCCATCCTCTTTGTTTGCAAACATAGTAAATCTGTATAATACATGAGATTTTTCGTGGGTGTTCTCTGGGGAAATACATGAAATAAAATCCATGCTGCTTGCAGTACTACTTACTTAGAGTGGAAACAAATAAGAGGATCTTGGCTTGTACGAGGCAATGTTTGTTCACTACCTTGAGAGAAAGCTCAGTGTTTTCTCTGGACCTGATCATGTTTAGGTACATGTAAGTGTAGCCTCGGACAAACTAAGAAAGACAGTCAGGACTTGCCATATAGTATAAAGTGTGTGACCCTCTTTCAGTATCATGCTTCCAAGAACTCCTCAGCCTTTTGGGGAAGCTCAAGCGCTCTTACCAGTTTCTAACCCGATAGGTGGCTTCAAGGGTTTGCTGTTCAATAGCATTGTGGAGACAGGAGGTGCTTTGGGAGCTTGCTGCAGCCACTTCACACGTGGCCCTGGTAGAGCAATACCTTCTGGTGCTCTGCTAGCTCTGCCTTCCCCTCCTTGGTGCTTGTCCAAGGGCAAACACAGTGAAGGGGAACGTGTGATTACACCTTTGCAGCTTCTTTGGCTTTTTAAAACATAGTCAGTCAACAGTCACAAACTGCCTGTTTCTTGTTCATTCTTCTGATTTTCATCCTTATTTTAATGCCCTTCTTCAAAACAATATATATCCAGATAGCAGTTTTTCTTAAACTGATTATTCTGTGACCCTTTTAATCATTCTGGTCTTGCACCTCAGACTTTTAACTTTTTTGCAACTAAAAGATTGCAAAGGCTGTTTCTGCCGATTATAGCTGAACCCTTTAATTTCTTTTTTTTTCTTTAATTTTTTTAAATTTTCTTTAATTTTTTTTTAATTTCTTTAATTTTTTTTTTTTTCTATTTAAGATGTTGCCAGTAGGTCAGCGTTTTCTTTGTGATCAAAAAGGCAAGTGTCCTAACCCGTGTTTGCTCTTTGAGAACAGTGCTCTCTATCAGACTAACCCTGTCTCAAAAAAGCAATGATAAATTTGAGTGCCATTAGGGTTCTAAGAAATTAGCATTCCTTGGAAAGTAGGGCTTGTCTTGCACCCAAAGCTGAACTGCACCATTTCTTTCGCTGATTTTGGGAAACTCCTGACACCTCTTCTAGTCCTCATTAGTTATATATTCTGTATCATCTAGAGGCTTCTGCTGCTTTATTTTGTCTGATTATCTTTCTGACATAATGACAGGAAGCTTTCCCAGGAAGTTTTATTTAGCCAGGAGCTGCATTTTTCATCATGGACAGGTTAATCAGCATTTTCAATCTCCAGTGCCCTGAACTCCTGTTCTGCAGTAGAGGCAGCACTTTCTGTTCACGTTGATCACAGACATCCCATCTCACATGGCCTGTGCCCCCCTTCCTTTGCCGCAGTGGAAGAAAATAATGCATTTTGAGAATGTAGCCTGATCCGTGTCCAGCCTACCGAGGGAACAGCAATACGCATTTCAGCTCCTGCTAAGCAGTACGGAACCATTCATGTGGGGAAATAATTGCTTTCAGTTGCAAGAAAGCAAGCTTATAGTACTGATTAGAATTTTCCCCAAATTTGAAGGAAGCCCATTTTCTGACCAATTTTTCAGGCTATTTTGCCTTCTACCATGTTAAATGGGAGTGAAACACAGTACAAATGCCTTTTGCTGTATTATGCTATGATAGAGAAATTAAGTGCTTTATTACAATTCAGCGGTTTCTATTCTCTGACTATATATTTCATTCCATCTCTGCCAAAACAAATTCACAGGGTTTTGTGAGTGACTTTCTAAAATTATTTTTGAGAAGAAAACACATCAAAACTAGTTACAAAACTATGAAGCAAGCACTTTGTTGTATCTATCCTTTATGGCTCAGGAGCATTCCAAAGAACTAGGTCAAGTAATTCTTTATTTAGTAACAGGTAAAAGTAAGGACATAGTTTGAATGAATATTGTTAGTTCTTGATGTATAAAAAAAAGTGGAGAGGAATCCTTGAATATAGAGATTTTGGGCTTTCTGCGTTCTTATCAACTTGCATGAAAAGTTTACTAATGAATTTGACTAATTAGCAACAGAAGCAACTCTGTATCTGGAGTGGCTCAACTGTGCTTGATCTTCTGTACTGCCTTTTAAATTGTCATGCAAAACCCAATATGTACCACTCATCTCTTGTACTTCTGGTGTACTTCCAGTGTTACTGAATCCCGGGTCACCCGTTCCATAACCTAGTTCTTGGCTTCAGCTCCCTCTCATCTCTCCCCAGTAGCTGTAGTTATACAGGGAACAGTAAGCTGATTTGCAAACACTGGGTTCAAGGTTATTTTTAACATTTCTTAAGGTGGAACCTTATCTCTCCTGCATTGACATGAAGGTAAATTCTTCAGTAATGTTCTGGGCAAAGAAAGGTGCTGTGCATTGTATAAAGATTTTTCTTTTTTTCAGAATCAGGAGCAGCTCCGAGAAGAGGATTCTGATTTTATTCTGAATGATGGTGACCTTACCGTGACATATGGTGATACAACAATAACTGCAAATGGTTCTTCTGGCCCCCATACAGCTACCACTAACCTTGACAGCAGGAGAACAAAAAGTAGTTCGGAGGAAGCACTGGAACGTGATTTGGGAGCAGCAGATCATGAAGTTACAAGCAGGGGTACCCGGCTAGTATTTCCTCTGGAATACAATGCATGATTACTGACTCAGTAAAAATAACTCTTGCTTTGTGAATGGATCAAGGAAGACTGCAGGCCACTGTGTCACTTGAGGTGGGGGTGTTCATTTAAACAAATTAACAAATTAAGTGGTTTTACTAGGGTCTGAAGATGTCACCTATTTTTTACTCAAGATGCTGACAGTGGGGTTTTCTATATGTCTGAAAACAGACAAATGAGAAAACTGGTTATTCTCCTCTTTCCAGCTGCTTATCAAATCCAAGTATAACTAGCATGCTGCAATTGTCTTGTTCAGCTGCAGCAGCTCTCTCTGAAGAGAGGTACATGAAAATGTTGTCATAGAACTGAGCTTGTCTTGGCTTAGCTTGAGAATGTGAAAGGACAACTATAAACTTGATAATTATTAAGAGACAAAAAAGATTGTGTACGTATCTGAATGTGGAGAGATCCCTTGTTAACTTCTCTCGTGAGGCTGAGGAAACTCAAGTGAAATGGGACAGTAAACTTCAGGGTTACAGGTGTGTGAATGAAAGACTGGGGAATCTGTTACTGCAAAATGTACTTAATCTATTTCAGGGAAAAAAAGGGAAAATAAAATTTCTTTGCTGGCTATCTGTCTAAGTAGGAAGGCAATGAGAGCTACTTGTCCCTTTAGCTTTGGGCAACTTGACTATTACTCTTAGCCTAACTTCTAGTGCCTCAAAAGAAAAACATCCAGCTTCCTGTGGTGTAAGACGTACCTGAAGCCAACATGAGTGAGGAGGAGAGAAAAAAAGAGAGAGGGGCAGTGTTGAACTTGCATGGAACCAGAAGGTTTCATATTGCTCAGAAGAATCCATGGACTCTGCTTACAGTTCTTGTGTGTGATAAACAGCAAACATCTAATTAAACAGATGAACAAATACTACTGTTTTTACCATTTGTGACTATCCTAAAAGAAAGCTGTTTACCCTTGTTCTCTTTCTCAGAGTAGATGTGAAACTTCAGTGGGGCATTGCACAACAGCATATAAGCTACAGAAGTGATGAACTGTAGTATCATCTTAAATGTGAAAAGGGAAAACTCTCTGACTAGTATTTAGCCCATTTACATGTAGGCTAGCTTTAACTTATTGCTAAATGCTTTTTAATTTCCAGATGAGGAGATAATCATTGTCTTTGCCAATAGCTGAAAATGTATGCTTTGAAGAGCCTTTCAGCTATTTGAAGCATGCTAAAATGTGATTTCATTCTCATGTCTCAAAAGATTTATTTTTTTAAAGAGTTTGTGGGCCACTAACGTGATGTAATATCAGTTTGTCCAAAAAGTGTGTTTTTCTTGCTGCCATTTCAGTTGTTCCTCTCATAAAATTGTGTGTGAGTAAATACCCACTGTTTTTCCTTAACTATTAAACTTATTGGGCTAACCTCAGTACGTGAACTTCCTGCTGCAGATAAACTTTGCAGTTGTGTTGTCTAGTCTGCTTTCTTTCAAATGTGTTCTCTAATGAGTGATCTACCTCCCTGTCTGTCCCTCCAAGGTAAATTTATAAAGGGTATTGATTTGTAATAACTGTCTCACATTATTAAGAAAAGAGACGAGGCAACCAAGAGTCTTTTTGTAGAAAAATTTTAAAAACAATACAAAATCACAGAATGCTCCCACTTGGAAGGGACACACAAGGATCATCAAAGTCCAGCTCCTGGCCTTGCATAGCACCATCCTCAAGGGTCACACCGTGTGCCTGAGAGCGTTGTCCAAATGCTTCTTGAACTCTGTCAGGCTGGTTCTGTGACCACTTCCCTGGGGAGCTGTTCCAGCGCCCAAACACCCTCTGGGAGAAGAACCTTTTCCTGATACCTAGCCTAAACCTCCCCTGACACAGCTTCAGGCCATTCCCTGGGTCCTGTCACCGGTCACCACAGAGAAGAGATCAGCGCCCCTCCTGTTCCTCTGATGAGGAAGTTTGATTCTTAAATGGCTTTGCCCTTAAATGGTGCAGAGTAACAAACCCTGGTGAAGATCGCTGAGCAGAACAACTCCTTTTCAGGCCTGCATGTGTTTTGGAATAAAAAGTCAATTCCCTTCACCTCCCTGGGAGCACAGGCAGTTCATCAGTTAAAGCTGAGGAGCCGTGAGCAGATCCTGTGACTGCCAAGAGCACTGCTACAAGCAGGCGCCCAACACTGGAATTTTCAGGGTGCTTTCCGTGAGAGGTGTTCCAAGCATTGCTGCTGCTGGCTCCAGGAGCAGGTCTGATCCTCTACCTCCAGTTATCAGAAAGGAGGAACACTATGACAAGTGTGTTTACACTCTGTGGTACATGTCTACTATGCAATGTAAACTGGCTTTTCTGATAAGCCTGAACAAGGCTGTGAAGGGTGAAGTTTCACATACTTGGTACTTGACCAAGTCTAGCCCTATTCCAAGGATGCATGTTTTCTGGCCTATGAAAAGACAAAAAAAAAATTATTTACTTTTACAATGAAGAAATTGCCTTTGGGGAAAGGACTACAGGAATTTCAACTGGAGGAGTGAAAAAAAATTATTTTTTGGCTGAACTTCCAAAGAGCTGATCTGAAGCAAGTAAATAGCAAAGGTTAAAATGACGTCTATTATTAATGAAATCATGGCTACTATGTTTTACTCCTGGGGGGGAGGGAAAGCTCTCACAGCAGGAATTCTAGCAACTTTAACAGATAGTGTGAGCTGTTCATGCTACTTAGGAGACCAAATTCTGTGATTTTTTTGTCTTTATAATAAGATTGGCATGGTCCTTCATGTATAATATTAATTTAACTCCAATTACAGTCTCTTTTTAGACTTCAGTATCGGTCAGAAGAATGTTTTTTAGTCTTATTCTGGACAGTAAAACCCTAAGAACTAATATGCTTCACATGCCTTTCAAAGAGAGGTTCAGTGTTTCTTTTAACTCTGAAGCAGCTCCCTGGAATAACATGCTTGACCTCAGCCTTGGCAGACATGGTGTCTGCTTCTGCACAAGTGTGGGAATGGAATTTGGATACTCTCAAGCCTAAACTTCATATGCTTTTCTTTAACATTTAGGGGAGGACCTCTTTGGGGGAGAAACCAGAGGCGTTACAGATGCATCAGCAGGGAGCTGAAAATTACTGAACTCATGACCCACTGAAACCTTAGAAGAAAGGGAAGACAATCCCTGACTAGGAGACACAGACCATCCAGGAGAAAAGCAGCCAGTAAATACCTTGGACTGGCTATGAACAATCTTGGTCATAATCAGACTTGCAGAAAGTAGGACAAAGCTGCTGAATAAGTTGAACACGTGAATCAGTTGAAACCATGTAGATTAACAAATTCAAATATCCCTGTATTGAAAAATACTCTAAAAAGTAGCCCATGCAAACTTTATTCTTAATGCAGAAGCAGGGTCTTGCTTCCCAAGGTTTAGGGGAGAGATTAATATGGTGCAGTGAAAAACCACATATTCTTCTTGGTCTGGAATTTTTGGGAGTGCCATTCTGAAAAATAACTTCCAGTAGAAATAAGCCTGCAAAGTGAAAGAGGAGGAAAGTGTGGAGGAAACAGTGAATTACAAAGCCAGGAAATGGTTTAAACAGGCAGCTCTACTGTGGGAACAGCACTGCAAACAATTACTATTCTTAATCTTGCAGTCCTAAATGCTGAGAAGTTATGTTGGCTTCTGCATACCTTATCTAAAACAAGGGCACTGGGATAATGCAAAAGTAATAAAACCACCCCATCCTAACTGATCATAAAATCAAAGGCTTTTACAGGGCAGAGCTGACTTGCTTCTACTCCAGAGCAAGGAAAATAACTTTGAACAATTTTTTTAAAGTAACCTCACATCATTTCTTATGTTTTCTTGATTCTAAAATGCCTATAGTAATGTTGAGACCAGTTCTATGGTAACATTAGTGTGATAAATATGGAGGTGCCTTATGAAACATGCACACATACAAACAGGATGCGAATGCTTATCTAATATTTGAATCTGTGTTGCAGATTCAGATAACATTCCATATCTTCATTTGATACTTGCAATTTATATAAGGTTTTTGTTATGGAAATCAAACACTTGCAACAGAGCAATTGAATATTAGAATCAGTTCAGGTTTTCAGGTAATAAAATTACTTATCTGGTTTGGCTGCTTTATTCACTCTTCCTCTGGTATTTCTTGATAATAATCTATTTTGCACTGCCCCACATGGACTTGCTGACATCCAAAATGCCAGTGGGTTTGAAGATTTATCTAGGGACTGAATGTTAACTGGGTGAGACAGCTCATTATAATTTATACTAGAATAAAAGACTTTATTAGTTGCCTGCACTGTCTCTGTCAGGGAACTTGCTGGTGGAGAAAGATATCTGCAGGGAGGGAGAGAAACCCTGGCTTATTGGGCACCTGCTAAGATGCCATGGGAAAAGCCAGTGCTTCCCTGAGATTCTTGTGCAGTAGTACAGAGCCAGAAAGGATTTCTATTGGTACTTGCAAGGGAGCAGCAATCTTTGTCCTAGGAAAATTAAAAATATTTGGGTTAGTTCTAGCTTTTATTAACATAATAATTTTAAATTTAATTTTCTGAAGCCACATTTCCTGCATTTTTTTAACCTTTTGGAGCTTGAAAATGTCACATAGAAATACATTAGATACAGATTTTAAAAAAGGAGAGAGGGAGGCAGAACAGTCAAACTTCACTTTGGTGCCCGAGTACAATTTCAAAGCTATGCTACTCTGCTAACTTATGCAAATTTTATTAATTAAATGGCAATAATTTGAAATGCTGCAATTAAAGGTCGCTTTTCTGCTTCTAATTGAAAAAAAAACCTCCAGATTTGCATTCCCTCAGAGAAAGTGAATGCCCAACTTAAAAGGTTTTTGCTGTAATGTTAAAATACTTAACTTTATGCTATGAGAAATGAATTGGATTTATTTTTTAACTAGTAAAATCTCTGAAGTTGTTATTATTGAGGCAAAGAGAAGTAGGTCATGCAGTTCCATGTTGTAATATATTTATGACTTTTGTTTCCAGACTTTAGTTTAATCAGGGAGGTTATCCTCCACTGCCTGATTTTGAATTTCAGTCCTAAATTGCTTGGCTTGAATGTCTTGATGTTGACACAGATTAATACCAGAAAGCAGAACACCAGAAGGCATTCTCTGGATCGTATCAGCCGATTAGTAATAGCTGTTGTGAAATAACAACTCCCAGCACACGGGGTCGTTTGAGGTAAGTTTGTCTGATTTGAGTTTGGGATATCAGAAGTAAAGAAAGAGAGGTAAAATCACATAACCCATAGCTGGTTCTGGTGGAGAAGGAGAATGTAAGCCATCTAAGGATATTCCTAATTTGCTTCCTTCCTTCAAGGGAGACAGGCTGCTATGCCTTGCCTTTGCAGTTAGAGGCTGACTGCTACAGGTTTCCAGTTAATTAGTTTTGGTCGGTTCGTAATACTCAACATCAGAAGCAGCACTTAACCTGAATTTTCAGGTTCTTGTAGCTCTTACCCTCTTGTCACTTAAAATATAAATATATCAGAAAGGTTTCAGGCGGTGTCTTAGGGTTATCTCAAACATAAAAGTGCACTAGGTATCCAAAGCATATCATGCTGTCCTGACTAAGACTGCTGTGGTAGATAGTCTGTCCAAAACTTTTGGTGCTTCAGTTCCTCTGAGGCACCTAAAGCCTGCATGGTGTGATAGGTTCAAGCTGGGAGCAGTCCAACCGCTGTCAGGGAGGGCTGTAATACATCTTAAATCCTATCCTCCCAAATAAATACAGCTTTTTGTGTGCAAGAAACTGGGTGTTACTGCGCCAAATGTCTTTAATGATGCTGAAGTAATTGCTGCAAGAAGAGATTAGTAGAACTGGAATATAGTACTGTATCCCCTGAGACATCTTCATTGTGTTGGCAGCTACACATCTGTCCTTTCAATATTTGCACTTGAAGCAGTGAGGATGTAAGGAGAACAGCAACTCCCTGCAGTACCAGGGCTTAGTTTCTTGGCCTTCAGCACACCAATGGTGTGCAGGTCTCCAAGTCCCAGTTTGGGAGCTCAGTATCCTAAAGAGGTTAAACGGCAAGGAATTATCATTTAAATACAACAGTGGGTGGGGAGGAGAGAGAAAGCAAAATATTGTGAAAGCTCTCCATGTTGTGGGGATAGTAGCAGTAGAGGATGGGGGAATAAACACCTGCTGGGCTTTCTGCCACTGGCTGGCTTGTGTACAAGCTTGGCTAAACTTTCATTCGTGTGGACAAAATGCTGCAGTAACTTCAGCTTTGGGTCTCTTGATTGAGGCTTCATCCAAGGAAAGAAATGTTAGTGCTGCTTGGAACTCCTGTTCTATCAACAAATTTCAGGTTAGTTATGAAGATGGTGTAACTTGTGGGCAAACAGTAGAGGTTCTCAGAAGCTGTGAAAATAAGCCTCAGGAAAGAAAAAGCAGAGAACTTAGAGCTAGCTGCAGCTGCAAGGCCTGAAAGTAACAAAGATACAATAATACAATATGCAAGGACGTGAAACAATAGTTGAGATTTTAGGCTTGGCCAAGATAGACCTTAAGACTGCAGAAAAATATGCTTACCAAGATAATAGAAAGTTTTAAGCTTAAAAATAGAGTATTATGTATTGTTAATAGAAAAAAACAAGCAAGCATTGTTTGAAGAAGGTGTACGTGTGCTTTTAGTGATTGGATAGAACAATTGTCTGTAAGCTTTAGCAGTATGCTATTGACTGAAAAACCTATAAAATGTTCTGTAACAAAGAGATCTCCGGCTGCTCGTGGCAGACATGAGCTTGTTCCATCTCCCGAGTCTGTAGCTGAGACTGGTGCCCAAAATAAAAGCTGGTGATGTGTCACCCAGCAGTCCCATCCCATTTGTGAAAAACCTCCAACAGTAACTGTTCTAGGTCAGCATCATCTTTCCATTTCTTATTACTTCCTTACTTCAAATAGACCTTGGAGTCTCTGGGAAATAGCAGGTACAAGCTGGTGTTGGCTTTTCTGGAGTTCATTGTTTCACGCTGAGTTACACCACTGGCTGCACTAGAACAAATAATCATAGTTGTCATTTGTAGTCAAGTCAGAAATAGGTCTTCTCTTCTTATTTGGCTGATAGTAATGCAAAACTTACTGTGGCTTGACACATTTGTGATACACATGAACTTTGTATTTTATTTCAGAAATGAAAAAGGATGATACTGTCAGGTCTTTCCTCAAGGCAAAGCCAGCAACTCAGCTCTCTTCTCACAGTACAGAACTGATTTGGAATTTCCTTCCTTAAAATCTAATTAATGGTTTCCACCGTGGAGCCCACCAGTTGCTTTGATACCCTTTTAGGAAGTGTTGCAAGGCACAGCAAAAAGTAAACATTATTATGTAGAGAAATAAAATACAGATTTACATCAACATGGCTGGGATAGAGAGGTGTTTTAACTTCTAAATCTGTCGTTAGAAAGAGTGAATGATCATGCAGACAACGAAGGTCTGGATGATATACTTCATTTTGTAAGATATTTGGAAAGTCCCTTCTCAAGAAGCCTTGGCCCATGCTGTCTTAGTCACTGTAGGAAGATCAATCTATGAGGATTAATAACTGAGTATTTATTCTCTGTTCTGTTTCTTATCTTTTCACCAGTTTTCACAGTGGAAAGAATTTACTAGCACTGTCGTCTAGAGATTTGCAGGGCTGGATCTGGAGAAGGGGACCATAGGAAAGTGAAATGTGGGGAATATTCAGGTAACTTTGGAACCCAAGGTTGATTGTAAAATGGGATGTTGCACTTAGTGAAAAGCATCTCCAGTGTGTGTGTGCCTACAAGTGCAATGGCCTATAAAATAGCTGCTTGTCTGTCAGAAAGAGCTTGGAATCATCCTGGTTAGTGCTCAGAAGACAGCAGGAGTGATTAAAAAGACAATGCTGAGAGATGAAGCCAAACTCACAAGCCATCTGTTGCACTATAAATCCAGTGCCGGAGCTGCTCGCCGGTGCTGTCCAGAGCAGCGATGTGTGGGTGGCTTTGCCAGTCCTCTGGGAGGACGTGAGGTGGAGCCCTGGCAGAAATACCAGAGGAGAGTCTGCTTTATCTTGCATTATCCTATCATATATAGTTGGTAATTTTTCAGTATGCTAACATCAGCTGAATATTTGAACCAGATCAAACAAAGGAGGAGTAGAAATAATGAAAAGAGATGGTGATCAGAATTTAACTCTGCTTGAAGAGCTACAGAAGTTCTGCACACTGACTTCCTTTCCCCAGCCGTTCTGTATTTTCTTGAACCTACTTAATAAAGGATATTTGTCAATCTAACATTGCTTCTGTTCCAAGACTAGGGCACCTTTGCCATGACTAAGTTCAACATTCTCAAAGCAACTGAAGTTTGTTAATCCAGTTATCTACTAGTTTTCCTAACCAAGAGTGAGTTTACAAAGTAAAAACTATTCCTGCTAAAGTAATCCACAGTCGAAGGCAAAGTGATTTCTGAGAAGTACTAAAAGTAAAATAAGCCATGTGTGTTTTGAAGTTAGGAGCGGTTTTATTTTTCTTTTAAGAAGAATTTTAAGAAGAATAAAAAGTGACAGCTTACATTCAGTTTTTGTTTAGGGTAACACTTGAAAATGTGATTATTTCTATATACACTATGTGTCCTGAGACATTTCATCAATAAAATAAAATTATCAAATCCATCCATATTAAAAATCTTAAACAAAACCATGTCTGCTCTCTTATTATGGGACAAGAAATCAAATTTAAATACTAAATGATTACATACAGTCTGAAAAAGGGAATTATAACCTGAGGCAAATGTACAGCTATCCTGAAAGCACCTTTTGTTCGAGAAAGGATGAGTAATTAAGCACATGTCACAGCTATAGAGAGAAACTTGGTTTATGGCATGAAATTTTCTATAACAATTGCAGTACTGAAATGCACCTGTCTTTTGCTAGAACTGCCAGCCTCGTCTGCTCAGCACTGCTTTTAGTTTTTACACTGCAATGTGGAGAAAGTGCTTCTCCACGGTTTGCTATGCCCCACTTCTCTCTGTACACTGGTCATCCTGTGCAGAAAATTGTTTCTGTGCTATTACAGCAGTGAGTTTGTCTCATGTGGTAGGTTTTAAAACAGCAAACAGAAGTTGCACTCAGTAGGAAGCAGAGCTCTCCTGGTAGCCTCCGCTGTGCGGGAGGCAGCCACCTCCCAGCCCCTGGACCAGACACCGTGGGGTTGGATGTGGCTGTGGAGCCACCTGCTCCCACCCAGTCCCTTGGTACTCAGACCTCCATAGCCCAAAAGAGCCAGCTGGGCTAACTGAAGAGTGGGATTTGAACTGTGTGTATCCACGGTCAGTGATGTGGTTTCATGCCAGCCAGCAACTAAGGCAACCTCCTCACTTGCCACCAGTGGGATGGGGGAGGGAATCAGAGGGACAGAAGGGAGAAAACTTGTGGGTTGAGATAAAGACAGTTTAATAGGGAAAGCAAAAGCTGTGCACACAAGAAAAGCAGAACAAGGAATTCATTCACTATTTCCCACAGGCAGGCAGGTGTTCAGACATCTCCAGGAAAGCAGGGCTTCATCTCACACAACAGTGACTTGGGAAGACAAACACCATCACTCCAAACGTCTCCTGCTTCCTTCTTCTGCCCCCAGCTTTACATGCCAAGCATGAGGCCATGTCCTCTGGGGTACCTCTGTGGCCAGCTGGGGTCAGCTCTCCTGGCTGTGTCACCTCCCAGCTCCTTGTGCACCCCCAGTCTCCTCACTGGTGGGTGAGGAGCAGAAAAGGCCTTGATTCTGTGCAAACACTGCTGAGCAATAAGGAAAGTATGCCTGTGTTATCAGCCCTGTCTGTAGCACAAATCCAAAATACAAAGCTGCTCTGAAAATATCTTAACGTCCCCAGCCAAAAACAGCTCGGTTGGGCTTTTCAGCCAACAGCAGGAATTTGGGGTTAGACCCCAGATAGGCAGTGGTGTTGAGCAGCTTCAGTGAAAGAGAGGGCCCCCAAAGTGCATAGTGCATCTTCATCTAATAGATCATGGGAGAAAGTCTCTTCAAGCACAAGAAACACCCATGTTGGTAAAACCCTACTGGAAGAATAAACAGGGCAAGATGTGATTTACTCTGGGCACTGGTATTTAAAAAGGGAGGAGAAGGGAGTGCCAGCAAATTCCCAGATTTCCCTTCACTAGGAAGAAATTAATTGCTACAACACTATGGTCAAATGTAAACAGAACTTCCCTCAGGTTACTATAAGCTATCCATAGGTGCATGCTTCAGTACAGATGCCCTGTCTGTGTGGGGCAGGACAACAGCAAGTAAGAAAAAAAAAAAAAAATCCAAAAAGCTTCTAAAAAGGAAGGTGGTCCATACTGGGCCTTTAGCCAATAAAATCTACAAAGACGGATGTGCAATTTTTCTTGTAGAATTACACACTTTATTTGGAGAATAATACTATGCTTGTATGAAAGCACTTTGTTATAAAAATCAACCTGATTTTACCTTTTAGCAGTTATTCCAAAGCTTGACTGTCAAGTCAGGATGTGAAGGATTTCAAAGGATGCAAACTTCACTCGGTATTAATTGTACTTATGATATTACAGGTATTCAAATTACTGTTTACAGTTACATATGTCTAATACTACAGCTGGCTTAGATTAAGGAGTAACTATCATCCTCCCTGGATGCTTTTTATCTTCACTAGTTTAAAACCTCTCAATATCGGAATTCGCTTCTCATGGGTAGAGCAGTGATGGAGCCCTGCAGGCACTCAGAAATAAGTCCCAGGAATAATTCTGTAGGGCCCTAGACTACTTGTGCATTCCCCAGATCAAAGCAGAGTTAGAAGATGAAAAAGTTTCATTAATTAAATGTCTAGCTCAAAATTATTCTAGCTATTCTGTAAGAGATCACAAGAGACTTGTCTTCCACTTATACCTGGACCGTTTCTTTCATGCAATAGTACAGATTTTTAAAATAATGTTTATTAAAGGCACAGCCTAACTTCTGAAGAACAGGATTTTTGCTGTGAGGGCTGGGGCATCACTCACCTGCTCAGCAGCAAGTAAAGGAGTTTTACACTCTGCATACTGAGGAGTGCTCCAAGGTCAGCCCTCAGGAGCTCAGTGTCTCAGAACTGGAATCCCTCCTGGCAGGAATCTGTGAAGCTGTAAGTACAGGCATGACCAGACACACTTTGACAGCTCCAAGCAACCTGAAACTCAGTTTAGAAATAAGCCAAGTTTATGCAGTCTTAAAATTGCTGACTAGCTGCTTCCTTCAGGGGTAGCATTACCAATTTACAAGCAACATGTTAAACCATGGTAGAGAGCTAAAAGCAGCAGGAGGGCCACTTTCCAGGACAGAACTATCAAGGCAGCTACACATAATATACACAGCTTGTCAAGATTTTAACTCCTTTCCTATTAAGGAACAAAGTTCTAAAAATATTGGCTAGCTATTATTATTATCACCCAATCTGAATACAACTGCTTTGACTGTAAGTCCTTAGAAGAGTCAACTATCAAATATTTTAATAAGAATTTACAGAGTCAATAGGAAGATATGGTTTCCAATTTAAAATTTAAGGATGCACAATGAAATTCATGCTAAAGCAGCTCTGCATTTACTGCAGCAGCTTGAGGCTGGGTCCTGCTTTCTAGCAGTTTCCACACTTTAGACATTAAAAACCTTGTAAACAGACAAAACCAATTTTCCGGTAAGCAAAAGCACCTCTTTTCACGCAAGAAATTGGTGTTATATAAATGACTGAAATATTTATCTGGTTATCTGATTTGAGGGCACGAAGGCAGAACTGGGACTTAAGTATGGAAGTGGATCAATAAACAAGGATGAACAAACCAAAGTGCTCTATTGAAACAAAAACTGTAAAATAGAGACCTCAGTTGGAAATGAACAACTTTGAAAGCTGAGTGTTTGGGGGAGAGTTGTTATTGTTGTTTACAAATACAGTTCTATAGTTATATGCTTGTGACAAGAACAAGTAAGCACAGAGCAATGGTAGCAGGCTGTTTTCTGCATCCAGTAAGAGAAGTAACAGCCTTAAACTAAATCAAGACAGATTCAAACAGATGATTGACAGCAGTTTTTTAACAGTAGGCATGCAGACATAATAGAGTAAATGACTGCTAAATTAAGTCTTTGTCCTTAATGATTTTAAAACCATCTTGGAACAAGTGACTCATCCCTAAACCCACTGGAGAAAGTTAAGTATCACTAAACGTTCTCAAACTGGTTTTATTAAAAAAGGGAAAAAAATAAGGACCGGGGAGGGGGGGGAAGGGTGAATACTCACAACAATTCAGTCAAGTCATCCCTGCTCAAGCAGCAGTTGAAGTGATTATGAAAAGCCACTGAAAGTTTTTTAAATCTTCCATCAGAGAGGCCTCTGCTGCACTTGGATTGATCTCCCACAGTCCTTTCCCATTACTTTAACAAGTGCTGCACTTCAGATCCTATCCAGAGCCCACCTGAAACTAGTTTCATGCCTGTGCATAAATAAACAAGGGACTAATCATTTCACAGCTGTATGGCAAAGCATTAAAGGCAGCTCAGCCACAGCAAGGGCTGTGCTAGGGCTGGGTGGTCCCACATCCTGCACTTGCTGGCACAGCTGGGATTTCTACCCATGGCAAGTGAACAAGCACACAGCCTTTGCTTACGCAAACACACCCCACCTTTCCTTTCCCTTCAGCTCTTCTCATCTCGAGAAAAAAAGGGGCAACAACTGCTGTGTTAATGGTGCGGGCTTTGTGCTCCTCTTGATTTATTGTACAGCTCCAATATATTTTATTCAAATACTGGCAGAGGCACAATTACCAGATTTCCTCATAGGAAATGTTATGAGACACGAACCTATTGCAGAGTACTCCAGAACAAACTGGAGTCTGGAGTTAAGAACATTTCCATGAAAGTCAGCACTCCTTTTTCACAGAGCACAAATGAAGCATCTTTAAACTAGGGCTGTGGTCTTTGTGTACATTAAAGCTGATTTTTCAGAAGAAGTCAGCACTCTGTACAGATCTTCCTGTGGATCATGGGGCTTCTGGACCACCAGCTTCATATCTAGTCATAACATGGTAGTCTACCATATCAGTTCCTGAATTATAGGAGTTGTCTTTTAAAATTAGTTGTTTCTTCCATCCCTTCCTGCCATGCTGTTCTCATGGTTAAAAAAACCCTGCCTTCTTCCAACTTCCAGGCTGAAATGATTCATTGCTGATGTGTAAAAATCTATTCTTATGCCAGTATTGTTCATAGCTTCATTACCTCTCTTCCACACTGCTGCTCACGCTGCTGTGCGCTGCTGTCCTCTTTCAACCTTGACTTTGAGACTAAATAAACCACACAGCTTGGTCCTCTCCAAGTTATTCCACCTGACATTTCTCTGTATATATTAAAAATATTACTTCACCCCCCTGGGGCTCAGGTGCCTATGACAAAGAACAAGTTAATACCACCATACATTTGCCCTTTTCATGACTAGCTCACTCAGGGCTTCAGAGTCACCCCTTGAGCCACCAGTGCTCCCTGACCAGGCATGCCTGAACACTGACTGCTGCAGCAGTTCTGCAAAGCCAGCTCCAGCATACCAAAACTGTCACTCAGCTTCTGCTTGATTTGGACTTGGCCTCTTCAGAAAATCTAACTTACTTGTCTAACATCTCACAGACACTGTGGCACCAGGGACTAAGTCCAGCTCCTCTGAGAGCTTTTAAATACCTCAGCCATGAGATACTGCCTCCATCCTTTTTACCTCCTTCAGTCTCCTAACAGATTGCTGCCCGCTAACCTCTGGCATGGACCAGGCAGTGCTCGTGGTGCCAGACGTGCTGCACAATCCATTCCTGCCCCAGGTGTGTCCAACCCTGAGTGTTGATCAAGTGCTGCACTGGAGAAAAAACAGCCACTTGTGATACATGACTGATGAGGAGCATGAAAGGAGAGGCAGCAGACACTGAGTCTGACTCTTTCAGCGCTTGACTTTGCAGCACAGACATTGAACGCCTCTGTAAGCGTGCATAGACAAGAGTTTTCCTGGCATTTTTTAAAAAGCTTATACTGAAAACAATAGATGTCAGTGATATACACGTGAGTCACTGCTAGAACTGAGACTTTTAAATCCAGTGCACAGATACCTGTCACTTGAACCAAGGACACAGACAAGGACCTCCCCCAGACTCCTCTGTTCTGGTGGCTGGTGGTAATGCCCACTGCAGAAGTGACTGCAAAGGCACTTCCAAATGGAGCTCAGACAAAAGCAGCTGGGTGAGACAGCTCTCACATCATCCCTTGTACTCACAGACCGAGCCCAACAGTAGCAGAAGGTGGGCAAAAACTTTATTTTTAGAAATTTGAGCTTTAAAACCTTAAAAAAATGTTTTTCAGGAGAGCACTTCTTCCTGTGTATCCCACCCTAATGCTGCTAGGAGAGCAGGTGGGCAGTTAATAAATTCCTTATACGGAGGGAAGGAGGGGAGTCTGTTTTGCAGGAGACGTGTTTATGTGGGCTGGGAAAGGTATAGGGGAAAGCAAGTCACCATTGCCTTGTGGACCAGCTCGACACCCAGGGGCTGGTCCACTGCCAGTTGTCTACACAGCCATTTGAACTGAGACATGGCAAAAGCTGCTGTTGAAGAGTTACCAGTTTCCCCCTGCAATTTGGACTCAGACTCACCCTGCTCTCCATCTTCTCCCCCTTCTTTCCCTGAGCTTTCCTCCTCTATCTCCTCCAAACAATACACTCAGGGCAATTCCCAGTTCTTGGTCCCTACTTCTAGCTTGTTATGTCCATGTTCCTTCCTTCCCTCACGTACTCCTAGCCAACTTTTCCAACTAAAGCAGTCACAACTTCCTGTCTCTCCTCATCAAATCCCAGTCCCTAATTCATCCCACACCCAAGTCATTTGCCCAACAAATCCCACTACCCTCAACTAAAAGTGAATTACTTTCCCCATTCCCTCGTGTTTACCCCATTTATCATCAATGTCTTTCCCCTCTCACCTATAGCATTTTCCATTATTAGGCACTGGAAAGCTGAACACTGGATTTGGGGGTCTTCCTTAGGAAGAACTACAACAGGGAAAGAGGGGATAGGGAAGAAGGCATCAGTGGGAACCAGGAATGGCAGCCTCCTCCCTGCTGAGCCCAGTGATGAAGCCCCTGCCATAGTTACATGGTTTTGATTCCCGCTGTTCCACATTGAGTTTTCTTTGGGAAAGAAAGAGGTTTGCACATGCTCACTGGAGATAATAAGACCAATGCAGTTTTTATTTGGTATAAAATAAAGATACACACACATACCAAAACCACTTTTACTGAGCACGTGCTATCCATTTTATACAAACATCAAGATATTTGGCCAAATCAGAATAGAAAGCAGAGGTAAAAATAAAAACATAGGGGACATCCTCTACAAAGAGGTAATTTCCCCCTACCCAAACTGGAGTTCCTGTCCCGAAACACTGAACTGGCAAATGATTTCCAAGCAAAAATCTTTGAGAATATTTGAACACAGGCTAAAGACAACCACATCCTAAGTTAAAAAGAATATACAACTGTTTTGACTGAAATTCCAAGAGACTTAAACCTTATGCCCATCACAGTTCAGTCTATATACAGTTGAAGTTTGGGAAAGTTGGACCTTTAGAAACAGGGCAACAAATTTGGAAGCTCCAGGGAAGGACTGGATTCCCACTTAACAACAACAAGAAATGGCACTGCAGGTGCCCCTGGTCAACAGCAGAGCTTAACATCTCAGTGATGGAAGCAAAAATTTCACAGTATTCAATATCCAGACTGCAGATCCTAAAACATTAATCAGCTTCCAGCCTGTTGCTCAGAGCTGAGACTGCCAGATATACATCTCAGCAACAAACTACAGGTCCCTTAATCACTGAAACGCACCACCTCAATGTGTTTGCATCCAGCATTCATGTCTTTCAAACACAGCCAAGAGGACAGTTTGGACCTGGCCCCTCATACACACACACACACAGAGCCAGCAGGGTGTTGAAAACTGCTAGTGCAAGGTTTGACAAATCATATTTCTCCCCTGTCATTCTCCATGGTGGTAGGTGTCACGTCAAGTTAAATGGGAAAGACAAAACAACATCTCAGGTAATCCCAGTGCTGCACGGATTGCATGGTGACTGAGAAAAGATATGCACCATCAGAGAGTCTCAGTGACAGCTCTCTGTGTCCAAGAAAGGAACAGAACATGCTGTCAGGCTTGTTGGCTCTCAGGGTTTCAGTTGTTTAATTGTGTTACCATAACAAACCCAGAAACTCTGCAGTATTTTTATCATTGAGCTTCACTGAAAGTGGTGATACTGAGAACTTAATGTAGAAACTCAGGACTTTTCTTGATGCCCAGACTGATGGGGGAGGAGGGGGATAATATGACTCATGCAATACTGAAGTTGTTAAGTAAGTAACTTCAGAACCATTCTAACACTTCTATTAGGTACTGTAACTGATGCCAAACTATTTCTATTGTACCTGCAGTATGTAAGTACATACTGTGGATATCTACAAGGACTCCCTCAGTAATATCCTGAGGGGTAGAAATAAGGCAGGGCCCAAGTATTTCTTGGCCCTGGACTCCCATCATTTCCCACAAGAATGTCATTAGTTTGCCTCCCCAAAAGAAACAATTTAAATACAGGTATGATGTTGTAAAAGAGCAGTTAACATGGAAATATCCCAGCCTTTTATGAATAATTACAGTACTGAAGTTTCTAACTCCCTTAATGCAGTGACAACCAGAAGTTAAGTAAACACAGATGACAGAAATGTCTTGTGAGCATTTGTCAGTTTTGTACCCATTCCCCACTATGATTTTTAAATAAATAAAAGTTCTTAATTCATTCTAGCACAATGTAGCACAAGTAGGTAATTTTCATCAATCTCAGTCTGAAATACTAAAACTTTATGGCTGAGTCCTGCACTCCAATTCTAAGCTTTCCAAGTTCAAGTTGGCTGTAAAAATGTGTTTACTGTTCTCTTGCTTATCATGCTATGCTCTGCTCTAAATGAGAAGTTACGGCTCAATTTTCTACATCATCCAGTAGAACTGTGACTTCACCTCAAACTGCCCAAGCCATAAATGTCCAGCTGCTCTCAAAATGCAGTCTAACTATGGATGTCCTGCTTTCAGCAAGTTCTGGTTGGTACCAAAGATCTCTGCCACTAAAACTCCATGCTGGATGTCATAATCAGTCCTGTTTCTGTCTTTTCAGGTAAATACCAACACTGACATTTGCTTTTTCTTCACGACCTGAGTTTCAAGACCAAGTAGATGTTGTAATGCTGAATGATGCTGTCCAATGCCATCAAAGCACCCTGAAGAGAAAAATGGGATGCATTTGTTGGTGAGCCTTAGTTGTCCTCCTTGGGCAGGAGAATTTCAGAAAAACCTTCAAACATGTAACTGAAGCTCACATGTCACACCACCAGTCATTAAGCAATTGTCATCCACATTACTGTTCTAAGATGTCACTCTGGCCTACTTGCTCCTTTCTCAGCTTTGGATATTCCCTATGGATTTTTTAGATGAATTTTCTAATGAATTCAGGTGCACTGAATACAAACCAAAAATTGCACTTGCTATATTTTGTACACTTTGCCCAATGGAGCCCTTTTCACATTATACTAAAATTAAAATAAAAAACAATCACTCATGGAGAGCAACCAGGCTAATGAAAAACTTTTGCTGACAGAAATAATTCCTGACACAGAAAATGCACCTATCATAGAATATCCTGAGTTGGAAGACAAACACAAGGATCAGCAAAGTCCAACTCCAGGCCCTGCACAGCCCCAACAGTCACATCACGTGCCTGGAGCATTGTCCAAAAACTTCTTGAGCTCTGTCAGGCTGGTTCTGTGACCACTTCCCTGGGGAGCTGTTCCAGTGCCCAGCCACACTCTGGGTGAAGAACATTCTCCTGATATCCAACCTAAACCTCCCCTGACACAGCTTCAGGCCATTCCCTGGGTCCTGTCACTGGTCACCAGAGAGAAGAGATCAGTGCCTGCCCTTCCACTCCCCCTCATGAGGAAGCTGTGGACTGCAATGAGCTCTCCTCTCAGTCTCCTCCAGGCTGAACACACCAAGTGACCTCAGATGCTTCTCACCCTTCACCACCTCTGCAGCTCAAACATGGAAACAGTTTCAGAAAATACCATATAATTTCCAATAAGAGGATTTCCTCACAGCTATAAGAATCTAGTAAAGCTAGATGTTAGCACTTCTTTGGTCATCATGATGAACCATTTTAAGTGAAATTAAGTGTGAATTTTGAAAGACTTATGAAAGATATTTACCACCTGAAATGGCATGATGAAATTCCCTGTCAGGATGAGGAGAGTGCTTAACTGTTGCATCACACAATTCTGTGACTGCAACTTGCTAAGAAAAAATCAACAGGATATACTGGATTTTAATCTCACATTCAATTTAAGAAAATAAGTACCGTATAATCTTTTGGCATGCACAAAAATCTTAATTTCTTTCCAAACCTGTCAGTGCAAGCCAGGCTGGGTGTAGTCCCAGAAAAGCCTTCCAAAATAGGTTACCTGACACAGGTTATCAAGGCATTGTACAGGTATTGTCTATCTATACAAATACCATTATTAAATGCCACTGAAACACCCAGAGACAAATTTTGGTGTCACAGGCACTGTGAGAGAATGCAGAAACATCCCTTAGATAATACACAAGGTTTCCCAGCACAAAATGAAACCCTTTAATTCTTACTTCAAGCAGAAGCCCAAGGTTGCAAAACTGAAGGAAGTACGCTACAGGAAAATGGATAAATTTGTTTAAAAACATTTTTATGGCTACATTTTCCTGTCAGATAATAAAAGAAACCTGCCTCTTGTGCCAACATACTCTCAGATGGGAAGATCAAGGGAAAAAGAGCTAAAATAAATGAAGGTTCATCCTAACTTACTGACATGCTGTACAGCATAACACTCAAGAGCACAAAAATGTACAGTGTAATTCAAACACCTCCTCCATGATAACAAACCATCTTTGAACTGCCTTTATTTTCAGCATTTTATATAAATACCGCTTTCTTTCTGATCCTGGATTATTCTCAATTTGAAACCCATATTCTGGGTTTGTATGAGGACCACATATAAGCATCCCTAAAATCCTGTACATTCTTGTGGGGCCATTTAAAGACTACCAGACTGTAATAGATTCAAAAGCAGTCTCTATGAAATGAGGAAACTGCAGCCTTAAACTACAACTGAACCTTCTATTCCCACTTCATGAAATTAAGAAACAAAGATACTTGCAGATACACACACACCTTCTGGCACAAGTTGCAGGATATCTGCAGGAACACATAATTTTAAAATCCAAAATAAAACTCCAGGGTTTTTTTTTTGTTTGTTTGTTTCAATTGTTTGTTTTTTCTATGTAAGATTTTATTTGTGAACTTCATGATTAATTTGTCTTAGCTTCTTAGGAAACATTTGTTTTTGTCCAGGAGTTGCCAGCTGAGAGGATGTTATTGTTTGGCAGGGATGTGATCAGGAGGACCCTGAGCACGGCACAATGTGTCAGCCCGGAAGAGAGAGAAGAAAAGTGATTCTCTCATTTGACGGAGAAAACAAAACGGAAATGTCGAGCATTTGCCTTCCAGTTTCATTCACCCCTACAAGTGTTCCAAAGAAACACGTTAGTCACCAGCATCTCACATGAGTATCACCAAACTATATCAATATATGTATATAAAAAAAAAAATCCTATTTTCAAAACAATTACAGATTTCTTACGAAAAGCAAAGATTTCTGCCACAAATATTTTTGAAACACATAAGCAGGCGAATGCTTTCCCTCTCTGCATGACCACATACCCTGCTGCTCAGAAGGATGGACAGAGTTGGACACAGTTCCCCTTCCCTCAGCCCCCTCCCTACAGCACCAGCAATGAACAGGGGCAGAGACCATCCCTGCAGAGCAGGCTTGGAGCAGGAGAGCTGAGTCCTACCCTGCAGCAGGCACCCTCCTGGCTATCCAGGGCCTTGCTGACCTCGCAGACTTCACAGAAGCCTTTTGTGTTTCAGTAGCAGTAGGACAGAGGTCAGTGTGATTCAGAGCTCCAGAAGGGCAATGCTCTCACAGAAGCACCTTCCAGGCCCTCTAGTTCCTTGCTGAGAGTCTTCACCTGGGGGATTTTTAAATTTTCATGCAGTTTGTTTGTAGCATACCCGTGCTTTATACAGGGTCACGGTTTCATGCTAAAAGGCTCCAAGAGCGATGCCGTACTCGGAGGACGCCTCTCACCAAACCCTTCTCGTAAATAAAACATCCCCCTGCCCTCTCCACGCAGCCCAGAAGGAACACACACAAACCACAATGAAGCCACAGCGGCAGAGGGTGCCTGGGCTCTGCAGCTCTGCCTGTACCCGAGGCGAGGCGAGTGTCCCTCAGCCGGGGCTGCCCCCGAGGGAGCGCCCGGCCCACCAAGTGGGCGCCTACCATGGCAGCGGTGACCCCCGCGCTCAGCTCTGCCCGACGGCGCCCGTCCGGGACGTGGGGCTCGGGCGCTACCGGGTGTCGCCGGCGCTGAGGGGGTAGGCGAGGATGCTCATGGCCTCTCCGCACGCCGCCTCCACCTGCCGCACCTGCTGGCGGCTGAGGCGCTCCCGCCAGGCGTGCACGGCCTCCCGCGCGTCCCGGGCGGAGATGAGGAAGGGCCGGTCGGAGGAGTAGGCGGCTCCGCGGGTCATGTTGAGCACGAAGTCCTCCAGGGCTGGCGGCACCGTCAGCCCGGCGAAGCGCAGCAGGCGGCGCAGCTCGGCGCGGGGCTCCCGCACCAGGTCCTCGTAGCGGAGCTGCGTGTAGCGGCGGCGGAGCCAGTCCGGGGCGCGCCGGGCCAGGAGGAGATCGCGGAGCCAAGACTGGCAGATCACCTCCAGCGCGCCGCCGAGGAAGAACTCGGCGCGGTGCTGCGGCTGCGGCGGGCGCCCGCCGCCCAGCAGCCCGGCCGGCAGCAGGAGATGCTGTTGCTGGTGGCGGGCCGGGCCCCGCGGCTCGGCGCGGTGGCGGCTGCGCAGCACCTGGACGCTCTCCCGCAGCAGCGCCTGCCGCGCCTTCAGGCGGGAGTTGTGGACGGCGCGGGGGTCGCGGAAGAGCTGCACCACCCGCAGGTTGAGGCCGGGCTCCCGCAGCAGCGGCAGCAGCGCGCCCAGCTCCAGCAGCCGCACGTCCTTGATGACCACCACCGGGTACTTGCGGCACTCGGCCTCCAGCTCCCGCAGCGCCCGCGGCGGACACGTCTCCTCGCAGGTGGCGCCGTCGACGAGGCCGATCTCCCCGCGGGGCCGCGGGGCGGCGGGGCAGAGCGGCGACGAGCAGATCACCTTGTTGGTCCGCCAGCCGAAGATGCTGGTCGTGGTGAGGTTGTCGGCGGCGGGCGGGGCGGGGGCCAGCGGGTCGCGGGGGCCGGACGGGGAGGTGTAGAGGCGCAGGACGGAGAAGTCGCATCGGAAGAGGGCGCGCAGCATGTCGCGGAGGGCTCCCTGCAAGCTCAACGCGTCCCCCGGGTAGAGCGCCTGCCAAAGGTGCCACATGGGCTCGTACAGGTAGAAGACGTCGGGGTGCTGGTTGAAGAGCTCCCCGAGGAAAGAGGAGCCCGTTCGCCAGGTAGCGTGCAGGTAGATGTGCCGCTTCCCCGCCGTCCCCGCGCTGCCGTTACCCGCCGCCCCGGCCGTGCCCGCCTCATCCTCCTCCTCTTCCTCGTCCAGCGGCGGCCGCTGCTCCCAGCCCCACTCACTCAGCGCCTCCTCCAGGCTTGGGCAGCGCCGCAGCAGTGGCTCCTCGTCCGCTCGCCCGCGCCTAGCCCCGTAGTCCAGCGCGTAGGGCACCAGCAGCAGCAGCAGCAGCGTGTACAGCACCAGCACCGCGGCGAAGCGGCGATGTTCGCCTCGCCACCGTCGCCGGCCCTTCATCGCTGGGGCCAGCTCGGACCCCGGCTCCGCCGACCCTCTGTCTGCCGGCGGGCGGCTCTTTACAGAGAAGCAAAGTGGGCGGCGGGGGCGGGGATGTGGGCGGCGGGCGGTCCCCCCCGCCGGGGAGCACGCCCACGGGCACGCCGGCCCGGCTCCGGGCCGCTGGCCGCACCGCCCGCCGCTCTCGCAGCCGTCTCCTCCTTCTCGTCCTGCTCCTCCTCGCAGCGCGACGCGGAAGCGCCCGCACCTGCCCCCGCTGCCGCCTGAGAAGCCGCCGGCGGCGGGGCGCGGGCTGCTGCTGCTCCCGGTGCCGCTGCTCCGGGCTCCGGGCCGCCCCTCGCCCGGCCTCCCTCCCTCCCCCCGGGCAGGGCCGGAGGGCGGGCTCGGCACGGCGGGACTCACCCCCACCCGGGAAGGGACGCACCGAAAAGGAGGTGTGTTAGCCAGGACAGGTACCGAGCAGCCGAGGGGGTCCCGAGGAGGACTGGTTGGTCCTGCTATTCACCAGCGCTCCGGAAAAAGAACACGTAAGACACTACAGTAAGGACAAGAGGTGCAAATGTATTTTTAGGGTAGACGACAGATATTAAAATCTGCAGTGAGTTTCAGAAATGCTGCAGTTCGTCGCTGTAGAGAGCTGCGGGGTTTCTCAGCCGCACTTTTGTCTACGTGTGTGTGCTGATGGGATGCGGACATCTCCATCATGACTCATTGCTCCAGTTCTCACACCTGTAAGTTCCAAAGCTGTCTGAGCGGGTCACCCTTTGCAGCTGGAAGGAAAAAATGGCCACCCACAGAGGGACGTTCAGCCTATTGTGGATGTCTTCCTGATGGTCCTCGCCAGCAGGAGAGGAGAGTTAGGAGTAGTAACAGTAGGAGCATAAAGTTACCAGTTCAGAAGTGGACATCTAGTTTTTTTGACATCTAAGATTAATTGAAATCTCCCTGGAAATGGAAAGTCAACAAGATGTTGACTTCAGGTGTTTAAATTAAAATGTATAGTCTCAGAGTCTCCAGCCCAGCCCCTGCCTCACCTTGGAAGATGCTCACATAAGGAGATGGACCATGATCCCATGATCCTGGTTAAGGCATCCAGATGTCAGGAAAGTGAGGTCCCTTTCCTGCTGATAGTGTAGTGGGAGCTGCTGACAGTCCTGACCTCTGCCTCCAGAGGTGGTATCCTCTGTAAAACACTACTAATATTTAGGTATGGTGTGCAGGGAGAAATTCAGAGAGGATAACCCAGTTCTTGCCCTCGGTGTACGATGTTTTGATTCCCAGAAGAGCCTTTGTGGTATATAAGCACCTGTGGTTAGATACATGACACAGCCTTTGTCAATGCACAACAGAGAGCAGAAGCAACCCATTAGTTTCATGGGTTCTAAAAATTCTCCATCTGTAGTACAGATATATAGATACACAGCCTGAAGATTCTGGACATAGTGTGAATGTCTAGTTATTAAATAATAATCTAATTATGAATTTGTCAGGCAAAGCCCAAGGACCAGAAATCAATGTGAGAGAGAAAAAGCATACCTCTCTTCTGTCCAGGTGGGGAGCCAGTAGTCTGCCTGCTAATGCTTTACTTGCCCCATGTTAATAAGTGTTAAAGGCTGGGCTTCCTTCCCTTTATAAGCATGCTGAGTGAGTACATGGTGCCAAACAAGATTTGTGAGCTCATTAGCAGAAGAATGTTGAAATTATAGCATTGGAAAGGAAATTCTGCCTCAACATACATTTTACTGTTTATATCTTTAAACACCAAGATACACCAGTATCTCACACTTAGCAATGTTTCACCTCTGACTCAGTAATATCAGGATTTCATCCAGACTCTCAAGCAACTAAAGGAGAACAACAGAATAAAAACACACTTGCCAAAATCAGGTTACAGTCTTGCAAAAAAGAACCCTTCCTCATCCAAAAACCATGCATACTAAGTATTTTGAGTCCGACTTGTAGCTGATTTGTGTGGCTTCATGTAAAAGAGTAATTTGGATAGATTTACCAAGATGGGATCCTGAGAAGTGCCAGTGAGAATGGGTAACTCTGAGATGCCAGGATTTCCCCTTTTTAAGATAAAATACTGGGTTGGCAGTAGCATCAGCACCACTGGTGGCCAACAAGCCCTAACGCAAGACATGTTACTTTAAACTAATTCTGTATGGGTTTCTATGACACATCCTTAGGCCTAAGAACTAAAATCAAGGTCTTAAACCTGCCTAACTGAAGTAAAGCTGTCTTTCAAAGAATCAAACATCTCACAGAGTAAGACAACCTGTCAGAAAAATGTGAAACCATAGAAATAAAACTACATGTCTTAAGCTGATTTTTTTTGCAGACAGTGGAGCTACAAACTTCTGTGGCAACTGTTCTAGAATAATTAAATAAAATAATTTTACCACAAGTTACATAATTTAGTAAAAATAAAACCATAGTTGTTAAAAGATTAGCAGATCAAAAAAAGAATGACAGTAAATGTTTTGTTCTGCACCTTCATAACAGTTCCTCTCCTGCAAGAGGATTAGACTGTAAGTGTTTACTTCAGTTGTTCTGGGTTAGAGCTTTTTTGGCACAGAGGGATTCCAGCAAAGCCAGTATTTATTTTGCCACCCAGCAGGTGCCTGAACTAGGCACTAGTAATCGTTGAGTTCCAGCCTTCTTGAAGCAAGTGTGTACTTCACAAAAAGTACCTAACCTGAGCATTAGGGAGCGGACTGCTGGTCTGAATGGAGTGGGAAGAGATCAGCTTTATCTTTTGTTGATTTTCAGTTCCGTACTGTGTTCTCACTTCAGCACAGATAAGAGGGGTGATTTTCCTATTTAGGCTTTTTCTATAAACCATAAAGACACCATTTACATATACAAATTATCTGCATCTCCTAAGATCAGGACAGTTCTGTAACCAAGGGAGATAGCCAAGTTATTCACTGATCTGTGAAGTAGTCTTCCCATTTGGCATCCAGTTCCTGCCATTTTTTTGGTGATAATTCTGTGCTTAATATTATTTTTTAAAGAGGGGGAAAATAATATGGGCATAACATGTTCTGCATACTTTAGTATTGCAGTATTTCCTTTCTAGTTTCCAGGCTTGTCACTGTAAGTACTGGCTGTTTTTAATATAACATAACATTGGCTTCCTGTGTATTATCTCTCTAACTTAATTTTTGCTCTTCTGTCTCCCACGGTGCTTCTACTGTCAAGAGAGACAGTAAATGCTGGAATGCAGCATTTCAGCCTCAATAATTTTTATCTTCTCAGCAGAGGCTTCAAAATAGAAATAGTTGCCTCTATATCTTGCAATCTTTCAGCTCTCCCATGCTCTTGTCATTTTCACAGAGTACTTTGTGAGTAAAAATAGCTTGATTTGCTGATAAAATTAAACATGCTTTGCACACAGAGCACCGCCCTCAAACATCCTGACTGTTAATGAGCTCTCTGCTTGCACATGTTGTCACTCACAGGCTTCAGCCAAGAGGAAGTCCGTGGTTAGTAGCAGCTTAAAAACCTTCCAGAAGCCAACAAGCTAGGACAAATGTCCTTATTTTTGAAGTTACTTTGTCATCAGATGTTCCAACATGTGCAATACCGCATGTTTTGCATATGGGACCAGACTTAGTAACTCACATTTTAGAAATGACATGTTGAGAATAGTGGGAAGGACAAGCTGGTCTAGGCAAGATGGCTGGTTGCGAAGGGACTTTTTGTAGTGTAGTTTTCCCCAAAAGTGGAACAGAGATTGAGGACCTGCAAAAGGTCAAAAATGTCACAGAAATTCTGAGAGACTCAGCGGAAATTTAGAGGATCTGAGGGAGGTCGGAAGTAAGAGAAAAGCAGAGTAGACTTCTAATCCAGTGTTGGTAAGCAGTTGGGTGGAAGCAGCTTCAGATGCAAAACCACATTCAGAAGGTAGCAATTCAGCTTTCTGCACGTACACCTGATGTCACTCTTGAGCATCTGCAAGGAAGACAAGGAAATGATGCAGGGAAATGGTAGCATTCTTAACTACCTCAGTCTTGTCTACTCTTGATCATTACACTGGCAGAAATCCAGACCTCTGAGTTTCTCTGTGGGCTGATTTGAGAGAAGCCAGGTGTACAGTTACTGGTCACAGCCAGCACGGCTTCATGAGAGGAAAGTCCTGCTTATCAAACCTGATTTCCTGTTATGACAAGATAACCCACTCAGGTGATCAAGGGCTTGGATTTCAGTAAAGCTTTCAATACTGTTTCTCACAGGATCCTCCTGGACAAAATGTCCAGCACACAGCTGGATAAACACATGGTGAGCAACTGGCTCACGACAGGTCAGGCATAAAGGATTACAGTGAATACAGACATCAGGCTGGTGACATGCCACTAGTGGGGCACCACAGGGCTCTATCATAGGTCTTGTGCTCTTAGACATCTTCATAAAGGTTTGGATGTAGGACTGGAAGGGATACTAAGCAGGTTTGCAGACAATACGAAGCTGGAAGGAGCTGCTGCCTCCCTCAAAGGCTGGGAGGCCCTGCAGAGAGACTTGAACAAATCAGAGGCTGGGCAATCACCAACAGTATGAAGTTCAGCAAGGCAAAGTGCCAGAATCTGCACCTGGGATGGGGCAGAATGTATGGACAGACCGGGGAATGAGATGCTGGAAAGCAGCACCATGGAAAGGGACATGGGGGTCCTGATCAAGTTGAACATGAATCATCAGTGTGTTCTGGCAGCCAGGAGGGCCAACTGTGCCCTGGGGTGCATCAGGCACAGCATCACCAGCCGGGCAAGGGAGGGGATTGTCCTGCTCTGCTCTGCTCTGGGGCAGCCTCACCTGGAATATTGTGTGTGCAGTTTTGGGCGCTGCAATATAAGGAAAATATAAAACTATTAGAGAGTGTCCAAAGGAGGGCAACGAAGATGGTGAAGGGCATTGAGGGGATGCTGTCTGAGGAGTGGCTGAGGGCATTTAGTCTGTTCAGCCTGGAGGAGACTGAGGAGATACCTCATAGCAGTCTACAACTTCCGCATGAGGGGAAGGGGAGGGGCAGGAACTGTTCTCTCTGGTGAGCAGTGACAGGACCCGAGGGAATGGCCTGAAGCTGTGCCACGGGAGGTTTAGTTTAGATATTAGAAAAAGTTCTTCACCCAGAGGGTGGCTGGGCACTGGAATAGGCTCCCCAGGGAAGTGGTCACGGCACCAAACCTGACAGAATTTGAGAAGCATTTGGGCAACACTCAGGCACTAGGTGTGACTCTTGGGGATGATCCTGTGCAGGGCCAGGAGCTGGACTTTGATGATCCTTGAAGGTCCCCTCCAGCTCAGCATATTCTGCGATCCTGTACAGCTTCAGGTTTTGGCTAATACAATCACACAGCCACCATGCAACTCATACCAACCAATGGCTCTGCAAAAGAGCAAGGGTAGCAGAAAGGCATGAGACTCCTCTGTACCCCTCAGACTGAGGGAAGCTGGCAGCTGAGTCTGGGGACCAACAGCGTGTGTGGAGTTGGAAGGGAGCAGATGCATTGCTCCCTTCTCTCACAAATTCCTCCAGTTATTCCTAAGAACTGGTAAAGTTTTAAAGTTAGGCCTGCTACTGCTCTCTGCTTCTTGACATACGGGCTGGGTACAGAGAGTGAGCTGAGAAGGTGTTCAGGTTAAGCCAAATTCAGCACTGTAGCCTGTGCTTGGGCTCAGGGTTGCTTGATAGCCCAGTGCAGCATTGTTGAATCAGCAGCCTGATGGGTACATAGCTATGGGAACTCTTCTGTGCCCAAGAGAAGCAAAGACCTTTTTTTTCTGCTTTTGATTTATTTAAAAATTGAGATATAGTTAATATACTACACTGTAATTGTCAGAGTAGAGGTTGTCTGTGGCTTTCCAAGAACATGAGATCTGAGTATTAAAATGGCAAAAAACAAAAAAAAAAGGAAACAGGAAGGTTTGGGGGTTTTAAATTTAAAACATGGTTATGCCATCAGTGATCTTGTGAGCTTCTCCAACTTCCTCTAAGAAAGGAAGCTAATGCCATCATTGAAGATGATAGAAAATGCTACTAGGAAATGTAATAAGAAAATGCAGGAGGTGGAAGGCAGAGCAAAGTAAGTTTATGTATTTGTTAAGGTTCCAGAGGAAGCTCAGAAGGAATTCTGTTAGCATTTATAACAGTGTAAATTCAGATAAATCAGCAACAATGAAAGAAAAAAGCACCTATTCCGTAATCTAACTCAATGCTAATGTAACTTGAGTTTTCCTAAATTCTGCCAAGGATGACTCTAATCTGAAGACTTTAAATCTCTTCCCTGTCGAGTGGGTTCTGTTGTCCCATTATCAGAAAGGCAGTTCTCTCACAGCCCAGAAACACACTAGACCAATAGCCAGCACCTCCATCACACCGCCTGGCAATTAACAGTAGCTGCCACAGTAAAGTTATTCCTATGGTAATGTGTTTGGGGTCTCACAGCTTTGAGTACAAGAACTGCCTCTAACTCATAAAATGTGTGGGAAATAATAGTTTTTAATGGCACAAACTGTGAATCTTTTTCTGCTTTCTCTCATTGTCACAGGCTTACTATTACTGAATTAGAGATGCTGATTAACAGCAAGCTTTCGCAACTTGACAAGTTAAGCCATTGTGTTGGCATAATTAGGGAACTAATTCTTTCACAGGTCACTCAAGCAAAGAAATGAACTAGAAAATTTAAGACCTATTTTTAACGGGGGATTTTTTTGTCCCCCAAAGCAACCCCTCTGACAGCTATTGTAACAAAATACTTGCAATTCTCCTGCACTTTCTTAAGGCAACACTTTCATGCACAGAATATATTTTTTTGGACTGAGTATCTATCTGCCTTTTTATTCACTTCAGTCATATGTGCAAATCTGTACTGGCATATGCAAATGAAAATGCTGAGTGCTTAATCACTGCACCTACTTTATAAATATGTCCCATCAAGTTTTCTAAAGATAATTTTGTAAATTCAAAATTTCTGAATAATTTCTGCAAATTATTCCCAGGAGACATTACTGTGCCTGTATGGAAGAAAGACAAATGCCAGAATGTATAATTCACTTGAAAATTAATCTTGTATATGCTTGTGCCAGATTATTTAACTTTCATGAGGAAAATGTTAGCATAGGGAAAAATATATTGATTCTGGGAGATTCCTGGGTTTCCGGAACTTCTGGGTGAACTCCCTGCCTGTCATTACTGGTTATTAATGAGGAAGTCTTCTCTGGGCTTGTTATGCTGTTAATTGGGGGTTTCCAACTGGAATGGTAGTCAGCAGACCACAATTTCTTTTTTCAGCTGTCTAATGAGTGCAGCAGATTTGAAAATTGGTGTTAGTCTCTTGCTTTGGGCCTTCACTACAAGTTTTACAAAATCTGTCCAAAACAATCTTAGCACAACTAGGCACCTGCAGCACACCATTTATTTAGTGGGGCATCCCTGTGCCTGTATGCTTTAAACACTGGATGAAAACCATTTTGGTTTTACTGTAAACTTCTGTAAACAAAGAACTTGTACACTGCTTTCTGTAAAGAGAGACTGCTTAATTATTCTCTGGGCATTTTTTGGCATGCAAATGTTAATTGTCAGGCTTTGTTACTTTAGCTACATAGAAAATTTAATGCACTTTCAGGTTTTATATGACTGAAAATTGCCTCACAAAATTTACTAAAGCTTTAGCACAGAAATCATCTGCTCTTCAGTAGCTTCACTCTTATTATACCTATTAGAAAAATGAAGAGAAAATACACAAGCCTAGCTCATGAAACAAGTGGGTGAACAGGAAAACAACACAGAGTAAAAGGTCATTACAGGATATAGGGGCTGATTTTCTAAGGAGAGAGAACTGTTGTTCTAGCTGAATAACAATAAAAAAAGTTACATGCAATTGCTTAGCTGCTGCAAAAATTTATTTCAACCATGCAGCTCAAAGAAAAAATATTCAAATACATCCTAAAAACTTCAAGCTGATTTCAGCACAGTTTCTGCAATACTCCTCAGGTTCTCTCAGAAGAATTGGGCTGACTATGGAAATGTTCTGGGAAAACCTGATCCTCTTCCCAGGCAGATTTCACACATTATTTATTAGCTGCTGAACTTTTCTGTAGGCAGAAGAGCAGGTAGGCATTGCTGGTTGTCAAATCAGACTGCTCCAGCTTGCTGGCCATGAGGAATGGCCAAAGCTGGAACACATATTTGAACTTCCTATACCTCTGCTCTACCTACAGGAAAAATTATTCTAGTTTCTTTTGCTGTATTCCTTGGTGGTGGTGGTTGATTTTTCCTTTGTCCTTCCTTCACTGTCTTCTATCCTCTTACCTATGGGGTTTTCTTTATGCTTATCCTTTTGCTGGATGGTCCTATCACTCAGCCTCCAAGAAAAAGTATTGATCCATTTGAAGCTGAAGCAGCTGCCCAGGCAGGAGCTACAGAGGACTACAGAGGACTTTTCACGGTTTGTTTTTTTTGGTACTGCGGAGAAATGCCCCTGCTTTACATCTTGTTTTGAGAAATAGTCACACTTTGTGGTTTTACTGGGTGGAGATTTTTATTTGTGATTTCTTCTCCAACCTGCCATTGGGAAATACCCCCTGAAAACACTGCAAGACTACTGGCAAAGCAAGAAGAAAGTTTTACTAAATTTTCTAATATTTTAAGTATTTGAAATTCTTGTCACAGCTGCTTCCATCTGAGATCTGATGAAGGTAAGTTACCTCAAGGAAGGTAACTCTAATGGGGACCTTACCTGACTGATAGGTCCAGGCTAGGCTGAATTGAGATCCGTGACCATGGGGGGAGGGTGGGGGAGCCCCATGGGATTTGAGCAGGGACAGTGGGTGCCCTGAGGGGCTCAGCATTTTGAAACTGACAATTTTCCACACCTTTCGCTTTCTTTTCTTCTGGGAGCCATTTTGCTGACACCCACCTACATCTGAGCTGAGCTGCTGCTGAAAGGGACCAGGCTTTCCCACTTGCACTCACTCAGAGTTGCTAAAAAACATACTAGTGGGTTATTGTCCGTGTATCTTCTTGAAAACATAACACAAACATGGCAAGGGTCTGTCTTCTCTGAGCCTCCTTGATGCACACACAACTGTTTTGCAAAGGAACTGGGATGTCCTCTTGAGTATGGGGACTGAGTCCAATAACTTCACCATGAAGAGTCGTGACTGCTCCCAAACTTAGCCAAAGTAGGGAGCTAAACAGTTGCTTTACATTTTAGTTATTTGGGGGTTTGTCTACTTGGTCTTGGTGCTAAGCTTCCAAAGAGGTTTCACCCCAGTTCACGGTCTATAGAATGACTTGAAAGAGAGGCATTTCTTAGCAGTGATATGACCTTGTCTCTTGAGTAACTCAGCTACAGCAGACTCATCTGCGGAACACTGAGGACCTTCCTTGAGGCTCTGGTTTAAGTGACCTCCTGAGAGATACCTCCTAAAAACACAGACTTGGTCAGGAGTACATAGTCCTCATCCAGTTCTCCTGGCATTGTGACTTACTGATAGTCAGTTATCAAGGATATCAGTCAATTTAGCCATGCCTGGTGCTTTGAAAAGCTCTAATTAAAGTCAGTTCCTTCATTCTTAACCCATTTTGTTTCTTGCTCTTATAAACCTGGGTTGTTTTTCTCTTTTCAGTATGAACTGCCTTTATTCAATAGTGTCTTGGGCTTTGATGTGCTGCACCTTACAGCATCATCAAAAGGGTTTTGTATGGAAATCTAAATAACTGCTTTTCACAGTAGTTTGACTTTATTGACTAGAAGGGTTCAGATGAAGCCCAGGGATTTCTCAGTGCCATCCCTCTTCCTCTGGGGAATACTGACAGCTATTCTGCAAGGAAGTCAAATAAATCACTTTGCTTAAATGTTTTGTCTGGGATCTAAGATGCTCTGTGTCTATTTACTTTGTTAACTTACCTTTATCCTGTGGAAGTCCTAAAAATTTAGTTTCTCTTTAAAGGGCTCCTGCAAAAACAATTAAAGTAATTAAAATTATCTCTGTTTGTGTTAAGAGACATGTTTTCCTTCCCTACATGGCCCAAATAAGAGCTTCCTGTGATCTGATTTCCAGCCAGGCATGTTGTAGGATGGAGTTTTACTGCCTCAACCACAATTCCTTCTGTCCAACAACATGCTCTAGTAAAAAGTAGTTGATGTCTTTTCTGATTTAATTAGTGATGCCTCCAAATGTCTCCTGATGAAATTATAACTGATGTCAACACCAAAGCTGTGGCTTTGCTGAATGCTGTCTCAATTTCTGCTGCCATTGAATCAGAAGACTGTCAAGAAATTTAAAATAACTTGATGTGCTTAGTAATTATAGTGACAAATCTCAAATTTTCAAATGATGGATATTTGTCAGCCATTGGTACTCTCAGCAGTCAGTAGGTAAGTATCTTCACAGCTGCAAAAATGCACAGGTTTTCACTGTAATCCAAAACACTTGAACAGTATCTATAGGAAAGGAAAAGCAGAAAAGGATTGTAAATTTAAAAATGTGTTCATCTATTTCAGTTTGGAAAAGAAAAAAAACAGTCCAAATGAAAGTGCACATGGCTAATATTTCAATCCCAATTAATTTCCAAACAAATTGAACTGCTGTCTTTCTATTACCATTTTAAAATGCATAATTTTGAAGTTCAGGAATCAGAAAGGACTCATTTTTTCCATGTCTCTTTGAACAACATAAGTTTTATAACAAACTAAAACAAATTACTTAAAACCAGAATAGGTATTTCCTGTCTGCACCTTACATTTCTCCTGCTTGTATTAACTCTGTCTGCTCTTTTCCCTTTCTGTGTCAGCCTGCATCAGTCCAGAAGGAACATCTTTGGAAGCATGTGCTTCTGGACCCAAGGTCTGGATGTGGCTGCTAGAATCACAAGCTTAATAACAGGAAATGGATGAAGTTTTATTTTGATAGAGTGGTATATTCATCTTTGTTACCTGTTGACAGAAATGCAATTTATTATGTATTTCTGATGTAAAAGGATGTATTTCGTGGTTGAAACAGAACAAAATTAAGTGAGTTACAAATCTCTCTTTAATTCTTATTATGCAGGTGGGATTATTCCTGTTGATCTCACATTACTTTCACAGAACCTTTTTAATATGAATATGAGAAAAATAGTTTCAGTAGGCCTTGTAACAAACATTAATTAAACAAGAGCACACAACAGTCTCAAATCTCTAGGATATTTTAGATGCAAAGAATTGTTCACTTTCTTGATGAAAATATTTAAGATCTTGTTAAAACTGGGGAAAATTTTCTCACCTATATTCTCCTGCCTTACTGACAGGTGTTGTGTTTTTTTTTTCTCCCCCAGTCATATAGTATTCAACTCTAAAAATCACTCTATGCAGCTGGGGACCTCCCTGCAGCTCTGGCTGGAGTGCTGCTGATGTATTCTTAGCTTCTGCAGTCTTTGAACTTCTGGTGGCCAACACTGTTGCTTTTCCAGCCATCCTGGACAAACTTAACATGGTTAGTTGGACATACTCAAACCACTTGCAGGAGCCCAGCTGATCAGCATATTCACAGCAAATTTGACATGTTTGAAAGGTGCTGAGATTTTGGGACTAATATTTTTGGCTGTGTCTTTTTGGCTGCTGGTGTTGGCTGGGCTGTGTATAGACATGGGCCTCTTATACCTGTCATGTGCAAAGCTGTCAGTATCCTTGTTGCAACAAAAAACAGGTAAGAACATGGCTATGGATGTCCCCTTGGCAATGATAATAAATAACTGAAAATAAAAGGTGGGAAAAGCTGGGCTCACTGACTCTTTCTCCAGCGCATAGGATTCTGGAAGGGCAGAGTCTGGCACTGCAGGCAATGAGCTCATCACATAAAATAATGTTTTCTCACTGCTTCAAGGTGAACTGGAGAGCATCTGGGAGGCTTAGCTGTTGACATTGGGATGTTTTCCATGATTTTCTGTTTTGAGGAGTCTGGAAAGTCAGTCTCTCCTCAAGTATCAGATGTCTCAGACTGACTTGATTATTTTTTAGGGGTTTTGCACAATCCAAACTCCAAGATTTATAGATCAATCAGGTAACAGAATCATGACCACTTGAGTTTGAAGCAGACCACTAAAAATGCAATCATTTTTATGCAAGCAACTGAAAAAGCACTCACAATTTGCAATGTTATAGACTGCTGTTCTGATTTGTTTCTTTAGAAAAGTAGTATGACACATATAAACAGGTTCTTAATTTCTCAGCACAGCCTTATCAGACTGAATGGTCTTAAAACCACATGGCCTTTGTTTTAGTAGAAGTCACTACAGAAATTACTGTCAGGAAAAAACCTCTAACACAACAAAGCTTGCTGCTCAAACATCATTTCATTGAAAACTTACAACAAAGAACTAATGATTTATTTAATCAACTCTTCTTTCTTTAGATGTACTTAAAATCAGAAGACATGCTCACAGTAGCATAGCAAGTTGGAATAACCTTCCGGTTCAAAACTGGGTCATTTATCACCTGACTCATTTCTGAAATCTAGATAGAGGAAAACTACACGAAACCTTACCAAAAGGAAACAATATCACAGGTAAACCTATTCCTAGGACAGCTTTTCTCTTCTGACATGAGCCTGTGCCTCAGCAGCTGCAGGTGGTACTCACTAGTCCACTGCTTTTACAGCTGGTGCAGGCTGATTGTCATTGGGATTTTGTACCTGAGGCAAGTCTGACTTGGCCATGTAGCTTCTAAGTCCACATAGGGGTTTAAGGGTGTTATGTTTAAGAGAATCACTAAATTAAAATCCCACTGCTCAATTTGAAAAATCCCCTGTGCCAGCAGGTTTCTAATTTGTTCAGGCACTTTGGCAGAAAACATCTGCTGGAAGTAGCTGGCATGATTGAAGGAGGGTATCAGAGCAGACTGCAAAATGTCACCTGCTACAGCAGGGTGGTCTTTTTCATATTTAAAAATACATGAATATGCCAGTGCCTCTCATTGCTATTCTGATATGTCCCATGTCCCTATATTTAAGTGAGTTTCAGCTATGAAATGCAAATGATGACAACAATTTTATGGTTATTTAAGTGCCAAAGGCTTTGCAGTGATATTCCAGGCACCTGAGCCTGGAATATCAGTGATGTTTCTAATTGAGACCTGAGCGTGGTCTCAATGTGTGCCTAATTCTCTTTGTCCTCAGTGCTATGCACAGCATATATAATATTGCAAATGGTTTCTTCCTGCACGAGGCTGAGCCCTCTCACCTCTCCATTTCTGCTGAAAGTGAAATGTGGTCCTGCCATGCCAGAATTTAAATTATAATCTGTTGTATTAAGCCTTATATTAATCTACTTTTACTTTTATTTTAAATGCAGTGGCGTAGTCATACAGATATGCAGCCTTATAAAAAAATTAAAGTAGGCTCCATTTAAGAGAATTAAAGCTTGGAATTCTGGCTTTGTTAATTAATTGAAGCTCATTGTGAGGAATACTTAGGATTTAAATGTCCTAATATAAAGTGCTAATTTAAAGGATGGTAAGTGACAGCCACATAGCAGATAGTGTGTTGTTACAGATAAGGCATGAAGGTAGGATTTGGGCTATCTGGATGCTGTTGCCTTTTCTTTTATACTGAATAACTGCATGGCTTGGGACCAATTTGAGCCTCTCAGCATTTGTTTGTGTTGATCTTGACTGGGAATAATACTGTAATGAGTGAAATACAGACAAATACATAGCTCTTTGCAAGAATTGAAAATACTATTATCATTAAAAGGACACAACACAAATATCCAGGTTTCAGGGTAAATTGGAAATTCACTGCTCCTCTAGCCACACCATCTGCTCAGGCCTACAGGCAGAGGAGACTGGTGTAGTATCTAGAGATAAAACAATTTGTAGCACAGGGGAATAAAAGTATCTCTGCAGTGGATATATTAAGCTGCTTTTTTTTCACATTCTAATCTGTTAATCATGCACAGGGCTTAAGTATAGCTCAAGGCAGACCAGACCTTGAGTGATTTAATTTGGTGCTATTTATTGAACTGGATTTAATTTGAAGATATGTTGTTATCCACTGCTGAACAGTTCTTAAAAATAATGAATGTCCATAATGAGATTTCTGCCATGAATCAGGGATTGTGTGTTTAAAATGGGTCACGGGGCTGGTCTTTCCAGGCTCCTGCGACAGCAGCTGCACTTAGAAGTCATGCAGGTTAACCTTTGCAGGATTCACTTGAGGGGCAGATTTGGAGGCACTCCTTTTAAAGCAGCACCTACCACCCTTGTTTTTTTCAGTTTTAATTTGCTTAAAGCAACTGCAGCCAGCAGAGAAAGCAGAGAATAAAAATTAAAAGAGAGAGTCATGTTTGAAGGTGAGGGCATGGATTAGTAAATCTGAAGTAGGTCACTGAAGATGGAAGCTGGTAGCTCTGCCAGTCCAAGAGAGAGTCCACAGGAATCCCTGATGAGAAAGGGACAGGCCCCAATTTCAGAAGCTGCAAAGGGTTGGGAGACTGAGAATCCCTAAATGTGATCAAGCATTTCTAATGCTTCCTTGGCCTAACATTTGTAACTGCTGAGGACATCACCGCAAATCTGAGAGTGAAAGAAACAATCAAACATGTAAATATGTTTTGGGATGATATGAAAAACCAGCAAAATAATGGAGACTATTAAAGTGTGCTGAAAAGAAGTAACTATTAATTTAAAAAAATTTGCTTTTCTGGTATCTGGAGGGCTGTGGGCTGCTTCTGCAATGCTTTTACCAGAAAAGCATTACTTGATGTTTTTTTTGTCCCCTGTGTATTTGTGTGAGTGACTTTAGAGTTGAATGCATCAAATACCAGAAAATTCACTGGCCAGGCCTGGAGATGCTGCTCTTGTTCAAGGTAAAGCCAGATAGACTGGAGGCATTGCAAGATCTGGGACAAAGTGATTTCAAATTGTCCACACCACATCCTTGCTGAAATAGCGCGCAGGAGTACATGTTTATAAGATTTACTCCTAGTTTGCATTGATTGTGCTGTGACATCTGCTGCTGTTCCTTATCTCATATATGGGACTTGAAGGTGCTGACCAGCAGCAAAACCTGTCTGCTCCTTCAGGACAGCAATTGTTGGCAGTTGTGAGCATGGCACATTCCTTTGGCTAGGAACATGAAGAAATACTTCTGTAAGGAATTAAAAAACTAAGCAGCACTATACTAAAATATTAAATATGCCTGTTAGATCATCTACTTTCTTGGCCCATAAGCCAGTTTGCTTCATTTAGCACAGTGAAAGATACAGATATTACCTTTCATGATTTCAAACTGCATAGCAAAATGAGGAATCAGATCCCTCATGAACTAACTGTATCAGGAAAGTAATAAAAATGTAAATTTGAATGTAAAATTGCCAATGTCAAACTAATGAATTTCTTTTTCTCTATCTGTTTTAGAGTCAGACAAGGAGTAGTTTCAAAAGTCACCAAGAATTCTGATGTTTTGTTTTTCCTTCTTCACCTTCTCTCCTAAATTTTCTCTTTGTCATGATCCTGGCTTGCTTAACAAAATTTATTTGTCTAGTAAATGTACGTTTTTGATATTGTCACTGTACACCCAAGCATTTACTTATAAAATCCTCGAGGCTGAAAGTGCTGAAAAGAGAAAGGGCACACAAAGAAACAGAAACCATTTTTCTGAGCAGCCATTAGTCCAATACAGCTGCCATGGAAGCCCACCTGTCAAAGCTATCTGCTATTACTCAGTAGTGTTTTGGGCAAGTGAAAAGGTTACTTCTGTTTGCTGTTTTTTTTGTTTTTGTTTTTGTTTGTTTTTTATTATTGTTTGTGGGTTTTGCTTGTTTGTGTTTGTTTGTGTTTCTGTTTGCTTGTTTGTTTGGTTTGTTGGTGGTAGGTTAGTTTTTCTTTCCCAAATTCATTAAAAATATGAAAGAATTTTTAAGGGTTTTTTTGGGGTGGGAATTACGGCCATCACAGGTCAAGATGCTCATGGAGGGCCTAGACAATTGCATTAAAACACAAATCTAAAGAATACTGAAAAAAAATAATCCCGTGATGATTACAAAATGTATTATGTTTCCTCTGTAATGCAATCAGCCTATGGGCAGTTGGATGCTGTCTGTATCTGACAATGGTCACAGAGGATCATTTTCTTTTCCTCACACCTCCATATTTCTTCACACCTCACCAGCCCACTTTAATCTCACTCATAAATGGCTTGGAGATGATTATACTTACTCCTCTGAGTTGATCTATTTCCAGAAACTAGTGGCAGAATAAGGCTTTCAGGCAAATAAGGTGATCTTTTCCTAGTTAGCTTCTTCTTTGACCATCATAGTCTCCTCAGAAACATGCCATTTTTGTTGTTCCCTTTTTCTATGGCAGCTGCACATTTATTCCCTCCAGCCAGCACCTGTCTCTCTGTCCACAAGGGATAAAAAACATTATTTAGTAGTTGGTTAAGCCTCAGAATATAAAAAGTTGTATACTCTGTTCCCAAGAGTCACAGTTTCAGCTGATCTCTTCTTAAAAACGGCCAATGGCACATGGATCAATATCGTAACCAAATTAAGGCTGTCAGTAACAAGACAGACATTTCAGTGTTTTATTTTGATTTTCTGACAACCACTTAATGAGCCTTAGCACATACTCTTTTGTCAAAGTTGGCATTTTTTTCATCCAGATGAGTAAATTAAGGGATAATATCACTGACCCCTCATGCCCATCCTGCTTTCATTTAAAATGCCGTGAAAGACTGGGTTTATAGCTAGTTTGGGTGACCTGAGGGGCAGCTGCCTTTGGCTGCTCCAATTTTACTTGTTGGCACTTGGCGTAAACTTCACAAAATGGTTGAGGCTGGAATGGACCTCTGTCAGTCTTCTGGTCCAACACTCAATCTTCTAATCTTCACATGTTTTTGTGCATCTATGTAGGAAGCATTTGCAGCTGAGATGATCACCCTGTCTACCCTCATCAGTCACTGCAGAGAGAGTGGCAATCTCAAAGTGCACTTTGTTTGCACAAGTACCAGATTTCAAATGGGATGAGTCATGGCCAGAAACATCTATTGCTCTCAGTTGACTGTAGAGAGAGCCCAATGCCAAAGCAGATGTCTACACTGGGAATGTTGAATTGGAGCAAATTTATCCTCTCTCATCTTTGTATTTACCTTTTAAACTCTCCTGACAGCTTTATGAACCGTTTGTGTTCAGCTTACTTCTGAACTAGAAAATTTCACCCATGAAAATGGGGTTGAATCTGCAGTGCCCTGTCTGAACTAGTTCACATTTGATAAATGTTTTGAAATTCCAGCTAAGTGATGATGGCAGACTTTCACCATGTGGCTTCAGATCTGGTGCTTCCTTAGTAGGAGTCCTTAAAGAAATCAAAAAGGCTTCAGTGTATTGTCCATATATGTCAGAGAGGACAAATACAGTCCAAGAAATCTCTCCATGGGCAAAGTGGAAATGGGATACCATCATGCTTTAGGTACGTGCACTCCTACTTACACTCAGGCATACCCTCAGTAATTTACTAGCCTCTTTCAGACAAGTCATTTTTTCTGGCTCATGAAAGACAGAGTCCAGTGCTTCTTTCTTTTTCACCACCCTTTAGATAAGAGCAATCTGTTTCTATTTGTATTACCTTGCAATAACTTAATTTGCTAAATACACTGAGCAATATCCCCATCCCAGTAGCTTGTGCACTTAACCCGAGTAATTGCTTTCTGGCAGCCTTCTCTAAGAATCTGGTCTTTGCCAGAGAGTGTATTTCCTGCTCATGTGAGGAAGTTTCCAGTATTTTTAACTAGAAGTGTCCTATGGTGTGTCCGTAGATTGAAAGAGGCAAGATCTTCTTCCTGCCCTCAGGCAGGCTCTCTCTTGCTCCTGCCTACATGCAGATCAGATTCAAAATATGAGAGGTGCATGTCTCAGCCTGTACAGTGTGGGCTGGGCTACTACTGGTTTATGATGGAAACCCACTTCCAGCAAAGCGCTCCTCAACCTCTCTGTGCTTTTTCCACCCTCTTCTGTTGTTTTAGTATCAGCTTCATGGTGTTTTTTATGTAAGAATTCAATTTCTGCATTTGTTTAAACAACCAGCTTGAGCTAGTTTGATAAGAACTTCTTTCAAGTATTTGAATATCTGCCTGCCCTCAGGTATCAGATCATCATATTTCACATAGCTCTAGGATTCTCAGAAGCTGCCCAAATTCATTGCCATCTGCTTCTTGGTCTACAACTTCATTGCATCATTGACTGATTTTCTTGCTCTTTGTTATAGCTTTTCTATTTCCATTTTTTCCATTTCTTTTCCTCTTTTCCTTTTTTTTTCTTTGCATAGACATTTCATGTTTTATCTAACCAGTATTAAGCCAGCTTCTCTCTAAGTTTGACTTGCTTAGAAGGCATCACTTTTTTCATAGCTTCTCCTTGCACAACTTCCTTCCAGAAGGTAGCAGGAGAGTCTAATTTAGGCATGTGTGGCTTAATGCCTAGGTGCAATCTAGTGGATATTTGTTATATTGCTCTCCTTTGAAGCCAGGCCACCTGAACAATTGCCAGCTTCTGCTTAAAGTATTTACCAAGCCAGGTGACAGCTGCCAGATGACCGGATGAAAAGCAAAATAAATTAAGAAACTAGAAAGTAGATTCAGAAAACAAACAAAAGAAACAGAGCAACCACAAACTTCATTGGCTATCTGTGTTTAAGGAGATTCCCAAGGTCTTCTCCTTGTTTTGTTCAGCCAGGAGCTGCCAGGACATGTCTGCAGCTGGCTGGAGTCAGAAGCTGATTCCCTTGACAAGCTGTGTGCTCTGGCATTATCCCCTGAGCTACAACTTGCTGTTTACAGCAAAGCTTTTCCAATGAATTTCTTTGGCACACTGGCGATTCAGCTGAATACAAACACACTTCTGGAGACATCCTGTATCCCACGGTCATGACACTTCAGTTCTAAACACAGTCCTAATTTATGACTGCCCAATTTGTGAAACACTGTCTCAGATAGCATTAGCTTGCGATCTGCCACTTGTGCTTTGGAGAATCCAGGCTGGCCACCTGGCCTGCCCTCTGTTAGTATCAACTTACCAATAGATGGGTCAATTACCTTGTGAAAATATCTCCCTTTTGACAAAGAGGCTAAAAAGCACCTGGATTTATGAGAATCTAAGCACATAAATTTTCTATATTGCAGGCCTCAACAGCTACTTATTTTACAGCGGTTTCAATGAGAACAAGAAATATAGCTTATAACTAGCTTTAGACAGTGAGTAATTACCATCAGCTGGGGATTGCTACCACTACAGCTTGCGGGGCCCTTTTTTTGATAACAGGAAGATGACAAGTTTGAAGGGGCTTGTGAATTTGAAAGTGATAAAATGAGGTGCTCTTCCTTAAAAGGATTAGAGTTACATCCTAGTGGTATAAAGAAGAACTAAGTCCAAGTAAGTTACCCAGGTGTGCCAGCCCCAGAAGGAAATTCATGCATATACAACCAGCCAGGGTAGGAATGGCTTGTCTTCAGACAAGTTAAGCACTTGTGGGACCTACAGAAGTACAAGTTACTAAAGCATACCTGATCATAAGAACAACCTACAATATACTCTGGAACCCTTTTAAAGCTTTTCTGCAGTTTGTGGCAGTGAAAAATGTGTTTCAAAATTGTTAGGACACATCACAGCAAATAATGGCAATTCCAGCCAGATTAAAATCTTTCTTTGAAACCTTGCAGAACTAAGCATTTGCTCCCACAAAGCCCTTAATTCTCAGAACTTCTCCACCCATAAGCATGCTAAGATTATGAGGACTTTTATTATATAAAAAAATAATCACAGCTAGGAACTTGCACAAAAAATAGCAGAAAAAAAATAGAGAATAACTTGACAGAAGCTCATCCATATCCAACTCCCTTTCTGTGGTTTCCAGATGGCATCCATATTATCACTTGTTATGGAAGTCATATTGATGATGTCCTAAATCTGTCTTTCAATTGTCTTTCTGTGCTTAATGCTGATGTGGGCTTGTCCTAGTTAGAATTCTTGATACTGTAAGAAGAGTCTTCCCTGAGGATCTCCTAGGATCATTTACTTTGGAATAAATCAGTCTTTCTTAATAGATACCTTAGACATCTTTCCATGTCCCCTCACCAAAAAAGTGTGAAGTCTGCACTGAAATCATATATTTCTGAGAGAGACATTCTTAATTTATGAAGGTGATTTGTTGATTAGACATTCATTGCTCATTGCCTGTATAGATAGGTGAAACTATTTTTTCCTTGCTGTTCCTGTTATACTTTGCATTCTGGTGTTTTGGAATGCATCTATCAATATATTTTGATTTCTTTTTTTTGAAGTACAATTTTTTTTGCATTGAGTAATATTTTTGACAGATCAGGACGTTCATAATAATCAAGATGATCCAAAGGAATCCATCTGCTCACTACAGTCACCTTCTTCATGGATAGCAGGGCAGAAACAATACTGCAGTTAGGGTGAGGTGAATCACACTTGTAATTCCGGAGAAGTTAGCACTGGCAGGTGCCATGCTCTGTGGCTACAGCCTGTGCCCAAGCTGGCCTACCAGCACCTAAACTGCCACACACAGCTCACTACCTTAGTCCACATGGAAGCAGTCCATAAGTGGGAGGGATCATGGAATCATGCATGCCATCTCTACGAAGAAGCACTTCAGTGTTGTATTTCTGAGGTCCTTACAGGACTGTGCTCCTCAGTGCAGCTGGAGTGTGGTCTAGACACATCTGGGTGAATTATGTGTAGGAATCTATCTGAAGCTGATAGGCTCCTGTCATTCACTTGGGTTCAGGGAAAGTGTCTGCGTTGTCTCTGGACTTTTTTCCCAGAGCAATGTAGCTACATTCCTGTCTGGTACCAGCCTGTATGTCCTTGCACCTGCAAAACTCTTATGTGTCAGACCAGGAGAAGGTGGCAAGCAGACCATGGCCCTTGCAGCCACTCCCAGTAGCCTGCTTAGCTGCTGTGTACAGAGCTCAGAACATTTTTTAGAAACTGCTTCTCTTCACTTGTTTTGCTTTTCTGAAGCTTCCTTCAGTCTTCTTTCTTCTGCTGCTTCCTGTTAGGCTGTTTTGCTCTTGCTGTTTTCTCCCAGCTTTATCAGTAGCTCTCTCATGTTTTTACATATTTTCATTTTCACAGCTGCTGTTATGAAACTGAAACAGCTCTTCAGATGCTGTAACACTGAGTGTTTCTGTCTTTTATGCTGAAACACTGAGTGTTTCTTTCACTGGTGGGCTACTGAAGAGGTGGCTATAGGCCCTCTCTATTTCAGGGAGTTTCCACTGATATGCCAGTGTTATGACTATGTTTGACATCCAATGGGGCATGTACATTTGACAGTAATTGTTAGATTTTCCTCAAGTGTCTTTTTGCAGCACATTCTGGAGAGTTTCAAGGCATTTTATATGTCTGTAAGTAGAGCCCCGTGAACCAACAGTGCATTCACACAGCAACATCTGACTTAATCATTCACTCTTTTGATTAGACTCAGAACCAGTCAAAACGTGCCCAAGATTATAACATCACTATTATTTTGCATTAGAATTGCTACCTAGGCACTATATGTCATCCCTAAAGGCCTCAAGGAACACATGCTATATAGCAAGCTATAACAAGAGCCTTCACCTTTACTATTTTTAAATAGTTTTCCATTACTGTATGTTTGCTTTCTATTTTTCTGGTGTAGAAATAAGCTCTAGTAGCTCTTACTCTGAGTGGTTTTCCCTGTGTCAGTTCTTCTTCTGTTTCCAGCAGCACTGAGACAGCCCTGCCAGATTTCTGTCACAAAAATTTTGGAAGTTGATGACAGTGATTTTTGATGTATAATTTGCTCAAAGTGGGCCACCTGCTAACATTATTTTAAAGGATATTAAAATTTCTCTATTTCACCAGAAATTTTGTCAGTTTCTCTAATTTAATTTCACATTGTTCAATTAAATTTTTGTTACTGGTGTGATCTGCAAGGACCTTGTTTTCTTCTGTATTTTACAAGAGACCATTGCATTCTCCAGATTAAGTTGACCTCTTGCTGAGGCCAGCTTGGCTTCCAATAGTTTTTTCCTCAGTGAGACTTGTTTTATGGGACAATAATGTGACATCCTCTGAACATAGACGTTGTTGGGTACAGATGAAAATATAATCCTCTACCTGGGGTTTAACTCTTGGGAATGGTATGCTAAATAACTTTATTTTAATTTCCCAAATCCTCCCTCATTGATTGTGTCTTTTTTCGGGAATGCTGTAAGAGGTCATGGCGGGCAAATTCTGGTCTCATAACTCTAGTCTCACAACTCTCATGGGAAAATGTTTAAGTAACTGGATAAACATTCCTCCCCCACTGTTCCCCAAACTATATACTTTATATACTTAGTCGTAAATCAGCTGGATTGTTCTGGGTTTAGCCGGGGTAGAGTTAATTTGCTTCAGAGCAGCCAGTTTGGGGCTGTGTTTTGGAATTGTACAGGAAACAGTGCTGATTACACAGGGATGTTTTCCTTATCTCTGAGCGGCGCTTACCCAGAGCCAAGGCCTTTTCTGCCCCTTATCCCACCCCATCAGTGAGGAGTATGAGAGTGTAAATGGAGTTGGTAGGGGACACAAGGACAGCTGGCCCTAAGTGACCACAGAGATATCCCATACCATATGGAGTCATGCTCAGCATATAAAGCTGGAGGAAGAAGAACAAGAGGAGTCTGTTTGGAGTGATGGCACTTGTTATCCCAAGTCACTGTTACGCGTAATGGAGCCAAGCTTTCTTGAAGATGGCTGAACACCTGCCTGATGATGGGAAACAGTGAATAAATTCTTTGTATTACTTTGCTTGTGTGTGTGGCTTTTGCTTTCCCTAATAAACTCTGTTCATTCCAACCCACACATTTTCTCACTTTAACACTTCCAATTCTCTCCTCCATCCCACCAGGGGAAAGTGAGCAAGCAGCTAAGTGGGGCTTAGCTGCTGGGTGGAATTAAATCATGACATAGATGAAGACTCCTAGTTCCCTGATAATCTAGAAAAATGGGCTAGTAAAACCTTCATAATTTATAGAGTTGATCCTAATTTAGCATCTCCAGAGGGATGTATTTGCTAAATTCAGCAAAAGGCATAAGATAGCTGTACTGTAAGGCATAAAGCAAATGCTAATTAGTCTGTAAAACTGCAGTCATGATCTAATGCAAATACTGCTTTTTCTGTAGTGATGTGCTACCTGCACAAGCTGTGTGGGTAAACTGCATGCAGGCATCAATTTCATCCCCACTCTGACAAAAGGTTTGGGCAATATACGAGTGTGGGATTTGATGCAGATTATTTGATTTTAAAAGGAGAACTCAGGAAGGACCTTAGTCTTCAGCACTGTTCTTTGTACCAAAAAGAAAGCTCAGAATTCTGTTTTCTTGAACAGAGAATCAGAAAAATTGTCACTTTTTGTTACCCAAGCTCCTTCTCACCAAGCACCCAACAAATATCTCTGCACAGGGTTGTATGGTTAAGTCTGTTTAGACTGTTCTGAGGTCTGTCTACCTCTTTCATCACCTGGACTATCTCTCATCCTTCCAAATGTCATGTGCCATGTGCCTGAGAGTGTCGTCCAAATGCTTCTTTGGACTCTGTCAGGCTGGTGCTGTGACCACTGCTCTGGGGACTTGTTCCAGTGCCCAACCACCCTCCAGGTGAAGAACCTTTTCCTAACATCCAGTCTGAACTTCCCTGACATAATTTCAGGCCATTCCCTTGGGTCCTGTCACTGGGCACGTCTAATGATATTAAATTACCAAGTTTCCAACAAGTTAGCCTATTATATACCAATTACATCACTTGCTCTGTGTTCATTAGAAATTTGCAGCTCAAGGACAAGCTAAATTAATTCCTTGTACTTCATTTTTTCTTGAATGTCATCCATACACTGCTTTATCTATGTCTGCATATCACTGCAGCTGACAAAATCAAGCAACCATACCACTACACAAGTCATAACATTTCTGCAAATAGGGATAGAATAACAACACACTTCAAGAATGATCTGTCATGGGTGGAAACTTAAGCCAGTGCACTTATGATGAAAAGAAAAATCATGACAGTTCTAGAAGAGCGATATAGTTTCAGTTAGAAAGGGTACAATGGAAGAAGAAAGCATCTACTCTTTTTCTGGTTTTGGAAAAGAATAAAGCAGTGTATGGTAAAACTGTCTAGGGAAGTTAAGTGGGTGGGGAAAATTAAGGAGTCAGAAGCAGTATATAAATGGCTGTGACAAGCTCCACAAACTGAAACACTTGCTACCATTTGTGGAGGTCAAGCTTGCTTCCCACAAGGGATTAAAAGAACGGTTCCCCAGCCTAATTTACAAACAGGTAAGAAAACCTGGGGCCAGGGCAACTCCATTCACCTTTTGCAACAATATTACTGAAAGAAATGTACTATATCAAATTAAAAAGTCAGAGTGAAGCGTCATCATTTCAGCAAAGAGGTGAAGATCCAGTTTCACTAAGCTACAGCCTGACAGCTGAAGTGCAACTATTCAGTGACACTAGAGATCATAGAATATCTTGAGTTGGAAGGCACTCATAAGAATCATCAAAATCCAGCTGTTTTCCCTGCACAGGACAGCCCCAGGAAGTACATCATCTGTCTGAGGGCATTGTCCAAAAGATTCTTGAACTCTGGCAGATATTTCAAACTCTTAACAAGTTGCTGTCCAGGAGATAATGATAGCTGGGATACAACAGGATTCCGATGACCGGTGACTGGGTCTTCCATGACACCAAACAGTAGGTGTTACAGCTACACCTACTGCCCTGATGGGATGGATCACATAAACCTAAGCTGAACCTTACACCAAATCTTTATCAGTCTTGCACAAAGATGTTTTGGATTTACAATTAATGATACTCTAAACAAAGGCCTTGAAATGTCTATTCAAATATACATGAAACTAACAGGAAGTGCAAACAATTATAAAATGCAGACTTAACATTAGTCTCAGCATTTTCAAAAAATCTGTCCTGCATTCAGTTGTGAAACTCCATCAGATGAAAAATTGAGTTTAAGAAGCTAGAATGCACTTCAAAGATAAAAAGTAGAAAGTTATCAGATGCCCTCCTTCCTGATAAGGATAAAGATCATGCACACCATCTTCCTGTTGCTTTTCAGAGGTAATTTTGTGTGAGTTCTAGTGTAAATGATGAGCTATAGCCTCCTCTAGTATTCAGTCACCTGGACTGATTTTTGCATTACCATAAAAAAGCATTTCAGCACATCAGTCTTGTATATCTAAAAGATGGTGTTAAAGTGAAGTAAAGCCACAACAATGTTCTGTAACCCTCCCCCCCCCAGCTAATTATTAAATGACTGTTTCTGTAGATTTACTGAAAAACTACATACCCCCCTGCTCCTCCCCCTTTCCATAAAATCTTAAGCACTTCTTCAAACACAGTGTTTTAAATATACCGTCCATCTGTTCTGTGGAATTCACCCAGAGCTTTGTTGGTAACAGAGGTGGGAACAGTGATGCATGAAGCATGAACTCCTGTGGCTGGCTTGTTGAACGATCCTCGGCAGCCTGAGGGGTTTCACCCCATGCATTCCTTCATCTGCCTTAGAATGCTGTTTAGCAGATAGGCTCATCAGTTGGGATTGAAAAGGAGATGTTGCCTGCCCAGAGCAGTTTCTCTAAAGAACATAGTTCATCAAAAGGTTTGCATTGTAATTCCTCCTCCAACATGTGACTAGGCACAGGTGACATTTTAATATAGCATCATTACAAAAAGGGACACATCTCCCAAACATAATCTAATCCTGTGAGAAAGGAAGATTTTACTTGAAATACTTCTAACGCATAGTAGTGTGACATGGAAGGACAGTTGGATGGGAAAAGACAGTTGCCACATGAAAACAAAGGAACAGTAACGTAAACTATTAAGTTCCTAGTATTAAACCTTTCTTAAAAACCCAGTTTAAATTTGCTTCTAGAGCAGGTCTTCATGCCTTCTCCCTGCCCAGTGCTCCCTCCCCAGCTGAAATCAAATACCGAACCTTGCTACTGTAAACTGGTAAAACAAAAGTAGAAATGAGGCTTGTGATGAGGGGAAAAACAGATTTGTAGCTTTAAAGGCTTTTATGACTTTGGCAGCACAGATGTTACACATTTGCCCCAGCCCTGATATCTTGTTTTGAAAACCAGCAACAGATTTCTGATTCACCAGTCACAAAAGGTGTACTTTCATTGCCTGGAGGCTTTCCACTGCCTGGGAGAGTGGATCTTCCCTCAGTTCTCGACACCTCCAAAGGAATGGATCAGTGAAACTCCCAGCAAAAGAGAAACAAGACTATTTTTAACTGATTCCCTGTTTTGTTTCACCATGCTGCTCCATAGGCAGTATAGCTGAAGTTGTGCTTTGAGGGGAATTGGGCTTGTACAAGACATCTGGGAAGCAGGAAACCTTTCAGACGTCGCTGTCATCAAAGTCCATGTTTCATGACACTCAGCTTGTGACAAGGCAGCTAAGATCCAGAATCCTTCTCACAGCAAATATATCACTATTTCTTTTGTGATGGAGGTGCTGAAATAAGTGGCTGCCACACTCCTCTTACCACAAAGGGCACAGGGGACACACACATAGTCTTGTTGTGCTGGAAAGCTTGGAACTTCCCCTCTGAACAGTGATTGCAGGGGTAGCACAGGTATGCTTAAATACATAGGAGTTAAGTGATAACCACAATTATGCTCTATAAAGAACACTTGAAGTCTTACTACATAAAATTTTTGTTTAAAAGCCGATCACAGCATTCCAATTATTAATTACTACTAGACCAATCATTGGAGTGTCTACTAACTGTGCAGACTGTTAGTTAACAAATAGAACAAATTATGGCTGATGTTTGGCTACATCAACTAAGGAGTAAAAAGAAAAGACTGCTGCTAATCTCATGTGGAAAACACAGGCAATGCCAAGAGGAGATTGAGGAACACCAGTAAAATTTTAGAGACTTTTCCTCTGAATGTTCATTAAGTTAAGGCTTTATAAGAAAGGCCCTGGAGCAGAGACCCTCTGAGCTCATGTTCATGCTGAGCATTCTACCTGCAGGTACACTCAGGATACCACTTCCTTGCAGTTCCGAAATCTCATGTGCTCACATGCTCAACCCTAAGGTAGGATGTAGCCTACCCAGATAAAATCATACTAGTGTTTCTTAATATGCCCTAACTTATAAGAATTTCAACGTTATTTTATCTTAACCACTATATTTTTACATAATTCTTCACATTATGTTGGTACATGAAATATATTTTAACTTTATTAGGGTATTTCTGAGGCCTTCTTCCTACCACTCCTCCTGATCCACTACTGGCTATTCCTTTCATTGTGCCAGTATATTTCTTAATGGAGAAGAGGAATAAAAAATTTTGGTGAGGTGGATTACAAACCAGTAATTGTTGATTAGATCAAGAGGGACAAAGCCTAACAGGATAGAAGGATAGAACAACTTCAGGAATGCAGGGATTGCTACAGGAATTGAACAATAATACCATCCCACCGATTTGGCTAGTTTCTTTCCAGAAAGTGTTTCATAGCTAGGCTGTTGTCCTTGCAGGCCTATAAAACCACATGAACAGACAAAAGCATTTTAAACTGATCAGCAAAGGTTTGACATGGAACTGGAACAAACTGGTTTCCCACTGCACTCCTGATGTCCCTGCTCAGGATCTGTGGACAGAACATCCATCAGCAGTGGTTTCTCCAGCTGTGCAAAATCAGAGATTCAGTCACGGGGGAACACACGGGTTCTTATTTGGATGAGTAATCATCCTAGAAACAGTGTAGCCTTAATCTGCACCAGGGGAAGTTTAGGCTGGACAACAGGAGGAATTTCTTCACAGAAAGGGTGATTAGGTATTGAAATGGGCAGCCCAGGGAGGTGGTGCAGTCACCGTCCTGGAGTCGTTTAAGGAACGGCTGGACGTGGCACTGAGTGCCGTGGTCTAGGGACATGGTGGTGCTGGGTCATAGCTTGGACCCGGTGATCTCAGAAGGCTCTTCCAACCTAAGTGATCCTGTAATCAATCTAATTCACAGTTACTGATCCCGGGTGATTATTGGGATGTTTCGGAAGACAAGTGTAATTTCCGTGAAAGGGGGATGCTGAAGCAATGGGGCTGAATCGGCGGTGCTTCTCCCGACGAGGAAGAATCCTGCCGGCTCCCTCTCTCCCCTTCCTGCCGGGTCCCACACACTCATTCCCGCCGGCTCCCTCACAGCCGCTGCCCCCCTGCGCCGTGAGGTGCCGAGCGCCCGCCCCCCTGCCGCTCCCAGCGCGGCTGCCAGGCGCATGCGCCGCTCGGGGAAGCCTCGCGAGAGGAGGGGCGGGAGGCGGTGGCGGCTCCGTGTGGCGCCGGTGGTGCCGCCCCTGTGTCCCTCTGTCCCTCTGTGTCCTCCTGCCTAGACACCGGGCCATGGCGGCGCCGCCCGGCCCGCCCGGCCCCCGCGGCCGCTTCGAGCAGGAGCAGGACCGTGCCGTCCGCGCCCTGGTGCGCTGCGTGACGGGCCTGCCCGAGGAGGAGCTGGGCGGAGACCGCTTCCAGGCGGCGCTCAATTTCGCCTGGTCCAACTTCAGGTCAGCGGGAGATGGAGGGTCCCGGTGCCTGCCGCGGGGGTGTGGGACGGGGCCGCGGCCCGCCGTGCCCACCGTGCGCCGTGTCTGGGGAAGCGCCGAGGGCCTTGTACGAGTCTCTGCCACGCATCAATGACCGCTACTCTGTCACGTTTGAATCATGGTCTTTTAGGGATTTTCTTCTATGTTAAAAGGTGCCTTTCAGCGTGTTCATTTAGCCGCCCAGAACTTTGTTGGAGGGAGATGCATTATGGTTGTGTGTAAAGAACAAGTGAGGAGGGCTCTGCCAAATTGAGATAAACCTGGCTAAGGATGCTGTGCTGCTTGTCTGTAAGGTTATCAGTCTGCAGGAAGAGAACGTGTTTGGTGTTATTTGGGCTTGTCAGAAACGAGGTCTTTATTAATTTCTAAATACGTAGTAGCCCTTTATACTGCCACCTAAAATGCCCTTACTCAATTTCCACACTTGAGTGTGAAACTTTCAGTTTTCAGTTATCACGGTTATTGTTCCAGTCTATTCTGCCAGCTTGAGTTGTACTCGATGATCGTTGTGGGTTCCTTCCAACTCAGAATATTCTGTGAAAGCTGTGAAACTCTTGCATGATGTATTTCCAGTTACCGGTACTGTCACTAGCTGCTGCCTTTTTGGAATCAGCTAGTAGCTAATCCATATAAAATCAATGCTACTTTACATTTTTCATGCTGATAGAATGCATTTTTGGAGGAGCAGTAGCATAACTGCCTTGCATCTGTGAATCCTAACTGCTAATAGGTTCAAATAAAATATGCAAATCTCACCCTCAGTTTTGGTCACCCAGGTGCTTGTGTAGCTGTGTGCTCTTTTAGATTGGGGAATTGTTGGTGTTTTATTTGGGTTTTTTATGTGCCTTTAGAAAGCAGAGGGGGTGATGCAGAGTGAAATTTTTGACAGGGAGGGTTGGGAAGAAGTTTTTTTTTCATGCCAGATTTCTTACATAGATTTCACTGTTTTCTTGATGTGAACAGTCACAAAGGAATGTGCATGTAACATCAGCCTGAAATTATCTAGTATTACATTTGCAAACAGTGAGACCTTAGGTTGTAGCAGAAACTCTCCTTAGTTTCAAGTTTGTGATACTTGGGTACTTGTGATTTGTATTGTTAGATTTAATGATGTTTGTGTGCTGTAGGTCTCGGATCCACCTATTTATTTACATGCATCTCTCTAGTCCTCTTTTATTCATGATATTCCCAACTTGCCTAAAAAAAAAAGATTTTTTTTTTGTATGTATGCTAGTCATTAATTAAAGCTTTGAGTAACAGACTAAAGGATTTTCACTGATAACTTCCCTGCAGCTTAATTTTACTTTTCAGGACAGATTCTTGGTTTGATATTTTATTGTCTTTTCAGTGTGATATTCTAAATCTTCCAGTTCTTTTACTTACCAGCATTTTAAATTAATGATTTCCTATGTAAACTAATGTGCTGTAATAAATTAGATATTTTCTTAAACTTAAATGCCACCTATTTAGTCAGTGCTATATTTTATTGTGCTCTTATTCCAAATCCTTATACACTGTTGAAATCAGACTAATGTGTATGTAGTTACAAAGTCTTTAACATGGGCCTATCTTCATCCTGCAGTGCTACTTATTAAAATCCTTACTAACTGCCTTACAGTTTCACTTTCTAGTTCATTACTTTGGCATTGAAGTGATTTCATACTGTCTTTTGAATTTCAGTCTATTTAGCTTAACTGTTGCTCATGACTGGGATTCAGCAGTTTTCATTTATGTCTGTGGCCATGAGAATTTTACCATTTTCTATTACCTGTTGCTGGAAACATTGATTTGGTTCTGAGGATATACAGAGTATCTTGACCTTGTACTCAGTGTTGTCACATCTTATTCCCTGTTTTTTTAATCTTTGTATCTGAAGAACCTATTCATAGCCTAATTTAGTCTCCAAAGTCCATTTTACCTTCCATGAGTTCTTGTTTTGTCCCTATACATATATATACCTTTGTTGATATATCTGTCTTTATTTTTGATCAAGCTCTCTTTTCTCTTTGACACTCTCCCTTATGCTTTATAAAAATGAGCTTCTTTTGGGTTTAGAGGCCTTGCCATGTGGGTGGGTTTTTTTTTGCCTGGGATGTAGGTCCCAGATAATTTTGTGGATTTGACACCAATGCCTTTGACAACACAGTTCTTGATCTCCTTGCTCTACTTGACTTAGCAGACAGCATACTTTAATTGCTTAGTTTGCTGGTACAGTAGTAATTTTCCATTCAGCTTAGACTGCTGTTTAGATGTAACCTGCATTCAATTTTTTCAGTCTTTCAGGCCAATTATATTTAATCCTTCTTGAGCTAAGATACGCCAAGATTGAATTTTGTTGATGCTTAATGCTGTTGCTAAGTGTGCATTATTAAACTAGTAATGTCTTCATATATGTAATGCAGTTTTATTTTTTTTTTTACTTCAGCTTCCTTTTAAACATATTCTAATGCAGATTTCTTACACAGATTTCACCGTTTCCTTGATGTGAACAGTCATAAAGTAGAGAGAACAATAGAAGGGTAAGTTTTATGTCTATGTATTAGTAATGCATTGGTTATATATATATTTTTAAAAACCTTCTTGATACTATTTGTGTTATTAGAATACATGAAAAATTGGTAATTCATTCTGACCTTGGAAAAGCTGCAAGCTGGAAAAGACTAACAGAAAAATTTCTGAACTTGCCACTCCCAAGTACTGAAGAAACAAAGGTACGTACGTTGCAAATTCCTTGTTCTTTTCTCCATCCCTCTTGCATTTACACTGACAATGGGAACTGCAGTTGTAATGTGTTGGAAATTTCAGGTGACTTAGCAGCAGACTTTGGAGTTGCTGTTCAGGTCATGGATTTCCAGAAATGAAAATGCATATATTGTCTTCTCAGGGTTCCAGGACATGGGGTTTCATGACTGTGAATCTCATTGCACACTCACACAGAGCAAGTGTTTTAGGGTAAGCATTGTATAAATGCTGTAGCTGGAGTCTAGGTGAATCTAGATTCTTGTCTGTTCTAAAACAACAATGAGCTGAGCATTTCTTATTCTTTGCCAATTCTTTTACCTTAAGTAATCCATCTGGGTGTTTTGGTTTTAGAGTTTCCAGTTGGAATGCTCCTGTTCTGTAGCTTCCATATTGAGACTGTGTGTGTGTTTTGCCATTGATACATTTTGTATCAAGTCAGTTTAGGATATGGAGTGGATGAAGATGGCAAAGTTGTCTCACTTAGTTTCTTTCCGGTGTGGCAGTGTAATAATGAATTGGATCTTAGAAAATTCCTGCTGTTGGGAGATCTAAGCTTCTGATTTAAGAGGTGGTGCTCCATGTAAAGATGCTCTTTAATAGAATTGTGTCTTCTGAATTGCAGTCTGATTTTACTTCTCATCAAACTGACATTAATCTTTCTTTGTGTGTTCTAGGTTCCTCTTAATTTGTGGGGAAAATCCAGGGGCCCTTAATAGCTTACACATATTCAGTTACTGTACTGAATAGTAGTCTCTGGATTTTTGAAAATGTACCTTTAATAGTGCTTCTTTTGAGATTTGAGTGAAATTAAAACCAACCAAACCAAACACCCAAGAAAGTACTTAATAATTGAATTTTGCAAGTTTCCTAAGATTTTTTTTTTATTTCCTTTTCTTTTTAAAAATGCAGCTGGGGTATGGCTGGAGGTAAATTAATCTCATATTAGGGAAGTTAAATGGCATTTAGTTTTTAGCAGTGACACATAACTGGAAAGATTAGATATTTACTGGTTTCTGTGGCTGGTAAGTGGAGCACCAGCTCACACATGTGGTTCTGTCAATGACCTGCTGGTTTTCTTTGACAAAATCAGTAATGTTCGGTAGGAACATGTTATAATCCTTGTATATGCTGCTTTGTCAGAAATTTGAGTTATTTTTTCTAAAATGCAAGTGGAACTCATTCCAAAACAGCTTTGTGTGTTAATGAGTGTGTGAAAGTGTATAAGGATTTAGACAGCAGAATCTCCACGTGTCTAGATGTGAAATGGTTGACTGAAGATCTTTGTAAAGTTACAATGAGGCCAAAGAAAAATCTTTTTATAGTAAGAAATGGTTTTATACTGGTAAACACATTTTAGGAAATAGACAATAATACAAATTTCTGGACCATCCCAGTTTTGGCACAGTATTCTAACCTGATTGAAGGCCTTTTGTTTCACAACTGTAATACTGGAGTTTTAGATTCATCCTTAGTGATCTGTGTAGCTTTTCAGATCTGAGAAGATAATATAAACATGATATTAAAATGTAGTGATTTTAGCTAATGTAATTTTAGCCTCTGTTTGAAATAATTGGCCATGTGAAAAGGGAAGCTAAGACTTGGTTTCCTGCCGGTCCGTACCTATGTCCTTCCAGTTCATCAACATTTTTTTGGCTGTCCATTATCCCTTGTCCTGTGATGACTTCTTACTTTCACTTGCGTCTTTTCCATATTCTCTGATTATCAGCTCAGTAAGAGGCAGCATATGCTGTGGCTGCTTTTGAAGGACTTGTATACTGTTTGGCTAATTAGTAGGCAGAAGAAAATGAACAATTCAATGTCATGTTGCAGATGTTCTTTTTGTAATTCAGGACTGGGGAATGAGAACTAATGGGGAGCGTTTCTGCAGATAATAGGCTTTGTTACTAAGCAAAATCTTTTAGACCACTTACAGACTTGCTTTTTTTCTAATGTGTTTTAAAGACGGATACACACTATTCCATACTGTCTCTTCTGTTGTGTTTGTCTGATTCGCCGTCCAACACCACCTATGTGGAAAAACCAAGAGTCAAAGAAGTGGGTAAGTTTATGAGATGTTTATATGGCTAATGAAAGATACAAACTGCAATGCAGTCTGATAAGAAGGACATTTTTCTTTTCCATTTTATTATCTCCTTCATTTCACATTGCTTTACTGATTGTCTTTATAATTTGTACATTTAAAATATCTTGCAAGTCTTTCCTACCCCTTTTTATGTTGCATCACTTATTTTAGTTTTCCAGCCACTGATGTACATTGGGAACTCTCTTTGACTTGGACCACAATCACAAACAAACGTTCTCCATCTGTTCAGCAGTGCTTACATGCTCAAAGACAGACAGTGGATTTCTGTCCTGAGTCTCTGTCTTGCATCTCAATATTAGATCTCTGGAAAAAGTTTTGGTGATGTAAATTCCTGATGGTGATGTAAATAATCAAGGAAAGGGAGATGCATTTGAAGGTTTCCAGAGGGAGATCCCAGCTGCCTGCTTTCTAAAGTAGGACTTTTTCACTCAGTGCCTGAAAATGAGGCTTGTGCTTAAATTTGAGTGGATACCATCCCCCATTTGTTTACAGTGTTGTATCATAGACTGAAAGAAGAATATTTCAGACTAACCTAAAGAAAATCTTGCATCTTAAGATTCCTTTTTGAATGATCTCTGCACATTCCCTCGGCGGTGTTTTGAATGCACTTTCAGCCCATTCCAGGAATGTGAATATGAAGAAGTTATCTCAAACAACACTAATTACAGTTGAGTAAGCTTCATGTTTAAGATATCATATGTTGTAAGTGTGGTTGTTACTTTGAAAGTATCACACGTCACATCATGGATATGTGGTATCTTTTACAGTCTGGGATCCTTGTGCATATTTAAATTATTGAGCTAAATGGGACTTACTAGTCACAATAAGTGGTGTGTTGCATTCTTGCATGTTTTTCCAGGACTGAAGTGTAGGGTAGTGTTACATAATATAAATGTTAAATGTGCTGATGGCACATTGTGTTGCATATTTTGAGTGTATAAGCAATAAAGTTGAGAATTAATAAGGGATATACATGGTTGATACATCACAATTTATGTCATGTTGAACCTTGTTAATGGAACGGTGGTGTAACCTTAAGTGGAAGGGAATGTCTTTTGTTTTAGCTATAGAGTATCAAGATAGTTTTAACTTTGGAAGTGTTTTAGAAGAAAAGAAAGTCAGTTATGTGATACTTACTATTTTTATATTTATGTTTCTCTTAGAAAAGGAAGAAGAATTTGATTGGGTAAAGTATTTGATGGAAGGAGAAGAAATTTACTTTGGCCCAGGCATAGATACACCAGTAAGTAATTTCTTAAGGTAAAACTCCAACTGTATAAACTGGTTTGAACTGTGTTAAAGACCTGATTGAGTTGTCCTAGTTTGTATGCTCTGCATGTTGATTCTTGCAGGATTCCCCAGTACTCTGCTCAATACCACGAAATAACACAGACTCAAGCAGAATAACAGAATAACTTCTGTTTTTTACAATATTTTGACTTAGTCTTGCAATTAAACTGCCTGCTTCTGCTGACTCTTGCAGAACCTACTGCAGTTATGTGAACTTTTCTAGAACTCTGATTTGCTTTAAACATTATTAATGTTTATATAACTTAAATAATTCTCTGTTAGACAGTTATGTTAGTCCTAGTGTCCTGAATTTACTTCATAGTGTAAAAAAGAATAGTTAATGTTGGCTTGAATAGGAGCTGAATATAGAAATATCTGCTATGTTGTACTGAAGTGTCTTGGGGTTTATTGCACTTCACAGGATTGGTCTGGAGAAAGTGAAGAGGAAGAGGACACTCAGCCCTTGAGCAGGGAGGACTCGGGTATTCAAGTAGACAGGACACCTTTGGAAGACCAAGATCCAAATAAGAAGACAGTACCTAATGCTTCCTGGAAAGGTTAGAATAAGCTGTAATTATTCTGATATAGCTACTAAAATTTAGCAAGATAATGTAGTTTTTTTATTATTCTTTAGTGAGGTATGGTGTTACAGATCTAGAATTGTAATATAAGGTGCATGTTACTGTTCTTTATTGATTTATTTTTTTCCAGTAAAGAAACAATATATCAGAATGTGAAGCAAAATTTATTTTCCAACAGAAATAGCTGGCTCAGTTGTGGGTATGAAATGTTTCTGGGGAAAAAAAGGTTTTATTTAGTTAAAATACTAGTGGCTTTCTCTTGAATAGCTTCGGAGTATTAAATGTAGCTGTATATTTTTTTCACAAAATATTGTGGGATAAATGACAGCTGCTTAATATATATTATATAAGCAGTAGCTATCTAACTGGGATTAGATAAAGTTCTGTTGACAATCACATTTTAGAAAAAACTGTTTTAGGTAATGTACTAAATGTCTGATAAAAAAAGAATGTTGTGATAAAGTTGATGACACTTGGCAGTTTATTTTTTAAGTCAGCCTGTTTTTGTATATAGCATTTGAGAATTGTCCAAGACAGAAACACATTTTTTGAGAAAGAATCAGGAACCATGTATATCTTCAAGCTTCTAGAATCATATATCCTGAGCTGGAAGGGGCCCTCAAGTATCATCCAAGTCCAGCTCCTGGTCCTGCACGGGATCATCCCCAAGAGTCACACCTTGTGCCTAAGAGTGTTGTCCAAACCCTTGAGCTCTGTCAGGCTGGTGCTGTGACCACTGCCCTGGGGATGTTCCATTGCCCAACCACTCACAGGGTGGAAAACCTTTTTCTGATACCCAGCCTAAACATCCCCTGACAGCTTCAGGCCATCGCCTCAGGCCCTGTCACTGGTCACCAAAGAGGAGGGAGTCACCAGAGAGTCTGTTCCTTCGTTTCCCCTCATGAGGAAGCTGTGGACCATGGTGAGGTCTCCCCTCAGTCTCCTCCAGGCTGAACAGACCAACTGATCACAGCTGCTCCTCATATGGCTTCCCCTCTAGGGCTTTCACTGTCTTTGTAGCCTTCCTTTGGACACTCTCTAATAGCTCCTTCTTATATTGTGGCACCCAAAGCAGCTCACAGTACCCAGATGAGGCCTCAGCAGCACTGAGCAGAGCTTATTTTTTAGGACTTTTGCAGCATTTGGGAAATGTGCAGAATTACATTTCTGTATAAATTAACTTGTGCACAGTGGTATTAAATTCCCAATGCAGTAGAGTGTAAATGGTAATTCATTTGAAAAGATTTGTGATTCTGCAGCTGAGTGAATAGGCTTATTAATAACTTCTTCCTGTGTTTTATAAGCATTTCCTGCATAAATAAAAACGCCTTGCTGCCTGTCTCATATTTTCACAGTCGGTGAGCCTGATGCCCGCAGCTGGCTGGAGCAGCATGTGGTTCCTCAGTACTGGACAGGAAGGGCTCCTCGCTTTTCACATAGTTTGCACTTGCATTCCAACCTGGCTGCAGTCTGGTAAGAAAACAGTAAAATATTCCTTCCTGGCATACAATGCTAAATACTGACCTTTTTAAGCCTCTTTACTGTTGGAAGCATAAAGATACTATAGTAATTACAATTCACTTAAGAACAGAATTAAAGGGGTACAAATTAATAAGATGAACAAATGAGCTGCTTTTTCTATTATAGATTCTTATCCTTTTATTTAATTTTTATGAAGTTTCTCATGTCAGAGAGAAGTGTTTAAGTTTTCAAAAATGTGTATCTGACTATTGAATTTTGTTTAGCTTGACCCTTATAAGGTCTTTGAGGACCTAATATAGGTGAGTTGTAAGTGGTCCTGGAAGTGAGGAGCCCCCAAATGTTTAAATTTTTGAAATGTTTTTGGTGCTTCCCTTAGAAAGTTAAACGTAAATTTTGTGTGGGGAAGAAACTTAAAACAGTACATTGCCATAATTTACCATGGCCTTGAAAAGAAAATGAGAATTAAAAATAAAAGGGAGTCTCATTCTTTCCTGTCCCAAATTTTGATGTATCAGCTATGAAGTTCATTAGATTTGCCCTTGGTTTTCTTAATGAGTTTTTTAATCAAGGAGTTATTTTAGTATAAGGTGGTTTTCTAGCTAGTTAAAAACCACAATTTACAATCAATATTAGAAAATGGGTAACATGAATAAAACAATACTGCTTCTGCTGCAGTGTTGTTAGATGTGATATATAGGTGGTATTACTTAATTTGGACTTCTTGTTATTGAGTGTGATTGCATAACTTTTGCCACTGATTTTAATGAGTAAAAATATAAAAATGTACATAATCATTCTACGCTTTGCTAAAATATGAAAAGGTACTGAGGAAGGTTTACAAAGAATTGCGTAAGACAGGATCTCTAGAGAAAATTCGTAGATGGATATGAAAATTTCCACTTTTAAGTAAGCTTTTGAGCTAAAGAGAGAATTTTCTTATATGGCTTAGAGAAATTGGTATTTTACTTTTTAGCTTGGTATTTTTTCTAGAAAGTAATGATAAGTTTTCACAGCACTGAATGAGAAATAACTGAATAGAAGTAACTGAATAATTTAAAAAAAAACAACCCCAAACCTACAACCTCCCTCCCCCTCGCCCCCCCAAAATAGTGGAAATTCAGTACTTCAGGCATTTGCTACTTAATTTCTTGTCTTGCTATGTAAGATGAGATGATATTTGATTGTTTTCCACAGTATCTTGCTTAACAATATGAAAATAAACTGTACTTTTTTTTGTTTTATATACTTAAATTGTCCCCGTGAGGATTGAATCTGCTCAGATGTGAGCAGAACAAAACTGAGCCTAAAGATTAGTGCTTCATTCTTACTTTCAGGTGATTTAGCTGTTATTTCAGCCACTAAATTGTTCTAATTTCCTTTTCTCTAAGGGACCACCATTTGTACGCCAGTGATCCTTTGTACGCGCCAGAAGAGAGGACACTGGTCACAGAAACACAGGTTATACGAGAAACTCTTTGGTAAGTGCAACATCACAAAGCTTGCATTTTAACATTCAGTATTTCTCTCAAGGAAATGAGAGGTCTCTCTTTGAAGATCTCCGAAGAAGGAATTCTTACTAAGCTTTTAATTTATACTGTTTCTGACAGTAAAGGTGCTGCATGTGTGTTAGCCATTCACATTTGAGGCACTGGAAAAGGTTGCCCAGAGAAGTGGATGCCTATGATGCCCCATCCCTAGCAGGTTGGGTGGAGCTCTGAGCAACCTTGTCTGGTGAGAGGGGGTGTCACTTCATGGCCTGAGGGCTGTAACTAGATGATCTTAAGGGTCCTTTCCATTCGGTGATGCACAAAGAAGAAAGTAGCTTACTAGCTTTTTTTTGGCATTGATTATTCAAGTCTAATTGTTAAAAAGAACCAGTTTGTTCTTATCTTGTCCCTATGGATTTATAAAACAATGCTCAGTTTTGGAAAGCAGACTGAGTCATCTTATAGCTTGGAAATTATCTCAACTGGAAAGAAACTTTAGGAAATATTTACTTCATGCCAGTGTTTAATAGTTCTTGTTCTGGCAACAACTTACAGTACCAATAGCATCGTACTTGATTTGTGGTCTCCTGTTACTCAAAGAAAATAAACTTTCAGGCAAGGGAGAGCTAGTTTTTTTATTAATTATATATAATTATAAGTCCATTAAGGGGGAAAATTACTACTCTTTTTGTTTTTTTTCAAGGCTACTTTCAGGAGTGAAAAAGCTTTTTATATTTCAGCTGAATGATGGAAAAGTGACTGTGCGGAATGATATTATTGTAACTCATTTAACCCATGTAAGTTGTTTCTGAATCTCAGAGGAATATGTCATTAGAAAGATATAATTTGTGGGAATAGGAAATTAAACTGCTTGTGGAAATTTCTGCCATTTTTCTACATATTTCTACAATTGTGTTTTGTCTAAAACAGCATCTGACTTAATAAAACTGAATGGGCTGTTCCTGTATCTGAGAATATGATGAAGCAATAGCAATTGCAGAATTCTGTAATATTTTAATTAATAAAAATAATATTGTAATGCCATTTTAGGCTTTATGAAATACAGTTTTTGTTAGATGATTCGAAAAAGGTTTTTTTTGTTTTTATTTTAGAATTGCCTGAGATCTGTATTGGAGCAGATAGCAGCATATGGTCAAGTTGTGTTTAGACTACAGAAGTTTATTGATGAAGTGATGGGACACAACCCAGAAAGCATAATGCATGGAACAGTTTCCACTCCAAAGAAGACTACAGAAGCCCCATTCAGAACCTACCAAGCTTTTATGTGGGCTTTATATAAATATTTCATTAGTTTTAAAGAGGAACTTACTGAAATTGAAAAATGCATAATCAACAAAGGTACAGTGCAAGGGAAGTTTTACATGAGGGGGACACACAAGTAATTAACACTGACAAAATTTGCTTTTCTGTTGGACGTTATGTTATGCATCTTGTTTGTTTTTTTTTTTTTTTATTTTCAGATAAAACAGTCACACTTTCAATAGTAATAGATAAGCTGTCTCCCAGACTAGCACAACTGAAGGTACTTCACAAGGTGTTCAGCACAGGAGTAGCAGAAGTGCCACCTGACACTAGAAATGTTGTACGAGCATCTCATCTGCTTAATACCCTCTACAAAGCTATTCTTGAATATGACAGTGTTGGAGAGGCATCTGAGCAAACGGTAGGGGAAATAATTCCTTCCTTAACAGAACAACACACTAGAACTAACTAAATTACTAGAATTAGTAACTAAAGCATTATTGTTTTTTGACGTGAGTTCACTTAACCTGGACGAAAATGGATTTATGACAGGATCAAGAGCAGTAATTTTTGAGGACTGAGGGGAAGGACTGTGGAAAATCAGAGGCCAGGAAGCTGTTTTGAAAGAGGGAACTTTGGAATAGCTTTCCCTCCTATTTCTACAACTGCATAATTCAGTTAATGCTGAAATGTGGGGGTTTGGATTTTTACAGGAGCTTGATTATACTATTGAAAATACAGTTCATGTCATTATATCCTTTTGTTTTCCTGATTTCGATGTTTTGAAACCACAAAGTGTTTTATGACTATCCGTTACTGTTTCAGGGATGTTAGAGTGAGAAAGTGTTTGGATCTGTGATGACAGGAGTGACAAGAGGGGCCATGAACCATACAGGCTTCCATTAAAAAAAAAGCTGTAATTTTTAGTTTAACATTTTATCTTTAAAATTCTTAAGTGTAGTTATGTATATATAACAAACTGTGATTGCACAATTTAGAGATTAGACTTCACCATATTGCTTTCAATGCTTAGCATAAAAACATTCAGCCAGTTTTATTTTTTCCTTTAAATTCAGGTATCCCTTTTGTTCTCTCTCTGGGTTGAAACTGTGAGGCCATACTTACAGACAGTGGATGAATGGATAGTCCATGGTAATTTGTTTGATCCTGCAAAAGAATTTATTATTCAGAGGTAGGGATGCTTGATACTAGACACACATAATGCTGTACAAGTAAACCTGTTGTAGAACCTAGAGTAAAGGGTGACAGTAAAAGTAGGTTTTCACATTTGTTATTTTGCTTAAGAAATAAATTTTTAATCATATTTCTATAACTTGTCTCAAACTTTCCATTAGGGAAATTATATAGATATGGGTCTCTACCATGTATTGCTGTAGAGTAGAAAGCAATTATTTTGGGTTTTTCCCATCTACAGTAAATAATGAGCAGGCTGACTCTGAGTGTACTGAGTTTTTTTAATAGCAGGTAACCATTTCCCAAACCCAAGACATTTGCAAAAATTACAAAATTTACTTTTAAATTCCTCTACTAATCTTGTTATGAATCAAATGCTATTTGGAATTAAAATACTCATTGCTTCTGACTTGTAGTAAAGTTAATAGGTGTCTTGAATTACATGTGCATACCTTAAACATCACTTGAGCTGTTAATTTTGTTCCGTTACTATGCTACATTTTGTTGGTCCCTTTTTTTGACAGCTTGGAGTGGAAAGTGAATATAGAAATTAAAGTTCTGGCTTGTTATTACAAATCCATTTTTCCCTATCTGCCAAACTTAATTGAACCTGTGTCTGTTAACATATGTTGAAGTGAGCATGAAGAAAGACAACACCTCTAGCAGTACTATTGTAATAATTCCTTGGTAGCAGAGATCCTTAGCATCCTTACTATATCCTCTTTTTGTGGTTCTATAATTGTGTTTTCAGTTCTTCCAACAGGGCTGATTTCAACTTATATTTATGCTTCATTTTAATGATGTAATTTAGGTTTTTCCATCTGACTTCAAAGACTAAACTGTGTATCTGATGTAAACAAAAAAATCCAAAGCGAACTACAAATTGAGTTTCACTTACTCTAGAATTATTCAGCTTTCCTAGTAGTTGTTACTTGACTTTGAGGTTTGAAGTAAGTCTGCAAGTCAATCACTCATCGTTTTGACACTAAGGATGCGTGCCACTGTGAATAGTTAACATCCTGGATAAATTTAATTATAATTGCTCTGTTTGACTTGCTTTTGGGGCTTATTTGGTTGTACAGTTGTTTAATCTCCCATGAGCGAATTGTTTATCATTTCCAGAGTTTGAGATTGTATAAAATTAGCTCATCCTTATTTGCAAACTGTTTTGAAAATGCTTCATGACTGTTCTAAGAGAAAAGCAAAGCATAGAATAAAGAGGATACATATCCCCTAGTACTGAAGTTTCCTTTTGGAAAGGAGAATACTCAAGAGCTTTTTATTTCTTCACAGAAACAAAAATGTTCCAGTTAATCACAGAGATTTTTGGTATGCTACCTACACATTATATAGTGTGTCAGAAAAGACAGAGAATGAAGAGAAGATGAGTGATAATGCCAGTGCCAGTTCTGGCAGTGATCAGGCTCCTTCAAGCAGACAGCACACAATGGTTTCTTTTCTGAAACCTGTGCTAAAGCAAATTATCATGGCTGGAAAATCCATGCAGCTGTTGAAGAATCTTCAGTGCAAAGATGGTTCTCCACAGCAGGCTGCATCAAGAGGTGAGATGTAACTTGTACACCATTATGCCTTAGGCTGTCTAACAGTATGGGTGTATTTTTGGTAATGGGCTTTCCCTGGCTTTAGAATAATGTAACACTCTGTTGAATGCCAGTACTGTGGTTGATAATTTCAGGTCTGATGGAAAATACTCTTCCAATGCAAACAAGTGAAAAGAGCAAAGTGAATAAAGTTGGCAGTTCCGTGTTCTTATTATTTCTTTAAATTTTTCTGCAACTTCTTCTCATGCGCTTACAAAACAATTTTTTTTAATGAGACAAAACCAACTTGTATGTTCTAGTAGTAAACTGATGTTTTTTTATAAATAATTGTTTTCCATTACTCAGTGGTTGAGTAATCTAAACTAGCATATGGAATTTTTATTTTTTTTTCAAGCTTTCTCATAAGTAGATCAAAGATGTTTGGCTATCTAGGATATTCATCTTGAGTGATTGTAAAACATAATACAACATTGTAACTAATGCTGGGGTTGAGGTTTATTTTGCTTTTTTTAAAGGAAACAAAATATTTTTTTTCGTCTTGCTGCTTCTTCATGTTTGAAAGTAGAGATAGTTAAATTATTTTGGAGACTCACTTCAGTACATACTGAAAGATTGTCAGGTGCTAAAAATTAATCACCTTTGTACCTGAGTTAGGAAGCTCTTTAACAACCTCCAAAATATTTCATATTTCAGATACTCATTCTGTGAATATGCATACAGTGCTTTTGAACATATGCCTGACGTTAGGCATTGGCCTAGTCCTATTATTTTGAATATGTATTTGAAGGTATTTTGTTTTCTGAATAGTGGTCTAAATGTAATATTTTAAAAGTTAGCTTGTGAATGTTGGACTGTGGAGTTCTTTTAGTTCAGACAACATTTTGTGTTGCCCAATTCAGATGCTGAACGGAAGAGTTTATATACACTGTTCTTGGAATCGGTGCAGTCTCGCCTGCGGCACGGGGAGGAGTCTGTCCCAGACATTATTACAGAACAGCAGGCCACAAAGCAGAGCCTGATAAAGATGCAGTCTATAGCAGAAAGACACTTGGAGCTGGATGATGTCCATGACCCGCTGCTGGCTATTAATTTTGCCAGGTAAATGAATGATCTTCCTGCTGTGTTGTTGAGAGCAATATTCAGCCTGGTGACATTTGGTAGATCACATTTTCATTATTGTTGCTGCTGCTACTGGAAACAAGCAAGTTCAGAATAAACACAAACACCAACAGTCAGTTAGAGAAGCTAAATAGGCACTCTGCTTGTGCATGGTTAAAGAAAAACTAAATCAGTGAAGAATGTGCTGCTTGCCATTTGTAGCATAAAAAATTGGAGTAGTCCTTATTATAAAAGGCTTTTAGCAAATAAGTGGTTTAATAGTGAATAACATTTTAAAATCTGAACTTTTCAATGAATTTGCTTGGTTTTTGTACACAATGTCCTTGATTTGCACCAAGTATAGTCTTAGAAGAATGCAGCTTCGGTTTTGCTGTGCTTAAGTCATTTAACTGTAAAAGCCTTCAAAAACTCAAATTACTTGCATAAAAATCTTCATTCTTCATAGTGAGGTAAGTCCTGTAGAGACTATAAATGTCTTGGAAATCAGCAGGAAAGATAAACTCTGAAAATCTTATTAGGTGGTTACAAATAAGAAAATAGCTATTTATGTTCTCACTAAATATTGTGTAAATACATGTTTTAAAACTGACATTAAAAAAGGAAGAATTTATTTTAAAGAAATCATAGATAGGACTTTGTTTCCCTTGTTTATTTGGATTATTCTAGTTGTCAGAATTGCTACATTAATTCAATATCCAGCTCATTCAGTCTATCCAGGCAATAGCTGCTATGAGCCAGACTTCCTCTTAGAATGGTTACAACTGGCAACTAGCTTTTTATAAAATATTACAATAATTTGATATTTTTTGTGTAAAAACAATTAAACTTACCAAATGCAGACCACAGATACTCTCTTCCATCATATAATATGTAGAGACCCCATAATTAAGATGCCTCAAACCAGTTCTCCATGTCTGGGGTGGTTTTGGTTTTTTTTGGTTTTTGTGTTTGTTTGTTTTGTGGTTGTTGGTTGATTTTTTTGTTTCTTTAATTTTATTTTTCTTTCCTGGGAAGCTCATTTGAATGCTGTATATGCACAATATAGTTCTAAAAGTTCCTATCAAAGTGGGTTTGTTTAGTAAGCTGTATAAAATTTGAACTTGATGTTTTTCAAAAGTATGCCTTAAGCAGTTATGTTATTGCTGTCCTCCGTGATCCTCTCATGTCTGGTGATACACAAGCAGTATGATGGATCACTTTATAGGCTGGATGCATGCTCTGCTTAAAATAAACTTCTATTATCCCTGCACCATATATTTCAGAGCAGAGGACCCAAATCTGATCAAAATCTTTGAAGGCATGACATTGTTTTATACCGTGTATGAATAATGAGACTTCTTCCCTAAGTATCTTGTTTTATTTTGAAGATTGTATTTGGAACAGAGTGACTTTCATGAGAAGTTTACTGGTGGGGATGTCTGTGTGGATAGATCCTCAGAATCTGTGACGTGCCAGACTTTTGAACTGACACTGAGGTCTTGTCTTTATCCTCACATAGACAAGCAATACTTGGAATGCTGTGGTAATTTGATGCAAACTTTAAAGAAGGATTATAGGTAAGTACGTAGATTTATTTTTCCTTAACTTTGTTTTTTTATTACCAGTGGTATGTCATTACTAAAAGAAGCAATTCTATGTTGTGTTTCTACTCCAGTTTGATAAACGGCTATAAAAGTCATTAAGAAGAAAAGGGGGATATGGCATGATAGACTCTTGGGTAAAAACTTGGTCTAGCTTGAATCAACAGCAAAGCTGTTATTTGTCATCAGTGGATGCTTGGTGGGATATTATTTCAAACAGTATTTATTAGTAGTGTTGTCATTTTAAATTCATTTCAGGGAGAGGGATGGGATTTCCACACTATACTATTTCTGAGAATTTCCTAGCCTGTAGGATAGCTTCCAGTGGAGTTAGTGAAGCTGTTAAAGCTTATAGGGAAAAATGCCTTGGTTAAACAACGGATTCACTGTAGACTTTGTTATGTTTGTATCTAATACTGAGTTTTTGCTGTGAAGAATTTTTAAGATTTTTGTTTCTGTAACAGTTGTGTTTTGCATTCACTTGTATGATGAGACTTAGGAAATGTTACGTGTTTCTCTTGTTCAGGCTTGTAGAATATTTGCAGGCAATGAGAAATTTTTTCTTACTTGAAGCTGGAGATACCATGTATGACTTCTATACATCTATTTTTGACAAAATTAGAGAAAAGGAAACTTGGCAGAATGTTGCTTTCTTAAATGTTCACCTGCAAGAAGCAGTTGGACAACGCTATCCAGAGGACAGTGCAAGGTAAAGTGTATAACATGCTTTAGTTATGTTTCTTTCACACTTAGCTGTGTTAATGTAATGCACACATAACACACTTAGCACACTAATTAAAATAATGTGTTTTAATGAAGTTTTGAGCTGTTTTCTCTTTCCTACCCACGTCCTCTGGATTAAATCAGACAGTTAGTGGTTAGAAGTGAGAAATAAAAATTAGTGAAACTAACACCTCATTTAAAACAGATTCTCACCAATTACATCACTTGTTTCCTTGCATAGGTTGTCAATATCATTTGAAAGTGTTGATACAGCAAAGAAGAAACTCCCTGTCCACACCTTAGATGGTTTGACATTGAGTTACAAGGTAGTGAATTAAAATGGTTGCAGTTCTTATTCTAGAACAGATTTAAAATGTTGTATTAAAGTGACTTATATTTTCTATCTTTATTATCTTCTCCTCCTCCTAGGTTCCTTGGCCTGTGGATATAGTTATAAGCTTAGAATGCCAAAAAATTTACAATCAAGTTTTTCTGCTCTTGCTGCAAATAAAGTGGGCCAAGTATAGTCTAGATGTTCTACGATTTGATGGTAAGATACTTCTTCAGTGTAAGATACTCTGTTTTGTGGTCTAAGGATATGATTAGTCTTCTGCTTTCTATAGTAAGCAGTATAAACTAGTTAGAATTTTGATTCATTCTGTAAAATAATAATCTCTGCTAGTGTTGCAAATTACCTATATTAAGCTGGGTGTGTTTTTCACTTCTTGTCAGCCTCAGGGACAGCTCCATTCATGCATTCTCTTTGATTCAAGTCTAGTTAGTTATACTGGAAACTTGTTACTTCATTTTACAGACTTTTCTATTGAAAGAAAGTCTGTCTACCACACCCTAATGTTTATGTATAATCTTTTTATGAGTAATACCTTGCAGACAAGTTAAGAAAACAAGATGAAAAAAAGTACTCTATTTGAGATTGAAATAGTAAACTGTTGGGGGATTACACAAGGAGAGTTTTTAGTATTTCCTTCACCAAGTAATGTTTATACTCTTCCTGTCCCATGTAAAGTGGATGTAGACTTAATGTCTTAGAAAAAGGAATTAGAAAGTTGATGGGTTCATCTATATTTTGAACATCAGCTAAGTAATTATCTTCCTAAAAGTATGTGTTTTTTTACTGTTTAAACTTTATGGGTGTGACTTTTTGGTTAAGTCTTTTCCCAAAAAGCACAACACTCTTTCTTTTTTTTTTTTTAAGAACTAGTCTCTGCTGCAGAAAACTCACAGAATAAGGAAGCAACTTCATTAGAACAAGGAACACTTCCTGTATTTGGACCACAAAAAGAAAATATAAAACAACAAATACATCGCATGTTCCTCTTAAGAGTGAAACTTATGCATTTTGTCAACAGCCTGCACAACTACATCATGACTAGGGTTTGTCTTATATTGCAATTTAATTTATATTAGGAGCTTGTAAATCCTAATACTTTTCCTTTAAAATTATTATTTTTATTTATATATATTTATTTATAATATATATAAAATATATTTATATATATTTATATTATATTTTTATATATTTATATATTTATAATTATTATTGTGTAATAAATTTTCCTTTAAAACCTAAAAAAAAACCCCAAAACAAAAAGAAAAATGGAAATATAATGTCCTTTCTGCATGTTTCAGTTTCAACTTGGCCATTTTAAATCAGTAATTCTAAAAATGCTTTAGAAGTTCTATATGCATATGATTGATCTTTGTGTATTACTGATTCTTTTTTCTGTTTCTCCCAGTGCTAGATGACTTAAGCACAGTAATGCAAAAAGAGGTTCTCAAAAACCTCTAGTACACAGTGTATACATAACTTTCCAAATACAAAGGCAATGTCTGTAGATATATATCTGCTCTATCGTTGCCTATTTTGCTTTTAATAAAATTAGTGTATATTCCCATTCAGCCTCTCTGGGGATAGTCATGCCCTTGTGTAGTGGCAGTATATCTATTTATGTGAGGTATGTTGCTGTGTAGTTATGAGAAGAGCTTGAATTTTTTGCTATTGATGGTAATTTGGAGGGTAATCCTAACATTTGAGAGGGAAGAGGAAATGAACCATGCAATTTCAGGTTCTTAAAAAAATCTGTTTGAAGAGAGGCATAATCACTTGTGTGCAGCATGGAATTTAATAGCTTTGGTTTTCTTTTTAAGATTCTCCACAGTACAGGCTTGGAGTTTCAACATCAGGTAGAAGAAGCCAAAGATTTAGATCAATTGATAAAGATTCATTACAGATATCTATCTACAATTCATGATCGCTGCTTACTGAGAGAAAAGGTGAGTAAAAAATTAGTATATTTGATGTATTGAGTTACCAGGACATGAAAATAGTTTTGTACTAATCATGCTGTCTGTTTCGCAGCATACGTACTAAACAATATATGGGCACTCTTGAAGAAGTGATAGCTTTTCACACTCCAGTGTGAGATCCAGTTTCCCTTGCTGTTCTCAGCTCAATTTTATCAAGGAAAGAGGATAAAATTAAATTCTTTATATTGGGTACTGAATGACTTGTTTGTTTCTAGAAGATGGGAGGTTCTGAACTAACTGTGGCTTTTTACTGTTAGGAAGATTATGCATAGTGGTATGGCAGGAAATGGAGGTACCTGGATAGCTTTGTAACCTTTTATCCCACATACTGTCTGTGCAAAGTCCACATCCAAGTAGTCAGCTGGGAAATGAATTGGAGAATAAATACAAACATCTTCACTTTGGAAGAATCACATTGTACTTAGGAGATGGTTTTTACAGGTCAGATTAAATGGCATATGAAACCTTTGTTTATAATAAGAAAAATAAAGCCACTGCTTATTTCAGTGTAATAATGAAAATTATTATTCCTAACAATGAATTTCTGTCTTACTCCTTGTGTTTTAATTATTTTAGGTGAGCTTTGTGAAGGAAGCTATAATGAAAGTGTTAAATTTAGTACTGATGTTTGCAGACCGTTGGCAAGCTGGTTTAGGGGCTTGGAAGTAAGTACACATACCTAAAATTCTGCATGGTCATAATTTTGCAGCTCTGAGTATGACTTTGTGCCCAGAACTGCACCTCCAGATGAGGCTGCACCAACGCTGAAGACAGCGGGACAGTCACCTCCTTTGTCCATCTGGCTGTGCTGTGTTTGATGCACCCCAGGAGGGGGTTTGCCCTCCTGTCTGCCTGGGCGTCCTCCTTGCTCACTCTTCTTGACCAACACCCCCAGATCCCTTTTTGCAGCCACTCCTTTCTGCATTTATGCTTCTGTTTGTGCAACCTGCTGCTTGAAGGATGATACTGGGCAAGTCTCCAAGGCTTTGTCAGACACTCAGAAGTTGATGTATGGTCCTGAAGCCAGCTTGTGTGGACTGGCTTATTTCATATTTTCAGTACTATTTTTCTTTGGCACAGATGCTACCTAAAACTTCCATCCCGTTCTCCTGTGACATTAGGAAGTTGCTATTTTTGGAGTGTTTTTCTCATTCAGAGTGTCAGAAATAATTTGTGAACGCTGTTGTTGAAGACTGAAACTCAGGGCATGTGGTTGCATGCTCTTGCATGTGGCAAGAAAAAGTCATAGCTGGTGTCATCTGTATCTTCTTGGGAGGGGAAAAAGGAAAGGAGTGACTGTTGTGAACTGTGTCTTCTCCCTCGTGTGAGTGCTATCTGACAGAGTCCTAATTGGAATTCAAGAGATTGCCGGACAGTAAAGCACTGTGGGTGTCGTTGTTTTACTGACCATATAGGTCCCCAAGGTTCTCTAAAGCAGTAAGGACCAGGAAAGGCTCTCTTACTTACAAACCTATGTAGGAAAGATAGGTGCCAGTTAGAATCACACAGCTCCTCTAAGTCACTGCAGAGATGTCTAAAATGATGAGGAAATTATTAATGCCCCTTTGATGGCACACAGGTGCTCCTGTCAAAATTGCCTTTGCTTTTCAGAAGTAGCATATGTAGGCAAAACTGAAGTATTATAAGTTCAAGCCAGAATTCTATGTAAAGAGTACTTTTGTCATTTACTGTGAAATTTTTGTCATATTTTGAAGATAATATAATGCTGGTCTGTTAAGCATTCCTCTGTTAAACTGTTTTGTAGGATGGAATCCATAGAGAAGATGGAATCTGATTTTAAAAACTGCCACATGTTTCTTGTAACTGTTCTCAACAAAGCTGTCTGTCGAGGCTCTTTTCCCCATTGTAAGTACATGAGGCTTTTCACATACCTGCACTCACCCAGGTTTGCTTGGAATGTGTTGATGTTTTAATCTATTCTAATGTTTGTTGGCATATTTTAAATAATCTCATTTTGTGAGATATGCACAGATACACCAAGACTTTCCTCTTGTTAAGTTAAAGTCATTTTTTTTTTTTAGAGTATTTGTGCCAAGCTTCTCTGTGACAGCTATCTTCAGTTCATCTGTTTACTTGATAAGGGGAAGGTGTGTAGCCAAGCAAGTGACAAGCAGTTTTCTAAATTAATGAAACTAAGTTCTGGGGGGTATAGAAGAGCATTCTTTTTGATGGTATTGGGACTGACAGCTGTGATATATCTTGACCAGATAAGATTTTAGTGTTATGGTGCCTCAGCTGCAACTGCACTGGGCTCTTGGCTCTGCCCATCTGTTGGAAGTTACTCCCTTGGCAGTAGAAACAGCAGAGGATGACATAGCTATGCTTCTACTTATGACCTAGTATGAGCTTAAATTGTTAATCAGTGCCAGTTTGAGTTAGGGGGGCAACTGCTCAGTGTGGTTGTGGGGCATCAGGGTTAGCTGGGACACAAATGGATGTTCTCACAGGTTTTTACACCATCTGTAGATATGCCCAGGGTACATGACTTCGTGGTGGACTGAGCAGTCTTAGGTTAAGGTTTGGACTTGACTATTTTGAAGGTCTTTCCCAATCTATAACCTGTGTCTAAGACAGACAATATCTGCTGCCATCACTGCTACTCACATCAACAAGAGCTTGTCTGCAGAACCATCTGTGAGAATGGCTCGCTGTATATAAACCTCCCCAACTTTTTTATTGGTGCACAACAGTATTTCAAACAAAGTAGCTAATTTCTTACCAGTTGTTACTACATGAAATAACAAAGGGGTAGCTGATGATGCATGTGGTGAAATATTACCTAAGCTGTCAGAAACTTACAAAATATCTTGCTGTCTGAAGTCCCAGAGTGCTGCAATTTAAAAAGTAAGCCAGTATCTTCCTATTAAAGGACAGAATTGAATGTTGCAATAAATGTTTGCAGAGTGCTGCAAATGCAAATATTAACCACGTTTTTATGGCTTGTTTCACAGTGGAATCTTTAGCTTTGTCACTGATGGCTGGCATGGAACAAAGTTAACACCCACTTCCACTGAATTAAAGAAGAACTGATAGCAGGATTTATGTTGAAATTCCTGTGTTAAAGAACCATAAGCATTTTGTACTCCAGTTAAAATGTATATAGCTAAATGATGCCGGTGTTTCAGAGCTGTGTAAAATATTTTAAAATGTAAATAATGTACAGGTAAGTGTGTTGGTTGTGGCAGTGTGTGTATATGCTTCAACATCAAAAAACATATAGTGTAAAATTCATTCCATGTAAACAGTCTTACTTGAAAATACATTAAATGTGTTTCATGCTGAAAAAAGAATTTTTCTTTCTTTAATTATGAGTAATTGATGGTTTACTTTTTCAACTAATTTTTCAGCTGTGAATAGGTCACAGGGCAGTGTGCAGTGGTGTGACTCAAATCTTGGTGTTTAGAAGGTCGGTTGATTTAATTTTTGGCCTTTTTTTCTTTTGCAAAAAGGCTAAGAAGCATTCATCTTCTTTGCTTAGTGGTTCTTAAGAAACCTTTAAGAACACTGTAAAAGAAGCTGATGTAAAAAATACAAGATTAATTTATCAAAATGGATTATACCAGAACATAAAACACCAGTATTTATTATGTTAAATGTTCAAATGCTTACTAATTTTAGTGGTAACTCTGGTCAGTTTAAGTAGGATTAAGATGACAGTGTGTAATGTATTAGTTTTAACGATTGGATTTTTGAGATGTTTCAAGGGTGGTCAGATATGACTTGACCTTTATCATTCTTTAAAGCCTTTTGCAAGCAAACTTCTACATCTAATAGCTAATCTCCTCTACAGAAGTCGATTGTGATATAGAAGGGTACATTTCTAGCCAAGTAAATGCAGAACTTGTTCTGTGCAAGATGAAATGTCTTGTCTGCTCTCCATTAAAGTTTCTCTGGAATTCTGGCATGAATATACCTGCATTAAAAAAGACAAAATCAATCATGGCTATTTATTTAATGATTTTTTTTTTAATAAATAAAAGATTTGATAATTAGAATTTCACTGTTGTGTGTGTTTCTGCTGAAATTCAGTCAGTAACCTAAAGTTTGAGAGGTGTTTCTTTAAGGTAAATGAAATACATTACTACTGAAACTAAGTGGCTCATTATTAAACTATTTTTTTCAGCTGTAAACTAATAATTACTTCATATGAAAGTGAATGTTTGTGTTTGAACAGGAGGTCTCAAGGTTCTTCCAAGTTATAACTGTGAAATGTTTTAAGGAAAATAAGGTTATTTTTTTTTCAGGTATAACACTGAGAAAGTTTCTGCTGCCCCGTAACATGTTCTTTTTTGTTTGAGTAGAGGTTTTGCTTTAGAGACTGTCTTTGTATTGTCCTTTGCTACCACATAACACGCTTTCCCAAGTGGATGTTTTTTGTGGTAGGTGGACACCTATTAACAAAAGTAATTTGTATTTCTAGTTTATCATGACTAGTTCTCATTTAAAATTCCAGATTATGTATTTATTGCTAGCAGAGACAGTGCACTGTTTAGTAACTTTCTTACTCAGAGAAAAATTGAGTAGCATACTAAGAGTTTTAAAAGACGTACTTGGAAGTTCAGCATTTCTGTGCGCTGGTTCATTACTTTTTGAGTAGGTCCTGTACTCTCTGCTTTTGAACTATCTAACACGTTTGCTTTATTTCTGCTTCCTGTACAGTGATTACCTTTAGTAAAATTCCTACTTTTCATAGCCTTACCTTGGATAATACTAGCTAGATATGGGAGAAAAAAAAATCCTTTAATCCTTCATGTTGTTGAAACAGTAATTCCTAGTTAATTAGTTTGCAAATTTTACTTATTTTATGTGAAAGACCCTATGAGATTTTGCTGTTTCACCCAATTTTCTGCTTAGGGATTAATGTTGCATTCTGCAGAGAGACTTTGAATTTTGTAGACAAGTGATGCCTGCATGCTGTTTATTCAGCCAGCTTCCAAGATTTGCTCAGCTCTCATCATAAAAGCACAGTGGAAAATCTGGCTCTGGAAACATTTACTGATTCTAGTCATGGACATTATCAGTGCTTAACTTTCTGTGTGTCAGTAGTACTTGGCTGACAAATTCCCTTCAATAAGTCAGTCTCATGGCATTCCTTTTTCTTCAGAGCCACAGGAAAAAACCCAGGTCCTGTCTTTTAGAGTGCATGCCCTGTGATGCCACCAGAACCTTTCCATTGGTCCCCTGGCAGTTGTTAAGATGGTTATTTAGGAGAAAAAAAGTTTTTTACATGAGATATGCAGTATTTTAGCTGTATATTTACTCAGATTTCCTTGTAACATTTTCTGTTTTTTTTACAGAGGAGTGTTGTTACTTGGATTCTGTCCTGAATCTGCTCCTTCTGGACATTTTGGCCTTGTTTTCAAATTCCTGCTTTTGTCAGTTATTTCTGAATTGATTTGAATCTTAACTTTTGGATACTTTTGCTTTTTGTTAGAAGAGACACAGCATTTGAATATGCTTTACTTGCACTTCCGGAATTTCAAGTAAGCAATTTTGGAGATTTTAGGAAAGGTGTAATCTATTCTATGTGTGTATAGATTTAAAGGATTTCTGCCATAGTCTATTGTTTTGTGAATTGTCAAGTTTAGCTAAAGGAAAGCATAAAATACCCAGCAAAGCATGTAGAAACAGAACTTTCTAAGCTTCTGGAGTATAAAATTTTTTGGAAAAGAACACACTCCATTATTGGATGCTGTCACAATTTCATTTCTACCTTTATTTTTTCTCATTAACTTCTGGATGTAGTCTTAGCAGAGTTGCAGCATAGAAGCCCTTATCTGACTCATTACTTCTCTTTATTTTTTCCTGTGGGCTTCTGTTATCTCTCGGCCACATTTTAGCACTGAGTTCGTAAATTCACCAGTGCTTTCTTTGCTGTCTATTTTTTAATAACCCCTAATTAACCACTGGGTCGTTGAGGACCTTTGCTTGTGTCAAACTCTTGATAAAAAAAGTTAGCAACCAGTTGTTGATTGGATGGTTTCCATGGGAGCATGGGTTAAAGATAGCAATGCTAAATTACTGGCTGATTAAAAATATAAAATATTCCTCTGATGTGCTTTTTAATCTTACTAACTAAAGATTTGCAAATTTTTCAGCTTTCTTCTTGTACTACTTTGCACACTTAGAGAAAAACCTTTGCTCACTGGTTGCATTGGTGTTTGCTGGCTGTTGTAGTGTCTTGTTGCTGCACTGTGCATTGATTGCTGGGAAGGCTGCACAGATCACAGGTCTGAGGGCCTAGGGAGCTAATGAAGTTACCAGGGATAAAGGGGCAGGGCTGGGGTGAAGAGTGAGGGGGCTGAATTGTCTAACATACATGCTCTGATTTCTGCATTGATGTCCTGCATGAGCAAAATTAATGTAATTTGTAATTGGATCAAGAAAGGATTTAACAAGTGTTATTGTCTACAAGGGAGTTGGGAGGGCTCTGGGGTGGTTTGGCAGCACAGTGTGCAGCAGGTTTGGAAAGCAGACTGGGGGGACATGGGCCCATTGTATACACATAAAGAGTTACATCCCTATGAGTTAACAATACAGCCTTGGTCTAGTGTTTCAGGGAGCTGGAAAGCGGAATTAGGGAACCCTGCTTGCTCACATCCCTTTCAGATGGTGTCACTCAGCACTAGGAGGGATATGGGAACCAGAGAGCTGCAGGTGTCATCATGTGCTAATAAGTATTTATGAATATGAAGCACACCTGCTGTTCTCAGCTGTGCTTTTGGCAGGACTTGGCACTCAGGAGTAGGAATCTGGCTTTTCCTGGAATTAAAGGTAGGTATGAGTGGCCAGATCATTGCATTCGTGTAAGGCCTTGTGAAGTGGAGGGCTCATAATAGGAGTTACCTGTTTAAGTAGCTGGTGTAGGCTTCCTGCAGTGGGTCAGGTTCTCCCTTTGCTCATTGTGACTTCTGAGATGCTGCTTTAGGTTTGGTCTCTTCTGCTTAAGCTTTCCCAGGTGCTGTCCTCTTCATAGGTGCCTATCTCCTGAGAGCTGAAACATGCATTATTCTACGTAGTGTGGAACCATATAATATTTTTGTAGCCTTGCTGAGCTTTAAACCTTTTGCCAGATACACCATCAAGTCTGTGCTGACTTGCAGTGTGAAAAATCTTGTCCAGTTTTTTAGAGTATGGACAGATGGCTGATATGTTGCCAGAAGATGGATTTAATTTTTAAACTGATTTGTAGACAGTTACCTGCTTTCTTGTATGATGTCCTGTTCTTGAGGTCATTGGGACCATTACCTATCATGATTTTGTAAATACCTTTCTGTCTCAGGTCATGACTGTTTCTTGTGCTCTTTATGAGGATGAAAAATCTCTGAACTCAGCAGGTAAGAAAAAGTAAATGAATAGCTAGATCTGTTGTTAAGCTTAAACACCAAAATATTTGCAAAACCAGAGAGTAACATCACCATCTTAGACACAGTAGACCACAAGATTCCTGTTGAATTTCTCAGGCTGCTGTGGAATGAAACTCTTCTGTGTAATCCTCTGGGATCCTGGAAAAGATTCTTTCATTGCCTTTGGATAAATACTTAAAAGCCCAAAGAAGAAAAGTAAAAATAAAGTGAAATTATCTAGAATTCAGGAAGTAGGCCTGTGGCTGTCCTGCAGCATAGGGCCTTGAACAAAGGTTTTGTCTAGTCTTCAAACAATTGATTAAGCTTGTTACTACCATATTATCCGATACTTGTGTGGTTTTGGTGCAGGGTACATAAATTGCCAGGAGCATGATACATTACTGTTGCAGATCTTCGTAAAGATTTTTGACAGGCATGGGTTAAAATCAGGTTAAAATAAATTCCACCCAATAAAGGATCTCAAAATGCCAGTTAGTCTGGCCTGATGAAAACCACACCTAACTTCCAGAGGCTAGGATATCAGTTAGTGAATTGGATTGATTTGGAATGTGTAGATACGTGTATCTTTAGCTACACCTAGAAGGTCTGTATTCAGTGTAGCAGGGATCATTGAGAAGGACGAATACAGTAGAGGGAGAGGAAGGTCATGGAGACCTCCTGAACATCTTTAATCAAGTACTGTCATTGCACTACTTAAGTTCCACTTAAGTTTCCACAGAAAGAGCAGGGAGTTGTGAGGCCATTACACAATTAAATCAGGCATCTGGAATGGTATTAGGTGGCCTCACTTAAAATGGTTCTGATAGGGATGCCACATGTTACATGAGACCATAGACTTTCAGATGGTAAAATGTGATTGTCTAATTCCTATATCAAATAATAGAAAAAAGCAACACAGATCTTGAGTAGCTGTGTACCATAATCTACTTTTTTTTTATATGATGTTATGGGTTATTATAAACTGATGTATAGGAATGCTAATAAAAAGCAGATTGCCTCAGCAGTGGGGAAGCAGCTCCTTTGCCCAGTCAGGTATTTAGATGAAAATAGCAAGATGTGGGGCATCAGCCAATCCTTAGGACAAGCTGTTGTTTCCTGGACAGGATGGTGGTGCTTGGCAGTCTTGCTTTCATACAAAGCAGCAGTTCCTGGCACTAACTGGCTTTCAGCAAGTAGGGGAGCCACAGTGGTGGTCTAGCTTGGGACAGACTGGAAGACTATGAAGTATTGCCCATGTGGGGTCAAGCTGGTGTTGATCAGATCTCATGGGGAGCTTCTGACTTTGCTGTCCTTGCTGCTCTGTTGTGGCCCCGTAAGAGATGTGTCTCATTGCTGACGTAAGCCGAGTGGTTGCATTAAGACAAGGCTGTTCTGAATTTGCACTTGCTCACAGCAAGGAAACAAAACTAAGTCTGCATTACAAAGGCAAGTAATTTACTTAATCAAGCTCCTTGGGTCAAGTAGAGTTTTTAGAAAAGGGCATAGGATGGATAGCATCCTGTGGATTGGAGACAATCAGGTATCATGTTAGAAATGGAAGGATCCAGCTCTGGTTGTATATTACACATTTGCTTGAGCTGGGTTAAAAAGTTAGGCTGATAAGAAGCTGCGATGGTTGAAAGGATTTGAAATGAATTAATTTGGTATATGCACTTAAGATGTTTACGAATATATACAGACAGAGAAGAATAGCAGCCATGTCCTAAAGAATTGTTTCATAGAAAAGACTATGTTCCAGTATTAGGAAAAAACATGGCTATGAGGATGTGTCTGATATGATGAAATAGTAATGATAACATCTTGCAATGATGTATAACTTCTCCACAAGCTGTGGAAATTCTTGATGATATGGAAAGGGGGGAATAATTGGATTGGATCATACTTGAAATAACGAAAACTGTAGGTTTATCACCTTATCCCTATTCTTCACAGGCTTTCTTTTATATGCTATTACAAAATGGTTATTTAAAGAAACTTGAGGCGGTGCAGACTTTTTGGGCAAAAACCCAACTACCAATAATTGAAGTAAAACACTTCTGTTCTCAGCAAAAAATCATATTGCACAGTGTCCCCTGAACAGCTGTTGAAAACAGAGCCTTAGAAATGCTTGCTTTGGCAACAGTGTGCTGTCTGATTATGATTAGAGAGTCTTTTCAAGAGTAAATAAAATGTTGGATGCAACTTAAAGTAGACAAATACAAGCAATACAATCAAAAGTAGGTTTTGATGAAAAAATGTTTGGAAGTTCCCATGCTCTTAGGTGACTGTTCCCTATGTGGAGTAGTTTGTGAATTCCTTCTGCCATAAAATAGTGGCTGGAAAGTGCAATTTTGAGAAACGTCCATGAAAAAGAACAGTTTCCGTGAAAAATAAAAGGGCAGTTTGATTTTGTGGTGCAGTGTGAAGTTCATTAGATGGAATCTTGAACAAGTAAAGCTGAACTTCAGTGGGAGAACACTGCATGGAAGAAGTAAGAAAACTTTAAAATGGGAAACTACATATGTTTGATGTGGTTTACAGAAAAGTTAGTGGGAAGTTGTCAAATAGCAACTTGCCTATTTTTTATGGTTTTGCTTTTAATTAAGTCTGGTTGTTTCGGATACAAACACCACATGCATGACCACTCTGCAGGATGTTTAAGGTTTTTTTCTCCCTCACGCGATCCCTTTTGATTTTTTAACGTTAGGTTTTTCATCTTTACGGGTGGTGTCTTTCCCTCACCATGCTAGCAGAGTTGTGAAGTGGGAAGCCCCTCCACTGACCTGTTACTGCCCGCCCCGGTGCCCCTGGGGCGCTGGTTTTCTCTGCGGATGCCGGATTGTACCGTCTGGGTTTGTACCAGTGGGCACGGTCGACCTGGGCGTAGATTTGTGTTCCGAGAGACAGATTGCCCCGTGTACAGGGCGTAGGAAGAGTCGCTTTTATTAAAAGCACAGGGCCGGTCCGGGACGCAGCTCCTCCGCCTTCAGCAGCTCCGGGAGTATTCCCGGCTCCCCGGGAGGAGGAGGAGTTGGAGCCGGAGCCTGCAGGGGGCGGGAAGGGGCGGCAGGTTTGGGATGAGGCGGGAGGAGGAGGAGCTGGAGCGGCAGGAAGGGTGTTTCCCTGCGCAACTCCCGGCTGAAGTGAGTCAGACAGGAAACTCCCTGCCAGGCGCGGCCCAGGAGCGGAGCCGCCGGGCCGACGCGACCCTCAGTGGCCGGGCCGAGCGGAGCCCCCGGGCGGGCGGACAGACAGACGGGCTCCCCCCGCCGCCGGGCAGCGCCGCTCCCGGGAGCCGGCGGACAGCGGGTGAGCAGCGCATCCCGGGGCCCCTCCGGGCGCCTTCGCCCCCTCCCCTCAATTCGGGCTCTTCGTCTGCGGGGCCGGGCTGCTCCGTGCCCCCGCTGCGCCCGTCTTGCTGGTAACCGTGAGCCCCGTACTCTTATTTGGGGGTTGTTTATCCCGCACCCGGTATCTGGTGCTCCCCGGAGCTGGGAGGTGCCGCGGGGGTCCCGCTGCTCGGGCGGTGCCCGGGGGCGCGACGGGCAGGGCCGTGCGGAGCCGTGGCCGGGCGCTGCGGGCAGGCGGCCGTGCCCTCAGGCGGGTTGGGTTCCTCAGTGGTGCTTACCTAAAAGCCCTTTTTGGTTTTTATTTCTGGGTGTAAGGTTTAGCTTGTTCTCTCGCCTGCTTGGCCCGTGTGTCTGCAACATTCGAGTGGTCAGAGTTCTGCCTCCTAGGCTGTCTTGCAGTGGGCTAGATGGGAAAAAAAAAAAAAGTAAAAAGCCCTGTGCAGGTTCATCCCACTCGTCAGAGGAAGTAGTGTCTGTCTAAGGACGTGGAATAACTTCCTCACGAGGAACTTGAGAATTATCCAGTAAAAATAACTCTGTTAATGACAGCAGCACTATAAGCTTGAAAATGACCAGATGGATGGTCTGCAATCCCATCCCTCCTGTCTAATGAGAAAAGGTGAAGACAGACATGCACTTCATCTTTCTGAGTATTCCTGTAGTTCACCAACATCTCTGCTAATTATTTGCCTTTCAGTAGGCTCTCATTGCTTTGATATTTATTCCTGCGCCGTTTGATGGCAGGATGGAGTAGCATTTAGACATGTAAATGGTTGTTTGTGCCAGGAAGGCTGTTGGGAGGAAGTTGTCTTTGTGGGATGTAGCCAGGCTGCCTGAAGTGCTGGCTGGAGAGTGAGTATTGGAGGAGAAGGAAAGCTAGCTGGAGGAATTTCTTCTTAATTAGAAGGTCAGGCTTTTCTGTAAACTGTGGGAAATGGAAAGCTTAGGCTAATGAGCAGCTCCAGTCCTTATTGCATTCTGGTTACTTATTTGGCATAACTTTATTATAATCAGCTTACTGAACATGTACATATGCTGTGTTGTTGGGTAGTGTTTTCTTCAAAATTGAGTTTCTAATAATACTGTAATGCAATTCATCAATCTCTGAATTATGTTTTTATTAATGGTACTTAAGGCATTTTATTCTCTGAGAATGTCTGAGCTATGTCATAGAAAAAACATTGCTACTCCTTACTTAAATTCTGATTCTTAAATTAAGTGGGACTTAAATTAACTTTTACTTTTAAAAAAGTGTTGGTTTTTTTTTTTTAACTTTTGTAAACACAAAGTTTCTCCTGTTCTAGTGTAAAAGGCTCTTTAAGCTTTCTCAGGCAACTGGTCTGTGAAGTCTGGCTGGTATAGGCAGCCAGTTGTCTCTGTAGCTGCCAGGAGGGAGGAGGAGGAATTTGGAAGTCTGTACAGCATTGGGAAGGCTTAACCCCAGTATCATCAAAGATTGTTTGGCTTGCCCTCTAAAAAGCATATGTCAGTCTTTCTTTGTAGCAGCTTAGATTTTTATTTTTTTTTTAATAGGGACTATGTACTTGATGGAATATCTCTTAATGTACTTTGGTTTTCAGGTTGTCACAGTTAATTTATGTATTCTGAGAATAAACCTCTCTGAGTCTTAGAAAAACACCCAAATACTCTCCCCCCCCCCCCAAACATCCCTGCTTGAAGAAGGGAAAGACTTTGTTTTATTTATAGGTCTTGGGTTTGTCAGTTTCTTTTGAGGGTCCTGATGTGGAGAGTGGAGTGGTCTATGAATTATTCTCATCTCTGCTAATTTAAAATTTCTCCCATAGTAGATATCACAGTCTTTAAACTTAAAGGGAGGTAAATATCTAAGTTGTTTAAATTTTTTTAAAAAAATATATGTTATAAGAAAGGGAATGTTCCACCAACAATTCAGACTTTTCAGTTTTTAGCTTCTGGATGTGTGACTTACAAAAAAAGCTCATTTAGTTAAATTTAGTTTCATTAAAAGTCCTTTAGTTATGTACCTGTAATATCCAAAGTCTTCATTAACAAAATTCTTGTTTCTTCAATTTGCCTTAGAAATTGTCCTCTGGCCTTAAACCAACAGATTCTCTTGGTCCATTATGCTGACTTTGTAGCATAATTAAGTAACTACCAGAAATCTGTTCCAGCTATGTGTTCCATGTTAGATGTTTGTTTGATATACTCCTTAAGTTTTGTTTAGTGCTTTGTTTATTCATTCTGGGAGAGACTTGTCTTGGAAGGTGGCTTGTTCCCAATGGTAGGTTTTAAAATCTTGCTGTAACTCTCTTGTCAGAATCATCTGATTTTTATTTTTACATTTGTTTCTCGAAGATTTCCAAGATATTCAGGTTGAGGTGGAAATTTCAGAGTGCTTGGAATTGAGCTGCATGGTTGGAAGACAAAGATGAAACAAAAAATCCCCACAGAGCTCTTTTTTGTGGAGACAGTTTTATTCGTCCTCTGGCCTGAAACTGCTAGAACTGCTTGCAATGCTATACAGGAGAAAATTAATTTTAATGCTATTTCCATGCCTGTTTATGTGCATGTCAAGTGAGTTTCATTTTGCAGTTTTTGCCCTGTGTTCTCTGGGCAAGTTCTTCAAGTGGTTCTTTTGCTGTAAATGAGTAAAGTAAGTAAAATACAACAAGTAAAATGAACTTGAATGCTGGGCATCAAATTTTGCCCTGCTGAGTCAGAAGTCAGCTGTGCGATTGACTTCACTGCTCTTCAAACAGTGACTGTGTGAGATTTTGAATTTCCACTGCTTACACATCTTAAAATAACTTCAGCTACTATGGCAAGCCCCAACTTAATAAGCAGTTATGCTTGAATCAAGTTAAGTGCTTGTTTACCTAGGGATGCTACAGGAGTTTGGCACAACCCAGGCGTGAGTGGCCAGTGAACTGATTTGAGGTGGATCCATCCATGCGCGTGGGAATGGGATTAATTTAAACAGTCCTGAGCTTCCCTGTGAACGTGTTCTCAGGGATGAGGTAAATGTAACAGGTTTGTAAATTTTTGATATCTGTAGAACATATACCTTGTTACAAGTGGCCTCTGGCTGACTTTACTCTTGAAGGGCATCTTGCTACTTTTTGGCTACATTGTTATTTGTATCTAGAACAAATAAAGCCACCAACCCTTGTCCTGGTTTTTATGCAGAACGGAGAAAGTAAAATGAAAGAAGGACATTTTGACATTGTGACATATGACTGTATACCTACAAAAACTCACAGCTTGGTAATGGTGCTTTATATTTTAAGCTACATATGTCAGTTTAGGGTTCTTTACTGCACGTCTGCCCTTAGAAGCTGACGTTAGTAGGGCTCGGGGGCACACTTTGCTGTGTAATACTGATAACAGAGTGCGTATTGATTTGCTTTGTCAAAATGTAATTCCATTAATCCACATCACTGCCTTTCTGGTGGTAAAACTAATGTATGATGCATTGATGAGACTTGCCACAAGAAGACAGAGGTTGCAAAACAGCAGTTAATCTTTCTGTCTCTTGGCACCAAAAATATTATATGATACTTAGGGTAGCTCCTTATCTCTTGTAAACACACTGGCAAAAATCCTGAAGCTTGTTTTCTTTGTAAGATTGAAAAGATCTTCTCTGTGTCAGTATGTACTATTTACTGTCGACCTCTATTATGTCTCTAAATATATGTGCACTCACAAATGTGTGTGAAAATCCTGTATTCACACACTTCAGTGTTTTTGGGGAAAAGTGGCTATCTTGGACCTAAACTGTAAAAAGTAGAGTTGTGGTAAAGGTTGGTATGGCACAAATACTCATCAGGCATTTGCCATCTCAGAAGAAACCCCCTTTCCCTCAGGCTGACCATCAGCAGACAGCAAGTGAATTTATAGCTGTGTAGCCTTTCTGCAGAAAGACCATTGTGGGAGAGGTAATTTAAGATTGTGGGCAGGCGAGTTGAGCACAGATCTGGCTTGGGGTGTAGGAGAGGGAGCCCATCTCTCCAAGCCTTCCCAGCTGGTGGTGGTCCCTGCTCCTGAGGAGCAGCGCTTGTGTTCTGCTGCTCTGTCCCTTCCCCACATTTTCTGTAGCTGTTTCATTCTGCCAGACCTCTGCTCCTGCTGGAAGGGATGGGGTGAGGGCAGGGCATCAGTCTGATGGTGAGCTCAGGGAGGACTCTCAGGGTAGAAATCCCTTCATTGCTAAATCAGCTGCCTGCTAGGCACCCACTGTGTGGGACTTAGCCAGCTGTGGTCTGCTGTGGATTTGCAGCCCCCTTAGTCATTACGTGAGGTCCCTGCTGTACTCTTCTCAAAGACTACAGAGAAATAAAAATCGGGTAACACATGTGGAATGGGCACTCCTGTTCTTGCTTTCATCAGAGGTAAATGCCAGGGCAACAGGCTGTTGTGCCCTCCTTTTCCTGGTTTGTGAGTGCTCCCAGCTTACACAGTGTTTTTTTTGTGGGGTGAACTTGCCTGATTTCTCTTTGCTTGAGCCAAATACTGGTAGTATTTAGTATTTTATTATAGTTTAACAGTCTATCTTTCAGCAAGCCTTTCACATGGCTGGTTTTTGCAGATCTGCTTTCTGGTAGTGTTGGTCAGGAGGTAATAGAGTGACAAATAAACTTTTTTAAGCCAATAGTTGTGCATTTGGTGGAAAAAAAATGCCATCCCTCCTCCCCTCCATCCACTGAAAGGCATCTTAAGAATTCAGGCAGTGTAGAGACTTATACTTACTAGATGACACTCTGCAAATGATTAGCAGGGTTGAGTCTCAGTAATGTTCTTATGAATTACTATATTCTAAAGTAAAAGGAAAAAAAATAACGGTACTTTTGGTTTTAGAAACAAACATTTAAAAACCAGTACTGTGGTTTTATGTTAGGATATGAGTCTCAAGAGTTGACACACTTAGTAGTGATTCCAGCTGTGCAAATGACACAAGGTGCTTTTGGAGATTCTTGCTTTATACACTACACCTATACAAGAGATTTGTTTCCAGGGTTCAGATAAAAATATGTGAGTGCTATACTTCATTTTAAAATACTTTAATTTCTGGTAGGGACGTGGACACTTTGTTGGCAGGAAATAAAAATGCTGTTGACCTGAAGCTATTTATAGCCTTCTTTCAGTATAACTCTAATTCTTTTAAGTGGGTTCAGTGATATAAAATCAATAAGGAGAGTACACTGAATTATAGATTCTGAGTGTGAGATTCAGGCAAACTGTCATGACACATGCCTCAAGATAGATGTGAATGCTTGTTAGGTGATATCTGAAGCAAAGCTTTGGATGAATTTTCACTGGAACTGCATATTTTCTTGTATAAAATGCTACATATAGTGAGCTCTTTCTGAGGAAAAAGAGAGCTTAAGAAATTAAAATTTATTTATTTTTTGTTTTCTCTTCTACTTTGTCCTGTACTATTTCCTAGGTTTTTTTAAGAGAACTACTAAACCATGATTTACTTCTTGTCTGATTCACTCTCTCCTTACAGAAATGCACATAATGATAGATTTTTTTAACAGCTTCCGAAGTCTGCTTGGTTTGGTTTTTTTTTTGTTTTTAAATACTGTAATTTTGCAAAAATTGTAGATTATTTTACTGATTTAGATAATAAATAAAAAGCTACTTTTAAGTGTGGATTATACAAATTGGCCTAAAATGTCTTCCAACTTACTCTTCACAGATGAAGCTGTGTAATTTTTTTTAACTGAAAGTGGAGAGTGTTATATTGTTGACTTACCAAGTACCTACAGGTATAGAGGAGTGGGAATGGCAGCAAACAGCCTCCTTTTCAGACTCATTTTATTGAAGCCTTTGTTCAATTTTCAAACTTAAAATAAGGCAACACTGAAGCCAGAGCTTCAGCTGCAGGCTTGCATTCAAAGAACCCACTGGATTTAATTAATGCCTGTTGTGTCATTAGAGGACATATGCTGTAAGATGGAGCTGGATGCAAAATGTAGAGGCACTGTGGCAGGGAGACCTGGAGAGCTGTCCCTGCCTGGACAGCTGCCCCAGCAGTGGTGTGGTGGGTGTCCTTCCCACAGGCAGGGTGTTGCCAAGCAGATTCCCCTGAGAAGCTGTAAGACTGACCCTGGAGCAACCATCTGTGTAACCGGGCTAAGGCAGAGAATGCTGTCCTCCCCTCCCCTGAGAAAACAATTTTGTTTTCCTTTATTTCTCTCTAGTCTTGTGAAATAGAAGTACAGAACTCACATGCTTTATCAGGAACTGTAGTGATAGGACAAAGAGTAATGGGTTCAAACTGAAAGAGATTAAATTTAGCTAAAAGATGTGGAAGAAATTCTTGACTGTGAGAGTGCTGAGGCATTGGAACAGATTGCCCGGGGAAGCTGTGGGTGCCCCATCCCTGGGAGTGTTGAAGGCCAGGTTGGATGGAGCTTTGAGCAACCTGGTCTAGTGGAAAGTGTCCCTGCCCAAGGCAGAGGGGATGAACTTTGTATGGTCTTTAAGGTTCCTTCTATGAATCTAAATAAACAGTTTGTCTAAGGCTGATGGGTTGTGTTGTTGCTTAGATGGAGATCTGAGGACACCAGACTCTTATCTTTCTCTCCATCTTTGAGGCTCATCTCTTTTACCTGTACTGAGTCTTCCATCTGTGGTGCTCAGTTCCCCCATCCCCAGCTCCATTCAGCCCATGTACACAGGTGTGCCCTTTTAGTTAAAGTACCAGCACTCTCCTTACACCAGACACAAAGGGCAGCCACTGAAACCCATGCTGAGCAGACGTGAGCAATCTGTGATGGAAGACTTCAGCCTGAGCCATGCCAGGCTAATTCCATGTGAACTTGCTCTCCTTTCTGGGGTGGTTATTGCTTTTGCTGCTCCCTTTCTCATTCTTTGCAGGATGTTCACAGTGGGACTGTTGTCTTTGCTAAGCAGTGAGAGATCTTTTCACAACTGTAGTTGTAGTTTTCACATGCTTTAAGTGCTGTGCTTCAGTGCTTCAAGTGCTGTGCTTCAGTGCTGTGTGTCTGTATTGAACTTTAGTCTTGTCCAAAGCACTGCTGTGCAGCATTGCTTCCTACCACCCATGCAGTCGCAGGATGAGGAACAGAAGTACAGAAGAAATGCATGTTGAGAACAGCTGCAGGAGAGAGCAGCACCAGCAGAATGCAAAAATGAGTGTGGAGGAGTGAACTGTGTGAGAGGAAAAGAAAGCAAAAAAGAGAAAGGGAGGCAGTTGGTCAGGAAGGTGAAATGGTGCAATTCAAAAGTGTAATACTAGAGACTATTAATAGGGTATGGCAAGGAAGTGTAGCAAGACGGATCTCAGCATACCTAACCTAGAATGAAACAATGCTTGAACCTTTAACTTCATTGCAGTCTGAAGAGAGGCCAAATATTGCAGAAGGGGATTCATTCTGTATGTTAGTTAGTTCACTCAGAACTAACTCAGTTCTGTGAGAATTAATTAGTAAATCAGCACAAACCCTCTCAGCCATCTAGCCCCATCAACAGCAGATTATTTTTAATTTTACATTTATGACATATCTTGGGCTTCAGACTTAGGTTCACAGATAAAGCAAACCAGACAAAACATCTCTGTGAATTCTTATAGCATAAGTACCATTGCAGAGGGGAGCTGCGTGCTGCAGGACAAACCTGGGGGACAGGCCCTCCATCCTTGTTCATCTAAGTGAGATACTTTTGGAGGAGATTTTAGAGGCTTAGGCTTCTCCCATGCCATCATAATGGATTCTCAAATAAAATAAGTGGAATTAACAGAAATATTTTTTTCATTTTTGAAGTATGTGCATCCTCTGCTTGAGTTTCCTACAGAAGTATAGCGTATCACCCTATATTTTAACATCAGTTAAAATCAAGTGGTATCTTCTAAAGCTTCAAGATGTGGAATGATGCTGCAGCTGCATAGTACTGGGCCAGGCTGTCCTTCAAAATACTTGGTTGTTATTGCTGCATCGTCATCATCCACTGCAGATGCTGCTGCCGTAGAATTAGTATGTGCTCATCCATGTGCTCCTGCTGGCTGCTAACATGGCAGGAAAAGATAAATACATCCTTGTGGTGCCTTGCTAGCTCTAGTGGCTCTATCCTGGTGCTATGGTGCAGGAGTGCTAAGTTTGCACTGTGTTGTCTTGTTGTGGGAGAGTTTCTTACTGATGCTGTAAAAAGGAGTAGTTAGTAGATATACATGTGGTGGCAGGCATCAGGAAAGGCAGTTCTGGACTACCCTGACTCACCAGTCTTGATCTAGACTTCATCCAAGGAGCCTGAGACTCCCCCGTTCCTAACCTGCTGTGATGATAGTAGAGTGTCAGACCTTCCTTTTATTGGAAAGTGCTTGAATTCATCCAGGATATTGGAAAGAGAAGTTGCTTTGACCTGCAAACCAATTGTTCTCTGAGTCCTGGTGGTCAGTGTGTCAGCAAGCCATTTCAGCTCTATGACAGCATCCTTAGCAGTGCTGTCCTTCTGGCCTTGTGGGACAGAATTATCCTGTGGGAGGAATGGTACTGACTCACTGAAGTGCGGCTTTTAGGTTGCATTAATGGTGCTGCTGTTGCTTACTGATTCTGCCCAGAATTCAGTTTTCCAGGTGATAAAGCAGGTTAATCACTGAGCATTCGAACCTTGCTTGTACAGTCATAGCACAGGCATTGCTTTTGTAAAGAGATGGAAGGGATGGGCATTGATTGTTGGGATGTTTCCCTGCCTGCAGGGGACAGAAGCTGGACAGGTAGCAGTGCAGATTGCATGAAAAATTCACGTGTGACTGAACACAAAGAGCTTTTAATTTAGGAAGCTGAGACTTAAAAAAAAGAAAAAAAAAGAAAAATCCATGCTATTAGCCTCATGTTCTTCTCCCAGTCTATGCCTACTTTTGGAAGCATGCAGTTATTGTGAGCCACATCACCCTATAGGAATCTAATACAAAATTAATTGTTTCTATTATATGGCTGTTCTTCTGGGACTCCAGTGATGTTTGGATGGGAAAATATAGTGCTGGAATTTTTTTCTCTTTTTCACATATAAACCTTTTTTAAAATTCCATTTGCAGATGTATTTTTGAAAACTTAACAGTATGTCAAATCTGTTGCACAAAGGACTGTCAGCTGCTGTTTGCTTTCTTCTGTCTTTTACTTTAATCAGGCGGGCCAGTAAATGATGTGAAAAGCATTTTTCTTTGCTCCTTCAGCTTATGCAAATCTGTTGCTTAGGAACGGAAAGGAGCTCCAGTCCCAGAAGGAACATCTTAGGCTGATCCGCTTGGCAAAAAGGCAGATTGTGCTGTCCAGAGCACAGAAAAAGAGCATTCAAACAGAGAAGATCCATCGTGTTGCTGTTCTCTGAAGTGCTTTAGCTATCAGGGTGTTAAAATGTTTTCTGCTCAGTCTGAATTGATAGGTAAGCAGTTGAATGGCTGAGGTGTTTGAAATTTAGTTGAAATAGAACTAAAAGGGAGTTTTTGAGAGAGATCTTGGAGGTTTGAAATAAAAATGAATATTTTCCTAATTGCTGTGCTGTTCTTGGAAGAGAAAGTCTGTTCCTTTTGTTCTCTTTCCATTACAAAGGCCCTTTGTGATTGGAATCTCATGGTTTAAATCAAATAGGAACATTACACAGAATACTGAATCAAATTTTTGTAATAGAAAAATTATTTAGTTGATTTTCTGCAATCCAGTAGCATAGAAAAATGACACAATGGGGCAGAAGAAACCTGAAAATGTTGTGTTGCTATAGGAATAAAACTTAACTTCTGCTGCTGGGCTGACCAATTCTATTCTTGCGGGAATGTTGTCATAAGTTGCCATGGAGTTTACTGGGGTTGGTCCTGAAGACCCCAATTCAGCAGGCCAGTCAATCATCTTTTTAAATATACTTTAATTTTAATTTCTTTCCTTCAGTGTGTGGACTGTGGAATTATCTTTGCTTTTTATTTATATTTTTATTTTTTTTGTTGTAAATAATATGCTTCTTTTTACCCTCTTTAATTGCAATACATAAAATTTTCCTGATTTTCATCACAGAATTCTGTCCTTTTAAATAGGGTAAGCTTTGATTTATTTATGCAAAAAGCATTTATAATAATTTATTAATATTTATATTAAATATATAATCATTTATTTTAAGCAAAACCACTTGTGGATACATATTTCAATTAATGGATTGCATGGCAATTTTAATCCTCGGTATCCATGATACTGTATTTTAATTTAAGATTCAACGATTCTACTTTTGCATACTTGGGAAAGAAGAGAGGCAATGTCAAAGGAAGTTGCTGTTTAAAGTGCAGACATGCTTCCTCTTTGTCTTATTTTGAGCCTGGGGACATGTACAAGCACTTGGAGATTAAATGCATCTATTTAAAAAACAAAAATACGTCCAGTGGACTGCAAAAAGGCGTGGGGCATCCCCTCTCAACGTAATTTTTCATTTAAATGAAACACTATTTTCATCTGCAAAGTCAGAAAATATTCAAAAATTTCTGCAGTTCAGCATTTTTTTATCATTGACACTCCACCTTCATTAACTCATTCTTTGGCATGATGCCTCTCCATATTTTTAATATGAAATATGTTTTTTCCACTTACAATTCCAGTGTTGGAGAACTTTTTGGGTTACGTAGAGAATGCTCTTACCAAAACAAATTCCCTGGATGTCCCAGAACTCCTCTGCTTCCTTGGGCTGCATTCTCAAGCTAATATTTGCATGTGTTTTATTGCTGTTGGACATATACTGGTTTCTAAGCTTACACTGTCCTGGGTGCAGCTGGAGATGGGGTGTGCTGAGCACATCTGCTTGTCCCACTCACAGGTCTCTGAATGTTGTGTGGTAACTTCTCCTGCCATGGGGAAAGAGAGAGAAACTGTGCTTGAGTATGGGTCAGGCTTTGCTGATCCTAGCTCAGAGCGTGGTGTGAGGCCCCTGGCTGCCAGCTGCAGCCCAGAATTGCTGATTCAACCCTTTGTGACCAGGGGCCCCAAACTCTTCTCTCCAGCACTGGGAACTTGCCCTGCAGTTTGATGACTATAGGATGTATTTTTCCTGGACTGTTGCAGGCTATTTGAAGTGTAACTATTTGCATTTTGAATGGATGCATGCCAAATTTAAATTCAGTTTTCCGTGTGCTATTGGTTAAATTAAGTTAAAAGATGTGGAGAATTTATTTTTTTTTTCTCCCAGAGGTGTATTTAAGATACTGGTACAGTGTGTAGTGTGGTACCAAGAATGGTGAGGTAAGATCAATGCTGATATTCCTCTGACTCTTCTCACCCTGAGATTGAGCAATGACTCAAATCTTTGGACATTCAGCTCTTCCCATGTGCCTGGCCAGGTGCTGTTAGAGGTGCTGGGGTGAACGTGTCTTTTGGGGCAAGGAGGACAAGGAAAAGAGACAGTAGCAGTAGTTGGGCTGCTCTGAAGAGTACAGGACTTCAGGAGAGGTTTGCTCTGCTGTCGCTGCTGTGGGGATGCTTGTTCAGGAGCAAATGGGACATGCCTCAGTTTACAACACCCTTTTTCAGAATCAGTCTGAAAAGTGAGATGAATGATTCAAGGGAATTTATTTAATCCAACACATTTTCATCTACCCTTAGTAGCTTGCTGCAGCACTTCATGGCAGGGCAGCCTGAAGATGCAGCTGAACAGAGATGCAGTCTTTGCTCTCAGGCTGGTGGGGATGTCCCAGTAGTGCATCAGAAGTTGAGCTGAAGAAAGTGTGCTCCTTTACATCACTGTATCTTTTTTTCTTTTATTTTTATTGGCGGTTAATGATAGAAGGAAATCATCATCCCTGAACAGCTGAGCTGTTGCCTAAATGAGATGAACCTTGTCAGCCCTGCATGGTGAGGATGGTTGCTGCATATCCATGTGTGATACTGGTGTTGGGGGAAGGTATCATCCACAGCATTGACTGCTGACTCAGATCTTTCCCCTGCTGTGATATCAGCAAAACCCATCTTTCATTTCCCATGGAAGTTTAATTTTCAGGGCACAAGATGAACATGTGGTAGCAATAGACACAGTTGTGTCCACTGTCTGATCTTTCCAGTATGCAGCAATATACCAGAAGGTGTACTGTAAGGAGCTGACAGCAAAAAACATCCATTGGAAATCCATTTCTGAATTATTACTTACTGCAATCCACCTTGCTTCAAGAGGGAAGCCTGCTGTCTTACTGCTCTGATGGTTGTGTGAGGATAAATCCTTAGGGATTTGAAAGTGAGGGTGCTTAGATGTCCTCAGGGTGTCAAACCTTTGTGAATGATGAAAAGCAAAAAAGTGCCTGTCAGCTGTGGGATTTAGATTTTAATTATTTTTGTTTATTTCAGGGAAGTTTAACATTTTTATTTCAACTTCCATAAAGTAAAGCAATAATTGTCATAAAGTAAATGTTTCTGCTTGCTCTAAATCTTCTGAAGAAAAGTTGGCTTTCATTGTAGCTTGATATTCTCTACCTTTATTTTTATAACTAAAGGACCAAATTATACTGTTTATCAGTTTTCTGTGGGAATGTTCACTTGACAGTCTTGGTATAGGTGATAATGACAGTTTGCAAGTAGTTTAAATGGGATATGTATTTGTATTCTCCAAGGACTTTCCGTTTTTTCCCTGTGTATTTTCAAGGTACTCATATACCTTTTGGGTTTTTTAAGACATTTTGTGGTAACATGATACCAACCTCATCATCTCTCTGTCTTGTCTAACACAGCCATAACATTGCATCTGATAACTTTGGGGTGAAGGGCTTTATTTTTCACCAGTAAGTAGATATCATCAAGCCCAGTTACTTGAGGTAGAACTTTTATGTTGTGAATCAATGTCTTTTTGAAACTCGGCTGGATAGATTCCTAAGACCATTAGAGGGCATTTCTGGGAAGTCTTGGCTGTAGGCAAAAGAGGAAGGAACTGTGTGGTAGTTTCTACATTTTTAAGAAGATCTCAGTAAGGATACAGTTACCTAAGTTCATTTGCTTTACCCACATTTATTTAGTTCTTAACTTGGTTGCTAGCTACAAGCTGTATCTGTTGGATTCTATGTACTGCTACTGAACATGTATAAGAACTATCTTGCATTATCAAGCATATTTTTTCCTGTTTTAGCTATTTATAGGCTGAGTCCTGCTTAACTCTATCACTGAAAGAAAGCTTAAAAGCTTGTTACTTAACTCTCTAGTGTTTGGGGGATTTTTTTTTACCTCTAAGCTTGGGAACAGAATAGTTACAGCAATCCTTTCTCTCACAGTGATCCTGAAATTAATGCTCTGTTCTCTGCTTTCTCAGTCTTTTTTTCTGTTGGAATGCATGAAATAGAAGCCTCTCTGAGTCCCTCAGAGAGAGAAAAAAATGCAGGGATTGAATTGGAGCCTTTAGAGAAACTAAAATATATTCAGCCACACACATGAAGTAAGAGTGTAAGCTTTAGTTTTAAGTAAGTAGAAATATCTCTTAAGTGCCTTAAGAGACTTTGTTAGCTAGTAAAAAGCCCTAAAGTCTAGTTTAAAGTTCAGTAGTGTTACCTTTTACCAACTTAACTTAGCTCCAGACATAATGAAAACATAGTAGAATATTGCTTACATTTCTAGATAGAACAGATAGAATTATTTGCATAAACAGATAAAAAATATGCATAGATTTTGGGTAAGAACTGACACTACTTTCATACATTAGAATTAAGCTTAGATTGGTGCGGGAAGAATGTTTTAGAATTGTGTTTTTAACTGATTGGATGATATATGAATAAAATTCGCCTCTATTGGGGTGAACAGAACAACAACAGAAAGGAGGGCAACAACAGAAAGAAGAAAGGAAAGAAACTGCTGCTGCTCAGAACATTAGGACTTTAATACTCAAAACTCTTCGCCTTCGAGACTGATGTATTCATGCAATAAACAACTTTACAACAAGCAACAGCTGCTCTTGTCTCTTTGAAGACCCAAGACCCATGAGAAACTTGACAACCTTCTGTAGTTCTTATTATTTCTTCTGGTCAGTTTTCTATTTTTATTTTTTTTTTTGTCCAAAACATTTTTGCCCATGATTTGCTCCTGTTCATATTTTCTTCCAAATAATCTGAAACTTCAGGAGGCCCAAAAGAGCGTGGCTGAAGATGCATGCTGGCTGTTTTCTGATATGCTTGGAGTTAAGAATACAGACCTTGTGCAAGGAGTAAGACATTATTCTGTAGGGATGGAGATGTGGAAATGATATCTCTACTAGGACTGACAATCATCTCCTCTAGATACCAAAGCAATGTTGTTAGCAGGGGTCTGCTTACCATGAAGTTACATGGTTGAGAGCAATGGTGCAAAATTACGACATTTTAAAAAGGTTGCCAACTCTTTTTGTGAATATTTTCAATAATAATCCAATTCTGAAGTTAAATCAAAATGTAAACAATGCTAGAGGAGCTTTCTGGTTTTGGTTGATTTTTCACATGGAGAAAATGTAAGAGGCAGCTCAGTGAGCTTCTCCACAGTACAAGCTCATCTGAGCAGGTCAAGCCCACTGTGGTGCTCATCTTTTTCAGAACTGAAGAAAAAGATGATATCCTAGTTTAAGCTAGTCTGTGGCCTTGCACTAACATATTGAAAAACTCCAAACCCTGGGACTGGTATCTCTTGATCCTTGGACATGGTGGGACTTGGTACTATGAGGCTGAAGTTTGTTTTGAGACAGGAATTTTCTTACTTTGAAATCCAGAAGAGGAACTGAGAATCAGCACAGGCATGGCTCTCCCCTGCCTAGAAAACTGTGTGTGCTCATCAAACACCAAAATTAAGCAAAACAGCTTGCTGGTGTATGATCCTCCTCAAGGGAGAAAGTGAACATTCAACATTCATGATCTGACAATTTAACTTGTGCACAACCAGGAAAACATGTTCTTGTTAATGCATTTTTACTTTAGTGCATTAAGGATGGGTCATAATCCAAAGATACCAAAAAGAAAAAATATCATTTCAGAAGTAGTGCTTATATGTCTTCTGCCTGAGAAAAGCTATCCTGGGAAATCTCATGTGGGTACAGAACTGAAAACACAGCTTTGTAGGAATTTAGTAAAAAAAAAATTATCAGTTTGGATAAATGTCCTCATATAACTATAATGATGAGCATGACTACAGCATTTTAGTTTGTTCTCATTTATGTAAACTCCTAATCAAACTTTTTTTTTTAAGTAGGTCTTTTAAGTTTCTTATATTTGCTGTCATAAAGGAATCTGTTAAAATATTAGCTCTCCTGCCCAGTAATTTAATCTGTTAAAAACTCATGACTCTAAAGGAGGCAAAGCTATCCAATTTTGTGTCTTAGGAATTTTAGCTTTTCTTAAACTTATTTTTCTGAGCTTAGGGAGAAGAAAAAATCTGGTTTTACCAGCCTTTCATCATCATACATGAGAAACAGCTGTTGTCTTTTGGAGCTTGTTTTATCAACAAAGATAAAGAAGGGGAGAAAAACCCTGAACCAGTTCCAGCTGTCGCTCTGCCATTGCTGTTGTCAAAACTCCTGCTCGTTTCTGGGGAGGCAGAGAGGAAATGTGAATCATGCCCTCACAACGTTTGCAAATGTGTCAAAGCTGGGCAGGAAGGAGCTGCTTCCCCTTTCATGTCTTGCTAGATACTGGAGTGCAAAGGCTGGAGAGCAGGGACATTGAACTTGGACAACAAAACACCAGGCATGTAGATACCTTTGGTGAAATTGCAAAGTGGAGCTGTCAGCAAGCAACCTCAATACAAGAAGACATTTACAACTGTCTGTGCCCAATGGCCTTTGTTTTCCTGCTCTAAAAAATGCTGATCTTTAGGAAATCATGCTGAAGGACACACATCACAACGCAGAGGGCAGCAGGACGCTTTTGTTTCTTACTTGTGCCCCTGGCCTGTTAGTGAGGGTTTCCCAGACCTGTGCTATTAAATAGATGGCAGTGTAAGTCAGCTGGGATTTTGGGTTCTATTTTTAAATTGTTTTCTAAGTATTAAAAACAAATCCACAGATAGTCTAATGTCTTATAGTCTGAACACAGCTGATGCTGGAGGATTGCTTCTATGCAGCTGTAAATATTGAGGCTAAAAGCATGCAGGTGTGCTTTCAGAATTGGGATGTATGGGCCACATCTTCGGGATATTCTCTTGTATGCTGAGGAAGTGCAAGTTAGGAGCTTGGATTTTGTGAATGACTAGCTCTGTTCAACTGCAGAACTGGAAGCCATTGGTGGACCATGTTTTAGGAGGAGAAGGAAGATGTGTGGACTTGGGAGAGGGATACTTCCCTTGCATGCAGTGACACCTTGCTTTACACAGATAGTTGCAGATAGTTTTGCAGCAGGTAGTTTTTGGTGTAGAACAGCTGGCCATTTTTCCCTATGGGTTTTAAAACATTTTTTGTACTGCTTTTTGTGGGGAAGAGGGCTATGGGCCCACTGATCCCACCCCTGGCACATCCCAGAGTAGCTGCACACTGGGTGTTTGTACTTTGACAGAGAGGCTAAGTTTCAAGCTGGAAGGAGCCTCACAGTTAATCTGTTTTCTTTTTCAGCTAAAGCTTGATTTGTAGATACTCAGACTCATATATAAAGATATAGATATAGACTTATCTGTAGATGTTCTGTCTAACTTGTCAGCTCGGTTTCCTCAAGGGCAAAACTGTTCAGTCTGGCCTCCTCACAGGACTTTTGTGCAGCCATGGAAGTTTTTTGGTGTGTGTTGGTTTATTGAAGAGAGGATACCATGTTCTTTGCTGGTCTCTAATTTGAGAATAATTGTGATTCTTGTGTTGGGGCTTGATCTGGGTGTAGGCAGGTGTTGGGCAAACATCCTGGTGCAGGCTTCCCAGCCAGCACTCCTGTCAGTCCAGTCCTTCATCCCACTTTTGGCAAGGACTACAAATTGCACAATATGAGCACTGGTTTGTTTATTTATTTTAACAAAAACTCATATGCTCAGGCTGGGAGCAAGGTTTGGGCTGGGCATTCAAGAAGAAACAGATCTATGAATCTTTCTGTTTGTTGTTGTTTATAAAGTTGTTGGCAAGCTCTCTCCGTATGTGGTACATTAGCTTTGAAGCAGTGGCTTGGTTCAGAGGGTTGGTCTCTGGAGATAGACAGGTAGTTGATCCTGGTTGCTATCTCTCCTTGGGGTCTGGGTTTTGGTTCTGGTTTTTTTTTGTCAGCTGAGCCCTTCCTTGGAGGTGAAGTTGCTGTTTCTGTGGATCTTTCTCCAGGAATCTGTAATTAGGCAAGAGAAAGTGAGGAGGTGTTTCTGCCAGGCCAATAAAAGTGCAGTGAGTGGTGGGATCACCAGCCCATGTCAGCTGTCTTGCAGTGAGTTTTTGTCAAGGCTGCATTGGGATCTGCTTGTACTCTCCCTATATGTGGGGATGGAACAGGTCCACAGGGGTGTCACATGCCAAGCAGGGTCCTGCTCCTCTGGGATGTGGGTGCTTAGTGTTCCCTTCCTCCTGCTTAGAGCTCAGGGCAGTGCTCAGCTGCTCCTTGCACCACAGGTGTATGGTTTTTCTCTGGTAAATGGGGGAAAATAACTTGCAAAAAAATTGAGACATTTTGATTAGAGATATTACCTAAAAATCAATGTTTTTTTCACTCCACTGAGGAGAATGAGTAGATCATTATACAAAAGTGGATTACTGAGTTGTTCCAACCCATGTTTTCTTCCTAAATTTTCACAACATCGTAGAATGGGTAAGTTTGGAAAGAACTACAGAGGCTCACCTGGTTCAACCTCCATGCTGAAGCAGAGTCATCCTGGAGCACATGGCCCAGGACTGAAGCCAGACATTTCTTGAAAAGTTCCAGTGAAGGAGACTCTACAGTTTCTCTGGGCAACCTGTTCCAGTGCTTGATCAGTGGTTACAGATGGCCCAGATTTCTTCCCATTGCTCTTCTTGGTTCAAAACCCCAGGCAGTGGCAGCAGTCAAAGGTTATGGAGATTGCCATGGCCCTGAGGGGTCTGTCATCAACTACCCAAAGCAGATCTAGATGTCCTGGGACATGAAACACTGGAGACTGCTGGCATCTTTTGACAACCTGGTCTCCTGAAGATGATGTGGTTATAGAAACTGTAGAGTATAAAGTTTTGAAAGCACGTTGGCTCAAAACTGAGCTTTAGAATCATCCTTTCCTTTATTGTTGATGTATTTCTGGTGTCCAGCCGTGGGGGAGGAGAAACATTTCTCAAGCCCTAAAAGTACGGACAAGGATGTTAGTCTCAAAAGTTTTATTTAAACTTGTATTTGAAAATCAGCTGAGTTTCTTTTTGACTGTTTCCCTTCTGTTTTGGTTGAAGGGAAACTTCCCATTTCCCACAATATAAATTGCCTACTCTTCATGTTACTCATTTGTTTACTGTGAATATAGTAACACATATAAAGTTATATCTGTGTGTATACATCTACATATCTATATATATGTATTTTCTAACCAGGTGCAAAATGACTGCTCAAGTAACTCTGGAGGATGCCTTGTCCAATGTTGACCTCTTGGAGGAATTGCCATTGCCGGATCAGCAACCATGTATTGAGCCCCCACCGTCATCTCTTCTGTACCAGGTATTTTCTCATTATAGGAAAAAGTTTCCATTTCCCAGTGCTGTTAAGAAAGAGTATGTTTTCCCCAAAACCAAAGTGTATTTATATTGGCAATATATATAAAAATTCTTTTCATAGAACCATAGGATGGTTTGGGTCGGAAGAGACTTTAAAGATCATCTAGACCAATGCCTCTGTCATGGGCAGGAACACTTTCCACTAGACCAGGTTGCTAAAAGGCCCATCCAGCCTGGCCTTGAAGACTTCCAGGGATGGGTCAGCCACAACTTCTCTGAGCAACCTGTTCAGAGCCTCACCACTCTCACAGTCAATAGTTTCTTGCTAATACCTAATCTAAAACTACTCTTAGTTTGAATCCATTCCCGTTTGTCCTGTAACTACATGCCCCTGTAAAAAGCTCCTCTCCAGCTCTCTTTCAGTACCCCTTTCAGTCCTGGATGTTGCCATAAGGTCTTCCAGAGCCTTCTCCAGGCTGAAAAATGCCAGGTGCTGAGTTTTCTTTCATAGGAGAGATGCTGCTATGGAAGACTTAATTCTATGTTTTCCTTTTTCTGCAGCCAAACTTCAACACTAATTTTGAAGACAGAAATGCATTTGTCACGGGTATTGCAAGATACATTGAGCAAGCTACAGTCCATTCTAGCATGGTAAGTAGATGTTCTGATACACACTTTTGTGTTACGTAGAATAAAAGGAGAGGAATGTGTCTTCTTGCAGTTCATTATAAGAATTATGGTCACAGAAAACAGGTAACCTACAACATTGCCAGGAGGAGGTAAGAAGAAGAAGTGTGACTTTTTTTTTCAAGCACACTTCTCAAAATTGCCTTTCCTCTTGAGCAACTATTGTTGTTCAAAGGTTCCCTTCTTTCATGGCATTCTTGGAAAATTAGGAATAATATGTCTTATAATTCTCTATTTCTAGAATTTCTAGAATCTAATTTCTGTTTATACTTATAGATCACAGTGTCATGAGTTTTGGGAAGAAAGAAACCAGTCTGATCTGGAGAGCTAATAATTGATGATGCATTGATTCAGCTTGCAATATGTGTGTTTGTACATATACATTCTCTTAAGAGAAATAGGTTCATTTGGACAAGGGCTTGGAATGACAGAAGACACATGGATATAATCCTTTTGTATTACAATTCCTAATTGTATTGAGTGTCTTCCCTACAGAATGAAATGTTAGAAGAAGGTCAGGAATATGCAATCATGTTGTACACATGGAGAAGTTGCTCAAGAGCCATTCCCCAGGTAATGGATGAAAACTACTGTCATGCAACGTGTGAACTTCTATATTGTTTTAGTGTGGAGTTACACAAAGATTTGTCAGTGAGATACAAAGTGGATTCTGCTTTGATTCCTGAATTGTTGAGCTGGACATGCCATAGAACAGCGTCTTTTAGCACTTGGGGACTAGTTGAATTTTATTTTTTTTACAAGGCATCTCTAGCAATACCTCATGGACCTCGTGTCAGTCTTACTTTTTGGTTCAAGAATAGTATAGGGTTAATGTGAAAGGAAAGCTTTTGATTGTGGGATCTGCTTGAGATAAACATTTCATTCAAGGGAATGGACTCTTCCCACTCTCCAGTTTAATACTTGAATTCAAAACAGGTAGCATAGCTTGTAACAAGGAACATTCAGGTTAAACACCTAAGTTTCTAGACACTACTACTTCAAGGTAGCCACTTTCTAAAGGTCAGAGCTACACCATGCTTTCTTGACCTGCATACAAAAAAAAAACCCCTCCTGCTATTTAAATAGGGCACAAATCAGCTTCAAGTGTCGTGGGGTGGGAAGAATATTAAGACGTGTCAGAAAACTGAACACAATTATTACCATGAATTGACTCCTTCCTTTTTAACGAATTTGTAATGCAATTATTTTTATACTGAAATGCAAGGAAGGCTTACCTTGTGGTTTAAGTGTTTAGAGTAGAAGTAAGGTAACCTATTTTAATTTACAGTCTGGCCCTATTTTAGTGCATGATTTTGAGCAAGTGGCTTAATATGAAAAGGTTACACCCTACACACCTTGCAGAGGTGTTTGACAACTAAATTACTTGCTGTAAGGTGTTAGGAAAATCTTAGATTATTTTGGGGTTTTTTACACACAGTTAAGCTTAGAAGATTAGCATAAGATTAGCAAACTTGGAAGTTTTTGTTTTTAAGTTTGTCTCTTAATGTTGATAATGCATTTTCTCAGGAAAATGCATGAAAATGAATGAATGAAAATCTTAGTTGTTGAGGCTTTATTGGGGAAAGTTCCAGGTATACCAACCTCTTCAATTATCCACAGGTCAAGTGCAACGAGCAGCCTAACAGAGTAGAAATTTATGAGAAAACTGTGGAAGTTCTGGAGCCAGAAGTGACAAAACTGATGAATTTTATGTATTTTCAGGTAAAAGGAATGGGAACAATATTTGTCAGTAGGTTTGTAATTTTATATTCCTGCTTCATATTGTGTACTTCATATTGTGTATGTACTCAGGTTCTGAACCTAGTCATTATATGTTAGAAAAAACACACCATATTCTCTCACAGAAGGGCAGAAATTTTAATGCCCATCTTAAAAACTTGAGTCAATCTCCATTAAGTCTTTCAACAAAGAATCAAAAGTAATTGTGTATAGTCCCTATGCAGCACATGGGGACAGAAATCTGTCACTTTAGGAAGGAAGGAAATAGAAATATAATGTGTTTCACATATAAATTTCAGCACAGAAAGCATTTGCTGGGGAATGAAGGATCCACAAGTCTGGACAGCAGAGTAGCAGGTGCAACTTTGCTATGGCGATTCATAATTGAGGCAAGCCCAGTTGTTGTGACCTGCCAGCCACCCGAGCTGGAGAATAGCAGTCTGTCTTGCTTTCTCCTCCCTCCTGGCAGCTTGCCATCCATTTCAATGAACTGAGGATGTTTCCAGGCATTATTCAGAGATGGAGCAACTAGAGCCTGTGAGACCCGGAGCACACAGGAAGGAGGAGATTGTTGAACTCAGTAAGACCCCGGGTTGAGGAAGGCGACAGGAAATGTTACATTTCATTCAATCTCCTTTCGTTCAAGCAGATTAGAGCTCTAAAATCAGAACAGATTCCTTTTTACATTTGAAGGTGCTGTCTTTTTCATATTTGTAATTTCCATCTGAAATGGCCCTGGTGTGCACTTGGAAATAAGCCCTCAAATAAACACGTGCCAGGATGACTTAAGAGAGCTGGCATGTACAGTGTGCTGTGAATTTTTGTTTGTTTGTTTGAAGGGAGCGTTCATATAATTTGCTTTTTAATTCATATATACTTACCAAAGAGAATTAAATTCCTTTTTTTTTTGAGGGAATTTAAACTTCATAGAATCACAGAATAGTTTGAGTTGAAAAGGGTCTTGAAAACCATATAATCCAACCCCCATGCAGTGAAATATGGGGTATTTTCTACTAGATCAGGTTGTTTAGAGCCCCATCTAACCTGGCCTTGAACACTTCCAGGAATGGGGTATCCACAGCTTTTCTGGGCAACCTCTTCCAGTGCCTCACCACCCTCACTGTAAAAAACTTTTTCCTTACATCCAATCTAAACTGACCCCCTTTTAGTTTAAAAAACATTACCCCTTGTCCTATTTTTTTATTTGTATTTTTAATTACTTTTGTCTGCAGAGAAGATAGGTCAGGCAAGCTTGGTGGCAAAAATCACTGGTGGCACTTGTATCACACATCAATGAGGAGCTGAAAGGCCTGTACTCATGCCTTGCTAGTTTTGCATGGTTTAAACGTTTTTCTGCTTCACTGGAGCTTTTCACTGGACCAGCTCTACATACATGATAAAACTTTTTCCCTGGAAATGTCCTGGCTTTTAGTCCCTGTTTTTTCTTTCATTTCCCCCCGTTAGAGAAATGCAATTGAACGGTTTTGTGGAGAGGTGAGACGCTTGTGCCACGCGGAGAGAAGGAAGGACTTTGTGTCTGAAGCCTATCTGATCACACTGGGCAAATTCATCAACATGTTTGCGGTGTTGGATGAGTTGAAAAATATGAAGTGCAGCGTGAAGAACGACCACTCAGCCTACAAGCGGTAAGTGCCAAGGGGCAGCGGGACATGAGCCTTTGCTGCCAGGATTCAGGCCTCCCACGAGATGGCAGCAGCTGCTTTTTTTCTGACAGCTTTTTCTTCAAAAATAGTCTCTTCACACATGGGACAAGCTACCTTGAAACTAGGCATGGCTTGACTGCAGTTAGGCAGTTTTCTTTGTGCTGTTCTTCCGGCAGCAAAAGGATTTTCTGCCTTTAATGCCAAGCTGCCAATACTTATATCTTGGTGTATGCTAAATGTAATGCATATACTTTGTTCAGTAAAGTTTCTGTTTTGAAGTTTGAGAGGCAGCTGGCTTTCTGGTCACTTGTGCTACTCCTGATCTATTCTATTCTTAGCACGCATTTTGGACATTTGTAGCTGAGAGTTGTTATACTTGCTACTAAGATGTTTCAGCTTTGCTGTTCAAAATCACTGTCAGGCATAGAAGGGAAGGGAGGGGGTGAGATACCTGTGACAAATTTTGTACTAGATCTACCAGATGGTGTCAGGTATCTTCTGTTGAACACAGCAGTCAGAGCAGCAGGGCAAGATGGCCTTCATGCCAGCTCTAGCATCTGTGGTCTTTCATGCAGAAAACTATTCAGTCAACGACTAGCTAAATTTACCTGTGTTGCTCCTACTTGTGTGAGATTTAGTTTCTCCCTCCACCTGTTGTAGTTGTTGTGCATGGAAACCTCTTAAACTTACTTGGCTTGCTTTTCTTTTTCTTTGGAGGTGTGTTTCTAGAGGCCAAATGCTTGTTTTCTGGAAGACTGACTTCTCCTGGGTCGTTGAGTGGCTTGGATCTATAGAGCCACAGCTGCGCGCAGTTGGAGCATATAGCCAATGTTTTTTTCATTTGTGCTTTACTGGACCTTCTAAGTAGGGGTGTAGTGAGGAATTCAGGATAGTAAACCAGTTTATTTTGGATAAATTAAGTCCCTCTCTCTCTTCTCATGAACTTTTCGCCTTTTTTTTGAGGAGATAGGTTTACTTACACACAGTCCTGGCCAAAGGAAATACAGTTTTTCTTCTGTTTTTAAAGAGCTGCTCAGTTCCTGCGGAAAATGGCAGATCCTCAGTCCATTCAAGAGTCTCAGAACCTTTCCATGTTCCTTGCCAACCACAACAAGATAACACAAGTAAGCTTGAATTGTCTTCTCGCAAGTTACCTAATGCTTTGCAAAAGTATTAAAATAAAGTTCTTCCAGTTTGGTAGTAACTTTTTTCCCAGTCAGTGCAACTAGTTAACTCATATCCTTTTTTTTTTTCTCCAGTCTTTGCAGCAGCAGTTGGAGGTGATTGTTGGCTATGAAGAGCTGCTTGCAGATATTGTGAACTTGTGTGTGGACTACTATGAAAACAAAATGTATCTAACACCCAGTGAGAAACATATGCTTTTGAAAGTAAGTTTCTTTTGGGTACAAAATTTAAAAAAGAATGTTGAGGAAGGGTGCAGGTGTTTGAATTCCGGATTGTTTCTGGTTCTTTTTTTTTAAGGAACCAGATTAAGCAAATAATTCAAATTACTGCTTTTCCCCATCACTGTATTTTTTTTTTGTATTACATGCTAAAATTATTTGAAAGCTTTTAATCCATTTTTGTTTTTCATAAATTGAAGTTGACCTATTTGAACTGTGTTCAATTCTGTGGAATTGTGTTTCTATGAAGTATGATGACAGCAGAAAGGAATTACTGCATTTTATTTTAGATATGTGGCAAGATAGTTTAAAAAGCTTTTTAAACTAAGGTTGTGTATCAAATATTTCAGAGAACAAGTATCTTGAAATTAGGATTAATAAGTCAGTTTAGTTAGCTGGAGTATGTACTTGTAATAAGAGGGTGCTGGGAAGTATGAAATGTGGCTGATATCAGCTGCACGTCTTGCAGTGGTAGAAAAGATAAAAAGTAAGAGCTAAAAATTTGCATCATGACAAATATCTTAAATCACTTTAATGTTTAACTTCTGAAGAGCTCTCCTTATTAGGAGCAAACAGAAGTCTTCTGAAACCACACATGAACTCTAGAGCATCTGCATTCTATCCACAAGGGTGCCCAGTGTGACTTTTGTATTTAGGCCTTTTGTTCAGTAGAGATGCTTAGAACACAGTAAGTTGCTCTTCTTGGCTACTTTAAGTACTAAATAGAATCCAAGAATATGCTGAGTTGGCAGGGACCCACAAGGATCATTGAGTCCAATTCCTGGCTCTGCACAGCACCATCCCCAAGGGTCACACCATGTGCCTGAGAGTGTCGTCCAAACACTTCTTGAGCTCTGCCAGGCTGGTGCTGTGACCACTTACTTCCCTCAGGAGCCTGTTCCAGTGCCCAACCACCCTCTGGGTGAAGAGCCTTTTCCTGATAAGTTTCTGACCTTATGTTAATTCAATACCTTGGACAAAATGTAATTAAATTTCTTCTAGATCCTTCTGAGCTCTTGTGGAGGTATTGAAAGCCAGAAGAGCAATCACTCATAGATGTTACATCTAAACTTCTATTACCAAATCAGTTTGCATGTACAGAATTTAAATAAAATGGAAGTGAAAAGAAAAGCACTAAAAATAGCCAGACTCTTGTTTCAATGAGATTATTTTTTAATGCTAAACCTTTAAGGGTAACTAATCAGTCTAATGTTAATGTTAAAACTGGTAATACAGGTAAAAAAAGATACAGGTACAGAAATGTATGTATTTGAAAATATATTCTGTTTGAAGGAGGTTGGGTGTTTCAGGATTGGTTTTAAAATGTTACTTTTTTAATTATATGAAGAACAGACTTACAAGATTTTACTTCTGTGGTCCTTTTGTGGAAGGCCTAATTTTTTCCTTTTTCAGGTAATGGGCTTTGGATTATACCTGATGGATGGAAGTGTCAGTAACATCTATAAGTTGGATGCAAAGAAAAGGATAAATTTAGCCAAGATAGACAAGTACTTTAAGGTTGGTTAAGATGTGATTTTAAAGGTAGTTTCCCTTGCATTTTAAATATATTTAAATAGAAAAAAAGATCAATTTGGGATATAATATGGATAAATAATGGTTTCCTTTCACTATAATTCATGTTAGTAATTTATCTAATCTGATTTGTTCCCTGTGTACAGCAGTTGCAGGTTGTCCCACTGTTTGGTGACATGCAGATTGAACTTGCCAGATACATTAAGACCAGTGCCCATTATGAGGAAAATAAATCCAGGTAGGAAGGAGAAAGAAACAGTGGAGCATCTGGGATGGGGAAGATCTGACCCTTGGAGTATATTTTCATACTCAGCTGTTAGTCTGTGTGTCTGTGGTAATTAATAGGATTTTCACTTCATCATGCTTTTGGTGTGGGTATATCACTATTAATGTATCCATGTAATGGATGCAACTAAAGAAACAGATGGTTTAAAAGCCTTTCTATGCTGCTGAGCTCATTCTTGTATCTGTGACATTTCTTATCAGCTGGGTTGGAAGAAATTAATTTTATCTTACACTAATTTAGTTTTTATTTTTTCCTTTAAATTTGAAACTTTCTTTAAAAGAAATGAAGGATTTTACTAAGCAAGGTGAGCAGTAGTAGTGCATGGGTGATTAGGCATGTGTACATTATACATGGAGCAGCAACTTAGCTTATCTCCCCCCTATTTTTATTTTTTTTTTTTTTTGGCTAGGTGTGCAGCACACTGAAATGGTTGGAAAATGCAGCCAGTTGTTGCATTAATGGATCCATGGTTTTTGGTTATTGCTTTATTTTAGTGAACCTTTCTGTGCTCCTCCAAGACCTTGGCTCCATGCAGTTACATGAATTTAGGATGTTGTGCTTTGCATTTTAATTTCTGCAAAAAAAACCACATAACTTGCATGTAATTGCTAAGAGAAAATCAATGGCAATGGGCCTACTGAGCTACTAAAAATATGAGGCTACTTAACGTGACGTTCTTGGTAGCATGTTTTTTGCGTGCCTCTTCATAACATGTTAATAGTACTTGATAATGTGTCTTTTATAGCTGGGAGCATACTATACTCTCTTCAGAGTTCAACAAGAATAAACAAAAAAATATCTGCAGGTGGCTAGATGTATCTTACAGCCTATACCTGTACTTCTGCCCTACCTTTTAATCCTTTTTGATCTTGCACTCTTGAAGCGAGATGCTGGTTCATATTTCATAGCAGCAACCTTTAAAAAACAAAAAGTAGAACTCCCAAAACAGAAATGAAAAACTTCACAGTTTTTGCTTAAGACTTGGAAGAAGTGCTATTTGAACTCAGAAGGGCAGTTCATCACTAATGGCTTGTGCAGGGGTAAAGGTAGAGGTGTGAAGAGAGGAAAAACCTCAAACAAACAGGGAAGGAAAACGTATTAAAAAAAAAGTAATGCATTGTGGATCTTTCTTTGCAGTATCAGTTGTGTGCTGCTTATTGTCAAAACTCATCTAGGTGGGGTTTTTCTTGTCTTCTGAACCAGATGGACGTGCACATCTTCCAGCAGCAGTCCCCAGTACAATATATGTGAGCAGATGATCCAAATCAGAGAAGACCATATGCGTTTCATATCCGAACTGGCTCGTTACAGCAACAGTGAGGTGAGTGCGGTTAGAGCTACATATGCAAATTGCACCTCTCTCATTAACAGTTAATGACTCACTCATTAAGTATCTGAAAAGCAGGTAAATCTCTGGCTAGCTAAATGACAAATCTTGGCCACCTGAGTCAAGAAAAGCTGGCTGCGGGTCTAATCTCTGTTCTCTGAATTATATTTGCACTATTTAAATTTACCATAATAGTGACACATTGTACAAACTCTAACGTCCTTATGCCTGTTCCTCTCTATGTATCTCAGATTTATCCTAGAAATTCTGGTATGTGTCATTTAGGATATGTTGTCTAGTCCTTACTCCAAACAGGAACTTGTAGCAGTTTAAACAAAACTAGGTTAAGCGATTAGTAAAAGAATACAGAAATGCATATGTATACACACTCTTACATATATAGTATATAAAGAAAAGAAATAAATATGTATATAGTATATAATTAATATCTTGAATTCATCTGCAACAATATTGTGGTCATTAGGGATACCAGTGATTTCTGTCTCTTGACCAAAATCTGTGAAGTTTCATAAGTCTCTGGAAGAAAAAGCTGATGTTAGATGGCAAAGCAGGTGTTAGTATATGATGCTGTTTTAGTGCTTCAATCAATGTAGAAATTCGGCTGTAGGTGCTGAATACAGCATGTTCTGATGTGGATTTGGGTGTGGATTTTTTTGGTGTTTTTTAATAATGTCTAGGTGGTGACTGGGTCTGGTCGGCAGGAAGCTCAAAAAACAGATGTGGAATATCGGAAGCTCTTTGATCTCTCTCTCCAAGGCCTGCAGCTTCTCTCCCAGTGGAGTGCCCATGTCATGGAAGTGGTATGTAACATGGGAAATAAAAACAGACGAAAAAGAGGAGGCTTGTTGAGGTTAGACAGAATAAAATAGCTTTGCTGTACTGGACTGAAAAATGCATGTTGTGTTTTCAAAGGATCACAGAATATTCTGAATTGGAAAGGACCCAACAAGAATATTCTTCCCTTAGTTTCCCGCTTCCTTCACTCCTTTTCTCCTGCCTCAAACCTCATTCTTAGAGGGGTGGCATATGAGGTTTTCAGAGTCTAGGAATAATGTTTCTGCTTTGAAGATCCAGTAGCATGTAGCTCACACAGTACATGCAACTTGCTCTATTTAATGGATAGGTTGTCACCTGTGAACCTTCACCAGATGTTTTAATGTCACTCTTGATACAAATATTTTGTGGACTAAGACTTCATAATTTCCTTCTAAACATTGTTAAAAAATGATATTGTTAGAAACATCTGTACTGACATGCAGTCACTGAGGAAGTGACAGAACAGCTCCAACTGGCTGTGTTTAGACATCACCACTGAGTAAATTGAAGCATGTATGGTTTTAACACACAAAAATGGATGGAAGGTCTCCCATTGGCTTTAGATGGGGCTTTTAATCAAAAGGAAAGTGAATGCAGGAAAACGAATATGTGTGAGGAGATAAGGGAGGGGGAATAAAGAACATGCTGAGTTGTTTCTCTATATTGTAATAGTTTATTTTAAAAACAGATGCCAGTTAGGAAAGTGACTGTGCTTTTTTCCAAAAAGAAGCTGTTTAAGGCAGAAATTGAATAGGAGGATGCAAGTGTCCTTGTTATGCTGCGGACATTGATAAAAGCTGTGTGCCTTAGCTGAACCAAAACATGTTATAGGAAGGGTTGAAATGTGATTTACTGTATGAGAGAAGCCTGACTTGCTCCTCTTCTGCCTCAGGTATCTCAGGGGGCATGAAATAATTTGCAGTATGCGACTCCAGTGCAGTCACAGTGGGCATAGCTGGAGAACCAGTTTTCTGTCTCGTTTGTATTTTTAACTGCCTCTTTTAAAAGCCAGTAGATGAGTCATGGTTTTCCTTGTATTATCCTATTCCTATTTAAATCCACAGTGTATTTAATGGTGAAAATCTTGTTCTCCTTTTCTCTTCTAAAAGAAGAATTCCTTTCTTATTCCTTGCCTCTGCAGCTCCTAGACTTGCACCCTTTATTTCTGTCATCACAAATTGCTGCATCCAGGTCTCTTCACAGTGAAAATCTTCCTATTTTAATATATCTCTGAAGGAAGTCTCTCATTCTTAGCTCTATTTCTGTCCTACTCACTCCAAGACAAACTTTCTCTGAGCATCACAGCATGTTTTTTGGCTATTCTCACTGCTTTTCATTGTCTTTCTAGTTTGTATGGATTCCCATAAATACTTCTTACCTAAGTTCAAGTTTGTGTTCACCTTCTTCCTGTCCTACTGAGAATTTATTCTGATATGGAGTATCCTAATAATTTACTTGTCTCCACCTTCACTGAGTATCCATGAGCATAGTCACATGCATCATGTTCAGCTAAAAACTTGCAGCATGTGTTTGTTGTGCATCTTAACCCTGCCAGTTTAATGCCCCCAAAGAGCTTCATCTTTGTTTAATCATTTCCTCAGTGTCCTCTTTGTGGCACTCAGGTTTCAGGGTGTGATGCTCCCCTTTGCCATAGGTGAATTGCTGCTGTTAATGCATTATAGTAGGCAAATGTATATTGCTCTGTAATCTAACGTTTATGCTAAAGTGGTGTCAACCAGATCTTACTATATGATGAACTCAAACTGTCAGAAAATTGTATTTAAATGTGACTAGGATTTTTCACTTGATGTACCCTGATGGATATTAGGCCAGCCTGAGCTGTTTGCAGTGACTGAAAAGGCAGTATTTAGGAGAAGTGCATGCAGATCATACTGTCACAGATAACTCCTCACAGCTATTTCCTCACATTTCAGCTGGGTAAACTTAAATATCAAACCCCCTCTCCCCCCAGAAAAAACGCAACAACCCAAAACTGTAGTTTTCTGGTTGTGTTTTGAAATCTGAATGTGAATAGTTCATCAAGTAGAAAGTTCCTCTTTTTGTGTGTGGGTCTGATGGATTTTTCTTATGTTCTGAAGTCTTCCTGTGTTTCTCATATTTGAAGCAGAGAAGAAACTTTTGCCTGTGTTAACATTTGCACAGTAGAAAACACCCTTAAGTGCAATACCTGTTGAGTTTGAGTTGCAATTCTTTGGAATAATACAGAATTGCAGGTTTTCAGGAAAAGATTTTAGGAAAATTATTGTTTGGCATTTCCACCAGATAGTAGTTTCAGAATTTATGCTAGGTTTGAACATAGTACCAAATACTATTCTTCAAATATTCATGAAAACACTAATTCTTGAAGCATGTTATTTGTGTCCAGCTGTGTTTTGTGTTTCTCAAGCATTTTCGTTTCTTTTTGTTCCCCCATCTTTTTTCCTCCCTCTTCTGCCTTGTGAACTGCAGTACTCATGGAAGCTAGTTCACCCAACTGACAAGTATTCCAATAAAGATTGTCCTGACAATGCAGAAGAGTATGAAAGAGCAACAAGATACAATTATACTAGCGAGGAGAAGTTTGCTTTGGTTGAGGTAAGAGAAATGTTTTTCTCTAGGGATTTTCTAAAGATTAATTCTATACAAAAGAGAACATTCTCTATAAGCATTTTGCATACCCAGTGCAGAAAGCCAGCCTGCCATGTGCTGACTCTGAAGCAATGTGTGTTCCTCCATTCAGTGCATAGGAGGATCACAGCAAATCTATCCTTTATCGTTTGCAACTTGTTAATTCCTCTTTTCTCATTTTTTGTACTTAAAAATGCACCGTTTGTACAAATATAAAAACAAAACGCAAAAGGTACATTTGTCTGGGGTTTTTTGGTTTTTTTTTGCAGGTGATTGCCATGATCAAAGGTCTTCAGGTGCTGATGGGACGAATGGAGAGTGTTTTCAATCATGCCATTCGTCATACAATTTACGCAGCTCTTCAGGACTTTGCCCAGGTCACACTTAGGGAGCCATTAAGACAAGCCATTAAAAAGAAGAAAAATGTCATTCAGAGGTAGCATTACTGTTTTCATCTTTTTCTACATTCTTTCCTCCAGACCTTAGTAAATTAGTTGCAGAATTGCACAGATGTTAAATTTGATCTCTCTAAGTCTGTACTCCCAATCTGTCTGGCATTCGTGGTTAGCTTGGCTGGGTATGAACTGGAAGTTGAGGAAGTCTGAAGTTAAAAATGAGTGGCTGCCAGCATGGCTACAGCAGGAATCCAGGCTGTCCTAAGATAGGACTACTTTAGGAAGTCTTGTCTTCCCTCTTGTTTATTTTTATTTTAAGAAAATACAAGTACAGTAATACTGAAAGCAAGATTAGTGTTTGTATTTAGAAGAAAGGTTTCACTGTCCACTTTATTATTCCATTGTGTCCTTTCCTTGTGTCTCATGTTTGTTCCACTCTCTCTTCTCACTGCCTCTCAGCATTCTGTCCTACTTCTCACCTTCTGCTGCTTTTGGCTTATTAGCCTTACACTTCTCTTCCAGTGCTCCATCTGCCCATGCTGATTAGTGACATTTCCTGACCTTATTTTTTTTGTCCCTAATTGTTTGCTTTTGTCCCAATTTTGTTTGCATATTGACTTCTTTATAATTTGTTTACTCCCACATTTCATTGCAAAGCTCTTAGAGGTGAAAGTCCTTAACTAATTAGGCTATTGCTAAATGCTCTGGCTACGACAAAGATGTCATCGTAAGCTAAAAATAAATTGCTCCACATTATTAGGTGTACAGGAAGAGTCCTTTTGTCACAGGATTTTAATGAAATAGAAAAATATTACTTTCATACCTGCCTGAGCAATAATATTTGAGATGAGACATTTTCTTGATCATTCAACATGCCACAGGATATATCTGACTGTGTTCCTGCCAGATATCTGAGTTCCAGTTCAGTATTTGGAGATGAAGCTGTTGGTATAAATTTCAGCTGAATTTTGGAATCTGGATTTCTTCTGGAAACAGGAATTCTGCTTTTTTTTTCATTTCAAGTCATCATTGTCTTACTTCAATTTGGTTAATAATCTGCTTTGGTTTGATTAAATATTAATTGATTTCATAGTGAATATGTATTCAGATTAGTATGAATTTGGTTTGATTGATCCAGCTCTGGGGTCCTCAACACAAGAAAGATATGGACCTGTTAGAAAGGGTCCATGAAAATGATCAGAGGGCTGGGACACTTCTGATATGAAGACAGGCTGGGAGAGATGGGGTAGTTCAGGCTGGAGAAGAAAAGGCTCTGGGATGCCTTATTACAGCTTTCCAGTACCTTAGAGGGGCTTATGACAAAGAGGGAGAAGGACTTTTTATGCAAGCAGAGAGTGACAGGACCAGGACCAGTGGTTTTACTGAAAGAGGGAGGCAGATTTAGATTAGGTATTAGGAAGTAATCCTTTATTTGGAGGGTAATGAAGCACTGTAACAGGTTGCCCAGAGAAGCTGTGGATGCCCCATCCCTGGAAGTGTCCAAGGCCAGGTTGAATGGAGACCTGAGCAATCTGATGTAGTGAAAGGTGGCCCTGCCCTTGGCAGGAGGGAAGTTGGAACTAGATGGTCTTTAAGGACTCTACACTACCTTTTCTGATAAACAGCACGGAGTGTTTATTTTATGGATGTGTCATTCTTGAAGACATTGGTGAAATTCTTTGTTCTTGGTTGGAATTACTCTGAGCTCCTAAATTCTGTTGCAAAGTTTCTGTGCTCATGGAAGAATGCTTAAAAAAAGTAAAGAGTTCTATCAGGGCACTTGGATGCGCTGCAGTCTGAAGGAGTGGGAATTGTGTTCAGTGTTTTACAGGCCATAAGGAAGACAGTGTGTGACTGGGAAGCAGGTCATGAGCCATTCAATGACCCAGCTCTAAGGGGAGAGAAGGACCCCAAAAGTGGTTTTGACATCAAAGTCCCAAGACGTGCAGTGGGACCTTCCAGCACTCAGGTATTTTCCTGTCTGGTGGCTGTGGTATCTGTCAACAATTATTGCATGAGGTGTTTTCTTTCTGTCCTGAACTATTTTAAAATTACAGGTTTTATTGCGGTCTTTTTTTATGCTAAAATTCTACTCTGATTTATATTTGCAAAATTATATGCACTTAACCAAGATCCTCTGCTTGTAATTGCAGATTGCTGTAATTTTCTACTCTGATACATAATTTTTCCAAGCGTTCAATCTCTTTAATTTGATTTTCTGGGAACAAATATTTTCTCATTGAGCTCCTTATGTTTTTTAAATAATATTTTTGAACTATTTGAATTATTTCTTGCCTGACTCAAGTCTGACTTCTGTCTCTGGTATGGTTGGTAAAAACTTTTCTGAAGTCACACTATTCAGTAGATGTCTAGTAGTTTTAAAATATGTTTAAATTATAAATGAATATCTGTTAAAATATGGGAAAGAATATTACTTCTGACAAAATCCCTTGCAGTGTTCAGTAATGAATGATAAATCTGGTCCCTAGAATCTAATTTGTCTGCTGCTGCCACTAAAATGACATATTTCAGATGTTTTCTGTGGTAGTCATCAAAATTCCATACCTAGATGCTCATTCCTGTTACCTCCATATAGTTCTCTTTTTTTATTTCATTTGTGGATTTGTTTGGAGAGTGTATGGTCTGATATTCATAGCTCGTCTGAGAAACTGGGGTAAAAAATTCAAGGCAACTGTGGTTTGTGAAGACAATCTTTTAATACCTAAAATTTGTGGGAAAGAGAGCACATATGGTTAATAATTTTGGGTAATAAAACGTTGCTTAATTTGTGATAAAATTGGTTTTATGAAGATTTTGTTTTGATAATTGCAGAAAAATTGTTTTGATTTCTAATTTCCTGGGGTGAAAGAAAAGGTTAAATATCACTACCAGTTTGCTTCTCTGGTGCTTTGAGGGCTTTGCTTCACCTTTGCAACAGGCTGTTTAGAGTATGTGTTTCTATCTGCTTTTTCTGCTCTTGGGCTGGCACACTTGTCTCTCTGGGTAGACAGGAAGGCAAGAGGTCGAATATATCCATTTTAGATAGGTTTTCATGTGGCTCTAAAATGGCTGTGTATGAATGGGTAATTGGTGCTACCTGGAAATTTTTTCTGAATCGTTTGATAAGCTAATGGCTCCCTGAGCATCCTCTGAAATGAGCAGGAACTTTCTCTTTGCTTGAGGGAGCCCCAGATTGCAGTGATTATTCTGAACAACCTTTCTGTATGACCTCCTCTGCATGCTTACTGTGCTGCTTTTCATTTTTAACAAACTAACATGTTTTCTCTGCTTCTCTTTCCCGTTCCTTATTTACCCATGTGTTTTTATTAACGGATTCTCTTCCCCTGCCTGCCCCTGTCTGTTGGTTTTTAGCTCTTCATGGTTCGCACTATGACAGAGTCCTTAAACTCTGCTGAGCTGTTGAAGCAGCTCAAGTCTCTGGGATTGGAAAAGCTATTGCATGTGACACACAAGTTTCTGAGGCAGTCCTACATCTATCCGCCTCTTTTAAACTTTGGTGGTAAGACATTACTTATTACTTTCACTTTTTGTGGTGATGTGAACTGTTCCACTGCAAATGGTCTGCTGCTGATTGTCAGTGGAGGTCCCCTTGGCATGGGGTAGGCATTTGTGCTGGTGTGTAGGCTAGTGTTGCATCTGTTCCTCTTGCCTCAAAGGCTTTTGTCCACACAGTGCCAGTTTTCAGTTTGAAGTGGAGCAGTCGCTTAGTGATAGTAATTCTCAGTGTTGCTCAACTAATGTACCATGTGTATTTTCCTTTTTTCCCCTCCCCTTTCCACCGTAATTGTTTCCTTTAATGATACAGCTTTACATGGTGAGAACTATGTTAGAGTCCCTCATTGCTGACAAAAGTGGTTCCAAGAAAACCTTGAGAAGTAGCCTTGAGGGGCCCACCATATTGGACATAGAAAAATTCCATCGCGAGTCTTTCTTCTACACTCATTTGATAAATTTCAGTGGTAAGATATGTAGATGATCAGTGTCCAGCTTAGCATGTCCTAACACCTCTAACACGACCTGGAAAATGTTTCCGATTGCCTAAGTCAACTTAACCTTTGGTTTATATATCCAAAGCCTTGGTCTGTCCAAACTTTTTCTGAGATAGTACTTAGTATTGTCATGGGATTTTTATTTTGACTTGTTATACGTTTGTTTCTAATGCGTCAAATTTCATATTGTTGCCTCCCTTTTCTATTTTCTTTATGTATGTACTTATATAAACAATAAGCCTATACACACTGAAATTTTTTAAAGGAAGTAGTTTTTGTGTTTTGGGAGATTATTTTTGGTTGTTTTTGTTTTAAGTACAGAGGAAACAAATTCTCTGTTATGGTAAATTCGATGTCATTTCACTACTCTTACTATTCAGTTAATTGTAATCGGAAACATGCTGTCCTAAAGAATTCACCTACTGACATTGAGTGTACCTAGTCCTTGTCATCACCATGCTGTGTTGTCTTTCATTTTTGTTTTGCTGCTGGTCTCCTTTACCCTTGGAGAAGGGGGAGCCTGTTAATATCATAATGCTACTGGGGAATGGCACTGCAAAAGGTCTTCAGAAGGTCTTAGTGTAAAAAGTTCATTCCTGTTTTAGTTCACTAGCCTTTGGGAAAAGAAGGATGGTACCAAGTATTTTCTGGAGAGGTGGGAAGCACGCCTCTGCACCCTTGACAATGTCCTTAGAAACTTGTTTTAATCCCTACTTCATGTGTCTGTCTGTCATTTTCTGCCCATCTAATCAACAGGAACGTGTGGAGCAATTCAGTCCTCCATAGGGAAGGATGGTACTGGGAGTTCCAGTGCAAATTTGCTTCCTTCACTTGCTGCTTCCCAAATTCAACGTATGACTTTCTCAGCCCCCAAGTGAGAAATTGAACTAGAAATCCCTTTTTACTGGTGTACACAGTTTTTATGTTTACCTGATAGTCTCATCCACTTCCACTCCTTTTTTTTTTTCTATAAGAAGGCACCACTTTGGGGGCCAGTGAGGAGTTCAAAACTCATGGGCTTTACATTTTGAATTTGCTTTAGATTATTTGGCCTATGTACAGCTTTAGTGACTTGCACCTGCTTTTTTTGTTTTGCATTGCATCATCCGAATCACAGTTGTATTGTACCTGATGTATTTCAATAAGAAGTGTAATTCTCCCTTCTTTATTCTGAAAGAAACCCTGCAGCAATGCTGTGATCTGTCCCAGCTGTGGTTCAGGGAATTCTTCTTAGAGCTGACCATGGGCAGAAGAATCCAGTTTCCCATTGAGATGTCCATGCCTTGGATTTTGACGGATCATATTTTGGAGACAAAAGAGGCATCAATGATGGAGTAAGACCCACTTGTGTTCTTCCACTGGAATGATTATTCTTAATGATTGCCATTTCTTATTATAATGTTGCTGCTTTAATTGGTTTTAACAAGTAGTCATTAAGAAGGTATTCTAAACGTTAATAAACTTTTTGTCTTACATTTGCCCATTTTCAGATTCTATTAAGTTTTCTTTTTGAAGTGAGTAATTGAAATACTAAACCTTTCATACAGGTATCATTGCACCAGCCACTTATTTTGCTCCTTGAGTTCTCCTTATTCTTCAAAGATGTCAAACACAATGTATCATGGTAGAAGCCTAGTTCCATTTTGATGGACAGCTACATCTAGAAAACAAGTTTTGGACTTCAAATATATCTACACCTTTTCTTGAACCAGCTAATATTTTCTTAAAGGAAAAATTGTGATCTTTTTTATATAAACTAAAATAAAAATATCCTGTTTTCGTGAACCGCTTGTGGATTACAATATTGACTGGCTTACATCATCTTGACTGCACCATCTGAAAGAATCATAACTTTTATACACATGTAACTCTCGTGTTTTATTTTTTCTTTCAGGTATGTTCTGTATTCTTTGGACCTTTACAATGACAGTGCTCATTATGCACTTACCAAATTTAAGAAGCAGTTCCTCTATGATGAAATTGAGGCAGAGGTAACGTAACCTTACCTACTGGAGAAAAATAATCTGTACCTGAATGTGAAAATCATGCTAAAGGGCGAGGCCTTTGTAAGAGAACAGAAAAACTGAGAAGACAGATCAGAAGATGAGTAACTGGTTGGGTAATACGTTGTGAAGAAACCTGTAGACCTGTGCAAAAATGCGTCACATTAATGCTGAAAACTGTAGACCTGTGCAAAAATGCCTCACATTAATGCTGATAATTGAATGACATCTTCTCTTGTACTGGGAAATTTGGGTCTATTAATTTTCTTGACTATGTTTGATAAACAGTGGGAGGTCTTAGATAAGCTCTTTTTTTAATTTTAGGTATCTCTAAACATATGATATTTTTCTCCCCAAGGTAAACCTGTGTTTTGACCAATTTGTCTACAAGCTGGCAGACCAAATATTTGCATACTACAAGGCAATGGCTGGCAGGTAGCTATTCCTTCCACTATGAGAGCTTTTCTTCACACTATTCTGCTCTGCTTTGCTGTTTAATACACCTTAAGCATTTTCTTCCTTTCTTCATAGCCTCCTTCTGGATAAACGGCTGCGTTCAGAGTGCAAGAACCAGGGAGCAACCATTCAGCTGCTGCAGTCCAACCGCTACGAGACACTACTGAAACAGAGACATGTTCAAGTGAGTTAACTCCTACCATGTTGTATTTGAGTTGCTTGGCAACTTTCCAGTGGTGTTGATTTACGTAGGGAGACAACACTCATTTTGTGCTTCATGTTCTGTCATCTTAGTAGCATAGCTGAACATTTGAGATCTGCTTTGTTGTTGCATGAAGGTGTAAATTAAGAAAATAACCTTAAAAGATCCCATTTTAATGCAAATGTCTGTTGCAGTTAAGAAAACATGAGCCAAATAGGAATGCCATGGGTGGTAGCGTTGTCTTCTTAGTAATGTCTTTCACCAGTGTTCACTGTGTTGTTGGCACAATGTTGTGGAAGCATAAAGTGCTGATATAAGTACTTTAATGTAGATGCAATGTGTACTTTTACTTCTTTTTGTGAAAATTGGGATGCAAATTTTAGTACCACATTTGCTCATGAATGTATAAATTTTGTTCATCTGCTTTGTTTCAGTGTGTTTGGGATGCAAGCTCCCAAAGTGAGAGTCTGTTCATCTGTGGACTCTCATAATCCTTGTACAGTTTGTCTTGTAACCTGACTGTCAGTTTGAAACCTCACAGCATGTTTCCCTTTAGCTCCTTGGCAGGTCCATAGACCTGAACCGGCTGATCACTCAGCGCATTTCGGCAGCCATGTACAGGTCGATGGAACTGGCCATCGGCAGATTTGAGAGCGAGGATTTGACTTCTATTGTGGTGAGTATTGTGTTGTGTTGCTGTTTTGCCAGATCACTGACACAGCAGTTGAGGTGAAGCAACCCCAAACCTATTGCAGCTGAGGGCCTTGGGAATAAAGTGTAAAGAAGGCATGTACTCAGAGCTGTGAGAAAAAAAGGAAGGCAATCACCTTGTGACTTAAATTTTTGTAAGACCCCGCTTCTGCCCATGCTTATAAATTGCAGATCAAAAAATCAGCCTTGTGCTTGGTAGAATCAAAAGGCATTTATTTACTCAGGCAGCTTGGTTTTGTAGCATGACAAAAATATTTTTTTTGTGGAGGAATGAGATCTGACTTGTGCCTATGGAAGAAGAGCATCTGTACAATATTGAGGTGCCCTTTTGAGTTAGTTTCCTGATTAAAATGCTAAAAACCAAATTTTATTTCAAGAGAGCGTGAATTTGACAAGTAAACATGCAGTCAGAAAGAAAAATACCAGGCACTCAGATCTGCTGGAATGAAAAATAAATTAAAAGCTGTGCAAAAGAGTTTACCATTTTTTCAGTAATAAGATTTTTACGGTGACATTTTGTCATGCAGTCAAATACCTTGGTTTAGTTTTGTTCTTTACTGAAATCAAATACTGAGGCCATAGAGCCTCTTGACTTCTGGATGCTTGGTTTTCCAACTTAGAGTTATTGAAATGTAGTTTTTCTTTGCTATGTGCAGTACACTCTTAGTGGCTAAGTGAACAGAAACCATCAGTTGTGCATTCCTTCGGTCACAGGTTGTGTTTTGGAGGTTTTTTGGTTTTTTTTTTTTAATGTAAAATATTTTCTGTTGAAAACTGTTTGGTTTCCTCGGCAAGAAACTGACCCTAATAGATTAAGTAATCTGTAATTACTGCTTTTTTTCAAGCACAATAAATTAAATTAAGGTATTTACAAGACTGAGCTATTTTTTTCTCCTCAGACTGGATTTTTGTAATAATAATCAGAGTGTTTTTTTTTTTCTTGAACTAACTTGCTCACAGGTTTAAAACTCCTTTGAAATATGGAACACTTAAATCAGAGAGCAGCCTTTGGGAAGACGACCAGTAGTTTCACACACAGCTAGAAAAAAGACACTGGATATTTCTTCAGTAGTTCATTGCATAATAATCTTTTAAAGCAGTGCCTGAATTTTTTGGAAGTAGAGATTGTGTTATTTTTGGTGTTTTCAGTGTCTGACGTCAGATATGAAGATTTTGTTTTTTGTTAATTTTAAAGAAATTACCAGAAAAGATACTAGCAATTTCTTGTGAAGAGGAAAAATGTTATAACATGCAGTACTCATATATAGTTATGTAGCCTGCAGCTAGTGGTTTTGTGGGCACAAAAACCTTCACAACATTTGTAAATGTTTGATCTGGTCTTTCATTGCATCTTAGTACATACTGGAGTAGAACATGAGAAGGATGGTAAATGTGATGTTATTCCTAACATTACCACTACAATAGTTAGTTCTCCAGTTACTCTAGTGGTGAAATGACATTGTGATTGCTTGTAAAGTAGGAAATACAGAAAGGTGCTTTTGGCCTATGTCTGACCCCATTTAAATGTTGGGGTTTTAAGTTCAGTTTTGTTAAGTGGAGGAGGTGTTGTTACAGATCTGTGTTTGAGACCCCTCTGCATCTGAATACCCTTAAAGTCTCAGAAGGTTTAAGAAACAATCCCAAGAGTACTGATTCTTTCCAGTCCTTATTGTTAGAGACTGGGGGAGAGTCAACTGTACATTTTGTCTTCTTTCTAGTCTTCTCTTCCCTCAAGGTTATTTATGTACTTTGTTCATTGCCTCCACTTTATTAAGTGCATCATTCTCTTTCTTTCCTCTTGTGTTTTGTAGGAGCTGGATGGCTTGATAGAGATAAACAAAATGACTCACAAGCTTCTGAGTAGGTATATGACCTTGGATAGCTTTGATGCCATGTTCAGAGAAGCCAACCACAATGTTTCAGCCCCTTACGGCAGAATCACTCTTCATGTCTTTTGGGAACTCAATTATGATTTCCTTCCAAACTACTGCTACAATGGATCCACTAACAGGTTAGCAAGGCAGCTTTTTTATTTGCAGCTTTTTATTTATTCTACCACCCTCCTGCAGCTTCCTTCCTAGCAAGTGCTGACAAGTTCATCTCCATTCATTTAGTGTTTTCCTTTTCTAATGCTTTACTTGAAATGCGGCAGGATGAGTCATTTTAACAAGTACTGTTAAATGTATGAAAGCCTGTTATTTGTCCACAATAGAAGGCAAATGGAACCACGGCGTCCAAATTCTGACATTTTGATGACGTAGTTATGATATGCTGAAAAACAGAGTGTGTCAGAACACTGCTAAGTGCATATCAGGAGGGTATTTTGAAACAGGATCTTCAAGTGTGAGATGACAGAAATAAAATTATATTCCTGATTCTGTGCTAATGTGAAGAAAAAGATTTTCTCCTGGAGACAGAAAGAGTTGAGTATTCACTGCAAACTGCAATTGCAGCCTTTAAAGAGAGTGAGTAATGGAAATAGAAAGAGGAAGGTAGGTTCTAAGGTTTGAATGGGGGAAGCACAGTGTTCAAGATTTTGCATATCTGTGCTTCCTGCTCGTATGCTGTTTTTGGAATTTGTGTTACTTTTAGTCTTTACTCAGGTTTTGGTTAAAGCCCCATGAAGTGACAGTAAAGTGATAGTGAATATTGAACTGTAGGAAGAGGAGGAAGCCTGTTCTCATCTTTTACTGTCTCCTTGGAGAGCTTTCCTTGTCTGACATGTTCTGTGATGGTTATGTTGTATTTTAGATCCAAGATTCTGTCTGCAAAGGAAAAAAAAAAAAAGGGTGGTTTTTTTGTGGTTAAGTTTTACCCAAGAAACTTCTGTTACAGGAATCTGTTTGCACAGGAAAAGTCAAATGTATTTCTGAGGGCGCTTCTGGCAGTTGATATGTCTGGAGATCAGTATTGGAATATTCAGTGTGCTGTATTAAGACTCAAATAAGCATAATATTAAGAGAAATCTTGATGAAATGCTGCTTCTCTGCCTGTCAGCTTTATTGAAAGACATTCAATAGCTCCTATATGTTTAGTCTGTGTTCATCCTGGCTACAAGGGCTGACATAGTGCAGACCACAGCACTTGGGAAACAAGTGTGAGGTGCCAAAGGACGTTAGCAGGATCCTGTAGCACTGTTGCTTGTCTGTTTTTAAAATCTGTACACAAGAATTGAGTTAGGCTCAGCCTGTTGGGTAATTAATTCAGGATAATTAATTTAAGATATATTAAAGGGAGCCAGATCTTAGGCAGTATGTGTGCCATGTGTCTGATTTCCTCAAAGAAGTGCTTTGGTTTCAGTTGAAAGCAGCAGTGTGGAGAGAATTAATGTATGTGTTGCACATGCTGTACAATGCCCTTTGATATTTTTGGTGAGAGAGGGAACAGGCAGTTTTTAGCCTTTTTATAGTCCTTAAGCATGTTCATTACTGCCCTGCTGTTCGCATGAACTTTAAATTGATTGGCTCTCACTGCAGTCAAGTGTACGGGTTATTGAGTGCAAACACAGGAGTACACAGTGAGGAGCTGTGTGAGAGCTGCTGGTTTAACGCTTGACTCTTGATAGGTAATGTCTTGCATGAAGGTTATGTGTAAACAGGGGAAGAGAAGTACCAATTAAAGGCTGAAAGAAAGAGGAATAATCAAGATGAAAGCAGAGAGTTTACTTGGTGTTGTGAGGGGCTGGAGGCAGAGTTCCCAGAGAATCTGTCATACCTGTGACTTATCTTCTTTTAACTTGACAGCTTGGCATAAGGGTTCTTCTTTTAAAGTTAGTGTTTTGGTTACATTATTATGTTTCCAATACTCTTTTTCCCAAGAATGGTTGAATGTGATAACTACATACATGTGTAAAAGAGTTCAACTACTTAGGAACCCTGCAAGTTTAGTTCAAAAGCTAAATCTCTTCATGCAGAAATGCTGAAACACATTGCATGTTTTATTATTTGGGACTTAGGAATTTTTTTTTATATCTGATAATGTACTGAGATTAAAAAGTGAAGCTGCTATTAAAAGATTTAGCAATTTAATAATTGGAGTTGCCATTTATCTGAAATTTAGTCTCATTAATGCTAGCCAGCTGCACAGACTCAGGGACAACAGTTTGTGGAGAAGGAAGGGGGAGATGAGTGAGGGGACCTTTGCAGACGGGCCTTAGCAGGGAAATCCAATATTTTTAATACAGCTGTTAGCCATTATGAAAGAAATAAAACAAACCTTTGGATAGTGCACAAGCATATGAACTGCAGGTGAGGTCTAAGTTGTCTCTAGTCCAGTATCCTGATGCTGTCAGCAGCCATAAAGGGGCTGAATATGAAAACATGAGAGGCTTGAGCTGATATATTCTCCCCAGAACCTGCCAGCCTCTAGCAATGATTAGATGTTTCTGTAAAACAAAAATGGTGTGATGTTAGTGCATTCATAGCCTTTTACAGAGGTATTTATCTTTCCCCATTTTTTTGTCCCATCCCTTTTATAAAGCTATGTGAGGCTTTGGCATTCATTATGTACTCCAGTGAGACGTCTGCAGTGAAGCTTGTGCTGCATCTCTTTTAGATGCTCTCAGGCTATTGTCCACCAGTTCTTGTACTGAAAGTGGCCATAAACAGGTGTCTCCCATTGTTGTCTTTTCTACGGTGCCTGGGATTGTTTTTCAAGAGCCCTCTTTCACGCTGACCCTCAGTTGCATGTCATTTCAAGCCAAGTCTTTCCACATCAGGAATATTTGTCATGCATCTGAACTTTTTCCTTGTGAAATTAGGTTACCTAGATTCAAATGACTCAAATACAACTTCCACATTTTTGTTCTTTGTTCCTTTCCACTGTCTGTAGTGTCCCTTTTTCTGCCTTATTTTCTTTACTGTTTCTAAGTTGGTCTTTTCCTTCCTTGACAGCTTGTTTTGTATTAAGGCCTAATAGAGGAGCAAGTGTGAGACAGACTTTTATTTATTTGAATGAAACATTTTCTGTGCTTTCTTGACACAAATGATACAAGCTTTTGGAGACAGTAGTCAAACTAGTAGCTCCATCTCCTTTAACACATTACCTAAATCTGTGTTCTCTAGTATAAATTCATGTGTATAGCACTCTTCCAAATACAGTATGACATGTTTTTTCCAAGGATACAGATTTGTCACAGAAGGAACAAAAAGACCAGCTTTTTATTTTTCACTTTTCCTGACTGCCTCTCCTGCTTCCTTTTGTGAGCTCTCTCTCATACTGCTTTTGAGACTGGTTTTCACAAGAGAACAGCTGTGTCTTTTTGCGTTACATATACTCTGACAGTCACTGTTCAGAAAAATTTTCAGCCCTTGCAAATAGTACTGGAGCAAACCTGAAAAGTAGCAGTGAAAACCATCTAGTTTCTGCTACAAAGAGCCAAATGGTGCAGGGATATAGACTCATGCAAAGCAGGGGTGACTGTAGTCAACTCCCTTTCCCCTTCTTAAAAAGTCTTTCTGCCAAAGTCTTTCTGCCAAAAAGAAAAGCGACAGCAATGGATTGGCAGATCTGTTACTCTCTTATGCACTGTTTTCCTTGCTGTTTCCTCTGTTCTCTCCATCCTGGCATCTGTGTTTAAGAAGGGTGAGTCAGATCTAGTGTTCACTGAGAGGAGGTGTAGGGCTACTGTTAACTCTGCTAGACAGGACAAACTAATTTGAAAATGCTGGAAGCAAAAAGCATTTTTACCAGTTATACAGGGAAGTGCAGGAGAACGCTTTCTGTAGGAGCAGGGAAGGAAGACTGTCGTATCTTCTTATTTTGAAGGTGAAGCTCAGAAAGTTTATGAATGAGGTTTGTCTGACTGGTGCCTGCAAGGCAGCAGGCTCATTGACTAAAGCAGTCTCTTTCAGTTGTCTCCTTAAAGAGATTATAGTAATTAAAATCACAGAATCATTTAGTTTAATTTGTGAAGTGCTCACTATGAGCTCCTTCCTGGTAGGTATCACAGAAAAATTAATATTAAATTATTTGATCTCTAAAATACTTAGTTTGGGGGCTCATGTTGTCCACTAGTAATTCACTTGCAAAGCTTTGGTAAGCCAGAAGGCTTTTCATCTGCTTAATCTACTTTGACTGCTTACAACCTGTTCTGATTAAAATGGATAAATTGCTGTGAGATCATCAACACTGATTAAAAATGAAACTGATTATCTTGGAGTATGCTGAAACCTGTATCCAATCAGTATTTTACTTTCAGGAGAAAGTGAAAGTTTGCTTAGCTTTAGCTTTGATATTCAAAGAGATGTTCCTCTTTCTTGAAGGAGGAGAAGGAGGAAGCAGAATGTCAGAAAGAAAGCACACACACAGACATTGAAGAAGTGTGAAGAACTGTAGATGATGCTGAGCTGTAAGGTTTTCATGTAGCCCTTAGCTTTTAGGGAAGAAGTTTCTAATACTTACCTGAATGATATGTTGGGATTAGTCACATACCTTCTAGAATGATGAACTCTTTAGGCTGCTTTAGCCTCAATCTTAGATGTTGCCTCTCCGTAATTTAACAAGTGATTGTCATCTTTTGCTCGTTTTTTTACTCTTTTTCTTCCTCTCTTGGCCATTTCACCCAAGAAAATATAAGCAAGTGTGTTTGCTTCAAGTCTTTAAGAAAACTTTAAGACTATTTTGCTACTATTCTGAAGCATTGGAGATGGAGAAACCTTCAAGCATGCAGAGAACGCTGGTAAACATATAAGAGTTACTTGAGCATTTACTTGCACTGACTGGTTTTCTCCCAGGCACTAATTACATTGTAATTGAGATATATACACACAATAACTTTTTGAAAAGTCTAAGAATTACAGTTACAGCTTCCAGAGTTATGGGATGTGCCCACTTAAATGTTACTTGGAGTAAAAATACTCCTTGCCTTGTGAGTATTTTAATTTAGTGGTAACAAATTTTCGCTCCCCAAATACCTTTGCACTCTGAAACCCAGTCTTATCTCAAATGATATAATATCTCTTTTGATTTAATTTTAGACATTCTCTTAGGGCTTGAAAATTGATGTCAGTTTAAAAAGGAATGGGATTTAGAGAGAAAAAAGGGGCAATAATCACTGGCACTGTCGTATGTTGCAGATTACTTTGAATTCCATCAAATGTTTACATTATCTCTGGTAAACTCATTAATGAAGTATCTGCAGAATACAGATTCAAGTAATCGCTCTCAAAAGAGAGTTTTCAGTTTCTATGTGAGAGACAAAGGGAAGAAACTTGTAAACTGAGGAAATGTGAATGTAAGGAGATCTAAATAAAATATGTATATAGTATCAAAAATAATGCATATAAATAATGTATTTTTCCTCAAAAGCTCTAAATGCAAACTCCTTCTGGAGGACAACAAGTACAAGTATTTTTGGGAAGAGTGGCTAAACTGTGTATGAACAAGTAGCTGTACCTATTTTTGAGAAGGTTAAAAATGCAGAAAATACTGTTCTAAAGTTACAGATTCTCACAAGAATGATTCTGAAATAAAACACAGTGGAAGTAATTGTAAGCAACATAGTGCAGTTTTTATTGGTCTGGGTGAAACAATTTTTGATTAACATGGCTGTTTTTGTTTTTAGCTAGAAGATGGACATGTTAAAAACAGAATGCCTCTGTTCTTTCTAGGAATAATTAGTAATGAATAATTAATTTTGTGTGCTGATGAAATGTAAATACTTTAAACAAAAAAAGATCAAGATACAATTATATCATATGATCTTATAATGTAAGGCAAGTTTTCTTTCCTGAAACATTTTCTTGGATACATTTGTTTTGCTCAGGTATCACTCAGACCAGCCTGATATTATACAACCCATTTGATGTACGCTTCTTAAATAGCTATTTTCCTTCTTTGCTCGGCATATTCAGCTTTGCACCATTTATAAATAAATACTTTTTAATCAAGGTAAAAAAGAAAGTAGCCATCCAGCTTGTAAACACACATCTCCCAATAATTTTCCTCTGTTTAGTGAAGTTAAGCAGAATCAGAGTTGTAGCAGATATTGATTTATTCTTCCTGCACTAAAACTGTGGTGCTGCCAAATGTACATTATAGTTAACAAGGGGGAAGATTTGTGCTGCTTGTTCACAAGAAGACTGGAAATGGTGACTCTGGTGCCCTCAGTTGTGAGTGGGATGGCTGATCCTGTGTTTGGCAGTGCTCCCTATCTTTGTAGTTCTCTTGCCATCCTCTTAACGTTATACAAAGGTGAAGCTAAGCGTGATTTCTGTTGGTACGTGGCTCACACTGAAGTATGATCAAACTTTTGAAACACTGATTCTGCTGTGAGGATTATACCTTTCATCATGACTTTTTTTAAAGCTAACAGTTTATCATATTTCTCCTGATGTGAATTTTGGGGGAAAAAAGCTCCGAAACATTAAACAGAAATGTCATGTTCTTCTTTGAAGGTGTACTTCTTTCTCAAGGACTTCATTTTGCAAGCACAGGGTGTTTCCTTATGCCCTGTGAGAGGCTATTGCAACTTTGTTAGTTACTTCCCTATTTGCTGGCCTGGGCTAGAGTAGAGGTGAGGAATATTTTTAGATCCCACACCATGGGAAGAACCGCAATTGTTGAACTGCAGTATGATTTGTGCCCATGCTTTTGGGCAATTCAGGCTGTGTGCTTCCCCAGTTTCTACTAGGGCTGAAAGGCTGCTGGTCTGGCTTTGATTGTATATGCAGACAAAAGCAGTCTTCTACAGGGTAGGGTGCATTAAGTGCACACCTGCTCACCCAAGTATTAATAATAATAAATAATTCTTGTTTTTATTTTTATATAGATTTGTTCGGACTGTGCTGCCATTTTCTCAGGAGTTTCAGCGTGATAAGCAGCCTAATGCACAGCCACAGTATCTCTATGGATCAAAGGTTGGACTTAATTCCCTTTATCATTATGGTTTGCTAATGTTTAAAGGTATCTTTTAAAAATATGGCATATAAAAGTATTAGAAATGGACTGAAATACCTTTTGTGTGTATTTTAAATGGAACGTACTTTTTTTAAGACTTTGCTGGGAAGTTCAGCCAAAGTGCAGTTGAGTAGTCTGATGGTTAGTCTTCTCTGATAAAGCAAAAAATAAGCCCTTCTCTCAACCACCTTGTATTGTTCAGTTGCTTACAGTGGCAAAACAAACTCAGAGTAAAGATTAATTACTCGTCTGGTGAAGTGAAAACAAGAGCCCACCTTGGGTGCAGCTCTCCCTTCTTCCAGTGACGAAGACTGTGATGACATAAGAAAAGGGAATAGATATGAAAACCTGCTTCAGATATTATCTGACTTAAAAGGAATATAGATTAGAACCATCTTAAACTATCAGATACCAAACTACTTCAATTATTTTTTTAAAAATGTAGCATTTCTTTGGCATCCACAACCCAAGAGCCACAAACTCATTGTGGTGAGCGTGGTGTCTTGGCCATCTCATCTCTGTATTAGCACCATGTTTCTTGCTTTGCAGTTAGGTGGGCTGGGAAGGTTTATGCAAGTTTTCAATACAAGGGTATGTGATGTGCAGTCACATACTCTGTCCCTGTGGCAATCCCCAGTGCTGAGGTTGGAAAGGAGCTTGTGCGGGTGACAAGTTGGAAGAGTACTTGGCACAAGGGAATGGCTGTGGGCTACCCAAGTGAGGAAAGTTAGCCTGTACACACAGGACCAATGCTGTGCTCATGTGTGATAGATTTGTTCTCCCTGATCACTGCAGATTTATTTTCTTCAGAATTATTTGCTGATTCTTAATGACAGTTAAAGATATAGTGCATTAACATATTTGTGTTTTTAGTATCTAGTCAGAAATACTGATCTACTTCATACAGCAGTAAAAAACAGTGCTATCTTCAGCAAATAATTTGAGACTATATGACAAGATGTCACTCTAAATTTTTCAATGTTTTATTGAATATCAGGGTGGCAAGCTGAAGCATGGAAAAGAGAAATGAAAATATAAGGATTAAATCAGAGGATGGACAATAAAAATATTAAAATTATTTATTATTATTTACAATTATTTAAAATATGTACTCAATTATATGTCTAATTTATACAAGTGTTCTCTAAGTGTTATGGGTGGCTACTCTCAATATCTGCCTCCTACTTAAACATGAACAGAATTAGTCCTTGTCTTACTTTCTGCACATCATATCATAGTTGTATGGTGCAATTTCAACCCAGTAATCTAGGTTTTGAGGTATTTCAGGAGTTACAAATTTCAGAGCTAAAATATCTGCTGCATTTGTAAAACTTTCATGCCTTGAAAATGTAAAGGAGGTGGAAAAGGATTCACATGTCTTAATGTGGAATGTAACAGCTGACTGGTCCTGTAAATAGTGTTTTATGTAATTGTTCTCCAAAAAGTAAATTATAGGAAAGTGGAATTTTCTTACATTAGAGTCATTGTATTCTTCATTATTTTAGGAACTGACCAGATGCAGCATAGAGCAAAAACCTGACTGAACTTCATAAAGGTTGCTAACTTAATTTATCTAGATGATGATACAGTGGGGTGGGTGACAGAAGATTAACTGAGGAACACTTTTTTTACCAGTCAGGTTACATTATTAAAACGAGTTTAGTTATCGTCACACTGAGAGCTATACATTTTCAGAATTGTTTATTTTTCTACTTGAGCAGCAGCAATCAAGGTGGAGGATCTTACTTGCATATCTGGGGCAAATTTCATAGCTAGAAAATTACATAACAATTTTCATAACTAAATAACTATAGATTTCATAACCTGTATTAGAAAATACTCATGACTCTCTGCAATTTTAAAGTTTAACAAGAGTATGTTTTTATTCTTGAATTGAGTGTATTTTGAAATTGAGGATATCTGAATGAAGTTTTTAACATTTCTACTTTATATAGCCGATAACAAATAGGAATTCTTACATTATAGAGGCTGCACTACTACAGGAATAACTGAAGAAATTTTTTGTTTGTATCTCAGAGCATTCACATATTCCCAGATATTTCCAAATGGATCAAAGCATCTGGTCTATATTGATGTGTATTGATACTTAGCACAGAAAGTTGTAGCAACATTCTCTTTAGCGCCTAAAGCTTTCTGAGTGATATCTTCATGTAATTATCAAAACAAAAACCCACAGCTACAACTTACTTCTTCTGGTTGATATGGAAGCAGAGCTGTCAGGTGGGAAGGAGCCAGCCTGTAAATATCTCGTTAGCCTTTTAAGTGAGCTGGATTATTCTAAAAGTTCGGTTGAGCATGATCATTGAAACCCCTTTCACTCAGGTAAAGTATGTGTAGGATTAACGATATCAATGTTAGCAGGATGGAATTTGGCAACATGGGGTGAATGCATGAAATATTTTGTAATATATATATATATATAAGAAAATATCTTTTCTGGGGACTTTTAACTAACTTTGCCTGGTTTTATAAAGGTTGTGTAGACCAGAAGGGCTTTCGTTCTGTCTTATACAACAGTTTCCAAATATTGTCATGTTTTTTATGTCTCCAGCACTTTGTAAATGCTAACTCATTTATTCTGTGAAAAATACACGTTTGAAAGGCACTTCTCACTGTGAATATAATGGTTTTTATCTACTGCTGGTGCACAAATTAAAATCAGTTTGTACAACGTTGCAACTTGTATCACTTTGGAAATCACTTAAAATGTTTGCCCTGTACTCGATGACTTAATATTGTGGTGAACTACCAAATCTAATACAGAATTGTCTGAATGAACCTGAATTAATCTGTAATGAAACTTTCTCAGCAAGAAACAAAGAATAATGAGCATGTGATGAATTTTTCAAAACTAGAGCAGAAAACAGATGACACTCTGCATGAGCTGCTCGTTTGCAGCAGATGCGAGATGGTCCATTGCTTGTGAGATTATATAAATGTTTATCGTAGTAGTGCACTGTAAACTCTGTGGGTGGAATGATTTTATATTTAGAGAAGGTAAATCCCTTGGGAAGCACTTCCATGGTAGTAGCTCTTTGCCTTCACAGTCAGATATAGGCATGTCTTTTGTTTATATGTGTTTGTGTACAAATAACAGAATGCAGTAAGTAAATTGCCTCAAAACTGCTTTAAGACTGAACTACTTTGTTCTCAGTATGACATGTATATGTGTATATAACATAAATGTGTATATATATATATATATGTGTGTGTGTTGCACTGCCTTAAAACCCACATAAAGAAATGGACATGCAGAGAAGTGAACAGGTTTTCAGGAGCCCAAGATGTTGGATGAGATTGACTGTGTGTCTCTTGGCATCATCCCTTTAATATTAAAATAACCTTTTTTTGATCAGAGAAGTGTTACTGTTTACTTGATTGAAAGAAAATTTTAAAGCGTTCTCTCTGTCCTCGCTACCCAGGCACCCCTTTTTGGCAGTAAATCTGTTGTGTTGTCTTCCTGCTCTGGTGAAGGTTTTTCAGTGCCTATTTCATGTGACACCGTCATTTGAAACAGCGGTGAACTGTTATTCTCACAGTTTATTTGAGACTGACGTGCAAGACAAAGGAGAATGTGTCAGCTGGAGGAAGTGCTCTGCAGGAGGTGGAGAACAGTTATTGCTAACTTCAGACAATAAAAATGCCTTTTGAAGTGTTTTCTGAAAGTAGTACTCGCCCCTGTTCAGCAAACATTTCTGTGTCTCCTGCTTATCCTACTCAAAAACCCCCCAAAAAACAACAACCAAAAAAAAAAAAACCGAAAAACAAAGATTCATCACACTTAGGCCAGCTTCTCTCTAGCACTCTGAGAGTCGATTAATTTCACAAGTCGTGGGAATTGCTGTCAAATAGAGTAGCTGAAAAGATCCACTACCTGCTGTGAAATATTCATGGGGGGCTCTCTTGGCAAAATTGGACCCCCCCCACCCCGACTTAGCTCCCAGGGCCTGGTGAAGAGGGATGGCAGCAGCCCAGCCAGCAGTTGGTATCAGCCTTCACTGGGACAACTGACCAGTGTCAGAGAGATGACTTCACACATACTTTTATACCAAGAGCAATTAAGTGCCTGCAGTCACAGTGCACCTTTGGTTTTTTTGGTGTATATACAGCAATACAAAGATTTATTATGTTTTTAAGGAACACAAATGCACTTACGAGGTTTAAAACAGGGTGACTTATACATGTAAATCAGACAACACTTGTCACGTTGTGAGGGTGAACAGATTTCTCTCTGAAGGACCTTGGCCCTTTGCCATGAAGCTCAAGGCAGAGTGAGATGATCAGCAAGTTTTCTTGTTACAAAAAGAAAATGCATTCTGGCATGTTTTTTACTATTTTGTCCCCCTTCATTACACAGAATATACTGTGCAATTAGAAAGATATTTGCAGCTGATTAGCACACATTATCATTAAAACTGAAAGGGAAGGGCCAGGAGCTGTGTCTCTGAATTCCATTTCCTCTGCAGGGAGTCACTGGCCCACGGATCTGAAGGTAGCTTGTGGTGGGAACAGAAGAGTGCAAAATGTGATAATCTAGGATATTTCCTCAATTAGATGTGTCCTTACAAATTCAGTATCTTGCATGTATTTAGAGTGAGGGAAAAGAAGATAGATGAGAACATACACTTAAAATTCTGTTGAGTTTACAGTCTGAGACTGTCAGTGTATATGGGAGGGATGGACAGCACTTTGGGCAGTGAACTGTGTTGTCTGAGTGTGGTACTGCTTGTAGTGTGTTTTGGGAAGCAGCTGGGATTGTCAGGGTAAAACTCACACTGGCAAACCACTGCACTCTGTGTGTATGTTCCAGTTGCCTATAGTGTTATAGCCTGGGTTGCCATCTTAAAACTCTTGCTCAGTTTTATTCATGCTAGTTAACAAATATTATTTTGGTCACTTTTGATTACCTTTTATATTTGTTTGCTGTTTTAGACTAAAGAAAAGCAATGAAAAAATCCCCTTGAAATGTAAACCAGTTACTTGATACATGCTTCATTTTTAAATGATGGAGGGTGGCTGAAGTGCTCGCTTCTTGGGCCTGTGAACCTTTGCATACAGGCTGCTGGAAAGGGGTGTGACATCAGAGGTATAGCCAGGAGTGCTGTGATGAGCAGTTGGAGCTCCCTGTTGTGAGCACCAATAGTGCATGTGATGTGTTTGAAGTAGCTGGGGTACCTCATGTAGCAAAAGCCTTCTCCTGGACAAAATATCTCTCATTTATAGCAGAGCACTGTCCTGTTACTGGGACTCGTTCCTGACTTTTAGAAGATGGCATGGTGGGCTCATGGCACACTGAGGGATTCTCTATGATTGTGGCCAGCTGAATGCCACTTGGATGCTTTTCCTCAGTGTCCTGTGTCTGCTGGCTCTGCCTGCTGAACTCAACTGAGGTGTATGCCACACTTTTGGTCCATGGCTGCTCATGCTCTTGTTTGGAGGTCCTGTTCCGCTCTTGCAAACGCTCACGTCTCCTGCGGCACAGGAGGTGCAGGCAGCCGTAGAGCAGGACTGCAGCGATGATGAGGAGCAGGACGCTGCTGGTGAGCCAGATTCCCAGTGCCAGCTCTTTCTTGGTGTTGCTCACTGATGCTGGGTCTTGTTCCAGAGTATTAAAAACTCTGCACTGGTCGCTGGAGGGGTTTGCGGACTGGCAGGTCACACACATGATGTATGTTGTGAGGGGAGTCAGGTTTTCAACAACAAAAGAGGAGCGAGTGGTGGGCACCCTCTCTTCCTTCTGAAAGCTCTTTCTGGAATAGCTGGATAGCATGCTGTTCCAGTTAGGGTGGTACATGATGCTGTAAAAGCTGTCAACACAACTGGCCATTTTTGGCCAAATTACCATTGCTGTGTTTCCTGTGATGTTTTGGACGGTTATTCCCATCAGGATGTTGCTTGGGAGTTTTTTTTCCTCTCTTGATGCTGATCTCCCTGTGGAAAGGGCAGATGTTCTTTGGAGAAGCTGCAGCACTGAGGATGTTGTTTGGATCTTAATCGTAGTGCTCTGTAATGTAGGAATGGAGTTTGTTAGGAAAGTATGCTCTCATCTTTGGTACTGCAATGTAAGAATGGGAATGAAAGTTCATAAAGTTTGTGGTGTTTTCAAATGTGTTTCCTTTCCAAGTGAAAGGGTAAACATGAACTTAGAGAAATTCAACCAGAGCTGCTACCTGTACAAGTGGCCAGTTGTATCTTGAGAGATGGTGAATTTTTGCAGAATTTACAATTGGGGAATCACTTCCTTTCACTTTATTTTTTTCCCCAAGTGATTGTAAAAAAAAAATAATGCAGTAGTTGTTTTTTTCTCTAGTCTGTGTATCTTGCATTTTATGTTAAGTGGCAAGAGGGGTTAGCAGGAGTGGATATTGAGGAATAAACGCCTCTACCATCCACAAGTCCTTATTTTTGCCAGTCACAATCAGTTGAAAAACAAAAGCGTATGTGGAAACATGACCACATATTATTTGTCTCCAGTATCTTACATTAGTTTCTTATTCACAAGTTCACATTGGAACACCTTCTTTATGAAAACAGGCTGAGAGAATTGGGGCTGTTCAGCCTGGAGAGGAGAAGGCTCCAGGGAGATCTTATGGCACCTTCTGGTATCTACATACAGCAAGATACAGCAATACAGCTGGAGAGGGGCTTTTTACATTGGCAGATAGTGATAGGACAAGGAGGAATGACTTTAAGCTTAAAGAGGGTATATTTAAATTAGATATTAGGAGGACATTTTTTACTGTGAGGGCAGTGAGGCACAGAATGGACTGCCCCAAGAAGCTGTGGAAGGTATCCCTGCTTGTGGCAGGGATGTTGGAACTAGGTGATCTTTAAGGTCCCTTCCAAGGTTTAAGGTCCCTTCCAATCGCTGTTCTGTGATACTCCCCATGTTTTGCAGTTGAGTTGCACATCTGTATCCACTGCAGCTACACTGCAGCAGTGGCTGTGAACACTCCACATTGGGGGTATCAGTATCACAATATTTAGTCTTGATGCTAATCGGCCTCATGGAAAAGCTTTGTCAAGCTTAGTGAAATACAGCTTTCACTACAGCATACCTTTTGGATAAATAGTGGGGATTTACAAACATTACTAATGCTCTTTGCTGTTCTAAGTAATTTTATGTAATCCCATAGTCTGTCTGCCCTGAATTTATACTCCTCCTCGTCCTCAATTTAAATTAGAAAATCTGCCAGTATTTTGAGATTCTCAGTATGTGTTACCACAGTAAACAGTGAAAGGAAAACATCTCTTTTCTGAAATTTCTCTAAGCACATCAATTAAAGAATATATAATAACAAGCAGTGAGTACTTTCATTTATTTGACTTGGGTTTTATGCTTTCATGGTTGTGATGGTAACTTTTGAAAAAGAGCTTACCTCAGCAATTTAATCTGATTCCTTACTTTGATTGTCAGTTTCCAGTGGCACTCGTGGAAGTTATTTTCCACTTTGAAAGTTTCTCACTTTTTGAGAAACATGACAGTAACACTGTCATTGTTTATGACTTTGTTGTGAAAATTAAATCTAATATTTTTTTAAGATCAAGTTTAAAAATCTTAGGAATCTAATTTCCTGGCTAAATAACAATTAATTATTGAAAATTCTCCTGAGGAAGAAAGCTTATGAGATTTGCTCATAACATATTATGAAATTATTCTGTAAAATTTGTATTTTATACTAGATAGGAGACTGAGAAAATGTATATTTTATGGGATATTTTTTTCATGGGATTTAGATAGAGATATAACATTAATAGTAAGAATTCTGTGCCTGTTTATGTATGAAAATTGTTGCTCAAGGCTTTTGGGTTATACTTACTGGGAAGTGGGAAGAAAAAATATGTATGTTTATTTTCATGACAGTGTAAAACCACGGATGTGACTGATCTGGCTAGATGCTGCTTTTCTAAATCTGTGGTAAATGCACCCTTTTTAATACAGTAACAGTATAAAGGAACTGAGTTTGCTATCAGATAAACTTACCAAACAGACACATTTTGGCATCTACCCAACTACTGCAGATATTAAAACAGGGTGCATTAGTGAGATCAGAGATTTTACTTGCTCAATTACCTTCTCTTTAGCTGGTAGATCCCTATTACTTAAAATTATAATTATTTTTTTATAGAACACTTTCTAACACAGCCTACAAACAATAGTTTCAACAGTTTAATCCTCATGGCATTTTGTAAGTAGAATGAACTATAATTAAATAACAATAACATGCTTCTATTGTTACAAACCGTCAGTTATTAGAAAACATAAAATTACTGACATGTAAATGTTTGGAAAAGCCATCTGATGTTTTTATGGATCGTAAAGTCAGTACTTACCTTCACTCCCTGATGGAAATTCCAGAACAGAATTTCTTTATGGCAATGCTGCTGTGAAAATGTTACAAACACCAAATTTTTTGTATCCCTTTCTACATGAATTATTTCCTGACTGATCTCTCTTTGCCAGTTTGCTTTTTCTTCTCCTCAGATTCTCTGGACTGAATTCTCATTGCTTGGTGATTTCAGTTTTTTTCTCCGATGCTGCTGGTGGCATGGTTTCTTTGTCTCTTCCACTTAAATTCCTGCAAGAGCACATCTTGTCTAAAGATGCTGTTGCCTTGCTTTTCAAAGACCACAGAGGAAAAAAAAAAATAATGTCTTTTCCCCCCTCTCTTGCTTGCCTCCCCTTGGCAGTATGCTGCCTGAGCATCCCTGTTATATACTCTTGTGTGTGGACCAGTGATGCTGTGAGTGATTAATGTTAGCACTTTGATGACATCAGCAACTAACAACTCTCTCCTTTTTTTTTTCTTTTTTTTTTTTTTTTTAATTTAAGTAGGGGAGGGAGCAGGTATAGCTTAAAAAATAATGAATGGCAACATCCCTTCCCTCCCTTTCCACCTCCACCCCCCTCTAGTTAGTGGCTTCTTCCCTAAGAATTTTATGCTTTTGTGTCTCACTGTGGGGGAAGTGGTGTTGGTGTGTAATGTTGTTTTTCCAATCCCTTGTTACAGTTTGGAAAGATCCACTAATCCAACATTTACAGGTGGACTGTAAATTTTAGGTACTTCCCCAGGAGGTTTACATGAAAGATGTATCTTTAGATTGGCTGGCTTCTTATTGTTATGTACGGGCAAGTCTTTTAAATATTGAAATCATGTTTTAAGGGCTTGCTTTTCTATGACAATTCCTGCTGTGTGAAGAGAGATTCCCTCCCCTTAACCTCATGGCAGTAAAAGGCTTTAACCCACTAAAATAAAATTCTCCTTGTGCTGTAGCCAAAGTAGATAATTCTGACATGTTTGGTATAGGAGACCTACCTAATTGGAAACATCAAAACCAAAAAATAAAATCTCATCTTTTAGGGGCAATTGTATAAATCCTTAGTTTATCAGGACATTCATCTGCACATATGTTCTTAAGATTTTACTAATTCTCTCTGCTGTTTTTGCCCCAGACCCCGTTTTTGTATGCGGAGAGCTATGGAAATGCACAGGTTATACTAGAGGGATACAGCTTAGGCTGTCCCCTGGTGGGACCCCTTTGGAGTCTGGCCTTTTAGCCAGCTCTCATGTAACAGCACAACTGTGTTCTAGGATTGTAACAGTTATCCAAATGTCTATTTTAGTTTGCATCTTGCAGAATTTTTAAATTTCTAAGACCTCAGCTGGAAACTGGTCTTTATATAGAGACATACAACATAAATAAAAATGTGCATATTCTAAACTGATTGCTTCAAAATGTGATTTTTAAGTCCTTTTATGAGAATAAAACCCTTTAAGAGCTTGGTAGAGTTTTCTGACTTGAATTCCTACTAACTTAATGCCACGTATTTACGGTCTCTGGTGTTGACTTGCATGGGTAGTTAGGGTGGGATCTGCATTGGAGGGAATGTTCTTCCTGGAAAATCTTCTGTTACAGCTGTGTGTGGAAAGTTTAACAGTATGCTGTTTTCCATGTGTGTATTAGAGAGAATAAAACTGAAAAACACTTAAGGAAATACAACAGTCCATTCTGTAAGAGATGGCCAAGATTCCCTCTAAAATAAAATTTCAGTGTATTAGGAGAACAGCCCACTTGCAGAAATGGAGAATGCTAAGTTAACCAGCACTCTCTTATCTGCAGCTTCAGCAAAAGGTTCCTAAATCCCCACATCACATCAGTCTGTACAGCCTTCACTTTCATAGAAATAAACCTGACTATTTATACAAGCCTTAAAGAATTTCAAGAATTTCCATGAGGTTACATCCCAGACTTAGATTTGCTTTTATCTTGTGTACAGCGAAGAAGTTCGAACAAGAAAGATCCTTATTAATGAGTTGCAGATAGCAGTAATTGCAGAAGGCTTTTTTTTTGTAGTTGAGTACTCAGAGATTTAAAACACCTATTATGAACAGAAAATTTAAATAATTTCTTTCAAGATGTTCTGTGCATAAGATGGAAGATAAAGGAATAGAAGCTGAGCTTTAAATTCAGGGATCTAGACATGGCATTGACTACTTTTACCCTTTTATGCTTGTGTAAATAGATAAGTACAAAAGAGAAAGTGTTTGTGGCTTTATAAATGATAAATGGAAGCTGTCTGCTTGAAAAAAAAGTGCTCATAAATTTGTCTTGCTAATAGAGAGATTTTTGTTGAAGTTCCTGCCTTACAAAAGAGAAACTGTGTATTTAAACTTCTTTCAGAGAGTTAGATACGAAATTTTTGTTTCAGTTTTAATGTGCTTAAAAAAGATATTTAAATTACATTATTATTGAGATAAACAGGCAGACAAAATTCTCATTAATCATATCTGTTTTCCTGTTTTAGGCATTGAATTTGGCATATTCCAGCATTTACAGCAACTACAGGAATTTTGTTGGTCCCCCTCACTTTAAAGTCATCTGTAGACTTCTTGGATATCAGGGCATTGCTGTGGTGATGGAGGAGTTGCTGAAAGTTGTCAAGAGTCTGGTATGCTAATTGTCTTTATTTTTCTGCTAGTCCAAATGGTTTCTTATAGGAAATGTCTCAGGAAACACAAAGTGAAAGTGAGATCCTGGATAAAAGCAATTAAAATAACTTCCACTGAAATTCAATATAAGCTGTATTTGCAGTACTCAATGTCTTGTGTGAGCAAGAGAAATAAGTGCCTTGGTGGCCTGAGCGGTGTTTTGAAAACTTTGAATTCTTCATTGGAGGTTATTTTAATTTGTAGTGACCCGAGCTCTTAGGGCCTAGGTAGGCTCTGGAAAAGTATGAATATTTTAAATTAGTTGATTTCAACTTAAAGACCATACTGTACCTTCACTTCCTTGATACTTTTTGAGAACAGCTGTAGTGTGCTTTCTGCCTGGCACCTAACTTCAGGGCTCTCGTTGATGACACCACTGGCAGATGACTCCTTAACAACAGGAGTTTAACCTCTGTGCTTGATTAGCAGTGCTGTTCAGGCCAGTTTTGAAGACATTATCCACACAGCCTGGGTATCCTATATTGGAAAGGGCCTTCCTTGTAACTGGGAGGAGGTTGAGGCACTGGCTGTTTGCTATACTGTTAGAATCTATATATACAGCTATAGTGCATTGCAGTTAATTTAAGCCAAAGAAATTATATTTTCCTCCCTGCTGCTTGTAGGAGCATGCTGCCAAAATAATCCAACTGCACCAGGGAAAGCTGTGGTATTCATAATTGTACTTCAGGCACTTGACACATTTGGCAGTTTGTTTACAGTAATTCCCACAATGTTCTAAGTACATTTTTTGTGTTCTAGAAAGGGTGAATCCTGCTTGAAAAGGTGCTGTGATTTAATCTTCAGGGAAAGAGGAAGACACTAATATTTTTCAGGATTTGAGTGTCAAGTATTGGCTTGCTGTGTTTTACGAGAGGGGTTTTTTTAATAAGTTAGTGGTAAATTGCCTCAGTTCATTAAAGGTGGCATCTGCCTGATGCAGATGCTTAGATGTAGGGGGACAGATAAGAGAGAGGTATCTACTGGTAGGAAGACAGGCTGACTGGAGGCTGGGACTGGCTCAACTGGTATGTCCAGAAGAACCAGTTTGGGCTGTTGCAGACATTCCTAATCATAGGGGCTTTTTTCATGTGGCTTTTGAACACATTCACATGGTTTTTGAATGGTTTTGAAAGCATTCAAATGCAACTTTTTAAGCAAAAAACTAAAAGTTAGTTAGACAGTAAAGAGTCTGTAAGAGAAAAACATGTTTTCCTCTTTTTTGCCTTCCTGGTCTTAGCTGTTATGCCACAAAGGTGGCTGATGCCATGTGAACTCTTTAAATTGGAAAAAATTGTGTTTTTAAAGATGATGATTGGCAGAATCAAATGCAAGATTTTTAGAGCTGCTTCGGTTCATGTATAGTTTGAATGCAGTTTGTTGTAAAGTTTCATAGTTCAACAGCACTGACATGTTTGCATACATCTGTTTTCTCTTAGCTACAAGGGACCATTCTTCAGTATGTCAAGACCCTAATGGAAGTGATGCCTAAGATCTGTAGGTTACCAAGACATGAGTATGGTTCTCCAGGTTAGTTTTTGTTTTACCATAGCAGCCTTAATAAGATGAAACTAACCACTGTCTTCTGAAACTCATAATTATATCTGTCTTTCCCTCCCTCCTTTTTCTCCTGATCATTAGTTTTTCACCTGGCTTTGGTTTTTAGTTTCCTTTTCTTTCCCCATAAAAAGAATCATTGAATGCTGTGCTTTCTGAAAGTACTCAATGAAGTTTTAACACTTCTGTATGTAGGGAAAAAGAATGACAGTCCACATAGAGACAGCCTTATAACATAATCGATCTTGAGATGGGATGTCCACAATAGTTTCTGTTTCTCATCTTTCTCATAAACATGTTGAGCTTTTGTCTCAGCAAGTTAGCCTCTCACATTTTTTCTGTCTAAATGTCTAATTTAGATGACCCAGCTCTCTGGAACAGCTTCTATTCCCTTTGCCCTCACCAAATGCAGGATAAAAGGTGCTGGGAGACACACTGGTCCTGCCAGAAAAGTTATGTCTGAGGCTTGTGTGGGGTGCATCTTAGCCTCTCAACAGGAGGTGTGACAGTTGCAGAAGAAGAAATGGCATTGAAAGCTGCTTGCCACTATGGAGAAATAATTGGCTAATTAGTATTTATCACATTGTTCCCTGAAATTCTGAATCTGCTTTCCCCTTCAAAATATTCCTCCTCCACAACTTCTAATTAACACAAATTAGTCCTTCCATGTGCCACCCACCTCCTGAGTTTATTTTTCCAGAGTTACTTAGTTTTATTAAATGCCACTCCAACTGGAATGAGGTTGGGTTTTTTCTGCTTCCCACAGCTTGCTTGACGTTCATTACCAATGTTAAACGAAATTGAGGTCTTACTAAGTGTTTCCTTCCTGTTTTTCTCCCTGGAGCATAGAAATGGATGAATCATGGTAGTTAGGAGTATAAAAATAATCTCTCTGGGGCTTTTAGCCATTCATTAAGGTCTGACTGCAAAGGCAGTAGGTATTCTCAAATATAGATAATGCATCACCAGGATCTGTGATGCTACAGGTGACATAAAGAAGCTTGCCAGAAATCCTCACCTGTAAGGGCTAAATATTTGGCAGGAGATGCCCAGAGATTTTAGGAGAAATCTTTCTCTTAAGGTTGAAAGACAATCCATCCTATAGGAAAGGCAAAACTTTACTGGTGCAATGGTAACACACTATTTTCACCTCATATTTACTCTTCCAAAAGAAATGTCATTTGTTTAGATGCCTACTGTACCAAGAGATCAGAGCAACTCTTGGTTTTACAATGGAATATCATACTGAGTTTTAGAATTGGACTGGATCTCAAAACCCCACCTGATTCTCTGCTTCTTTACTGACCCTGTTGCTGTCAGGTTTTGTCTTAACACATGAAGTTTTCATGTTCTGAACTATTTCTAGCAGAGGACACATAATAACCCCCTGGAGAGTCTCTTCCAAGAAATGCAGAAGCAGCCTTTATAGCACTCTCATGCCGTCTCTCCCTTTGCTTTCCAAGTTGCCAGACAGAAAAGGCTTGGGGAAGATCAGGACACCTCCATCGCTCTCTCACATCAAGGGAAAACTGCCCTGTGCTCTGACACCTCCCCATGATGGAGCTGTCTGCCCTTGGAACAGCACTGGCTGATAAAGGAAAATGTTCTCTGATGAGGATGTGCTGTAGATTTTCACCTTTATCGGGAGAGGAACTGCCAGACTGTAGAAGGGCAGGCTCAAAGCGTGCTTCCTTCGGTCACTGTCCTCTTGTTTCTGTGCTAAGTTCTCCACTTTAGCAGTCTTTGCCACACCTTGTTTATGTGTTTTGTCAGAGAAAATGCAAGGCAATACACAACCAGCTGTTGTCTGTTCCTTCCTCTGCCTCCAAAAGCTTCCTCAGAAGTTGATAGTTGTAGTAGTGAGTGAGTGCTGTGGGGTATGTCTGTTTGCTGCTTCTGTTCTTTCATAACTAATAATTTAATAATTTCTTTATAACTGGCACAACCTACATACATATACAGACCAAAGCTGTGATTACAATCTTTAGATGAAGTATGTAGATTTGCATCTATCTAGAGGTAACATGCATTTATTAATTCAGAATTGATTTCCTGAGTCCATTCTCCACTTGCAAAGTGATTTAAGCATGCTCAGTAAGTAAGCCTCTAGCTCTTTCATGCACTTCAGACTTTTCATTTGGAGAGTTTCGTTTGGACTTTGCTGATTGCAACTCCTTGTCTCCGTACATAATCAGCCTTCTAGACTTGTGGATTTCTAAATGGTGATTTATTGCTGCTAAAAGGAGCAGGGTACAGACAGTGGCATCAGAGTTGTTCAGGACTCCTCTTTGCCAAAGGGTTTGTTTCCATAGGAACAGTCTAAAGCAGTGGGGAACTTGTTCATCTTGTAGACATAAAAATATTTGTCTAAAAATACATTAAGCATAAGGATTTTTAAAGGGACCTTTTAAAGTTGCTAAAGCTCTTCAAGGAATATTTGCTTTGTAAGAGTTTAAGCTTGAAATTTCATCTTGGAGATAATGTTTTCTTCTGTTATTTTTTGAGTATTTGAACATGTATTTTCTGCTTTTGATGAATGAATATCCTGCCACTCTGAAGTGTTGTTGAATACCATAAGAAAAAGTAGTTTGTCAGCTCTGTTGTGAGATGAGGCTTTTGCAAGTGGTATACCACCCTTCCAAAATAAACTTTTTAGAAGCTCAATGACCTTAGAAAGATATAAACTTCATGAGAAAGTAGCCAAATTGTGTATTTTTTCCTAAGTGTAATATTTCTGTGTTTCTTCTTTAAAAAAAAAAAAAAATAACAAAATCAAACCAAAGAAACAGAACACTCAAAGGTGGTGCAGGACAAAGCACTTGTTATTCCAGGCCATGACCTCTTGAAATCCCACAAGTTGGCATGGCAGTTTAGGGAAGCCCTCCAAAGCCCCATTCCACCAGCTGCTGTGTTCCCATCTCTCCCTGAGCTGATGATGCTGCTGGCAACACTTTGAGAGCTGTTTCTGTACAGCAGTCTGGCAAAAAAGAGTCTTCCACCCCTTCTTTTTCTGGAATACTTCAGGTCGGAGTCTAATAAGAACTGCATCAAGCCTGGGCTGGGAAGCATGGGGAAGGGCAGCAGTGGCTGGAGGCTGCAGGGAAGCATCACTTGGGGCATAGTGGAAGGGTTTGTAATTCCACCTATTATTCCAGGTTTTTGATCAAACTCAGATAAGGAGGAGAATAATTCAAGTGAGGGCGCAATGGCTTAAATCTGCTTTGGATGAAAGAAATGTATTCATAGGTCTTCCTGAAACTGTCAGTGGAGAAAGACTTGGGAAGGCATCACAGACTATTTGAAAGAATTTGGGGGAAAACCAGATCACCTTGATGATTTTAAGAGGGCATTAAGAATTCATTAGATACACAGAACAATGGAATATTTCTAGCAAAATAAACACAGTGCCCAGGCTCCATGGTCATAATTCCTGGATATGTGTATGTGCTTAAACCTGATGAATTCCCATTGAAGGGAATGAATGCCATCACTGTTGATATGCAGAGTTAATGATATCTCTTGTAAGCCAAAGAAGTATTTGGATGCAACATCTGAAGCTCTCTATGAAAGTGAATATAATCTAAAGGTCATTCTAGCACCCAGTTTCTTGGGAGCAGCTTTGCTGTAGCAGATTAGTAGATTTTGATAATAGTCAAGTCAGTTCTTTGCAGAAAATAACCCAAAACACGACTAGACCAAGAATTATAATCAAGATCCGATTTGTTTGATTCTGTTCTAGAATTAATAGCTCATTTTTGTCCTAATCTTTTAGGTACCAAAATTGTTACAAGCTCTGAAACATGTTTGATTTCAGTCTGTAGGTGTGAATTGAGAAATGAAAGGTGACCAAAGTGAAGGAACCCAACCAGCTTTGAGTTGCATGTGTTGATTTGCTCTGACTTACTAAATTAATCAGCGTACAGACTGCACAGCTGAAACTTGGCATCTGCTGTTTGAGTGCTGTTGAGATAGGATTTTGGAAGTAGAGAGGGACCCTAATCCTTTACTAATCCTCTGTACTGGATCTATTCTAGATCAAAAGTCTTTGCTTCTGTTGAGATCTGTGTAAATCAGAAACTGGGTTTATATAATCAATTACTATGACACCTAATGTCGTCCCATCTGCAGGAATAGAGGGATTTAATTAAAACTTCTTTCTGGGAGAGGAGGAACAAAAAAACCTTGATTCATTTACCTTGCAAAATTCTGTGTATATATAACTAACTCAGTAACTTATGAATTCCACCCCCCAACAGAAATAGAGGAAGAAGGAAGGTTGCAGGCAATTAAGTGAAATTAACTTTCCTAAGACACTTGTTCTTTTTCCAGGGCTTTAGTAGGCATGCATAGTCTTTCATAAAAATACACTTCTGTGTACTGTGCATAAAAGTGCAGGTTTGAATGGCATTGCTCAAACATTAATGAAAACATGATGATGTATTTCTGCCACAGGACTCCACTGGGGAGCAGATTGGTCTTTCATCAGAAATAGACCATGTAGCTCTGTAAACTTTCTTCTGTTTTGCTGGTAAATCAAGCTCTTGATCTAAAGGGAAGAAGTACACTAATGATGGCATCATTTGGAACACCTGCATGCTAAATACTGGCTGTCAGATTTTCAAAATAATATCACAATTTGTTCATGAATGTGTGTGGGTGTGCATATTTATATATCTGTATATGGAGACTGGGACTTTGAGTGAAGAATTAAGGAACTTTGTTAAGGACTTTGAAATGAGCTCTTGTCACCTGGAGTAATTTTTATAGTATGAACCTCAAGCCTCTTTGACTTTTACTATCCTGCTGCTTTTGGGTGGACTTAATGTCTCATTTTGGTTTCAGTCACGCTTTCAGTATGAGTCCCTTGTTTCTGGTCACAGTTCTCTGTGCTGCTCCTGGTTTCTCTCTGTGCTATCCTGCTCTTTTTTATTCACTTTAGGTGACATGGGTTATTCTCAGGATTTCACTTCCCATGAAAAAATATTTCTTGTGTTTCCAGATGTCAGCCTTTCTTCTGAAACTCCCCACAAAACCCACAGGCATGGTAGGAGATTGAGTGGAGTCTGAAAACGCTACTCTTTTCCATCCCTGTCGTTACCAGTGTTTTTTTCCGTGTTGCAGCAGCAGCATCATCCTTGCTGTTCTGCTCAGCTTTTGTTTTTCACCAAGCTTCTCCCCACCCACCCACCATACAAGCTAAAAGGGAAGAGCATGGCCATGACCATGCATGTCACCAACATCCTGTTTGCTCAGATAGTGTTTTCTCTTCATGGTGACCCTGTGGAGGAAGTCTACAGTTCCTCATGGTGTTTCAGGGAGTCTTCCAGGCCTTCTCTTGGTTCACCATCAGTCTCTGTGTATGTAGCACAGTCTCTGTGTATGAGGCCAGAAACATTGTTCTAGTTTGATTTCCTCTATGGCACAGACTTAAGTCCAGCATAACGCATCAGACTTTTGTTTGCAGAAAGTCTTGGAATGAGGAGAGTATTTGACTTCTAGCAGTTCATCCTTAGAAATCCTTTCTTTCTAGATGTGGAAATCCTTTCACGAACAAACGCAAAAGAAATACCAGGGTATGTAACTAAGACACACTGGACATTTGTGATAAAGCTAATTTCAGTTCCCTAACTTAACATTTTCTTTCTAGCATCAAAAACTTTTTGAAGAAAAATTTTCAACCTTTTCAGTCTCATCTTTAAAATGGGAGTCCCAGCATTCAGCACTGCAGCGTCCCATTGCCACGGTGGGCAGGTGTGTTTAAATGACAAACACAAGTGTTCACTGCTCCTCACCCACCTGGGGATTGTCACTGGCTGGTGTCCTGCAGTGTTCAATGAATTCTGACAGCCTTTCCCACAGCTTTTCCGTTCCACAGTCCCCGTTTTGTGGGGAGGTGGGAATTGATGATGTGCTGGCATTGTTTGCTTTTTAGCTAGTTGTAAATGTGTTACCATGGAATAAATTAAACTCAGCAAGCACTCGCTTGTTTTTCAGTTCTGTTTTTCTCTCAAGTCACCAAAGTACTAAAGTTAGGTCTGAAATTCACCTCCACTGAATACATGTGGGAACACTCATTTACTGTTAATTTTCTATTGACAAAGAGTTCTTTGAGAGGTAACAGAACCAGCTGTGCATCCCCTCATGATGCACTTTACTGATACTTTGTATTACTCATTTTAATGATGCGAGGCTTTCTCTAGAAGTATGTAGGTTACCTGTGTAATTCTTTCCTTCACTGTATGTTTTCAAGGTCCTCTGCTGAACTTGAGGAATTTCCTTGCAAGAGATATGCTGCAGGCTGGATTTCATGTTTGTGTGCTCCCTCCAGCCATTGCCTCATTGGGTAGTTAGCCAAGTATGATCTTCTGCATGAGAAGTGTTCTTCAGTTGTGTCAAAGGAATTCATGGGAAGGTGCTGAAGGGCATCTATGTTCTCTTTCCTTGTCTTCTCTCAATTGCTTTAGGTGTAGTTGGGTGGAGATTTATCTGGCTTGATTCAGTGTAATGGGAATGAACTGCCACTGCCATGTACTGCATGCAATTTGAACACTTTTTATTATACATTTTCTTCTCAGTCAAGTATTTTGGTGGCTTTTTAGAAGGCACAGGTATGTGCAGAAAGATGGAGAAATGCTAAGAATTAATTTTAAAAGCTGAAGAGCTGTCTGACCTAGTGTAGTTTTCTTCCTCTCCCATCCTGCACATGGCTTTAACCTCTGGAAGGTAACCAGACTGGGGATCTGCAGAAGCAGCTGAGCCTGTGGTGTCCTGGGCTTCTCTTTAACCAAGGGATTCTGCAGCCTTTCTGGGGTGGGAGGGCAAGGATCTGGAAGTCCACCAGCATGTTATGCATCACCATTGTTTAGGGGAAGTTTGATAAAAAAGACGCATGTTTATATAAACTATGTGGGTTTGAAAATCATAATTTTAGCTGGTTTTTAACAACTTTTGCAAAACCTTGACAGAAACTGTTCTGGTTGTGCTTGTCAGCAGGATCTGACATACCTTTGCCTGCACACCTTGACTTGTGATCTCTGTATTTGCTTTGAGAGGTTGCAGATCACCTCTGGCCCTGTGGCACTGTCAGAGTCATAGCCTGACACTACCCCTCTTCCCTGTGTCTGAGCTCTCTGCTCCTTGCTGGCTCTGTCATCCATGAAAACAGCAGCTGTGAATTGAGTGTGTCAGTGGTACAGCAGGATGGGTAGTGGTCCTGGAACAGGACTTAAAGTAGATGAGAGCTTTAGTCTCTCTTCATGCTCCTGAGTATTTTTTTCTTACCTCTCATACTGAGTTCCTTTTCCAGGAGTGAAAAGTTAGGCATTCCACTTTGCATGATTTATCTAGTTAAAAAGGTCAGTGCACTGGCTTAACACTTCATAATCTGAGTTTTAATGCATTTAAATGCTGCTCCCTTCCATTTCCTGTAGGCTGCACATCTGGAGATAAAATCTCATGTGCTGACACATGGACAGAGAACTCTAAACCTGCACCCTTGTTTATTTGTGTTCTCAAACATTTGTGCAACCTTTGAATAGACAGATTGGTTAGGAAAGGGCTTTTGAAGCAGAAATTGAAATTAATCCTGATCTCTATGACTCTTATTCACCTGGCTGGTATCTTGTCAGCTTTCCTGAGGTAACAGTGTACCTGTGTGGTCATCACTAGATTTTATTCTGGCTCCTGAGACTTTTTTTTTGCTTCTCTTCTGATTTCAGGTATCTTGGAGTTTTTTCACCATCAGTTGAAGGACATTGTTGAATATGCAGAACTGAAGACTGTCTGCTTCCAGAATTTACGGGAAGTGGGAAATGCTGTCCTGTTTTGCCTTCTCATTGAACAGAGTCTGGTAGGTGCCTGCTGTGCTAGTTTAAAATCCATCTGTCTCTCAAAATGTACTCTCATATTTTTGTTACTAACGTCATCAATAACAAGGTTGAAATCTGTGCGTTTGCTGTTACTGATGGGCAGATGGGTAGAAACAGTTCCCTGCACTCATCTCTTACAGTCTTGCAGGGGCTTTCATGTCTGTTAGACACAGTGATGCCTGACTTTGCTGGGTGAGAGACGTCGCCTCTTGCGTGGTACCTGAGGATCTGACTTTGCAACCTTCACCATAAATTAAAATCACATATTTTAATGTGGCACTCCTGCAGCCAGTCACAGTGTGGCCACTCTATGTCAGCGAGTTGTGCATCTGGTACTGCTGTATTCCTTTCCTGCATGTCATTCCTGTTGAGGTCTGAAACATCACAGGGTTAATGTGGACATCCTTGGACATCCTTCTTGCTGCCTGGATGGCTGACAGTGGTGCAGAAATTCACTCATCTGTCCTAGCCTGAATGAAACTGTGAAATGTGTTTCTGATGTGTTTGAGCTGCTTCTGATATATCTAGAGTCTACCTTACACTGTGTAAACCTGCCCACTGCTGAGGGCACAGTGCTACAACTGATCCTTTATCCCTACCTTCAGTTTTATTTTCCCACCCTTCTTCCATGTTATTACTATTTGCTGTCCAAACAAGATGCCCAGACCTGTAATTTCTTTGTTTTCAATGCTTTTGGGTGCTTACAGAGGAAGGGTGGGCATTGATAATGGATCAGAACAGCAACAAGTGTGCTGGCTTCCCTTTCTTTACCCGCATGGTGCTGTTGAATGTTGTGTTGGGGGGGTCTCTTCCTGCTGTGCATTAGGCACCCTGCCCAGGCTGTGCAAGCTCACAGTGCTGCTGAGGTTGGGCAGCACGCAGAGATCTTTGCTGACTGCAAACCGGCCACGTCATTTCCTCAGCAAGCTGGCTGGGGGCCTGCTGTTGGACAAAATAAAACCCTCACAGAAGGCTTCCCTAGGGGGTATTAAAGCTGTTGGTGTTAGATAAGGTAATGAAGACATGCTGTTCCTCAGGGTTCCGCTCATGATGTTATAGGATCCCTCCCTCACGGCAGAGAGTAGTTGTAGGGCCGGGTGACAAGCAGCGTACCTGTAGTCAGTAATGGCGCAGCTGTAACAAGATGAGAGAAGCTGGATTGCTTTGGATTCAGAGTTTGTGCATGGTGAAAGGCCAGACAGGCAAGGGCTGTCACTCCCTCTTGAGAGGATTGAGGGTGTACCAGAGTGACACCAGCATGGAGGTGCCTTCTGTGGGACAACACCAAGGTTACCCTTTCCAGTCATACACCCGTGCTCACTGCCTCTCTTGTTTTTGTCCTCAGTCAGGCCCCCATGTCCTGTCATGTATTTCAGTGTTCTTCCACTGTGGTCATCCCTCATAACTAACCTAGATTTCAGCTCAGTGCAAAGTGTAATTCTGAGTGTATCTGTGCTAGTGGTTGGGTCTTGTTCATCCTGACTGCCTAACACATCCATTTCCCTGGTTGACATCAAGGAATTAGACCTGGAAAAGGCACATGAGCCCCAGCACCCTAGCCTTGCTGAGAGTATGGACAATGACTGACTTTTCTAATATTAGTGTTGAGGGATTACAGATTAGTAGGGCCTCTGCTTCAAAAATGAGGAGAGGGTCATAGCAAAATCATGCATCTGCTTCTGGTCATCTCTTCATTTTTCCTGTGTGTACAGACAGGAGCAAAGAAACAGGAGACGTCTGCCTTCCTTTCCCCTGTCCCTAAAGATGTAAAATACTTCCTAAGACATGATTCTCTGCTGCTGTCACAAGTCTCTGCCTGCCTGGCAGGGAGACGCTCCCATTAGGATAATGGGTTGTTCTATGGCTCTAGTAAAAATAACCAAGCAGTGAGTCATCTTCTTCCCCTTTTTGTCTTTTTTTTTTTTGTCTTCGGAGCTGTCTGCCACTTTCCCACCAAAATTACTCATTCTGCATTAGTTAATTTAATAAATACCCTGCCCTTTATGAACTGCCAGCCGAGGGTGGGAGGGGAGTTGCTGGAGTTTATTTGGGGGTTCAGAGTACCCTGGTGAAATGGAGTGGTCTTTGGGAGGGATCCATGAGGAGAGGCAGGGCTCGGAGCGGCTCGCTGCCGTGGTGACAGAGGCTGCCTGCCCTCTGGTGTTTCTGCAGTGGCATCGGCCAGCGTTTGGAATCCTGTTGTGGGGGTCTGGTGTGGTTTGGGGATTGATGCTTCTGTCCTAAATGCCTCTCGTTTTCTTTTTGTCCCAGTCTCTAGAGGAAGTGTGTGACCTGTTGCACGCAGCGCCATTCCAAAACATCCTGCCCAGGGTTCATGTCAAAGGTATTGGCAAAGTGAAAATACCTTCCTTGGGTAATGCATTCCCCTTTTCCTTCCTGCTGCTGCGCTTTCAGTAACCACCTCCAGCCACCCTTTACCACAGCGCTGGTAATTGCAGGACAGAGGTATCAGATCCAGGCCTGTTTGCCTGGCTGAAAAAACAAATGTTTCCTGGCGATGTTCTGTGCAAATTACAAGGGGAAGAGGAGGAATGCCATAGACAGGGAAAAGCAGGATGAATGCCCAGGGCAACGTTATCCTGCTTTGTGGATATATAGTGAGAGGCTTTTTGGAAGCTGCTATTTAGCTTATAGAATTGTCACTTAAATGTGGTGTAGGGAGTCTGTCAGCAAGTAAGTAAATAAAAGCGGTCCCTGTAGATTTTTCATTTCCTTTTCACTAAACTGAGTATGCAGTACTGAATATTTGCAGGATTGCTTCTTATGGTATCTGCTCTCCTCATCTTTCATCATCAGAAAGTGAGCTATTCCCCCATCCCCCTTGCCCTTCCTTTGTGTTTCACCTCTGTCTCCTTCCTTTTCCATTTCTTATTGCTGGAGCAGCTGATTTGTTCTGCTTGGAGAAATCCCATCAGCTACAAAACTCAGAGAATATTTCCAAGCTCACAGTAGCTGTTTGCATTTTACATAAAACTAACCAGACCATTACAAATGGTATTTTCCCATTTCCAGAGAACATTTCTTACTTGCCAGTGCTAAGGAAGTGCCAGCTGCTTTTTGGCCTTGCTGTGCACATAACTCCTTCCTCATTTTGCCTCACCTTCTAGAGATAAACATTTTATGTGTAAAGACAACTTAGTTGTCTCAGTACAAGTGGGGATCAAATATCTTGGCAGCAGCAGCATAACAGAGCCTTACATTCTTCCTTGAATTTAGTTAATTAGATGTACTCTACTACAAATCCTTCTGTTTGCACATGTAATGTAGCATTTTAAAATATGTATTTCTCTAAAAGTGAAAGATTAACCAGCTATTTAATACTTAAATTGCTGAAAAAGTACACTGTTTTCTTCCTCACTGGATAAAGATTGTGTTAAAATAAGAATTCTCTTGGTTAATTGCAATTTATAATTGCACTCTTCACTTCTTTTTCCTTTCAGAGGGTGAAAGACTTGATGCTAAAATGAAGAGACTGGAATCAAAATATGCTTCACTACATTTGGTTCCTCTCATTGAAAGACTTGGCACACCCCAGGTAATCTCTGTCGTTTGTGTCAGAGGCAATTCAGGAAATTTCTGAGCTTTAGAAAGCTTGTCCTGATAGCTCTGTCAGAACTTCAACCTGCACATCCAGCTGCTTCACACAAATTATTTTTATTTAGATCCATTAGTTTGGTGAAGTTATTAAAGCTTAGAAGTTTAAAACATTTGAGACTGGGCCAGAAGTGACACATCTGGGGAAAAATGCTAATTGGTATGTATGTTTACCATGGGATACCCTCCCAGTGTAAGGTTCAGCCTGGGAGCTCCTCCTGCAATTTCCACCAAAAGCACTGTGTTCTTGTTCACATATATATATATATATGTATATATAAACATTTTGTCACACTTTGGAAAATGAGCTGTCATTTGAGTTGAGCTCTCCTGGAAACAATGATCAAAGGAGAACATTCTTGAACTGCCTTTGCAGCTTCAGCACTCTTCCCCTTTCTCCCGGTGTAGCAGTGCATTAATCCACTGCTAACCTTTGCAGTTTACTATTGGTTGAGATGTGAATAGTAGAAAGTAAGAGCAGAATGCCCTGAAGCAGAGTTCAGACTGCTGTTGTCATTGTAGGTGCTGCAGTTCAGTAGGTGCTGCTGCAGTAGGAGAGAGCTGTCTGTGTGGTGGAACAAGCTGGGACAAGCACAAGCAGCATTGCCTCCTATGGATTTTGTCTGAGCCTATTGGTGCTCCTCTTTGCAGCTTTCTCATCTCTAACAGCGGCAGCTGAGGGAGGTGTGCAGGAGAGCTACAGCAGAGCACTGAGCTCTTTGGTTTTGCTTTCTGCCTCCATTCAGACACAGAATTCTTTAAAATTCCCTGAGATAAATCTAGGACTAGCATTACTGCGGTTAGTGTTACTCACTTTAAGCCTGTCTGCTTAAAAAGGATTTTACCATTTTCTCTGAATGTTTTTCCATTGATCCGATCCCCAGGTTAGCAGTGTCTGACCTCACTTGAAGTCAGAAGACATTTCTCCTAGAATAAACCACGTGAAACTGAAAAATGTGTTGTATTTATTTTTTTAAAATAAAATTTTGTGGTGAAGTGGCTTTTACCAGGGTTTTGCGCTTTGTTTCTCTCCACTTCAGCAAATAGCAATCGCAAGGGAAGGGGACTTGCTGACCAAAGAACGCCTCTGCTGCGGTCTGTCCATATTTGAGGTCATCCTGACGAGGATCCGCTCCTTCCTGGATGATCCCATCTGGCGCGGACCCCTGCCCAGCAACGGGGTGATGCATGTGGATGAGTGTGTGGAATTCCATCGCCTCTGGAGCGCAATGCAGTTCGTCTACTGCATCCCCGTGGGAACACACGAGTTCACTGTGGAGTACGTGCTGCCAGCTGCCCCTGGGGGCAACAGTGCTTGGCTTGTCCCATCGCGGCAGTGGGGCTGGAATGGAGGTGTTCGTGTGCCTGTCTGCAAGAGCTTAGTGCAAAACCAGGGAGAAGTGCTGCCGTCAGAACGAGGGGCTCATCATCCACTAACACAGATGCTATTGTATCTGTAGTGAAAATAACCCTCTATTTTAAGTATTGCCAGTGTATTAAGAATGATCGTGTGACAAACAGCCTTAGCACGTGTCTTTCAATAGGGGCTGTACCCCTATGAACACCCAGCTTAAATAGCAGAATATTTGTGCATCTAAGTTTTAACATGTATTTCTTTGAGTAAAGAGCAGGAATGAGCATTTGGAATTTAACAAGTTAACCAGGAACTGTTTGTTCTTGGTTTTGTTGGTTTTGAGAATATCATTATTGAAAAATTGTTGAGCTGTAACATGCCTTTAACTGAGCAATTAGAAAACAGCACAGGACATTTACTCCCTTTCATGCCTGCAGCCTAAAGGAGCAGAGTGGTGTTGAATTCCTGCTTTGTTTTCTTTGCAAGCCTTGTTTCCACTGAAAATGAAATGTAATGCCACAGGAGTCTAATGGACAGTAAATGTTTTTGGAGTAACTCTGTTATGTGAAATTAAAGGAGGAAGGGAGTTCTGTTTTTTTTGTTAAGCATCTATTTTAATTGCTTGTGATATCTCCAATGATAATCAATATACCCGAGCTTTTGCTTTCCAGATGAATGTCTAACGTATTTATTATTTAGCGCAGTGGCTGATTACCACGTGTTTGCTGTGACTGTTTTGAAAATGTAGTTGAAACCTGCTCTGTGGTGTGTTTCCTGTTCCAGGCAGTGCTTTGGGGACGGCTTGCATTGGGCTGGCTGTATGATCATCGTGCTTTTGGGACAGCAGCGGCGCTTTGATGTGTTGGATTTCTGCTACCACCTGTTGAAAGTCCAAAAGCACGATGGCAAAGATGAGGTTATCAAGAATGTGGTGAGTTGAAAACATCTGTATTCACTGTACTAATAAAGACAACAACTCATATGGAGTGGCAATCCTTTTTTTAGAATGAATTGCTGAAAATGAGGGCACCAGGATTTCCAGAAACAAAAGATAAAGGCATTAAGGCTGGAGTTTGAAAACTGGTCAAACAGAATTCTAACGTCACAAATATATGAGATTTTCTTAATGCCTTCCCTCTCATATATGTTCATTCCCATAATGATAAGGCTGCCTTAAATTCAGCTTCTTTGTACCCAAAGAATCACTGTCAAAAACCAAAATGCACCTTGGATTTTCACTGGCTTAGCAGTGCAAGAGAAACATTTGTAACATTCCTGGGAGAGGTGAGGTAATGGCATTTGCTGCTTTTCTGACTAACGTTTTTCATATCCAAAGCTAATTCCTGTGTCTGTTCTTTTGATGCTTGCAGCCTTTGAAGAAAATGGTTGAGAGAATTCGCAAGTTCCAGATTCTGAATGATGAAATAATTGCTATTTTGGACAAGTATTTGAAGTCCGGTGATGGAGAGAGCACACCCGTGGAACACGTGCGCTGCTTCCAGCCTCCAATTCATCAGTCCCTTGCCAGCAACTAGATTCTCACCTAACAATACTTTTTGCACCTCTTTAGGCTGAAAGTGTGAGGAGAAAAAAAAAAGCAAGAAACAAAACCCACACCAACAGTTTTAAAGAACACTCTCATCTGTGTTTTCAGTATGCCTGTGCCATTTGAGGGGCACACTGTTCTCTCCAGTTTCCAAGCACAGTAACTGTATACAATCCATACTTATTTTTCTAGACTAAAATTTTATACACTTTGATTAAAATCCTGTAAGATTTTTGAAATCTCTTCGCATTCCTGTCCCGAGATGGCCATTTCAGACTGGACTGGTATAATTTTCCCCTGAAGCTATAGAAATAATGGCTGTGGAGGATAAAAAACGGTTCTGTAGAAAAAATTTTTAGAAATCAATGCATAATAGTTTGTATTAGAGCCTTAATTGCTTAATTCACCTTTATTAAAAAAAAAAAGAGAAAAAACAAAAGAAAACAACTCTGCTGGTGCTTTGTGAATAATTTTCTAGTCGATTCTTCTTCCTCTTTGCAAAACTCTTCTCAGGGATCAGTAATTATGGAAATGAAGGCTATTTAAAGTGTTTGTTTCAAAGTTATTTAACATGGAAGTGCCCAATACGATTCTGATCTTTTTACAAGGTGGAAGTTTGATTAGAATGGGGACTGTTTACTCTTTCCTAATGAGAGCTTCTAACACAGTTTATATTTTGGTTTGCAATACACACCTGCGTACCCAAACATGTTTACAAGTGATGAGGAATTTTTGTTTATGAGAATCTTGACTACAGTGATCCATCCATTACAGGTGTAATTCATCCCAGTACATAAAATCTAGTGATGTTGATCATGAGTTATTATGGAAAGTATTTGCTAAATTTCACTTGCTGTATAATGCAAACACTGCATCAGTAAAATTGTAAAACTTTGCAACTGTAGAAGTTGAATTTTAAAGCAAACTCTTCAGCCATAAGTAGTAACTCCTGCTTGCTTACTCCAGGATTCTGTCAGTTTGTCAGCTGGCTTTGGGATCAGCCCTAACTAAGATGTTAAGATGGCCAGAACAGACAGATGACGTGTTTCACCCAGGATATGGATTCATGGAGGTGTTACTTGGTTAGTGTTTCTGACCCATAGTGTGAAACCAAGAATGCATCCCTTTGAGAACCTGTTTTTTTCCTTTCCTCTTACTTGTTCATGGTTAGGTTACAGAACATCTTTTCTCCCAGTCAGCTCTTTCCAGGTGCTTCACAGCCACGAACTGACTCCAGCAGTGGGTAGAAATGAGCATCTGACAGAAGAGGTACACAGGAAGTGAGAAATATGTAGGTATTGGAGTGGCACAGAACTCGAATTTGAGGAAAGAAATTAACTGAAATTTCCTCAGCAAAACAGGATGGAGATTTTCCAGGCACTCTATCAGCAAGTTTCCACAATCACATGTTTCCCTAGGACATCTGTGCTTGAGAGCTGCCATTCTGGAGTGGTGTCTGTCATGGTGAGAGTGCACACAAGGCTGCCCGGTGCGTGGGAGACAGAAGTCAGGCATTTGTGCTTTGTTACACCAGCTTATTGCAGGATTTCTTTTACAGGGTATTTAACAGATGATTGTCTTTAAGAAACAGTCTTTGAGTTCACAGAAGACTTTTGGTCAGCCAGATGCTTCCCTGTGCTTCCAGCTTCTGTTAAGCAAATAAACAACTTTCATATTTGCTGACATCATCACTGGTTTAAGGATATCTCACACTCCTGAGGCTTTGGCTCTGCACTGCTGCAGAAATGGTTAATTAATAAAGCCTGATTTTTTGTTTAAGAACTATTTAAAAATAACTAATCATGATGTGAATAATTTCTAATTCTTACCAGTTAACTTTCAGCAGTAAGAGAATTGGTCTCTTAACACCATAAAGCTACTATTAAATACATACTTTATGATCACTGTGGGGAAAATAGTTTCAATTTTGGATAATTCAGACATTAGTCCTAGGAGATGTTTCTTTCCCATTTTTATAACACAAATTTTTATTATTTTTTAAAGAAGGATTATAGACTTGATAGAAACTAAATATTCTTTGCCTGGTATAACCTTTCCTACCTAAAAGGAAAAACGCAGCAAGGTGCACAAAAGGTGGAACTTATTAATTTCCAATTAGTTCTTATTAAAAACCTTTTTCTTGTTTGACACCTTCACCTCTCCTGTGTGTTGTGACTCATACCAAAGGAAGGCAGCAGAATTTTGTTTCACAGGTGGTAACTTGGTTTTTTTTTCTGTTCTAGGAAAAAAATATCTTAATTTCTCTTAAACACTAAGCACTAAACCTAACAACATCCAGCAGTAACTAATCAGTATCTGTCCCAAGTATTTCCAGCTTTCACATGCATGGTAGAAAGTTTATAAAAACCTTCCCTAATTTTTATTTCCTGCCTTTACAAAAGTGAATTACCACCTACCTGCCTCACCCCTACCCTTTTTTGTTTTTAAGCAATGTCATTAATGTTTAATTTTTTTGGCTCTTTTTGAAAAACTCAGTGTTGCAGCCAGTGCCTGTGTTGCTGCAAACAAAATAGCGATTCTGTAGTTCAAGCTGTAACATCAGGAGCACGGAACAAGTCTGCAGAGCCAGGGCAGCATGGTGCAGCATAGACAGAACCTGACCTCTGTTACAGAAGAGGGAGCAGCTTTTTTAACTATTAGTAATGATTCACATCCTTCCTTCTGCATAAATTGTCATGGCAGGAGGTACTATCTCACCTATCCATGCAGAGCACGGATCCTGCCTTCCTGTTTCTGCCAGCCAGTTACTCTGATTTGGTAGAGCTGGGCTTTTTTCATGCAAATCCAGCAAGTTTTGCACACAGCTTTACCTAACCAGTATTTTTGAAGGATCAGTTGTGCTTGGTTGTAGCCTTCCCTTTTCTCTTTTACAAACTAGGACAGGAGTAGTTGCTGCAGCTCCTGTTTCAATATGCTTACAGTCACTCCATGGTCAGTTGGGGCACAAGTACAAAGGATCCAGGTTCACTGCAACCTTTTTACCACCAATGCAGAAATAAAGCCATTTATTTTTGATAAAATTGTAATTAGTGCAATACATCTTAAAAACAGAAGAATGAAATGAAAGTATTTACACATAACTTAAGCAACAAAACCATTTGTGGTCTGAGGTCATTTTAGTACTTTTTAAAGTAAAAATAAGGCAAATAAAAAACATTTCAGTGTTCTTTATCCAAACTAATTGAACTCAAAAATCAACGATTGTCTACACATACTGTTAAAAAGTACATGAATTTCCAGACAAGCTCAGACATTTCACAGCAGAAAAAAAAAATTCCAGGGTTACAGAATTGTTCTTTTCTTAAGTAACATGTAGATATTTTCAGAAAGCTGACAGGCTTCCATTTCTCCTGGCTGAGAGACTCTCACTGGACTGCATTTCACCTAGGCAGGCAGAACTTTCTTCATCATCATTAAAGCTGTCATATGTGCTCAGCAGAGTGCCATTTGCTGCTCTATCATCCTTCCGCAGAGAGAGGGGCAGGTTTGCTAGGGTGAAGTTAACATCTTTGAAGGCATGCAATAAAAAGATCCCCACAATAATAGTCAGGAAGCCGCTGAAGGTGCCGATAATGTCATCAGCCGCCATGTGTTGCCATTCCTTGAAAAGGATGGCAGAACAAGTTAAAACAGATGTTGTAAAGATGACATAATATATTGGAGTCACTATTGAAGTGTTGAATATATCCAGAGCCCTGTTTAAATAGTTGATCTGTGTGCTCACACAGACAGTAAGGCTTAGCAGCAGAATCCAAGACAAGGGATGTTTCAGCACTGGTTTTCCTGCAAAAAGTTCCTTTATAGCAATGCCCAGACCTTTGACACAGGAGACTGATAAGGCTCCAATTACAGAGCAAATTGTTATGTACACGAGAATGTTGGTCTGTCCATGGCGAGGTCCCACCACACATATTAGGATTAAAGACACAATGACAACCAGCGTTGCGAAGACCACAAAACCTGGGGGGGGAAAAAAAAATCTTGTTATTTATAGACACTAATGGACACACTTGTTACTTATGGACTCTATCAGCAGCACAGGTATTTATCTTACGGGTGCAAGGAAAACACTCATTAACAAGAGGACCAACTCAGCTTAAACAGAAGAGTTCAGGATGTTTCTCATTCTTCCTCCAACATCACAGTTTAGATGATTTTAGATTGAGCAAGCCAAAACAAAGGAAGTACCTCAGGCATGCTGTATTACCTTTACCAGTCTATTGGCAAGACTACCACAGGAATAGATTGCTAAACTGCCTTACATCCAGACTCACTGAGGTGTAGATGCCACCAGACACAGATCTGAGTCTGAATTGAGTTTTTTAGGAGATATTTTGGTAGATGGCTGTATTCATCAGCAGGTTTTCAATGATCAGGTCTTTCCTTGAGAATAGCTTTTTAATCTCTGTGCTGACTATTTCCTCATGTTTAAGATGAGAATTGCCATTGTATAAGTAGTATTTTGCAGATGTGCATTTGTGAGTGCCTCTTCTTCCACGTAGGCATAGCAGCTCATCTATAGGACTTCACTTCTCAGACTACACCACAACACCTACCTTTTTATTTTAAGGACAGGTAAAAGTTGCTCTTAGAGATGACACAATTCAATCAAAATTTATGGAAGTTTTGTTTATCCACCTGTGCTGCTGCATTTGCTTAAACAGTCACCTCAGTGGTTGCCATCAAGGCACTTTATTCAGGGCCGGACAAGTTCATCGGCATCATGCAAAGTTCCCTATGGAATCATGTTACAGAATTCAAATCTCTACTTCATTTGGACAACATGCCTACATGAAATAGACACAGGCCATCTTCCTGGAACTTGAAAGCAGCAGTAATGAAACTAATAAATGAAAAAATGATGGGCTCTGTATATATCAAGCTGGCATTTTTCTTACCTGGATCACCTAGTTTGTGAGACATTTCATCCAAAGTTTCTACTTCTTCCTCTTGTGGAGCATGAATTACCATCACAGTTGATCCCAGTATACTTAACAAACATCCTATTTTTCCATGTAAATTAAGTTTTTCATTTAAAAAGAAGGATGACAGAATGGCACTAAGAAATAAGGCACCAAGAAACATGGGATTAGTAATATTCATTTGCTTACCAAGTTACAGGTTGTTCTGTAACATGCATACACAATCTGCAGCTTAAAAATAGCTATTTTCTATCTTGAGATACTTGCCATGGACAGAACTGCTGTTAATATTTGGCCTCTGCCCAGAACCCATTTTTCATGCTGCCTGTCAAAAAAATGGTCTAAGAACCTATAAAAAGTAATTTTAGAATGAAAAAAATCTTTCCTTAGGAATGAAAATACTGCTCCACTGCAATCACCATGTTTTTGAAATGCAGAATAGCTTTTCAGAGATGGACATATAGATGCATTGCTAGAACCCTTTTATATCATAGCCACTAGGTATTTGGAGAAACTTAAAAGTTACTCCTGATGTTTATAAGCACTCTATTGTGAGGAACAAAGCCCATTTATTACAGCATAGTTCAGTGACATATTTCTAATGAAAGTTTTATTGTTCTCTCAAGTCACACTGCTTTCTGTTAGTGTTTCTTACCTTACAAGAACACTGAGAGCTCCTAGAGGAGTCACTAACGTAGCTGGTGCAAAAGCATAGGCAGCAAAGTTTGCTACTTCTCCAGCTCCCACTGCAGAGGAACAGGAATTAAAACCCAGGAGTTAGGCTGTCTCATGCAACAAACCTCTGATCCAGGGAAAGTGTTCATGTAGACACAAACGTGCAGCAAGAGAACAATGGAAAATTCTAATGATGGCATTCAGCTAACAGTACTAGCAGAACACACCCCTGCCTCTCTTCCCCACTATTAAATTTTAAAAGCTGGCTGTGGAACTACAACAGGTATTAGAATTAATTCTACCAAATCAGAACTTGCTTCATTTTAGTGTCTGTGCTGTAGCTCCCCAGCCTGCCAGCTTGACTCATGAAGTTCTGCATGGAGAAATTGGCAATAGCAGGATATAGCACAGAACATACAGTAAGCTATAATTACCTGAATACTGCCAGTAAGGTGAGAGTTCAAGCAATGAAAAAAATTCAGAAAACAGGCATAATCCCAAAATATGCTTCCCTTTAAGAAATCCTATATATCTAAGCACTTCTCTGCTAAGACAAAAACCAGAGTGCATATAGATAGCAAAGACATACAAAACCAGTATCTGCCTAGTTCTGCTGCACAAAGAGGGCAATTACCTTAAAGGAAGAATTTCTGGTGTGAGAGAAATTATATTAAAATCATTAGAACTGCATCCATCAAATCACCAGGTAACATTATCATGTATTGTAGAATCCCAGTCTCATTCCCTTTTTTGTAACCATGCTGCCATCTGTGGCATAGTTATTTATTAAAATTATATAATGCAGATTGTATTTTTGACACTTACATGAATAATTTTTGATACTTACTTGAAAGAAGTCCAGCCCACCACAGCCATTCCTTAAGGTATGCATGACCACCTTGACCTAAAATTGAAAGAACACTGGCTATTCCACTAAAAACACCGATATCCTGTCACTAGTAACACTGCCATGACATAAAATCATTTTTGCAACCCATGCTCTTAAAAACATGAGCAGCCTTTTGATACCTAGGCTCTGTAGCTAGAAGGGTTGAAATCAAAGCATCTTCAATTTCTGATGTGCCTGTGCCTCCTACAGCCTACTTTGATAACCAGCTATTTTATTTCTTTTGTATTAGAAATGGCACTGATGATATCTGCATTACCCCGAGAAACAGTTCTTTCAAAGCTCTGAAATTACATGAAAAGCCAAGTTGTGTCTCTTACTAAGACTGCTGCTCTGCAGAAATTGTGCATGGTTTATATGTGGCTTATTACATGTGCAAACATCACATTTTCTCATTCCAAACCAGAGTGCATGAATTATGTATCTCAAGATCAACCATCTTTTAGAAGCAAAGATGACAGGCACTGAATAAAAATATTCAGAGTCAACCTTCTGAATCATCTGAGGATGCTGCAACTTTCCTATCTAAATCTTAATTGTCTTTCAATTTAAAACCGTTACCCTTCGTCCTGTCAATGCAGCACTGGTTAAAAAACAAAACAAAACAAAAAACAAATCTCTCTTTTTTATAAACCCCCTTTAGGTATTGGAAGGTGCTATAAGGTGTCTCAAGACCCTTTTCTCCTCTAAGCTGAACAATCCCAACTCCATCAGCCTATCCTCAGAAGTGTTTTGTCCCTTTGACCATTCTCATGGCCCTTCTCTGGACTTGCTGCAAGAGGTCCATGTCCTTCCCACACTGGGGATCCTGGATCTGGAACAGCACTGCAGGTGGGGTCTCACCAGAGCAGAGCAGAGGAGCAGAGCAGAGGAGAGCAGAGGGGAAGAATCCCCTCCCTTGCCCTGCTGGTCACACCTGATTTGGACATTTTTGGCTTTCTGGGCTGCACATTGCTGGGTCATGTCCAGCCTCTCATCCACCAGCACCCCCAGGCCCTTCTGGGCAGGGCTGCTCTCCATCTGTCCATCCCCAGTTTTGTGTTGATACCAGAGGTTGCCCTGATACAGGTGCAGCACCTTGCTCTGGTTCTTCTTGAGTCTCATGGGTTTGCACAGACCCACTCCTCAAGCCCATCCAGGTCCCTCTGGATGCCACTTCCTTCACTCTAGAGCATCAACTGCCCCCCTCAGCTCGGTGTGCTCCACAAACCCACTGCCAGCACACTCAGTCAATCCCACTGTCTGTATCACTGATGAGGGTATTTAATAGCATTGCTTCCAGTATGAACGCTTGAGGCACAAAACTCATCACACTCAGTTACTACATGTAATTCTTAGTTTTCTAAAAGAATCTCCTGACACCCAAAACCAGTTAACACTCTTAAATTCACTCATTCAGGAGCACAGATGTAGTTAACAGTGCTGCTTTCAAGTTCAATTTGCAAATGCAACTTAGACTTAACTGACATACAAAGGAATCCTTTGACAAGTGTCCCCAGAAGGCATTACATATGCATTAAATAGCATGTGTCACACAGAGTTAAGGGTGTCCGACACCAGAGAAAAAACACACCAGCTCTGTGTTTTAGGTTTCATATACATGTAACAAAATCCCAAAAAAGAGAAAACAAGATGAGTAGTTTAATGAACTAATGAACAGAAGTAATCTTCTGTTAAACAGCAAAATCTAAACATCAGCAATTTATTAAAAGATGTATGTATTTACCTGCTCTCATGGAGCCTTTCCTGGCTAACCGGAGGAGACCTTTCTTTTTCAGGATGAAACTTCCTCCAATGAAAATGCTGGAACTCATAGCCAACACCAGACCAATACAGAAGTCATACTTCCCACGAGTTTGGCTCATCTCGTAAACTACTGAACACTGTCACATTGATCAATAAGGAGTAGAACTTCTGTTACTCAACAAAATATGATGCAACACTGAAATATGAGTAAAATAAACACATTAGAATTATGGTAGGAATAGGTTCTGTATAGGAAAATCCTCAACAGCTCACGTGACTGGTTCTCCTGCAAGTGGCCTCTGCTAAGAGTGGGTAACAAAAAAAAAAAAAAGGCAATCTGAAGCATGTGTAAGCTTGCACTAAGGATGAGTAACTAACCAGTCTGAACACAAAGAAGGAAGGGTTTCTGACCCGGTGTATAAAAACTGAAACCCAAACAAACAGAAATTCTTTGAGAAACTTTAGTGAAATTTTACAAATATGTCATTTATTTTTCTTTTCACTGAGTATGCAAATCTGTGGCACACCATGTAACTGATGATACTAATCAAAAAATTACTTACATTGAAATCAGTCTGTAATAGAGTTTGAGAACAGTTGCAGCATTTCTTCCATATAAACTCACTAGAAAAATGCAAGAGAATATTACAAGGATGTTTAATCATAGAGCCATCTTCAGAATACAAACAAACCTCACATGCACGCACATGCAATTTCTCTTTAACAGGAAAAGTCTGGCAAGAAATAAGGCCTTTGTTAATTTATTTTACACAGCTTTCCATACTTGTATGAAGCACCTTTCAATATTACTTTTCCCTGTACTTTTATGCTTTCAACTTTGATTAGTTTGCTATACCTCTAGGAAAACCTAATAGAGAGCTACTGGCAGGTTAGCATTAAAACCAAACACAGATCCTCTCACTTGCATCCAGTTAGGCTGTGAAAAAGTAGAGGACAACAATATGCACTCAACATAACACTGTTTCAAATGCTGCACAGTTCAAAATTCTAAAATCCATTTCCCTTAATCCTTGCACAGTAATTTTTAATATCTTATGCTGTAGGATACAAGAGAGTGCTTTCACTTTCTAGAAACTTTTTTAAAGAAACTAGATTCTCACATGATACAAAACCAACTATCGAACAAAACCAAGAAAGACAAATCATCAGTGCATGAGAAAACCCAGCCACCCCACCAACTGCATAAAATATCATCCTGGTTTTGGATTCAAACAGAACTCTCAGTCCCTTGAAGAAGTTTTTAATGCAAGGAAAAGACAAGATTTTTGCGACTGTTCTCTCCACCATCTGTTCCAGCAGGTGTAAGGCACTCTGTTCAGGTAATTGAGCTAAGAATGTTCTTCCAACTCCAGCTGGTGCAAAATGTGACAGTGGTATAGCAGCACCTGGGGGAGGTGCACCTGGGGAGGGGATGGTTTGGCTAAGCTTTATACTTCACTGGTTTTTTCAACAGTTGCTACTTTAGCTATATTACTAATGGGATTATTTTTACTGGTGTAACTGTTTACTAAAAGACAATTCTCCATATTGGCAAAGCCACTTTTTTTATTTTCCTTTTCTTTTCTCCCTGGCTTGCATACCTTCACCTACACTGACAAAGGAAAAGAGCATCAGTTAGTCCCATCCTGACACCTTCCACCCACTGCATTCCAGAAACAAGGGAGAAGCACAGGCTGCTTTTCTTTGCAGCAGAGGAAGAATTTGATTGCAGAAGAATGAGAAAACTTGTGTGCTCACAGGTAATTTTACAAATTTAGACTTGAGAAGGATGCTACACTTTAGAACTAGTATTTCTACTTTCTCCCATGTCCCAAATACACTGAAGTGTCCTGTCAACCATTTTGTTAACCTTGTAAATAACTCAAATCTCAGCCACTTCAATCACATAAATTCAGATAAATTACTGCTAGCTCTTACCATCAAGTTGATTTGTCCTCACAGACATAGCCAGTCCCATTATCTGCTTGGGATGGACTGTCTTATTTCCACCTAAGGTTTATTCAGATGTCTACAGTTGCAGACAAATGTCACACAGTCATGGTGGACCCAGCTTCCCTCTGTATACAGCACAGATATATTTTGCATGTGTAGAACTGACATGTGCAAGGTCAAAGCAGTACCAAGCACTAGAAGTTTTACACTTTAGGAAATCAGGACTTTAATTCTAACTCTAAGACTTAATAAAAGAAGAACTAATGCATGCTCATAAATATAATCAAGAAAAATTATCTAAGGGTATGAGAAAAAAAATGCCAAGAAACGAGCAGTTTCTGGAATAAATAACGCCTCTCATGTTTCTGCCTTGGGACGTGCCAAAGCTGTTGCATTCCAGCAGCCAGGGCCACTACTAGGTTATAAACAGAGAAAAGCCAGAAAATGTAGGAGCTAAATACAGCTGGCAGTCGTGCAGTTCTGCAAAGGCTCTCTAATCAAGTTCAAGCTGATTTTAACACATAGAACACTTCATCCACCCAAGATCAGCAGTGTCATGGAGGAGGAGTAGTAGTTTCCTGCTCTGATTTCAGAGAAGTAATGAAGGGCTGAGACTCTCCTATTCACAGAAGCTACAACATCTACCACGCCTCCAAGAACCACTCATTAATGAATTGCCTGTGGATCTGCTGGTGTCATGAGTCATAACTCCCAGTGCGCAACAGTGCAATGACACACTGCACAGGGAACTGGATTTGAAGGTTATCAGACAGGGAGGGATGGAGAAACTCAGAATGTGGAAAAAAAACTGTGGGAGATAAGCAAATCCAGATTAGCCACAAAGTTTTTTTGCTTATTTTCAAGATGTAACCAAATGTATCACAAATGCTAGCAAGATACAGACTCTCTGGTCCAAAACACACGGTAACACATTTTTTGTCTCTTTGTTCAGAGGTTGTTTTCTCTCAAAAGCAGCACAAACAGTGCTCAAAAGATGTTACATTTATTGTAGCTAGTGAGCTCTCCAAATATTCAGAAACATTAAAAGTGGTGCAATGAGAAGCAGTAATATTTTACATTTAAAAGAAAATAAGCATAAGTAAGAATGTGGGAGTTACCAGCCAAAGAAAATTAGTATCACTTCCACAAGCTGTAGGTTGTATGGAAGCAATAATTAGAGCTGGGAAAGGCAGACAAGGTACATTGTTCCAACTCTGCTTACTTGGCCACTAGAGTTCAGTAGACAGTCTTTGAAAGACTTACAAGAAAATTTAGTGTAAATATACACTAAATTATTTAAATTCAAGGATCTTTTCTAAAACCTGCTCTTATCAACTATGATCAAGATAATGCCATTAAGCAAAAAATGACTTTACCAGGCCATTTACTTCAACCCTTTGCCATGTTCTACATAATTCACTGCTGCTCCTCTTTATAGATAATTCAGCCAAGCTTCTCCAATGAAATACGTGCAAAGGAAACTTCAGAAACATGACAGCTATGCTTTGATGCCATTAGGAACTCTCATTATTTAATCATCTTCACTTTCACTACCAAATCCCATTGCTGGAAAAAGATGCAAGTCCCTTTATCTTTGCATGCACATATCAGCATTACTCTGCAGGTTAGGTGCTTGGCACCTCCTGCTGTGCCACCCTCTGGGTCCTTTCCCAAAAGCTTTTTTCAAGTGCAATTTCCAAAGCTGCATACAGCACTTTAGCTTGAGTTATTATCACTTCTGCAATACAATGGTAGACTGTATTTCTTTCTAAACACCAAAACAGGTGAGTATTTAGCCTTTTTTCTGCAGTCATCTACTGTTGACTCATTTTCAACTTCTTTATTAGTATAACCTCCTGCATTTGTACAGCAAATTACTCCTGCCTGGGTGTAATATCTTCCATTTACTCCAAAAAACATCACTCTTTTTAGAAATGTTTGCTGAAAACATTCAACCAAGGTTACACACTGGCAATCCTTCCCTGCCCAATGTTATTGATTATTTCTTTGTCTTTTGAGCCAGATCAATAACATTAAACAGCCAAAGATTCAGACACTATGGAAGATTTTTAAACAAAAGCCTGCTTTGGCAAGACAATAATATTCTAGGTACAGCCATTCTGCATTTTTTGAACTGTTCTGTGATACTTCACTGTCAATTCTGCTTATTTACTTGAGCTCCATTAGAAGTTTTACGTTTCTAACATTGGAATTAAGCACCTACTTAATGCCCTTCTAGCCATAAGGCTTGTCATGGGAGAAAATGGGGTTGAATCAACAACTTGCTCTGACAAATACACATTGACTATTATGTGTCATGTTCACTATTATGTGTTCCCTTTTTCCTTTCCACAAGCATAAAACTACATGAAACAAACATTCCCTAACAAAACCGAAATCCAAATGTTCGGTGATGAGCCTGTAGAAGGCTCATTATACATACCAATTTTGTTTCAAAATCCAGAGGAAATCACTTCTTAAGTATTTAGAAGTTAGGTTTCTAAAAGAGAAGTTAAAAATAACATTAATTGGCATGTTGAGAATTTGGCAAAAAAATTATGCCCATTATTTCAAGACAATTTTCATGCATGACACCCAGGACTTTACAACGTCCATCTATGCTTTAAAAAGGAAGAGGATTTTTGTTTTAGAAACACTTGAATAACAAATCAGTGTGATTTTAGATTTGATCTTCCTTAGATACATCTTGCCTGAAACTGTAGTTATTTAATCCCTTTGCTTTTCACTTCACAAATTGAAGAAACTAACCTGTGATCCAAGTTATTCTTTAGAAGTACAGCATTAAAGTTGAACTGAAATACTTTCCTAATTCTTTCAGTTTAATTCTGTAACTAAAGTGCTAAGGCACTTTTATTGCAAGATAAATAAGTTTTAATTATTGGTTTTGGTATGGTGAGTTTTCAGAGGATGTTTATATAGAATCACAGAATATGCTGAGTTGAAAGGAACCCACAAGGATCATCAAGTCTAGCTCCTGGCCCTGCACAGGACAGCCCCAAGAGACCTACTATGTGCCTGAACACATGTTTAAACTATGTCAGGCTGGTGCTGACACACCAGCACTGGGGAGCCTGTTCCAGTGCCAACCACCCTCTGGGTGAGGAACATTCTCCTGATAAACCTTCCCTGATAGAGCCTCAGGCCATTCCCTGGGTCCTGTCACTGGTCATCAGAGAGAAGAGATCACTGTCTGCCCCTCTGCTTCCCCTCATCGGGAAGCTGTAGACTGCGATGAGGTCTCCCCTCAGTCTCTTCTTCAGGCTGAACAGACCAAGTGACCTCAAATGCTCCTCATATGGCTTCCCCTCTGCCCCTTCACCACCTTGGCAGCCCCCCTTTGGATACACAGAACGCTGGGGCAGTGGGGAGTATGAACACAGAAATATTTGTAGTAAGATTACTAAAACCCTCCAATTATACCTAATTATTAAAACCAATTATTAAAACCTTGCTCATGTTCCATCCACTCACAAACATCCATTTTAAATGCTGGTATAGAGAAAATGTTGAAGGACAGGCACAACAGAGTGTTAGGATAAAAGAGCTCAAACCTTTAAAAGGCACGTGCACCTTTAAAAGGCCAAGATGGATGCACACAGTACCTACTGTATACACTGTTCAGGAAATAACACATTCAGTTTCGTACTGCACATTTTCCCCAATGCAGGATACAGTTTTCCAGCTCTTGCCCAAACTTATAATTATTTACATACTACATGTAGGCAATTTAAAATCATATTTATGTTATATATATGCATATACATAGAGTTAGAGGCACTATCAAGTGGTCAGAAAGCAAAACATACCTAAACTATCCTAAAGTTGTCTATTTTAAAAGGTTTAGATAAACTATGGGGAAAATTAATTATTTACAGCAGATTTCTATTTATACAGCAAAAGCAACAGCACTCCATTTTATGAACCTAGGAAGAAACAAAAAAGTGCCACATTAAAAACCTATTCTTTCTATGAGCTACTTTTACTTATACTAAGTCATTAAAAAATGACCTTTAATTAAAGCACTTTCACATAAAGCTAAAAAATACCTTCAGTAAAGCAGTGTTATTCATTAACTGAATACAACCTACAGACAGTGCTTTCTGACACTGCCTTGACTGTTTTCATGGAAAGCTATCAAAATAGACTCAAGATAAGACTTGCCTCATCTTTGCTGTACCTGGCACATGAGTTCCACTCTTGTGGAAGGAATAACCAGCACAGGGCCACTGAAGTTCCCCCTTTGGTACTTAATATGGGCAGTTTCAAAAGTAAGAAAATTCAGGAAGTTAAAGTCCTAGATTGGACTAGTCATTAGTCACGGCTACTCCTTTGACACGACTCAACCTGTTATAACCTGCCTTCTTGTCGCCAGGATTTCATCATGAGAATGAAGTACTTTAACAAAAGCAGAATTAGTGTGACACTGAATTCTAAATACAACGATGCCAATGAAACCGTATGGAATAATTTTATCGACAAAGCTGTTACCTGCCAGGGAGAAAATCCCTAACTGTATATAATGAGGCACATCAAAGGCATTAAGACAGAACCACAATGACTTACATTTATCGTGTTTTCAGTACAAACAATGTTAAAGACATCGTAGTGAAATAGAGAAAGTTGACTGCTTGAAAAAGATTGGGGAAAAAACAGAGATGAAGGAGTTAGATCCAGGCAACAACTTCACAGTGTATGAATGAACAAAATCTTCACTCTGAATTACAGAATCAACTAGGCTGGAAAAGACATGTGAGATGGAGTCACCTATGACCCAACCACCACCATGTCAACAGACCTTGGCCCTGAGTGCCATGTCCAGTCTTTTCTTAAACAGCTCCGAGGACAGTGACCCCGCCTGGTACCTCCCTGGTCAGCCCATTCCAACATCTCATCACCCTGTCTATGAAAAAATTCATCCTAATGTCCAACCTAAACCTCCCCTAGTCAGCTTAAGACTACAATGAACTACAGTGCAAAGCTACGATTACTTCTTCCACGTAAAAATGATGCACCAGGGCTCTGAAGTTCTGCTGAAGGTGCTCTGGAACCAGGCTGCACAAGCCTCAACGTGGGATAATTCAATCCTGGACCAAACCGAAAACGAACCGGTTTAGTTGCCTGGTTAAGCACACGCCAATACGGGGCACAGCTGCTCCAGACCCAGCACACTGTACCGGGATACCTCTGCGCGGTCGGAGAACCCCGCAAACAGCCCGATTTAGAGCTTTTAATCTCAGCCTTCTCAGACCAAACCACAACTTTCCCACTACGGAGACACCACCCTCGGGCTCGTACAGGCAGACCCAAGGCCCGGAGCCCCGCGCCCCCCGGCCCGCTCGCTCCTCACCCGCAGCGCCCGGCGCCGAGGGCCTTGCGCCGAGCGCTCCGCGGGGAAGGAGCCCCGCCTCCCCCCGCCCCTGAGGGGCCGGCCAGGCCCCCTCCCCGCCTCTCCCCGCCCTTACCTGCGGTCACGGCCCCTCTCACATCCCCGCCGGGAGCGGCGAGCCAAGAGGAGACGGGGGCGGGGGAGGCCGGAGCGGGCGGCGGGAGGGGCCGGTGCCCGTCCGCTCCAGCGCCATGAGGGAACGGGACGGGACGGGACGGGAAGGAGCGGCAGCGCAAGGCGAGGCGGTGTCCCGGGCCCGTCCACCCCCTCCGCTCCGCGGTTCCGGCAGCAGCCGCCGGAAGGGGCGCGGCCCGGCCCCGAGCCCCGCCCGCCGCGGGTCACATTCCCCTTCCCGCAGCCGCCTCCCCCCGGGCCGCCCGCCGGCTCCCGGCACTCCCGCGGCGCTCGCTGCGGCCGCCTTGCAGCCCGGGTAAGTCTTTCCCGCGAGCCGCCCCGGCCGGGAACGCTGGCAGCATCCGCTGCGCTGGTTTCATACTCCTCCCAGAAAATCGCACAATCACAGAATGGTTTGGGTCGGAAGGGGACCTTGAAGATCATCCAGTTTCAACCCACCCTGCGTGTACAGGCACATCTCCGACTAGACCCGCTCGCTCAAAGATGCGGCCTGGCCTTGACCACTTCCAGAGATGAGACATCCACAACTTCTCTGGACAACCTGTTTCAGCTCCTTCTCACCCTCACAGTATGGAATTTTTCCTAATATCTAATCTAAAACATACCGTCTGTCACTTTGACACCATTCCCTTGCCCTGTCGCCATGTAAATAGTCTTGCCCCATCTTTCCTGTAAGTTTCTTTCAGGTACTGGAAGGCTGCAATTGGGTCACCCCGAAGCCTTCTCTTTCGCAGGCTGAAATAAACACAAGCTGTTTGCCATAAGAGAGAGAGAGATATTTTACTGGACCAGGTAAAGGGAATGGTTAATGAATTGATTTAATCCGGGTCACCCACTCTCAGCACGTGCTTTACCCAAACTGCTTTAATCTCATACAAAGTAAATGGATAAATACAGTTAGACAAATATTTGCCCTCGGCACACAGCAACGAGTCTTTGAAACAGTCATAACAAGTGTCAGGCTCACAGGGTTCTTTGGTTTCTTCGGGACTGTCTCTGAGTATGCTTTACACAGCTGCCTTGTCACATTAAGTGTGAACAACCAACACTGCCAAAATACCTGTGGTAGCTCCACATGCAAGATGCAGCTCTGCCTTTTTAAACTCAAGACAGTTTTGTCACATGCCTTAGTGACAGCAGTTCCTATTTTTTTAGTCTTCTCAGAATTTGTGTTGACAATATCCCAGTCTGCATAAGCAGCTGCTTCATTTTTGCTACACCTGGAAACAAAACCAATCTTGGCTTTCCCTTGCAGGATACCCATAACAAAGCCACTCCTCATCACGTTACCTGCTGTGTTATATCTCATTAAAAATGGTCCTTCACTGTCACAAAAATTAAATTTCTACACCATTCAAAGCACATGCATAAATGTTAGGCCTATTTTATTCTTGGAAGGCAACATTCCATTCCCTGATATAAAACTAATCTAGCATTCTTGACATGAACTTTCCACTTACAAAATAGTGTTATATGTGTGTGTATATAAAATATACATGTGTATGTAAAATATATGTATATATAAAAAATACTTTAAGATAAAAAAGCTGCTAAGCAATTTACAGTCATTACCTAAGTAATTATATGTAGGACACTGGCCTTTCTGTTTTACCAAAAGATAGCAAGTGAAGTCTTTGAAAAAGTTAACAGCTGGTGAAAATGGTTTCTCAAATGGATTAAAAAATTAAAACCTATACCACCTAAACCATACAGTACAAATAGAAGCATCTAAGTACTGATTGCTAGGTTCAAAGTTTAAAGGAGCTAAAGAACTTAATGTGCTTGTGATCATGATAAAAGCTGATAAAGTGTATGTGTACATATTCCTGAGCTAAGAGCAATGTCTGAAGCAAGTCAATTTAAGTCTTCCCTTTCTACTCGTCTCCCTCTGCTCTCCTCCCTACAAAAACACCTCTGAACCAAGCTAAAACAATAACGAATAAATACCTGAAAATATTAACTGGACTCCTCTAAGCATTTTAGACACTTGTGTAACTTCAGTTGTTCTGTTAATCCCCTCGCTTATGTTTTTATCAGTTGCTAGTTCTGCTTAACATACGTACATCTGTTCAAAGTACAGATTCAAGTGCTTTCAATTTGGCACACAATTTGGCAATTAAGTGTTTATTTCTAAGCCAAGGGTTGTGCTCAGTAACGGAAAATACTCAAACTATCTCGGAGAAATTTACAGCACAGTATTTCTGGCATGTTTGCTGAGTATTTGGCAGGAACTCCAAGCATGAGAATGGTGGTAACCTGCCTAATTTAATCTGTTCTCATAGGGCAATTCAGGTGCACAAACCATCCTTGTGCCCAATGAATTTCATGAGAGTGGTCAATGTAGGTTCTTTTGCATGGCTATGGACAGGATTTTTTAGGGCATCTACTATGTGTATAAACATCTTGTAAAGTTTAAAGGGGCAAAGAGCAAAAATACGCCTGTACAACCTCAGGAAACTCTAACAGGGTGCCCGGTGACTATTTCCCTGCTGGTTTTGTGAAGACAGCTGAGCAGAACAAAGAAACCGCGTCTGTGAGTGTACTTGTACGACATCTGCAGTGTCACAAGGAACTTAAGAGACACTGCTTAAGACTTAAATTTGTAGAACAAACCTCACAAAAATCAACAGGATTTTTTTTTTTCTTTTGACACAATGAGATTTTGTTTAATGCTTTTCCAATATGAACTGCATTGCTGAGATATATATGAACTGTGTTGCTGAGATAAATATGCTTAGGATTGATTATGTCCCAGACTTTCAACAATATCAGTGGTGTAAATGGTACATTTGCCTTTACCACAATGCTGCTGCCTTAGAGGCCTAGCTCCTGAGATGTACAAGGATAGCTGAATTTTCTTGCTAACAACATACAGACTCCTTATCCTACCTACTTGAAAATCAGAGATGCTGCATGCAGAAGTGAAAGCCTTTCTTGGTCTGTCTTGGTCTGTCTTTGTATATTGCATGAATATCATCAATACCTTTAAAAACAAAATTGCAATAAAAAATCCATACCCATAATTTCTGTTGCATACATTTAATATTATTGATAAGCTAGTGTCCTTGTTTAAAGATAACTTTGAGTTTTGACTGGCAGTAATATCAATGCATCCCCTAAAACACAAATGCACAGAATGAAGCAGTTTTTAATCATAAATCCCACCATTAAAAAAAAAACCAGCCAACCAAAATCTAACACATACACACACACAGACTCTTAAGTTATGTATTTGCCAGCACCTGACATGAGGGGCTAGGAATTTCAGATGAAGGATGAGATGGGCAGTCACTGTAATTTTCCAAGCAATCCTTTCTACAGAAAGCTGTTATGACAGACAGTAAATTAGACTGGTGACACGGACTTCTTTACAGCTGTTGCCACGAGATGCACACCCAACTGTGGAGCAGTAAATCTTGAAACAGAAGCTCTAGCAAGTAAGCAGTGTACAGCAATGCAGGAACAGAGCTCATGTTAACCCTGAATACACAGTTTGAAGTGACTCAAGCCCCAGCAAACATTTCTGCTAGAGAAGTCTTCATTCTACCTGTGATCAAACTTCAGTCCAATGAAGACATTAAGCCTGGTGGTAGATACTGGTAAAGGGCAACTGAGCCCTTTGTAGGCCAAATTATCTGTATCCCTGCAAGAATCTGCTATTCTGATTAAAAACAAAGCTGCTATTTTATGAAAGGGTAATAGAAATAGTTTAGGCTTATGAATTTGAATTAGCCTGTAAAGCGGTGTGTGGGAAACTTGATTTCCCCCTGACCCCATCTGCTAAAAACGAGTCACAAAACAAGCACTGAGCTAGAAATAAATCATTTATTTCAAAACAATACAGGTTAATAAATAGATTAGTTATCAGAAAACTTAATAAATAGCCTTTTATAATTTACACAAGGCAAATACAACATGCCTATAACTATTTTTTAAAAAGCAAAGAGAGTAAGCTTGACTTGTAAGCCATTAACAAATCTATATATACATTATTTGGAAGCTAATAAAATAAACTGTTTTTGTGTAATCTGTAGTAACTATATTGCAAAAGCATTGAAGCAACCAAACCTAACATTGTTGCCAACTACCTTTTCCCTATATCCCATTAGAACTACTTTTTACATTCAAGAAACAAAAAAGGGAAATTAATAAAAAGGAAGAGAAAGTTCCACAGTTTAAAAAAAAATGACTTAAAAATACCCCTTTTGTGTAATATTTTCTAATATTTTCCACTTTACAGAGCAACTATCTGGGGAGGGATGTAGACATGGAAGGACCCAACACAACCACAAACAATAAAGAAACTTATTTGCTACTTTTAAAAAGAAATTTCTTAATCTGTTACATTTCAGCATTGCTGCCTGATACACTTGGGCACTAGTAATGATAACTGTTGACAACATTGGTGCTTAATACAGTACACATTAAAATTCTGCATTCTGTAAGCTCACAGATAGCACCAAAGAATTATTACAAATATAACAGGTAAGAGATAGACATTTGATAATGCTTGATTTAACAGGAAAACTTCAGCAGTTACACCATTTCAAGACAACCGGGGAATATCTGTAGAATCCTTGATGTCTTAGATTTATGAAACAAGAATGTATGTGGGGGGGTACAATGTGCAAACAAATTCCCACTTAAAGGATCCCCTAGTTATTAACCCCAAATTTCTTCAAATACAAACCCTGTATTTTTTTTTCTAAATAAAATGAAAGCTAAACCTCACTTTCTAGTGTTTCAACAACTTAATCCAGTGTTTCGATTTTGCAGTGCTAGTTGCTTCACAAAAATACATATGTTCCAATATAAATCAGTATTATTAATAGGAAGCCTCACTTGTCGAACTGTGATATGACATGTTCTTATTAATGTTAGTTGCAGCTCACTAATAAGCAGGCTCTATTTACACATACAGAGTCCTGGAAAGTCAATACAGCAGTTAACTTGTTTAGATATTTTTCTTTTTTACAGAAGTATTTAAGGTGTAACAAATGTGATTTTTTGATTGTATCAAAAAGGTTTCTATTCTCCTACTGAACATTTGAGGGAATTTTGTGGTTGACACCTAATAGAGATCATGACTAATAAATGCAAATCCTCCATACACTGAAGGGATAATGATCAAAGAGCTATCCTCAAGTGAGTACCACGTAAATATGTTTGACAAGTGTAACAGAAGTCAGACATAGGAGTGAAGCGCCTTTCATATGGATTTGAATGTCATTCAAATGCATTCCACCACTGTAATGAGTCCGCTTTTTGTATGTGTAGCCTCTCCCACTTGTACTTTGCAATCAGAACTGAAGTCATCTGGCTTGCAGCTATCAATGCATATAACACAATGAGAATGGGAAAAGGGCCGAAGCATGAGGGGTGCCAGAGCTCAGGAGACAACTGTGCACATTTGCTCCCTGAGATGATGGAACTCAGTTATCTGTCTTATTCAAAGTGCTTACTTGTCAAAGGCGTGGAAAAAAAGGGGGAACAGCTAAAATTCAACAGTGCCTCCTCTCCGATCAGAAAAGCAATGGGACTAAAAAAGGTAGGACACCTAGAAAAAGGAGGGCGTGGGATGGAGGGGGAAAGAATCATATCAACAGTGACAACAGAAAATGCTAATACATTTCTAAACTTAGAACTGAACCAGATCCAGGTACAGCAGAACTTGAAAGAACACTGCTACACGCTGAACAAAGTAGCAAAAATAAAGCTTTCAGTTACTTAGCATTCAAGAAGTAAAAGGCTGCAGATACAAATGAAGTGCAAGGCCACAAGAATTTCTTTCACCTTATGTGCTGGCTTTTGAAATATTTTAAACATCAAGGTTAATTAGACATTTCTAGAAAGCTCATCACAGATGAGGAGCAGCCAGGGAGAAGAGAACTATGCTGACATTTATCAGTGGTTACAATGGCCAGAGGACCACAGAACATGGTTGCTACTTTATTCTTCCTCTGCATAGTGAGCACTTACCAAGTAAACTTTGTGTGGTGCAGAAAATGTCAAGGTTTAGACAGGGCAATCAAGTTATTTTGAACCTAATATTTACTAATAATTTGCATATGCATCTAATGTACTAGGACAGGCACTTTATAAATAATTGAGAATTAATTTTAAAACCAACTAAGACAGACAAATATGGCCAAAGGAGGAATGAGACCACAATGATTTCCATTCTAACCTGAAGATTTTCATAGAAGTCTTCAGAGATTAAAGGCTAATACAAAACCAACATACAACTCATGAATAGTGAAGCTGAACTTTGAAAAGATGACTGCTTCAGAAACTGGATAACATTGTTTTAAAAAGTAGGTTAGTACAAGTCTTGTAACCTATGTGCAATTCCAGGTTCAGTCAAAAGAAAGGGAGTTAATATGACAAAATATAAGTGTTTGCTGAGAACCAAGATACCATCTTCCAATCAGTAATGGACAGAGGCTAGTTTAACCAGATTTCATAGCCTAATTACCCTCATCTACAATTCTCAAACTTTCTAAAAACCTTGCACAGTATTTGAAAATCCATGAAGATGGTATTTTCTCTGCTAGTGCTACTCTATTTCATTAAGATACCCGGTTACTGTGTGCTGGCCTATAAGTGCACATTTCTGCCAACTCAGAGCCATTCCCCCTGCAATATGGAGTTTTAAAACAAGCTTGCAAATAACATAGTAGGGCTTTTACTCCCTCAGAACAGTCCCTTCAGAACACTAAATCTTTTTGATTCACTTTTGCAATTATTGCTGCCATTCGTAGGGCTTACAGCATTCATTTTAAATGAAAATGGAAGTTGAGTTTTAAGGAAACCTCAATTCAGGTCAACAAAAAACATCACAAGTGCAGACAATATTACTCCCCACTAATCAACATCCATGTTCCTGTCAGGCAGGAACAAAGCTACATTAATGATTCCTTGACAAAGCATTGGGAATTTTCTCAAATACTGTCTTGTAATTACACTGGGATTTTCTGTTTTCTCAGGAGATGTTCTGATCTAGAGATGTTGAGTTCCACCATACTCTTCCATTTTTGTACTTATATGGAAACAAACATTCATTGCTTTTTAAGCTTTCAACTTTTTCACTCATGATGTTTTTGCCACCAAATATAAGTAGAACATGAAATTAACTATTTCCTTCTTTAATATACTAATGTTCTCTAAATGGTTTAAACGGAGCTGTTTGGACTTACCCTGTCGTAGCTTAAGCTGTCTGTACTACTTGTGAAAATATTACAACTGAACTGTTCACACCAGTCTATGAATTACCAACCTGAATGTCCCTATCAGTTGCCTAAAACTCAGCTCTCTGAATGCTTTAGTTTTTTCAGTTTTTCACACGTAACAAGAATATCAGATCATCTTTTTTGAGTTATGAAAGTCTCATGCTCTTCTCTCTAATTTTTTTTTTTTTTTTTGTGGTCCCTATTTATCAGCTGTTTCACATAAATGGTCTCCTGCATTTAGTCATTTAACTAAAATAAAGGTATGCTGGACTGATTTCAACACTCCTCTTCCCATTAGGACTACGAGTTTTTCAGAAGCTGTCAAGGCATCCAGGGGTTTCAGTTCAGGTTTGTAAATTCTTCCAAAAACATATGGTCCTTCTAGATGCTTTATGTGTTTAGAATTTTAATATAGTCCAATATTGTAGACAGTGAAATTGAATTATTAAACGAGTATAGGCCATCTGAAACAAATACATTCACAATTATGCAGTATTTTTTGATTGCAAAGGCACTGAAACAGTTCTGAGCTGCTTACAGATAAGCCACCATGTAGGCAATGAATCTGTGCATCATTTCCGCATCCTTCACAGTCTTTCTACCTGCTCCTAATTAAAAACTCTCAGATGAATGCAGTATGTCTTAATGAATGTAAGTTACAAAGAAATGCATACCTGGACACTACCATGAGCTGATAAGTAATTAGTGAAAGATATGTAAGGGTCCACTGCTCTGTATAAAGAACTCAATTTAAAACTCCCCCATGTCTTCACCGCATGGCAGACAAAGTTGCCAAGACAGTCACTAAAAAGAACAAATCTGCAGTCCATGATCCAACCAACATTTGTCTGAGAATTCACAGCCTTGACGGTGAAGACATTGCTATACTGAGATTCACAAATTGTTCCACTTACTTTCCCCCTCTTATTTTAAGGTATACATCACTTATGATGAAAGGTATCAGATTGAGTGCATTAGAAACTGATGTCCTCTGCCCGCAGAAATGGTACCTCAGAAGACACAAAAGCTTTCACACAGGTCTGTCAGAATATTCAGAGCTTTTCTGATGGACTACCTTTTACAGTGAGGAAATACATTGGTCTCTATGCTGACTCAATCAGTAGTTCCAATTAAGGTCATTTATTGTGTTGACTGGGTTACATGGACAGCTGTTCCTTTGAAACTGGATGGAGGCCTCCAATTCATTTCACATAGGCCACCAAATTGTCAGAGGGTAGTTACCAGCCTGAATCCTATTTGAAACAGTGACCTAGAAATGAACAGCTCTGCATCCTTCCCTGAGCCATCCAGTTTCCCTGCAAAATTATTTTAATCTGTCTTCATGTTAGGCTTGTTTAAATCTCCAATATTAAAGTTGAATTCCTTGAAGACTTGTATAAGAACAATTCCAATAGATACTGTGGTGAATCCACAAGCCATGCCCAAAAAATCTACGACTCCTACATTACTCCATTCCCTGAAAAGGATGGCTGAAGCCAGCAGGACTAGGGTGGTAAACACAACGTAGTAGATGGCACCAAACACAGAGGAGTCAAAACACTCCAGTGCCTTATTGATGTATCTGAACTGAATGATAATGCTACATCCTAATACTGCCAGAAGCACCAGACAGAGGTACAGAGCCCTTTGACTTGATGGGTTATTGTGAAAGATATCTTGAGCAGCCAGCCCTATGCCTTTTGTACTGGGAACAGTAAAACTGCCCAACAGAGAGCAAATACTGATGTAAACCATAATATTAGTAGGTCCATGAGCTGGAGCTATCCAGAAGATAAGCAGGAGAAGCATTAGCAGCACTATGCAGAGATAACCCACGAAAACTGGAAAACAAAAAGAAAACAAGAAAATATCAAGATGAGAACTCTTGGTCTTTTAAAGATTTTAGCAGGCAAATCATGTCCTAGCAGTGAATTTCAGGTATACATCACAATTAAGATTTGCTATTGAAGATAGATCCAAATCACTGGGCATCCAGAAATACTGGCACCTATGACTGATGATGTTGTCATGTTCTTTGGGAAAAACAAATAACCATGTAGAAATTTACACACTCTGGCATATTTGAAATGGATTTCAGATGGCTTTTTAAAATCTTACTCTCTTTTCCATACTCCTTAAAGCCTCCTATGACAGACAGAAGGATAACACCTCATTCATAAACAGTTCATTAAGGCGCAGTGTGTGGATTCAGCAAAGAGCTTAAACATAAAGATCCCACTAAGATAAGCACATGAGTAGGGACAGTTAGAACAAACATGAGGCCATATTATTTACATTATACCATCAGTACATGTGTTTTAGAGTTTTAAAGAAATATATAGCCAATGCACTTTGTTCAGATTTAAATGGTAAATTGAGACCAAGGTATTTGATTACTTTTCTTTGTTTGCAGATTTTTTGAATAGCTGATATTATTAGGTTTGAATTTCTCTTGCTTAAAGCAATACAAGAAAAACAATAGTTGGCAGTTTAGCTCTTAAGCAAGAAAAATAAAAATGGGCCTGGAACATATCAGTACCAGTATGTGTCCTCCAGCAGCTGGTGAGAAAGAACAGGCATTTCAGCATATGTCTCAATAGCCTATTTCTACATACCTTTATTGTGCAAAGAAATCTGGGAATATAACTGGTATTTAGTTTAAACTTTTAATTAAAAAACATGGAGAAATAAAGGAGAGAAGAAAGATGGTATTTTTTTGTTTTGTATAAAACAAATTGAGATCCTAGATTTATACTTTTCATCTCTAACTAGCAAGATACAGTTTTTCATAATGTTAAAAAAGTTCAACAGGCCATTGTTCTGAGCTTGCTGTGCAGGATAATGTTTTCAAAAGTATCTACATTTTCCTTTCTGCACACATTCCAATAAATATGACAAGTTCTAAGAAGCCTAGGGCATAGTTTTCTTACACAAAACCTGTGCTGGTTTGCCTCTGTCACATCATGATTTCTTCACAAGTCAATTTCCCTACCTGGTAGAAGTGGTAAGCCTCTTCCTCAAGAGTGCTCCTGCTCTACCTCAGAAAATCATTATGAATTAATAAAAAAACAAACTACCTGGATTTGTAAGCTTCTCTTCAAGCTCAGCCTGAGTCGTTACACTCTCGGACTTTGGGGAATGGATAATGAGAACAACAGACCCAGCACAGCTTAGCAAACATCCCAGCTTGCCAAGAATGTTCAGTTTCTCTTTCAGTAGGTAAGAAGCTAAGATGGACCTTTGGAGAGAGGAAGAAAAACAGAAGTTTGACTACATCCTTAATAACAGTGCTGTGCCATATGAATTTCCCTTTTAAAGGAATACTATCAAATGTTGATGAATTCTCAAAATGTATTTCTGAGTTATCTGAGGAATCAGGATCTTCATCCATTTGCAGTTTTACTCAATCCTTGACATCTTAGGAAAAAAACTCAAAACAACACAACAAAACAAACAGAAACCCTAACAAAACTCCTAGCCACAACACCCCAAAAACCAAAACCACATCACCCCCTCAAAACACCTGCAAACCAGACATCTGACCCCTGAGGCAGACATCTACCCATTACCAATTTGGTGAGCTGTCACAAAGCCCCATTTCATAGGTAAAGCAGTCATGAGGTAAAAGTGACTTTTGGTTACAAAGATCCCAGGGCTCAGCTCAGACATATAGCAGACCAAACTAAGGAAAAATATGTGGCCTAAGTTAAAATAACAGGTGGCACTTAGTGCACCATCAGTGTGTTTCATAGTAATAGAACTAAAGACAGACATGAAGCAATGCCATCTACACTCTGAAGCAGATGACCAGTGCAGTAACAATTCAGCAGACAACAGAAAAATCTCAAGGCAATGCACAGCTTTGTTTTCAAAGAGTTGTGCTTTTTCACAGCAGTAGTTCCACAACTGTAGTTCATCTAGTCACAGAACATTAGGTACATATTAAACTCCTTAAACTCACTGTCTTTTCTGTGCCTCCCACAAATCTAACTTCTAAGAAGCTAGGAGCATAGATATGCAAGGAACTCCCTTGAGTTTTCCTCCTTGGAAAGAGGCCAGACCAAATGAAATGAAATCAGCATCAATAAACACATGTGGGCTATGGATAGAGGGGTAAAGAAACACTGTGAGACAAAGGGAAAGATCTACATAGTAAGGGAACTGTGAACAAGAGAATGGGCAGAAAAGTCCAGAACAACCACAGAGAAGGGGGAAAAAACAATGTTTATCTGTTCCAAACCATAGTGAGAGCTAAAAGCAGAAGATACTGAGGAAAACCCTTCTTCACCACTGCCTTCCCCCAGCCCAGCTTTCCTGGGGAAAACAGGAATGGGTGACATTATAGCACATCATGAACAGCTATAAGCCTGACATTCCTCAGTGGACCTCCAGTGAGCACTGAGTCCATCTGACATTTTATTAAGTAGCAATGACATGGAGATAAGAACAAGAAAAGCAAACTCTTACCCAAATGGAACGCCAAGAGCTCCCAAGGGCGTCACTAGCACAGTTGGGACTGCAGTGTAGGCCAAGAAATTCCCTATTTGACCCAGTGCCACTGTTGAGAGAACCAGAAATAAGCCTTTAAACCCCTTTGTAAAAATAAGTAATCAAAACTTTCCCAATACTGTTTGGGAAAGACTGACCTAACTGGAAAACAGATGTTACAATTTGCTTAGTTCTGTTAATTTTGCATGTAAACAAAATGGCTGGAATTTTTCTATAGTTTTGTATTTGTTAATACTCTTGTCACACATGAGTATCCAAGTGGGCACAATAAATAATCTCATTTGTAACTTAGTTAAATATAAATAAGACTATGAATTAGAAACACTTGTGGATTATAATCTCAATATTACAGAAATATTTGTATGAGGAGGGGTAGAAGTATTTATAATTCATGGTTTCATCTTTAGAACATACATTCATGTAAAACAAATGTACTTGATTATAGTTCCTAACAGCAGTGTTATTTTTTTGGAGGGGAAATAAAGACAGTGCTGAGGAATCTTCTACTGAAACACTAAGCGCATACATAAAGGCCCTTCAATACACTACATCAACTTTTCATAACACTATGTAATATCCAAAGTCATTCCTGACAACTGTAAAAAGAACATGCCTGACAAGCCACAGTAACAGCCTTATTTTGTTTTTTCTTTATTATTATTCTATATTATTATTTTATTTCTTTCCTCCAGCAAAAGCAAATTCCAAGATATACTACAGTATTGCAAATCACAGCTGTGATAATAGTTCATGTGTTCAAATTTTCAGTTAGAAAATAAAAGCTGGATGGGTTTGCAAGTGCTGGCAAGTTTTTAATAGGTCAACATACTTGCATAGTTACAAGGTCTGTGGTAACTGGCAAGAAGCTTGAGATTGAGCACAAATTACATAGAGCTCAAATTTCCTGCTGCTGTTAAAAGCTATTATCAGCATTTAAAAACATTTCAAGAATCCAAGATGTCTTTATGCTCAGGCTGGCACCACCCTCAACTATCAAATATCATTATTATCATCCAATTTTTTTACAGCTGCAAAGCACTCTGCAAACATTAATTAATTTACCAATTTAGCTCACATTATCAGTAGAGCTGAAGACCTGTGTAACCTACAGGAAATATGAAGGAGACAAACAAACTTGCAAAACTGCAGAGTGTGGCAAAATTATACTAATTAAATTCACTGAGGCTTTCTCTATGTGCTGGAGTGAGACAGAGAAATGGATGAACAGCATTTCTAAGGCACAAGAGACAATGGTGGTCTCTCTGTCCTTGGGAATAGAGTAACTCGGTTATCAGCCTCAGACTGGAGATCTATGTGGCAATTCTGGCTTTATCTTCAAGGCATCTGAAGGCATTGGGGCAGATCTTGGATGGAGAATGGTGCACAGCCGGCACTCTGCGTTTCTGCAGATTACATCAATTTCCAACTGACTCGGACAAAAGATTGCTGTTTTTTAGAGGTCAGGTGTCTTAACTTCCTGTTGGAAGAACTCTCAACAGATGGCACCAACATCAATCCATAAAGTAGATCTCTGAAGCTTCAGTCAAATGGAACATATTGTAAGGCAACTGAACTCACAGGAGGTTTTCCATGTCACCATGGAGTAGTGGTAACAGTCCCTTACCACCACAAATGACAGATCAGGATTAGTTAACACCAATGAAAAAAAGGATCTCAGTAATTGTTACCATCTACCTGATGTTGGGGACCTTTGCTGCCAACCTATCCAGTCCTCTCTGAACAGAAATTCCTCATCACATATATCAGTGCCGTGAGTCAAGACATTGACTTCAGTTCTTGAAGGCACACCAAGCTTTTAATATGATAAACAACTACCAGTACCCTCAAAGTTACTGCAACACAAAACTTGATGCACTCTGGCATGTCTCCATTAGCAAGGAGACCAGGACTAGACCTGTACAGCAGAAGATATCTATTCTAGGCATGCCAGGGGGTTTATTTCAGCCTTCAGTTTATTTCAGGGGGTTAATTTCAGCCTGCTCCCGCTAACTCAAAGGCTTTTTGCAGCTCACATGCATTAAGTATGTTCCTAGAATTCATCTTCCAACCTAGTTTCATTTTACAGACCAGGTCAGGAGCTCCAACTCTGCTATGAAATGTGAAATACAGCCCAATCTGTGGCAACAAACAGGAGATGCACTTCGCAAGTGTACTCCCCATCTGTAATAGAGCATTAATGCAGATGTTTTCACTGTAAGAACCAGCCACATCTATGCTGCTATCAAAACCTGTGCTGAAACTAATTAATTAGCCAATTAATTAGTTTAATGCTCATTGAAATACCTGTACACATGCTGCAATCAGTCTTTTGACTAGAGTAAGGAAAAGTCCCTTAGCAGAATCTGCAGCCCTTCCTTTGAAGTCTTCAGTAATCCAGTGGATCCCAGGGGCCCCAAACGGTTGGGCAGCATTATGCTGAGTCAGCATGGCAACACAGAAACACTTATTCACCATCTGAACAAATACCACGAGAACAAGTTGATAGAGTTTACGTGGGTTTTGTTAGTCATCCAAACTCCAAATTCTCTTGTTGAGAAAATTATGTCAGCTGTTATCATTTCACCCAGATAACTGGGGGTACTGCTAATTCCACAAGTAACACCTTTCCCCAAACAGCACCTTTCTCTGCATCACATAGGTGCCTACCTAGCCCTTGCTATTGCTGTTTGTGACTGTGCTGCCATTCTGAGTCTATAACATCCAAGCAATTCTTCTTGCTTGGTTCCTCAGTTTTGTTTTGAAATACCTGCATCTAGCTACTGGAAAAAAAGCCAACTGATATCATTCCCTTCAGCAGTTTTGCCTTCATTCAATTCAGTCAGCTCTTTTAAGCATGAAATTGTTTTCTCTGATTCACCAAGATAAGTCTTGTAATAAAACCTCCCGTTTTTAACTTCTTCTGCTTAGAGATTACAGGAGCCTCAGGAGTGATAAACAGTGACTGATGCACAGATTTATTTCTACTTAGGCAGTAGTGATTTTGTCAGGGGAGGAAGTGGTCAAAGAACTACTTAAACTCAGGTTAAATCAGCTGAGGACTTTTCTTCTGAAGCTCTGCTTCTACACTTGCTGTGAATTTTGTCCTTCAATGGGATCTATCAGTTTTCATTCCTTTTGCATAGCTTTAAGACAACAAAACCAAAAATCAGAGACTTACCTTGCCATAGGTAAGACAAAACCAGGGGCACAAATGGACTCAGATACTTCTCAGAAACAACATCAGAACTTTCCAAATAATTCACTAAAGGCTGGATTAGAGTCTAAAAGTGGGGTATGAGTCTAAGCTTGTGGGTAGAACTAGGGCAGATGTGTAAGAAGAGAAAGCTAGTTGCTCCCCATGCTCCAGACACACATCAGAAAATGAACTTGGTGTTAGCATAGTTACAAAGATATTAAGGGTAAAATTACACTGATTTCATATCAGCACCACAGAAGGCTTTGCATTGATCTTGCAGATTAAAAGCAAAACTGAAACTGTATCTGTTGAACCAGAAACCAAAAGAGGTTTTTTTTTTCCTTAATTGAGGCCAGTTAAATGCTTTCTGATCTAAAACATAACATGTACTCAATGAGCCCTTTTGTGCAGAGCAACAATTTTTAATTTGGCTTTGACTCTTATTAAAAACTGAGCTGGCCAGTGCAATACAGAGACACAAACCATGCAGGAACACAGAGTCAGAGCAGTGTGTGGCTGCCAAGGGCTGCAAGTACTAAATGGTTCAGAAATGTGGAAAGATGTCTGACTCATGTTTGTCACAGCTCTTTGCCTTTGCAAACACCACGAGGCATGGTAGCCATGGTAAGAGTTTACTGAAAGTGGGATATTTCTAGGGATGGGAATTTCATGTCACGTGAATGGAATTTCATGGAGCGTGAGATTCAAGATGAGAACCCAGATTTCCTGATGTCTCCTATCACCATCTAAGCAAATGTCTCTTTAAAAAAAATAAAAAAAATTAAAACTTTTTAAGATACTTACTTGCTATAGTGCCTGACCACCATACTATATCAGTTAAGTACGAAGTACCTGGAAGTATAGGAAAATATATTAGAAAAATATGAAATAACAATACTGGAACTATGAAACAGCAGTCTCAGTTAGCAAGGACCTTCATCTTAAACCTGTTCTTTAAGGTAACTGAATTGATTAAAAAAAACCAAACAATTTTGGGTTTGGCTTATGTTTCCAAGTAAGCCTTTCTTAAGACAATGTGTTAGAAGTTCTGGTTTCCAATTTGAAGTACCTATTTGACACTAATGAACTGTTGTGTAGAAAAGCATCCAAAATGTCACCAAATGCTTCTGAGGGTGACATTTAAGCATACAAATTAGAACCACTTCTTGGAAACCTATGGAAACAGAACTTGATTTGGCTCACTTAGTTTGCTAATACAACCTCAGTGAAAATGTATTGGAAAAATTGTAGCTAAGAAATTTTTTTGGCACACAGGTTTGGCAGGACCATGGTGTCCCCCGATCCTCCTGTATTTAAGCACTGGAAAGTGCTACAACTGAAGCCTCTGAATTTTGGACATAGTGCTTTGTTTCAGAGAGGAGTAAAAGCTCTGTATTGTCCTTAGTGCTTCCCAAACTGGAGGATGATTATTTTCACTGTCAAATTATAAGTTCTTGCCTTGGGATGTGCACAGGTGGAGCCTGTGCACCACAGAAGTTCTGCTTCTGTAGAACATCAAGGTTCATGACCACTTCCTAAACTAAAGCATGGCCTTCTCTGAGCACAACCTTGGCATCAAGTTACGCTCCTATGTTTTGCTCTTCTTTCTAGCAATACAGGTCTGCATTAATTTGGGAAGATGCCCTCTCAAAAGCTGCTGGAGTAGTAGGCAATATTGTACCTACTCTGAAATCCCAAACGGAAAAAACCGACAGTCATCAGTAACTCTGGAGACATATAAAGTATTAAGCACTTGGAAATCACACTATACAATTGAAAAGAGATTAAATATGACTAATGAAAATGGCCAGCTTTAGAGTGGGCGTAGTAATTTTTTAGACTTTTGTTACTGCATATAAAATAAAAACACGTTGGGGGGCAGAAATTATAGAAAATATTGACTCAAGTAAGGTAACTTTGCAAAATATTTGTCACCCACTGCTGTTTCTAACTAGACAAGGATTGCTAATTACATCAATACTATATTATTGATTCAAGAGAGAAGACAGAAGAGACTTGAAGTGCCTCCTTGTTAATTATACAACACCTGCTGAAGACAATGGAAAAAAGACATCATTTGACACTGGCCATCTCAGACTCACAGCTCCAACTCCTAGATTCAAGGCAGAACTCTACTGCTCCATAACACGAAATAGCGAGAAACCTGGGGTATTTTCCTGGATACCTCCTCAATGAGCATGCCAACAGAAAGCACGACAAAATGCTCAGCAAGATGCACAAACACCAGTAATATCTTCAAAACAGGAAGTTTTACAGCTGCTAGCACTGAGAAAGCAAGCACACGCCCATCACTCACTTAACCCAGTGCTCCACTGAAAGATTTTCAGGAGCAAGCACACTCAAAATGGAAACTTCCTCCAGCTGCCTTGGGATGCAAAATTATTTTTCTCTTGTGTTTTCTCATTGTTTCCCTTAAAAAAAAAAAAAAAAAAAAGAAAAAGTTTTGTATTTATGATGCAAACGCAATCTCTCTGTGGACAATCAAAATGGGTTACAGCCATCTTGGAGGGAAAGGGAGACTATGCTTGCAAAACAAAAATTTGTCTGATGCCCTTAAATGTAAGGTCATTGCAGGAAAAGCAAAAAAAAAAAAACTTTTTAGATCAGGCTGCCAGGTTGTAGTAACATAGTTCCAAGCTTGCTTTGCTCCACTGCATTCACCCTGAACATGCTAGATGCAGCAGGAAATGGAAATGCAAGTACAAATATATATATATATATAAAAAATTTATTTTTATATTATTTGTATGTGTACGTATATGTTAGTATTTACATACGTGCAATGTATACAGAGAAAACACCTTGTCCCGGTACTAAAAAGGTTTTTTCATAAAAAAGAGTTCCTAGAACTTATGGACACATGCTCATACACAGACACCATCACCTACAAAAATAAATGGCTATTGACTACAGTAATACAATTCAAAGGCACCATGCAACCTGTGTTTACAGTCTTCCCCTTACATAAAAGAATTGTACTACAAACAAATAAATAATTTTTTTAAATTGCATTTTCCTATATTCAAAGCATGAACTAAAAAAGCATTTGCAACTAGTAAATGGTGTTCAGCCGCATGCTTTGGGGAACCCTGAATTCAAAATAAAATACAGATCTTCACACTTGTGAATTTACAGCTTTGTTTTGGTTAAACTGTCTAGACAGCACAGTCAGTTCCCGAATATGTTCACCTCAGGAAATAATAATGAGGCATGGGATTTCACTATGAAAAACATAAGCAATAAATTATTTCATGTTACTGATCTGTCTCTTCTCAAAAAGCAGAAACGCCATGTGACTGATATAACTTCTGTGTGTCTGTGGAAGAGCTGGAATAAACAAACGACAAGATGCGCTGGTACTGTTCATGGCAAGAAACTATCTAAGCCACAGAAACTGGTGGTAAAGTCCCACAAGTACATGAAAAAGAAGAACTTGTGTATGGGCAGGAAGGCATACAACACGCAAGTCCCAGCGCTGTATTACAGCGTGACAGACCAGCGTGCTGACCATGCATCAAGAAGCTGTTGCTGATGCGCAGTTAGCAACCCCTCGCTGCTCTCCTCCGCTAATACATCCTGACTGACCCCCACCTGCCGCCTCTCCGCTCGTTTATCCCTTCCCCTGCGCCTCCATCCAGTCATGGACCTCCGATGTCAAACACGCTTAAGGTGTTACTGAACTGAAGCCGGCTCCCCCGGTCCAGACGCCGGGAAGGTGCCCCCCGCACCAGGCGACACGGCCACCCCCCCGACACAGGCTCGGACACAGGCTCGGGTGCCCGTCCTCCTCGCCGCCGGGTCCCCGGGCGGCCCCCCCGCCTCCCGCCCTCCGCTCGGGGCCGGCGGCCGCCGCAGCGCGGGGCAGGGCTGCGGGGCGACGGAGGGAGCGGCCCCGCCGCTGGCCGGGCCGCCCCGGCCCGGGGCAGCCGTCCCGCAGGGGGCCGGGGCCTCGGCCCCGCACACCCAGGAGGTTTCCGGGGGGTCGCGGGGTGAGGAGGGAGGCCCCGGGAGGGGCGCTCCCACCCGCCGCCACCGCAGCGCCGGGCCCCTACCTCTCCCGCGGGCCCGCACGATCCCCTTCTTCTGCAGGACGAAGGTGGAGCCGTTCACCAGGCTGGAGACCACGGCCACGCTCAAGCCCAGCGACACGGCGGCGGGGCCGGGGCTCTGCGCTGCCCCCTCGCCCGCTGCCGCACCGTCCGCCATCCGCATGGCCCCGCCGAGAGCTGCAGGCGCGGCGGCTGCCCGGGCCCAGCGCTGCCGGCAGCGGCTCTGCGCCGGGACCCGCCCTGCGCCGCGCTGCGCCGCGCCGGGGGCGGCTCCGGGCGGCACCGGCGGCAGCCGCGGCTCCTGGCGCCCGCTACGCCCGGGGGCGGCAGCAGCCCGACGCCAGGGCACGGGCAGCTCTGCCCCGACGGCCGGTCTGGCATCACGGCTCTGTGCCGCGCTCCTCCGCTCTGGCACCCCGGCGGGAGAGGCGACCCCGCTACCGCCGCTGTCGGGGGTCCCGGGCGTGGGGAGATACCGGGCAGAAGCGCGGAGCTGCGAGCGTCCAAGGGCAGGGGGTGCGGAGATCAGGGGGATGTGGAGAAATGTGCACAGGGATGTAGAGGGAGAGGGGGTGACAGCAGGGCAAAACGATGCGGAAAGACAGAGAGGTGCGAGAAGACGTGCAGAGGGATGTTATGCAGGGCAGACTAGTCCCGCCGGGCCAGTGTTTCTGGTGCGGGAGCAGCGCTTCTTTCCAACGCTCTCGCTTTCCCGTGGGGTTTCTAAAATTCACGTCGGCTCCCCGGTCCGCCCGAAAGCGTGGGATGTTGTTAGGCCAGGGCCAGACGGGGGTCAAGGCTGCCATTAGAGCCACCACCGTGACCTGGAGCTGCGGCTCCATCCGCCCTGCCAGGTCAATGTGAGGGGCAGAGTTGGACAGTCAGCCAGGCACCGTGGCCCTACACACTGGGAAAGCTTGGCCTCTGCCAGGAGTCGTGCACATTGCCTGAAAACTGGGGGATCCATAGCCACTCCTGCAATAAATCCAAGAATCCGCTTTTATTTCCATGAAAAAAGTTCACTGTCTTCTAATGGCACAGAGCAAGGTCAGATGCTCACATTTATGAACCTCCTCTCTCAGCTATCATTCAGCATCTTCCAGGTTCTGGGAGGGCAGAACATAAGCCATTGTGCCATTGCAGAGAAGGGCTGGAGATCCCTCTGGTAGCAATACATCTGGGTCATCACAGGGCCACAGATCTCTCTTTGAGAGAACTCAGTCTCTCAAAGATGAAGTGCTGAGCTGAAAGTAATCTTCCTTGCTCAGCAGAAATATTTTGTATCAGGTACCTCACTGCAGTTCTTACCATTTCCAGATATATGTTGAAATAAATCAATCCATAATGGATTCCTGTGGCAACAGCCGTCTACGGAAATGAGTTATGGTATCTTGGCTTAATGTAAATGAAAGTGGACATTTTTGTAATTTTGAACAATTGGGCAAGGTTCTTAGCATATATTTTGGCATTCCCAGGAAATATGAGTTTAGAGAAGAAGCAAACTCCTGGAAATATTTCTCTTGTCTGTATATTTCTTGGTTTGTCTACACCGCTTGAGGCAGCTGTCCTGGGAGAGCACAAGAACACTGTGATGACTTTTTAAGGTTTAATGGCAAGATATGTAATACTTACTGCAGTAGTGCCTGTATTTTCACCTAGATTGCTTCATCAGGTCATTGTATCAATACTGAATGTGGTAGAAGAGGGGATTCATCCTTGTGAGACTCACAAGACCTGCAGAATGAGTACACAGGAAGTGGAAGAACAGTTATCCATAGCAACCCTTGGAAACAAAGATAGAGGTGAAGACAAATACAGGCTAATTATAAATATCCATTTCTGATCTATATACAGCCTAGTAACATGTACAGAAACATTTATTGCAGGAAATAATTTATGCTTGCACAGTGGAAAAATGATATATATTTAACAACCTTTGCATTTAATTATCAGGCAAGTTTCTAAACACAGCTCAAACCTGGCCAATTTTTATACTCAAAATCTCTCTCTGGTGTGGTTGAGCCAAGACAAAAACAGGTACCAGAGATCTCAAGGAAACAGTTCATTTCACTCCAGCCATGTCATTTTAATATCTTATAAATCTAATATCCTACTTATCATGCCTTTGCAAAGTATGTGTTTTGGGTAGGTAATTCTAACATACTTAATTTGCCTTATTCAGTTAGTTACTCTTGCCCTTGCCATATAATAGCTGTAGTGGTCCTAAGGATTAGTCATAGACTAAAATAGTATGTGCAGCAGTGATAAATACTAAATTTGCAAATATCTTGAAAAACAGCCTGAATTCACACGATATCTGCATTATTAAGTTTATAAACAATTTGGACCAAGACATAAAAATACTTCAATGAAAACAGCTGTTATCATTATTTGAATGGAAATAAGATGACCTTTTTTAAACTATTCCGTGTTTACTCCTTAGGTCCATCTAGTCTTCTGGGGCTGAATTTCATAGCATCATTGTGATGGCATTATTACTCCTGCCCAAGCTGTGCCATCATGTATTGCAAAATAATAGGCTTTGGGTTAGTTTGGCTTTGACCTTGCAATGCTCAGTATTACTGATGTTATATCAGCCTGATGTCTCATGAAAACACAAATTGTATAGGAGGAACCTCAGACTGATGTGGCATTTCCTCCAAAAAACTCTGCTCCCCTCCATTTGCATGAGTATTTAGGGTCAGCCAAGAGATAGGAGGAGTATTTATTAGACTTTTGTAAATCTCCTGTCCAAAGGAAGGGATAAGTGATTGAGGTAAGTTGGAGTTAGAAGTGAGTGAACAAAGTTGGTAGAGGTTACATTTTTATTTTTTTTTTCAGGGACAATGGACCTTTTCTGATTAGGATGGTTTTTTCCCTGATCTTAGAAGAAAGAAAAATGTTTGTGCCTGATCTAAAGGAATTTATTGCTTCCTCTGTAATGTCTTGGATTCCTCTATTATGTTTGGTTTGTGTGCAAAATTTTTTTTTTTTGAAAATTAAATCAATTGTTGGGCTGTTTTATCAAGGCTAGAGGAAAATCAGATAATTCTGTATCTGGCATAGAATGAAAATACAGTAACTGAGCCCAGAAGATAATCTGAAACTCCTTATAAAATAGCTGGGAGAGCAGGGTGGAAGTTTACCAACAGCTCGATCAGACCCTGAAGCAACAGCAGTAAATCTCCTTGGCAGAAGCACTTTAAAGATCCACTGTGCCAGCAACTAAAGCAGTGGGAGCTGAGATTGCAAACTAAACAGCAAGAAGATGGTGGCAATCCTATTTTTCTAGCTCTTGAGAACCAAAGTAAGAGCAGTTATATGAAGACTTCTGTAATAATCCACTGAACCTAGGCCAAAAAAAAATCTTTAAAAATCCTTTATAGGCAGTCTTGATCAGTTGCTTGGAATATAAAAAGTGCCTTTGGTTTAAGTCGGACATCACTGGTACAGGTGGTCCTGCTTTGGAAAGGAAAAGACTTGAATTTCATTGCAGTCCAGCTCTTGATTTGCTGTGGGCATCTATATATATGGATGGGAGAATGAATGAAAAGATACTTCTCTGCAAAGATGGGTCCTGTCAGCTTTCTGGCTCTCTATTTCATTAACAAGGACTTCATTGAGTCTTTGGGTCCAGATTTGGGCTTTTAAGTCCAGAGTGATCTTTGTGAAATGAAATTGTAGTGCTGACTTCTGCTGCACTGTTGACAATGGCCATAAGATTGGCTCCTCTGCAGCTGGAACCAAAACTTAAGCTCAGCCTTGATGTCTGAATTTGACTGTCTAGGACTGCAATGAAATACTGCCTTCTATCTGCAATATTAAGCTCACACAAGCTTCTGTGGTGTCTCTGTCCTATGGATTACAAGAGGAGAGGTAGCCCTTGGCATGCACCAGCTCTCTTCAAGGACAGGACAACAAGCTGCAAATCGGCCCAACTCACTGCAGTCTTAAGCAGAAAAGTGAGGGGTGGTTTCATTCTTCAGAGGGTCCAAGGCTGATGCAAGGAAGCTTGCTAGTGATGTGCAATTGCAGAATTGCAGAAGTCTGGTCTGAATGAGTAATGGAATCTTGCTGCCACTTTTGCCCATGGAAAACAACTCTGCTAAATGACAGTGGCCACACATACTCGGGGATAAGAGAACTTCAGCATCCTGAAGAGGTAGTGCAAGACTGATTTTAAGTTATTGACACAGGAAGTACAGCAAGATTACTGCAAACAGACCATACCATTTCAGCTTTTCTGCAAGGAAAACAGATCTCTTCAGAGAGAGCCTATCCTTTGTGCAGCAGGCTGAAGTGAGATAGCTAGTTCTGATAAGGATACATGACCATGCTGCAGAGAATCCACATTAACACCATGTCTGCTCACATCTGCTCTGCAGAAACTTCTGGAATTCTCTATGACTAGGGAACACAGAAGAAAGCAGAGGTTTCCCAGTTAATCCTGTAGCAGATGTTATAGTTCACCTAGATTAATTGCAGACTCTGACCAGGACATTCTTTTCTATCCTGATTTCCAAAAGTTGATTACACAGTCTTAATATGATGAGTATTGCATGTGTAAATCCAGCTCCATTTCCTCCCATATTAGGAGTGTGGTAAAAGCTCAATATTTTAGCATGAACCTCTAGAACTGGGCTTCCAAGGCATGGTCATTACAGGCATCTTAAAGACCCCCCCATCTCCCCACCCCAACTTCATTACAATCTCTCATGTGAAGAATTTACCTGTCTTTCCCATACCTTGTCTGTTAAATAGACATGTTGATCTTCTGTTTGAGATAAAGGGAGTTCTGGCCTGTGATTCAGACTTACAGATACTGCCTGTATGTTATCATAAGCTTTGTCATGGTGATGTTTTTTGCTTCATAAGCAGTATACCTAAATAAAGTGTAATAATCATTGACCCATGGTAGAAATCTCTTCCTGTTAAGCTGGCCAGCTGCTGAATTCCATGAGTGAAGACTACATTTTAGGGTATACCTTGGAGTATTGAAGAATTCAAATTCTCCCAAGTGAGGAACATTGGAGGCACTCTTATTAAACAAGTAAACTTGTCAGACTTGCTGGGTAGTTCCAACAGTGCATGTATGGATTTTCTACTACATTGTTCTTCAGCAAAACATCTTTTCTAGCAAACACCTCAAGGAATATTGCAGTCAGCTGCCTGTTCAGAGATCAATCTTTGTACCCTTGAGTGCATACTGAAGCTGGAATGTCATGATTAATTTTATTTTTATGTATGTGCTTTTGAATGGGGTTTCACTGTTCAATATTGTTGGAAAACTGAAAGTTCATTGCAATGTATCTAAACTGGATTTGTTTTTCCTTCAAACCAACTAACAGGATACCATGAAAATGACCCCTATTTAACTACTTTCCTCTTGAAGCTTCACTTTCAAGTCACCATGCATTTGCAAACTGTAAAGCCATTGTACTCCTGGGACCCAGTTAATTAGTTCCAGGTGTTTACAGTATGCCACCATAGTAATATGTTCTATTTACTAAATATGTACCTGCCCAGCACCGAAGCTGCATCTGCAGCCTCACTCAGCATTGCATCTGAGAGCACAAAGAAGCAGTCTGTCTGCTGTGGGAGAACAATGCTGAGATGCTGGGATTCACAACTAATGGCCTAAAGAGAGTCCTAGCTGAAGAAATGATGATAGGCTGATGCAAACTGTTTTGAGGGAGAGTCTGCCAAACAGTGCATGATGGAAGGAGGCTTTCTATGATGTTCTACAGATCAGGGCAGCTGCAGATACAGCTACTGCAGTAATTAATATTTGTTGTGGTTTAGCCCCATCCAGCAATGAAGATAGCCAGGGTGGGAAAGAGAATCAGAAGAGTACAAGTGAGAAAACTCATGGGTTGAGATGGGACAGAAAAGGAAGAAAATTATGATGGTAATTATGATAATATCTAGAAGAGGTGTTGCAATTGCTCACCTCTCACTGATTAATGCCCAGTCGTGTCCTGAGCAGGGACCCTGGGCCAGCTCTCCCCAGCAGTTTATATGCTGAGCATGTTGCCCTGTGGTATGCGGTATCCCTTTGGCCAGTTTAGGGAAGCTGTCCCAGCTATATCCCCACACAACTTCTTGTGTCCCTCCAGCCTTCTGACTCTCAGTGTATGAGAAGCTGAAAATTCTTTGACTTAGTATCAACACTACTTAGCAAGAACTAAAAAATTTGTGTGTTACCAACATTATTCTCATACTAAATTCAAAGCACAACACTTCACCAGCTACTTGAAATTAATTCTATCCCAGCAGAAACCAGGGCAGTATTTAACATTTAAAATAGAGTTTAATATATAAAACATCTGGTTAAAGAGTTGTAGTGAAAGCCAGCTGTTGTAGTTATTGACCTATGCTGGAAGGAAACCATTTGTCGGGAGGTTAATCTCACTGTGCTCAGCAGATGTTCAGTGTTGTGCCACAATTACTGCACGTGCTGATCTGCACCTTTTAATAAGACAAGGCTGTATTTATTTGTGCTAAATGTGACATTCAGATTTCAGGCAAGGTCAGAATGGTATTATCACCTTCAAGGGAAATTTATTTATCTTCTCTAAATCCTGTCAATGTCCATGCTGAAAAGTCATTTTTCATAGTAGTTAAAGGACCTGTTATCTGATAGGTCATTATTAATGCTTTGTTATACATCATGGATCCTAACACAATTGGGGTTTTAATGATTGCTAAAATGTTTGGGCTGGGTTTGGTCTGACTTCATGCAAGACAGCTGACAAGAATGCTGACTTCTTAGGTGAAATTGGAAGTCATGTTTCTTGTCCTTAGCAGATGAGGAGCAAGAGATGTGGGACAACTGAATTACTGAGTTTCTTCTTACTGCAGATATTCCACTTAGGTATTTGAGGCTTTCTTAGATGTACATCTGTCTTAGGGATTCATTTGGTAATGTTTTTTCCTCAAAAACTTACTCCAAAGGATTTGGTCCCTCACAGTTCTACTGTTAGTTGTCACAGTGTTATATTTATCCAGGATATGTGGAGATTGTGATTACTGGCACCCTGACAGCAGCTGACTTTTGCACAAAAGGTATTAGGTACTGAGCTGTCAGAATGAGTTTGAAGAACAGGAATACCTGAGCTTAGCTGTCACTAACTTTGAAATGCCAAGAAATGTTTACTAGCTATGTGAGATGTCCAGCAAATATTGCAGGAACCTTCAGGGCAAGTCTTCCTATGTATAGACTGCAGAGAGATAAAGTGGTCTTTGATGTACATCATACTGTCTCTAGTTTTACCGATTAAGAGTATTTTAATTATGATTTTAATGATAACCACTGCTGAAATGAGATCTTGTGGTAGAGAGTCATGGATGACTGTAACAAATAATAGTGTCTCAGGTTTGATGAGCTAATCTTAAATTCAATGAAATTATGAGGTTCCTTTGTCAAATAAATGTCACTTAGAAAAGGAAACAGAACAGAGCAACACTTTTTTAAAAGGAACCTGTGAGCAAAAGAGTATTTTAAATCTTTTATTTCAGGACATCTTTCCTTCAAACGAGACTGCCTGCATAATAGCACTGTGAAAGGGAAATAAGATAATTGCTACTTCAGCAACAGAACAGCAGGAGTGCCTGGAGCTCCTTCCTGTCTGAGATTTAGACAATAGCTGGAACAATTCTCTACCTTAATGTTTCTTTTGGACTCTGTTTGGCTGACTTCAGTTTTGTCAACCCCCAAAATTAATATCTGGGAGACTTCCCTCTTTGTGACCTTAAATAAATAATTGTTTTGTCTGTTTGTTTTGTTTGTTTTACCCCTGTCCCTCCCACTCCCCATTTCTTTTTACATCTTCTGTTATATTCAGGGACAATGACAGGTGCAGAAACATCTGCCATGTTAGAGCAGGGAAGGCTTTCAGCCATGGCTGTTAGAATTTCTTCAAAAAGAAAAAAAAACCCTAACTGATCTAAATGAGAAAATCAATAATAGCAGAATCAAAGCCATAGCTGGCCTTGCTGCTGGAAGGTGGGCTACCACCACATGGTGGCTCGAGGAAATGATCCTCATGCTGAGGTGCTCAGAAAAAGTGGAGGGATTTTTTTTTATAGCAAGTAAGAAAACAAACAGCCTACTATTTGCAGTAGTGCTTAAAGTAAATACATGTGAACATTTGCTGATCTGAACTGTGAAGTGAATGCATTACTGTTAGGTTCTGAGATTCAGAGCTGAGCTCTTCTCAGTATTTAAATTTGGGCAAGTGGACCTGCTAACAGCAGTGTAGTGAGAAGAAAGTGGCACACTTAAGTGCCACCTGAGTGTCTGGACTGTGAGCCTACTTTTCCACTGGTTCACTAATATTTGGGAAACTTTTTCCATGTGCAGAGGATTGCAAGCAGGAACATTCAAGTTTTTGGGTACCCAGTGATTATTCCCTGGTGAATGTGCACAGAAGGGAGCTAGGTCTAACCCATGGGGATAAACAGGCCTCACATGTCTGGCATTAAATCCTCAGCACCCCAGGGCAACATGTTCCTCTTGGTCACAGCATTGTCAGTCATGTGGGAAAACATCAGTCTTTGTAGCTCCTTGGAGCAGGATATTCCTCTGTCTTGATGAGCTGTTGTCTTCTACTTGCCTACTGAGGTTTTCCCCTCAGTTTTCTAATTTTCACATTAGCACTGTTCTCTTGAGGCCTTGAGTTAATAATGAATATGAGTCTACACTTTCGCTTTCACTTTTTTTTTTTGTTTGTTTGTTTGTATTTTGTTTTGTTTTATGCATGCTTTACTTATCCTGCCTGGTTTTCTTACTGCCTGACAACAATTTCCTTCAGTCAAGCTGCACATCCTAATTAATTAATTGGATGCTGGGCTGTTGGCTTCTGTTTATGATCTTTGGAGAGGACATGGCATTTTAGCACAGCTGTTCTCAAACTGGTAATGGATGCTTCATTAGGGATCCGGGGAATACGTCTCCTGTTGAGGGAAGATGGTCTGTCCCTGGGGAGCTGCTGAAAGATGAGCAGATGAGCAGGGGAGGTGGGAAAGCAAGAAAATTACCTGGGAGCAAAGTGCTTAAAAGGTTCCCTCTGGGTGAGAGACAGGCTTCACAAAAAAAGTGTGACAGAGGCAATCTGTGGATTTTGAGAGCTGCAGGGAAAAGCCTTCTTCTTCTATTGTCTCCTTGTCCTGCTCAGGGGTACTGGCTTGGCTCTGTGGCTTGCAGCAGTTACAGCCTTGTCCTGAGTCTGTTCTCAGCCTGGCTGTCAGGGGCAGCTTTGTCCACTCCTCCCTCTGCCCTCTGCTTGCCATCTTCCCTGCTGCACTCCAGCCAGCACTCACCTTGTGTCCATCCAAACCAAAAGCAACTCTTACGTGGGAGGAGCATCCAAAATCCAGAGCACTTAGGGTGAGGGGGATGTAGAAAAGCAATCCCAGGACTGCTGGCTCGGTGTGTCTTCTTCCACACTGCAGAGGAAAAAGTGGCACTTCTCTGCATTCCAAAATAGCGTGACAGCAGCTGAATGCCCAAATGCCACCGTGTGCATGTGAGACAGGGGTTCTCCTTTGTCACAGGAAATACCTCTATAGGGGACAAGTTGTGCTAGTGCCTGTCTGGCACCCAGGGAAACAGCTAGGGAACCTGGGAGAACAGATGTCCACTCCGAGGAAATTACAGGCATCATCTCAACACTTTCTCTGTCCCCTCCTGGCAGCTGTCCAGCCTGTCAGACTTGCACCAGTGACTCGGGTGTAAATATTGCAGCGCACTGCTGTTGTTAAGCTCCCAGTGCCTTTGGGAGTGCTCGGCGGAGCTCCTTCCAACAGAGGGAGCCTTAGGTCTATCTCCTGTCATCACATGACAAGAACTGCGATCTTCATCATTCATACAAAACATAACTGCCAGGAAAACTACAGTTTTGGCTGCTTGTCTTCACTTGTTATTCAAATTTTGACAGTCCCTCTCCTTGTCTGAGCTTTCAGAGCTACCTCTCTGCTGGTTTTATTTAGTGGATTTTTCTAGGATTTGTTTTCAAACTTCAAACTCTTCTTCTGTTCTACTCCTTGAAGTATTTTTGGTTGTTTACCTGTGTTCCAATGATTAATATTTTCGAAAAGGGTGAAACTTTGTGTTTTCTATCTCTTTTCTAGTGAGACACTTAAATATTGCTGCAATAGGTTTCCTACAGTGAACTGTAGAGGAAATGGGAGATCAATACGGATTATTGAGCTTTTATGCAACAGAAATCTTTATCTTTGACCCCATACCTATATGCTAGAATTAATTTAACAAAGTCTTTGCTGTGAAATGATTTTTCTTCAGTTTAAGAAATACTTACAAAGTGAATTAGCAACTTAATAGTAGTGTGTATATTTTTTTACTCTGAAAGTCTGGACAGTTCAGACGGCCCATGTGGGTTTAACATAAATTATGTTTAAAATGGTGTTTCAGACAAGAAACGCCCAAACTTAGCCTTTCCATGCAATTTTAATTTGACCCTCTAGTGAAAGTGTAGGCTGATATAGAAATACTGCATCATAAAGACATGAATCGCTGAACCTGTACAAGAAGGACAGGAGTCAGGGAAGAGACTCCCTTCCTGGAGAAGTTGAAAGATGTCAGATGGCTTAGGGGTCCAGATGGACAGGACTGTCATTTTCTTCAATGCCTGTGGGGTGGCTGGGCTGTACTGCACTGCTGTCAGAGCCATCAGGACCCTGCAGGCACAGCTTGCCCTGACCAGCCCAGTGGGGACCCCCTCCCACATTCTCTGCCCTTTGATGCAGGAGCTCCCCTGAGGCTTGGGCCGGTGTATCAGCTATTTCATAGCAGTGTGTGCTCCCAGCCAGCTCCCTGACATTCCTGAGCTGTTTGTATCTCCAAGACTCAGACCTGATTTGTCACCCTGCACCGCTGTGCCCTGCTTGCCCAGCTCAGGGAATGAGCCCTGCTGGAGAAAGCACTGCCTGCCCTGTGGTCACCCTCAGCTCCTGGCCTGCCTTCCCTGACAGAGCAGCTCTGCTGCTGCTCCCTGACAGTTAGTGCAGGTCTTCCAGAGCCTGGAGTGCAGGGAGCCTGCTCCCCTGCAAGAAAACCTACCAGCAATGCTGGTGAAAAGGGGCGATTCTGACATTAAAAACTGCATGCCACCCCAGGGGAGGAGCAGAATTTGGCCTCATGAGAAAAAAGAAAATTTTTACAAAGAATAGGCTGATCACTGTCACTAACAGGTTGGAAGAATTATTTTTTAATTGAAGTTTTTGCCAAGTACAAAATTGGCACAGCAAAATGTCACCCAATCATGGCATACAAACAAAATTTTATGGTACTCAGCAACTTCATTTTTAAAGGTCATTGCATTCTGATTCTCATATCCTGAATTTTAGATAACTACTAGGCAGTACCTCTTTTATTAACTTTTCTTAAAAATAAGAGGTAAACATGCAGTTTACTTTTTAAAGTCTAAAATTCATTGAGAAATTAAATAGGTATAAAATGACAGCATAGAAGACTCTAATACAGGCACTTTTGAAGTAAATCATTGCTTCAGCAAGATGAACACATTTACTAGCTTCAGATTTAGCTGTTTCTGGATGCAGATCCATGCCTACGGTTCCAAGCCATCTAAACTTGCCATCAGCTTAGCAGAGTCTGTATTTAAATGGTTGATTGGACTTGGATGGCTCTCTACTTCCCTATTTCTGTGCTGCATCTAACATACTTAGGAAGACTAGGATAAAACAGTGTTGTTATCATAAGTCTACTCTATCATAAGTTTTCTCTTTGAAAAAAGAAATATTAGAGTTTTTGCCTGACATTATTATAGCAAAAAAACTCATTAGTGAAATAGAGTAAACTTTGGGTAATGCTTTCTCTTCTCAGCATCCCTTGTTCTTGTTGCTCCTGTGCATGTTCCTTCCACAATGTGGAGCTCTCTCACAACGGAAATAGGTGGATGGGTTGGTAAATCCTAAACTTCCACTGAAGAACAGTCCTGTGCTGGATTCTTGGGCAGCAGGCCACCATTTTGGAGGGAAAGATGGTTCTTAAATAGGAAAGCGTCAATGCTATGTTTAACACCTTGTTGTAATGCCTTAAATAATTTTCTATACACTTAGGGAAGGAAATTCAGTGTTTAAGGTAAGCTATCTCTTGCAAACCATCAGCCAAATACTTTCAGCTCTCAGGGTTACAGCCCTTGGTTCACAGGGTCCTCTTCCCTTTCTTGCCCAACATGAATCTGAATTTTTATAAATTATGGCTCACTCAAGGGCAAGATAGTGGAAAGCTCAAATACACAGGCAGCTCTTGTGAAATAGGCAAAAAATAGATTCTTGAATGCATATATGAAAGGAATTTTTATGTTCCTTTCAGAGAGATAATTCGCTTAATCCTTCAGAACAAAGGCAAGAGCTGACCCCAAACCCTGACAAATGTCATTTTAAGCCATTTCAGAATAGCTTCCTTAGGCCAGCAGCTGTACCTGTACTTCATGGGTTGCGGTACCTGTATAGACTGACTACACCAGCATGTAGGTTTCCTCCCATTCTTTACGTCAAGGAAGGGAAAAGGTGTCTGAGATGTTTTTGATCATTTTATAGGTCTTGGTATATTTTAATCTTGGGCTATGTGACTACAAAAATGGGGAATGACACTATGAGTACAAAGTACTATCCCCATAATGGAATTATTTTTAACTTGCCTGTGCATCAACATGGGAATACTGCATGTTATATACCTATGAGAAATTCATGTCAGTAGGCAGCAGGGAGAAAAACTGCCCACTTACCTCCTTGCCAGCTACTGAGTTGTGATCACGCTGGTCCTTGCGGCAGCAAGGCAGAAGGGACTGGCTCCTGTTCTGTACCAGCACCATGAACTGGCAGGTAAAGTAGGCAGAAAGCGAGTCAAGGCTGAAGGAAGTATGGAGAGGGGCAAGAAACTCTGGTTGAAATGAGGAGTCTGTCTCCACAGAAGGTAGTCCCATAACCATGCTTCAGAGGTCATGGAAGTGAATTCCCATATATTCTTCCCGGGGTGCTCTTGCACCTGCTTAGGACAAATCCTGACTGCGAAGTGCTTTTGGACTTCAGGGATATGGGAGAGACCCCACAGCTCAAAGGACACATTTTCAAGTCTTTTTAATGTGGTTCACCTGGTGGATCTGAGGCTGGGCAAGATTCACACAGAAGCCATTTGGCATGTTTACTCAAGGAATGCTCAGCCACTGGAATTGTAACCGGTGAAATTGTGGTGTTGAAAACATCATTGATGTTCAGGTAGGATAAAGCCTTAGATGTCTCCGTGAGAAGAGAAGCATTTGGAGAACAACAAAGGATTTACTTGTTCCTTTACTGAAAGAGCTTCAGGGTTTCACAGTGCTTCATGCCTCTGGGGTTTTTGATCTGTTTCAAATGATAAACTGGGTAGGTTGCTCTTAACTGGTAATTTTTGGTACTGTGTGTAAGTGCTCACTAATGTGCAAGACGTTTATGGTCTAGTCTGTGCTGAAAAAAAAATCAGCTATGCAATCTTTCATACAATTGTTTCACTTCCTTGTAACTTCAAATGATGCACTTCAGCTCAAATGTCTCCATTTCAACCCACGGGAAACTGAGTTAAAATTAGAAAATCTTATTTTTTGATACAGTTTCTTGTACTGAGAATTTAACTGTATGCAATATTACTGTTATGCTATTTCTGCCTTAACAGAAACTCAACAGAAGACCTGTGTGGTTAACGAAGTTAAAACTTAGAAAAGTGATGCATCAAACACTGAGACAGAATCAAATATAGATGATTCCTTACAGTATTAACCTACGTACAAGTATATGTGTAGCCTGTTACTCCTAAAAGCTAAGGGAAAAGATCTAAAGTGTCAGTGTCAACTGGGAATTTCCATTTGTCCAGGTTTCCTTCAGGCCTTACCCTGAAGCCCAAAGCTTCAGAGATAGCTAGGAGGAAGGAGATTGGAGGCTGAGGACAGGCAGGATTAGATGGCAGTTAATTGTCCCCTTGCTGCTCAAGGACCCTTTGTTATCCATAAATGTTGAAGCTGAATCCTCCTCTGGAGCACTCGCTTGCCTTTAGAGGAGCAGGATTTGCAGGAGGTTTGCTTTTAGTAAATGAGTGGATGGTGCTGAGGAGAATGGATGTGCTTTTGAGAGGCTGGGTCTATCTACAGCAGAAGCTAAAGCCAGCACAGGCAGGTGAGTCCCTGGTAGCACAATGTGGGAGATCAAGGGTGTCTAAAAGAGCAGCCAGGTACAGCCCTTGCTGCATGTTACTCATAGGTAAACTAATAGCCCCTTCCTCCCTTGGAAAAATAAAGCTTGAGGACAATTGCTATTAACACAGGCAAGAATTCTTTCCCTGTTCCTCACAAATAGTCTTTCAACCCCAACATCCAGTCCCTGTAAAATTCTTATATTACTAAATGACATAGAAATGAGACCTATTTAAAGGAAAAATGCTTTTTCCTTTTGCATAATTCCCCTTTTCCCTGTTTTTCTCTTCAAATTTCAAGTACAGACTGAAGTTGATTTTTTTCTAACTAGAGTAATTACCTCTTTTCTTGGCCTAGAAGAGGACCTGATTATCTCTGAGAGAATGGAGGTAAAAAATTAACTCACGCAACGATTTTATTAAGACCAATGCTGACAGAGGCACGGAATCATTTGTTTCCCTACTCATAGTGGTATCTTACATATAAACCAATAATTACATTTCTTGCCTCAATCTTTACCATGATGAAGCAGGAGCAGTATCTGAGGCTGCTGAAAATGTTCTGCAGTACAACAGCTGTAGAGTAAAGGAGCAAGAACCGTGCACAAGAGGTGCCCAGAGCAGGAGCTGGGCTGGGACTAATGCAAGCCATGTGCTTCTCTCTGCTCTGCCCGTTCATGAAAGGTGAGGACAAAGCGCAGTAGCTTCCTCAAGTCAGAGAACAAGGTACTTTCCATCTGAGGCATCCTCTGGAAGAAAAGTTGGTCAGTCAGCTCCAGAGTGCAACAGCAGGCAAGATCTTGATTTTCTTTGCCTTTCATGCCAAAAGTGGATCCAGCCATTTCCCAATACAGGGACTCAAGAGAATTTTGACAGTAATTAAGAATACTTCAACTACATAAAATATGATTTTAGGCTGAGTCTAGCCTAAAATTTTAGGTTGAGGCTACTAGGATAATGTTCAATGTGAATTTTGCAATTATAAATGGCTGTTCTTTTTCAATGAACTCTTAAAGGCTGTTTCAGGAACAGCTGCAGTTACAGGACTAGTGAAAGACGAACAATAGCTGGATTTAAACTAAGAGAACACTGAGCCCTCAAAACAGTCACAAACGAATACATATCTTTGAAAACCGTGATAGAGAAATAAAAGCAGAAGGACAAGATATGATACGACTTAAATTAATTTCCTTAGAAAGACAGCTATTACTGGCCTTGATCCAGAAATGTAGCTTAAAGAGGCTGAAAGAAGTATTAAGAAATAAACCAGTCTGAAGCATAATTGTGTGGGTGTTTTGATAAAGTGGAAGGGATTGTGGAAAAATGATGGTAGAGGAAAAAAGGCTGAGCTTCTTTATTTTAAGGAAAAATTTCAACATTTTTCATTATGATTGAGACCCAAAAATCTAAGTCATGTTGGGCAATGGGTGTAGATTACTCTATTAGCCCTGTCTCCATCCAGTAGGCAAGGTACTTTCCTGCTGTGCCAGGGATGAGGGGCTAGTGCAGCAGCACCACTTCCATCTTCTCTGGCACAAAGAAGAAGAAACTCTTCAGAGCTGCCCCGATACCTCTTGTGTAGCATACTACTCCAGCCAGTTAGCCTTGTTTAAAAAGGTCATAATGTGTGTAGGAAAGGGATAAAATGCTCTGGAAGTCTCCTGCCTATAACTTTTGAAGACTTTGTGCCCAAGCCTTGTAGTGTGAACCTGTTTGTGGCGCAGACCTCAGTGTATAGTGGTTATCTGAATTGTCTTACTGGCTTCATAAGGTCAGCCCTTAGGGGCTGCAGACTTAAATTCCATTCTGTCAACTCCATAGAGCCCATGTGAGCAGTTCCATCCAACAGGTGTGTGTGTCCCATTGTGCAGGTTGCCTTCTCCAGTTCTCCTCTGACCTCATGATATCATTGAAATCCCCATTCTTCTCTTCCAGGAGTCAAAAGATGTGGAATTAGTCTGTCTTCAGAATCACTTTTCCATGGGTACTCTGGAATTTGCAGGTCTGATTTAATTCTCACAAAGTTATTAGAGACAATCTCTGCACTGGTTATACAAATACATCTGGAAACACTTTGGAAATTATAGAAAGAATGAGGAGTTAATGCTTGTCTGGCCTTAGGATGTCTCATTTACCCTTTTTTAATAACTAGGTGTGTTGGATTTACATTGATGCTAGGCAAAATAACAGGGAAAAAACAGCTATAACATTACTGTAGGTCTGATCAATTCACTAAGGACTGGGAACATTCCAGATTCATTAATTTACTGAGGCATCAGGCAAGCAATTTGTGGGTGATTAATGCAGCAACTACAGAGTGTTCATATGTGCTGCCATAGAAAGATTAGTAAGATCTAATCATGCTATATATGTATAAATGAATATTCCCAGCTGTGTTCCAATGCAGCTGGAGATGCAAAGCTCGCATAAAGGCTTCCCTTTGGGAGAAGAGGAGAGACATGGTCTGTTGACTGACCTTGAGCAGAAAAAGATGTTTTTCCCCTTCAGCCCTTTCTGCCCTGAAGCCCCCCTTGTATTTGATAGTTTTTGGTCCATCCCAGTAGGATAGAACAATCACATGTTATCTGGTCATACGTGCATTACACATCCCATGTTCTCCTTCATTTGCATCTCAAGGAGTGCGTAAGTTAATATGTTAATGGGGCTTAATGATGGTCTCAGTTACATTTGGTCAAAATTTATAGTTGACAAAAGAGAGAATAAACACTTTGATCCTCTTCCTCCATGTACTGAGGCAGCAGTAGGGTCCTCTGACCTTTATCAGAGTGTCTTTGTATGTATCTTTATCTCTTCAACAAACCAGATTTGGTTTGTTGAAACAAACAAAAAACAAACAAGGCTTGTTTTTTCCAATCAGCCTCATCAATTTTTCACCGCCTTAAAGCAGCACTGCTGTTCTGACTATTTAGCATACAGAAGGACAGCATAAGTGCCCTGCTCTCATTGGGCAGAGAAACCCACGTTGCATAATTGGGATTTCGTCAAATTTGACCTAAGAATTAAAAAGGCAAGGAAGGGGATGGGACCTGAGAAGAGGAAGGGTAAGTGCATTGTCAAAAGCAGTTTTCAGTGAGCAGGATGGGGTACCTCAGTGAGCAAGCATCTGAATGAGCAATCTTGATACGGCAGAGCAAAGAGGACTTCCAGAAATAGGCAATGTGACACAGAAGAGGATCTCTGTATGATGTGCTCGATATAACATAAAGAAATAGGAGATGCTGCTCTGCTTTTAATGCTAATGATGTAGAAAAGGGCTTGTAAATTATTTGAGAGATAAAAGGAGATGTCTGAGAGTGAACAACTACAAGAACTTCCTTTACATCCCTATAGGAAATCAAACAGTGATTTGATCAAAACACGTAATCCCTTCCTCCCGGTGCGGGGGCATTGATGTTCTTCAGTTCTGTGGGAAAACCAGCAAGAATAAGTAGTTACTAGTTAAAAAAGATGTATTTCTTTGATTTTGTTTTGCAGAGGTGATGAACTGCTGGAGCAAACTCCCAAGAGAAGTAATGGAAGATCTGGTCCAACCATGAGCTGCCCAGCAAAGAAAAGGGAGAGAGCTGTGGCAGCAGGGCAGGTGGGGGTTAGGGTAACCAGATTCATCCAACAGTCCAGATTTCTGTACAAGACTGAAATGATGAATCCAGTCTGAGATCAAGCCTGGAAATCAAGACAGCAAGTCAAGGTCTGGGTCACTGGTAAACACTAGGCATGGTAGAGCTGCCATGTAGCTTAGGCAGAGACCAAGGACAAGAGACTCATCTTAGAAGCATCTCTAGAGACAAGGTCCCACCAATGAGACTTGTTATAGTTCTTGTTCAAGGCTGGGCAGCTGCATAGCCTGAGGCCCAAGCAGTCAAACCCCTGGGAAATGGGGGAGAATATATTCAGCCTCTGATACATCTTTGATTCTAGATGGCTTCATATCTAGACTGGGTACATATTTTATGCCAACTGCTTTTGATCCCCAAAGCATGAAGTTTTAGATTTCATGCTATATTGAAAAAAATGGACTGGATGATGTAATCATTCTGAAATTAAGGTCTACAGTTGTATGCATGATACTATTATAGAAGTTAGGTTAATTTAAGATGTGGAAGGTAATAATGTAAGAATGTGGGAATTGATCAGAAAATATTTAACGAAGAAGAGGTCTTGTATCTTGCCAGCATTTTCTTGTTCACCTCTGCAAACAGGTAGTATGGTAATTACAGCCACGGTCTCCTTTCGATCCTTAGTTGCACTGATGTATTTTATTAATGTTGTTTTAGAATCTGCAACATTAGTCTGCAACATCTGGTTCTACGGTCTGTCATTCATTGCCATTTCTTGGTTCATGTTATTCCTTCCAGCTCCACTGTTTTCAGTAGCTTTGCTCTCACAAGTCACTTGATCCCAGCTCCAAGTATTCTGGCCTGAAATGCTGACAAATGTCTCTTTTCTGCCCCTGCTGCAGAGAAGACCCCTGCCCCCCAAGCCTCTCGCACTGTGTGAATGAACACTCAGCCTCAGAAGAGTGTGTCTTCCAGGCTGCTTTCAGGTGACATTTATTCAGCCTGCTGGCCGTGCTCCAGGCCATTGGGTCTTTGCTCTGGACACATTCAGATGCATCACGTGACACAGTCTCTGAGCCAGGGCTTGGGCTAGTCCAGTCTCCCTTAAATTGTATAAACAGGCCTTGGACAGACAGGCAAAAGTGGCCATACTTGAACTCCAGGAAATTTATGCTGTGACCCTCTCTAATAAAAATACACAGGGTGAGCACTTCAGCTGCTCTTTTTTCATGGAGAGGCAGAAGGCCTCTTGTACAGGCAGACATTGAATTAACCACTTACATGGGGTTTCAGTCTCCATACCTCTTACCTTCTTGAAGTTAAGGAATGTAATTCCTTGGTAATTACAGAAGGAATTTTCTTGTTTCATTCAAAGTACTCTAGAAATTAACAGGTGTTTTGCAATGTATATTTATTTGGTGCAATTTTTAAAAAACTGATGCAGTGTAAGTCCACCTCTAAATAGTAGAGTACTGGCAATAAAAACCTGTTTATCTGCAAGGCACGCAGCCAGTGCTGCAGCTCCTAAAATGTTTCTTCTCTCCAATAATGGTAGGGTGGATAAAAACTACCCTCTCCTGTCCTTGATCTCCACAATGTCACCATTGTGAAGTGGATGAGTTCCAAAATATGCAAAACTGTTAAACCTAATTGTTGTACAGTTTCAAATGCAACGGCTGCACAAATATCTGGCTCTTTTCCCAGACATTGATTTTGAACTCAAATAAACATGTTCTAGAACCAAAGAGGAGGGGATTTCAAGTTCATTGAGATAATCTGAGATTTTTCCCACAATGTTTTTACACACTGAGATTACAGGGTTTGCTTAAAATTTTGGCAGTTCAGAATTGGTCTCAACATCAGCCATTTGGTTGCTGCAACTCAGAAATTTTTAACTTTTTTTTTGCAAAGTACTCTGGAGGTCATTCACCTGCATGTGCAGTATACTGTAAATCCTGGTGAATATTTTTAGCAAAGTAAGTAATTTATGAGAAGTTCTAATCAAAGGATGCAACAATAAAATTTTTCCAGACTTATCCATGACATAGCAGTGCAGCAGGACAGAAAATGTTTGCAGTTTAAATGATGTGACTTTTGAAGGCAGAGACTATAACATCTCATCCAAGTACTTTCTCTTCTGTATGATCTCTTACGTACTTAGCCTTGTTGGTCCTCTCTGGTAATACATTGGCTTTTGAATATATTTCAAAAATGTATTTCAAAATTGGGGAACTCTGGGAATATATTATTAGTTCCAGATTGCATCAAACAAAAAAAAAATTCAAGCAAAAATTGGTTGATATAGTTATTGAAGCCCATAATAAATTATTACACACTGTAGTGAAGGAATAGAACTTGTGTGGTCCGTGTGGCTTTCTAATAGTCTAGTGGAAAATCAGGACTGCTCAAGGGTTACAATCTTTAGTTAGATGATGAATTTTTTTAAGTACTAAAAATGGCTCTGCAAGATGCCTTCATTACAAAAGGCACTGACCAGTGAAAAAATGGATTGTTTGTTACTTTAGTTACCAGTTGAGTTGTTAATGGAGACTAACTGGACACCATTTTTCATTTCTTCTCATGTCCAGGATGGATGTGTCAAGAAAATATATGGGATGTTTCTGAGAGCTAAATTTGAATGTAATATTTGCATAACTGGCAAAAATATCTTACAGTGCAAAGTCATATTTGCTCTATATCACCAACACAGTATTGAAACAAGACTCTGAAAAGCTGAACAGCAAAGATGAATTAATACATGCAATGTAATTTTCATTTGCAGGGTTGTTTATTTTGTATTTTTCTCATTATCATCATTCTTTACTTAGTTGTAATAATATTTTCAATGTGCTAGAATTAGTGACATGTTATTTGCTATTGCCCATTTTTATGGACATTAATGCTTTAAGGTTCAGACTCAAACTTAATTAGCCCAGTAGCAGCTCTTTCCAATGAAACTAAGCTAACAAGACTGCCATGTAGATTTAGTAGCAGGTACCGTATACCAATGAAGTAAGACAAAGCATCTTAAAGTCAGTCTATTGAAATTGTCTGTGTGATCACTAATCTACAAAACATCCAATGTACCAAGCAGCTGTAAAAGCACTGGGATTGATTTAGTTTTTGAATTAGAGCAGTGAAATATTAAAGCCATATTGGATATCCTCATTGCTACTGAAATGCCACTTGATCAGTCAGCAGTCAGCAAGCCTTTGTTACATGCAGAGGAGTTAGTGCCGTGTTACCTACTAAAATGAGAGCTGTTTGCATAAATGCAAAAATTCTGTCCATATTTAGTTTTGGCCACTCAAAGTATCATCCACAAAGCCACTTATGACAGTTATGTAAAGTAGTTGGAGGTCTGTTTGTTGCTTACCTTATAAAGAACCAAGGTGTTGGCTATTTTTGCCCCTCTTGGACTCTGTCAGGGAAACTAATTTACAGCTAAGGCCGTGTGAGACTCTTCACACAGAACAGCAAAAGATGCTAAAATCAGACGTAACATATTTTCCAAAATGTTGAAGATAACTAAAACTTACACTAATGTCTTAGGTTATGAAAAATCCTCCAGAATAGATGCAGCCATGTATGTGCAGCATCTGCTACATTACTATCCTTGTAGGCAGGGGATTGACATAGTGGTGAGGATATTACCTCAGCATTGTCCAGTACTCTGGACAATTGGTAAAAAGGGAAAAGTTAGGCCACGAGTGGGTTGATGTGCAGTAATATTTGTATAGGCAGGCCCTTTTAGCTCCTCCCTTTCGTGTCCAATTCAGTTTGCCTTCACTCTGTGACGGCGGAGTTTTCTCTCATATACTCTGTGAAGTGTTCTTGTGACATACTGCTTAAAAAGTGGAGGAACTCCCTACACTTCTTTTGGACTGTGGCCTGAATAACTCCTGTATCTGGGACCCAAAAGGAAGGATAGAGGAAAATTATTACTATTAATTAAGCAGTTAGTGAACAATATAGCCTAAATTACTATTTAATAGAAAAATAATTATAAATAGTATATATAAATATATATATTTATAAATATAAGTAGTAAAATAATAGAAATATAAATATAATAGAAATAGTAAAATAATAGAAATAATAGAAAATAGACAATATAGCCTAAATTCTAAAGTAATTTGTAAAACAGAGGTTTCTGGAGCCCTTCCTCAGGGCTGGAGCATCAGGGAAAAATCTCACTGTAGAAGAGTCTTCAATAAAAAGTATCTCCTAGTGAAACCCATGTTGGCTTGCAAGTCCCAGAAAAGAGATGAAATTGATGCAGCAGTGATGGGTGAAGACCCCTGTCTGGTGACCAGTGACAGCACACAAGGAAATGGAATGAAGCGCTTACAGGGGAGGTTTAGATTGGACATCAGGAAAATGTTCTTCACTAGAGTTTCACCACAGCTGGCTGTCTACTGGAACACCCAGCTCCCCAGGGGACTGGTGATGGCACCAAACCTGTCAGAGTTCAAGAAGTGTCTGGAGAATGCTCTTAGTCGTATGGCTAAATTTTAGGTAATCCTGTGAGAAGCAGGGACTTGGACTTGATTGTCTTTATGCATCCCTTCCAACTTTAGAATAACATATCTTGATATTCTATGATTTTATAGGCTTAAAGGATGTGGTTTTGCCTACAGGTTCCCAAGTAGATTTCAGTAACCATTTTGTTAAATATATTGTCATCTTACATTTTGGAATTAAACTATTTTCTTAATTTTTGTGTACACGTGAAATACATTATCATACCTTGTTATTTTACTATTACTCTGAAGTTAATACGACAAGAAGGATTGTGATGTAGTGATTTTTTTGTTGAGGTGACTAAGGTAAATAAATTTTATTTAAATTTGGGCATCATAATTCTCTGCTAAAAAGTATTCTGGTAGTGCAGAGAAGCTGTAATGACAATTTTGAATTGGCATTTTCTGAACAGAGAAGTTTACAGTCAACCCATGAATTGCTAACCAAATCTAGTTTGTAATTTCCTGGGATTAAGCCAGCTGTAATGTAATGTAACACAACTAACATAACTGGAGTAACTGCATTTAACTTGTTATCAGAATTGATTTTAGAAATGAGATGACAGTCCTGTGACCACTCTTCTTAATTAAAAAAAAAAAAAGAGGGGGAGGGAGAGAGAGAGAGCAAGAGAGAAAAGTATTGCATGTTTTTCTGAAAGGTCACAGAAAGAACCAAGACAACCTGATCACCATCTGTATATGTCCGTTCTTTCAACCTTACAATCTTGCTTTAGATTTCACTTCACTGTCTTTCTTTCTTGTGTAGTGAGCAGAAAGATGCCTGTACTTCTCAGTGCAATTCCTCCATCTCGCTTTGGGGTAGAATGAGTTGCATTTGAGATGTCTTGCCCTTGACACTGACTCTAGAAGTAGTCCAAAGGACTATCGTAGAATGGATAATGCTAGCTAAAATCAATCCTACCTGTACTTTACAACAGTGTAAGTGGGAGGAGAATTGATGGTCACTGACTATAATAAAACTGTAAGTTTCTACAGTATTATATCTGATATTTTTTTATTTTATATGCATAATCTTGGTGACATATGTCCAATTATATCTAGTTTATACCCCTGTAAATCAGTTCTAACTGATTTACTCCAGGTCAAACTTCTTGTCTGAGAAATACAGCTGCAGACACAAAGTAAATACAACTGCATAAATTTAAATGGGATTTCAGCTGTTCATCCTCAAAACAGGAAAGAAGATGGTTGAAATCTGAGTAACTCATAAAAGTAAAGTGATCTTTTTACCTATGACATATTGTACATTACTAATATATTAACAAGCATCATTAATATCAGAATCAGAACTATTTCAATATAAATGTAACAGGTTGTAAAACAAGATTTACCTTTTAGCTCTGCTTTCAAATGCAGTATGTTGCCTTCAAAGCCAGTTCAAATTTTCTCAGGTTCTCTTGAGGCTGTGGTAATAAATAATATTATCAAAGAGAAAAGCAAATTATCAAGCAACAGAAAAGAATTTAAAATGCCATCAGTAATTGAAAGGGTTGATAGTATGAGAGACAAATGCTAAAAACTAAAAATCTCTTGTCTTTAATGGATTATGGTGAAAGATGGAGTCCCTCTGGAAAGAAGTAGGAGCAGGAATCAGACTCTTCAGGTGGTGGAAGGAAGATGAGTATTGGTGTTTTGAAATGCATGTGTATACAGAGCCAGAAGTGCACACAATTACTAGAGATCACTTGTGTGAGTGGCAGGGAAGCAGCAGAGGAAGGGCTCTGAGCTTTGTGATAAAGCAGGAATCCTCCCACCACAGCATGGCTATCACAGCTTTCTATCACAGAGGAGCAGTCAGTCAACCTTATAGCAAAGGTTTCATAAACGTTTGTTGAATTCTTCAATACTCCCTGTAAATACAGCAGTAATTTGGAATTGATACAGATGAAGAGATTCATAGCAGCACTTTCCCAGGTTCTCATTTTCTTCAAAGGAATATGAATAAGGCTTTCTGCTTTATTCACCCTTACCTTAGATATTGGAGGTCTGATTTTTCAAAAATACTTATAATACTTATAACTGGCATGTTGAGTCTGATTTTCCAAAAAAACCTGGCATGTCGAAATGATGTGTCACAGAGACAAATCTGTGATCTGGTGGTTGAAAGGGGATGCAAAAGTATGACTCTAAAGAAAGCATTCAAGGATAGGCCCTGGTCCTGCGCAGTGTTTTGTGGTGTTAATACTCTTGTACTGAAAGCAGAAGAGACAACAGGTGCAAATGCTGTTGGTTGCAACAGTTTATTGTGCTTGCAGCCAGCATAACACAAATCAACAGAAGACCTAGTGCTGGAGCAAGCTGAAGCACACATTGTCCCAGTAGATTGTTTTCCTTCCTGTTTGAGCTCATTAATTTTAGATTACTAAACATTGTTGGCGTCCCAACCCCAAACTTTACGGGCGCAATATACATTATTAGCATATCTGAAATATCATGCCGTTCTCCCTTGAGGATAAAACAAGTTCCTGAAATTGTCGTAAGTGGGGTTGGCAAAACAAAAGAGCTGCAAAAAACTCCCTTTATAAAAGGGCATGCTGGAGAAGCCCTGCAGAGATTCTCCACAACAGTTTTTACACCTCTCTGTAAGCAGAGCTGTGGACAGTCGCTTGATTCATTAGTGCAAGTAGCCTGATGTTATTTTGGGCTGGGATTTATTTAAAATATTAAACGACAGACCTAACAATTTGTCTTTATTCCCTTCCCTCCTCCCCCACTCTGGCCATTATACCTGGGATTGTGCTTTGACCCACCTGCCCTTGACCTTTCTATTCCACTGTGAATGCCCCTCCCAACACCCTGTAGCCAGGACAATCCATGGCAAAAGATCAACTTGTCCTAACTTTTTTATGTTTTATAGTAAGTTTGTTCTTTTTTCCTTATGAAGCATTTTTGTATGAAAGGATACCATAAGGCTCTAGGTTAACAAATCCTTTATAGAAAAACTGCTTCCTTTCCTGCTTAAATGAGTACAGGTTCTCTATCAACATTCACAAAGGATTTCCCTATATACTGAGCAATGCATTAAAGCTAAAATGGTTTTGGCCACCTTCCAGGCATTAGGAGAAATTCAATACTCGGTAGCTTCTAAATGGAAAGAATTAAAATTAGCATCCCACTTCCTTCTCATACACTGTGAGATTTTTCTTACACACTGATTACTGGCTAAAGGTTCTCATCTCTGTCTACGCAGGACGCTATTAAAGTTTCCATTTAAAGGGCATGAGACTTTTTTATTTTTGAGATCAAATGGATTTAAGGCTTTTTCTCATTTTGGCAAATCACTGTCATTTTGGTTCTAAGTTTTCTGCAATGACCTAGCTTTGCATAATAACTTAGGAAAAAATTGCAACATTCTTGTTTAAACTCAAAATTCAAAATGGTCTTGCTGCTGAAAGTGCCTACTGAACACCTCTCCATCATTTTAAATTATTGTGAAGCACTTGGGTTGCATTGTCCATTAAAGGATTAATTTGGAAATCTGAATACTGATATTTGAATACTGATAATCTATTTCCATGGTATTAGGACAATTCTTTCCTCAATATATATGTTAGTATAACAATGATGGTACATTTCAATTTCCAGTGTAATACCATGTTGATTTTTACCACCGTTAGCATTTCCTTTTTGTTTGGGTGGATTTTTAAATTACATCTTGACCATTTTGCAAATCTAATATTTGTAGGTGAACAGTTTTATGAGTACACTTTAGCACAGTAATAAATCCTTAGATGGCATTATTAGCTAACCTTATATAGAATGTTCCTGTATTTGAAAAGGCCTTTTAAATGCAAGCATTTTCTTTTTGGCTTTCAGCTGAGAAATGTATTTAATTTGAAAATGATAGGCAGCCTATGGAAGTTGCTGTTTTCTAGTATATAGAGGATGCTATTTTTTTAGGATATGGAATATATTTTCCATCTGAATTACTGACATATCCATTACTGTATGCCAAATGTTTCTAATTTCAAAAGGTCTGTAATGGATATCTGAATATCTGTGTGATGTATGCTTCCAAAGTCTCATGAAGATCTGTCTAGTGGGCATACTCAAGCTGGCATTTCCAAAGCTACTTTGCAAGTCAGAGAACAACATGCATCTCGAATATTTTATGAAGTGATTGTTTTGAATTGATAATTTAAAGAAATAACACAAAGAGCCACAGAGCATTAATTATTGTTGGTGAGTTTAGAGATGTAGGATGAAATCTGATCAGACTGGTTTGGGCTGTAAAGCAAGAGACGCCCTGGATAGAAACACTGGGTCTGGCCTGGGGGAAGCAAAACAACCTTTCTTCTCTAATGGAAGACATAAGCTGGAAAGCAAGCTTCTGGGCCTGTGTTTTTCTGGAAGACTAAAAGCTAGTGTGGTTAGCATTGTGTGAGTAAGGCTATATGTATAAGTCAGGTTATATGAGGCTGAATTTCTGAGCTTAATGAAGTTGTTGAAAACGTTACAGCTTGCGTTAACAAGGACGGGATTCGCTATTATATTAAAAATAATTAACTATGCAAAATGTAATTAACAATGAATTCTAATTAGCTACCTGTGGAAATTGTGCCTTTATTGTCACAGTTTTTCCTTTTTTTTTTTTTCCACTCCTCTGTACTCTGAATTGCTTTTCCAACACCACCTCTGCAGTTGAGCTGTGTCAGCTGTGTAATATACTGTGATTCACACACTGTTTTCACAAAGAAAAATTGTCACAGAAGAAGAACTTGTTAAAATTTTGGCTGTAAGCAGTATTTGTCATTTTGAACTGGACTAATGAAAGACGGGGAGGGGTTAACCTAATTCTGTTTAATGGAGAACCAACACAGTTTTCACGCTAGAACTTACATGACTGCCCAGTACAGGAAGGAGTGAAATCACCTTGGAAGTGCAGAAGAATGTAAAGGATATAGGTTGGAAGAGAGATCCATTAGAGAAATGGATAAGAAGTAGCAGGGCAGTTACTACTGAAAATGAGAAAGGATCAGAAAGCCATGCAAAAGGCTTGGGTTTCTGAACATGGAAGCTGCTACCTTTGGTTATTCTTATCCTTATGTAAATAATATTTATTCAGTAATGAAAATGGTTAATAGAAAGTGCTATTGTGACTGTTTAGAAATACTAGTGAATATGGGAAAGGAGGAGAATCATCTTGTGTCCTTGCTGTCCTGTTTTTCCCCCTGAAGAAAGCACTGGTGTGGCATAGTAATATGTATTGAACTGATTGGAACTGATGACGTTCTTTGCAAATAACAGAATAAAGAAATAATGGGCTTTACCATGAGCTTTTAATTTTATAAAACTGAAATTTAGGCCAACTGCTCCGTTCAGAGAATATTAAAATAATAAAGGCTAATTGTAGGAATTTCTCACTTTCTTTGGGAAAGCCTCCATCCTTCAGAAGCCAGGGAGTTCTTTGAGACTTGTTTTAAGCCCAAAGTGGACTGGATTTTGTATTTTGTGTATAATAATACACAAAGGCTTCCAAACTCAGTGGGATGGCTCAACACAAATGGCTCTTGACAAAAAAAGTTACAAACAAAACAGGCATTGTCTTGCAGGGAGCAGCTAGGCACTGCTTTTACAGAGATGGTTTTGTGTCCCATTCACATGCATAACACTTCTTGATATTCACTAATGAGTAACAAAAACGCCCCACATTCCATTACTGTTATAACTACAATGGATTCCCTAGAGCAGACACATTTAAAATAATTATTAATTAGTAAAGATTTCATTCTGACGCCAAGAAGACCTGCAGGTAGGACTAGATACTACTCTTATGTAAACATATACTTGCTTATTTTTATCCCTTTTTCATAAAAAAAAATCAAAATAAAAATTGTTCTCACCATTTGCTCATTGGCTCTTATGGTTTTGCATTTTGTTACTTGAGACTGATCTTATCAATACTTATGAACTCATTTTCACAACTGAAATGAAAGCAATATGGCACTGCCCAGACTGTCCAAAGATACTTCTCTTTCTTCTGCCTGTTCTGCTTCAGATTCTTGTGACAGATTTACTTTATCCAACTAACATCCCTCCCCACCTCCTTAGGCTGGCCTGACAGTGGTACTAAATGGAAGTGAGTGTACTAACTGCATGAAGGTGAGGGTTCCATTCATTCTACCAACCCTACCTTCTTCAGACTTTTGTGGTTTTCACAGTTCCTATGTGCACCACCATCCATTTTTCCTCTACATCCTCCACTTCTACAGCATCCTGACTCTTGTAGAAGGCAGTGTGGCTCTGCCACATTTACAACAAGAGAGGTCTCCTGCCCACAGCCTAACATTTTTAAAGTACTCTGTATTGTTTGTAGGTGTTCTAAGAGGGGGACCAGAAAATATGACCCCTTAATTTTAGTGTGCCTTTTATTTTGATGAATTTAATTTTTGCTTTAATCTATAATAAGAATGAATTGATCTAGAATATGCCTAGAAGTGGATACAAGTAAATCAGTGACTGTGTCTGAGCATGGAAACTAGATTTTTCCATGTCTAACAATTTCTCTGGAGGAAGTAAGAAAGATGAGCACAGGTTTTGACAGATTTGTAGTGAATGCAGAGAGCTGAGGTTCCTTCCACCTCACTAGCTCTATGCCCTGCAGTTCCTGAGATGTTGGTGTCTCTAAGGCAAAGCCATCATAGAATCACAGAATGGTTTGGGCTGGAACAGATCTTAAAGGTTATCTCATTCTAACCCCTTGCCATGGTGCAGGGACACCTTCCACTAGAGCAGGTTGTTCAGAGCCCTGTCCAACCTGGCCTTGAACATTTCCAGGGATGGGGCAACCACAGCTTCTCTGGGCAAACTGTGCTAGTGCCTCAAGACCCTCACAGGGAATTTCCTCCTAATATCTAACTGGGGTGTGCATTTGAAAATCCACCAGATCCACTTAATGATTATCTTGGCTGTAAAGCAGGTTGCTTGAGCAAGCTGCAGCACTAAGGATGATGCCTGGAGAACTTATTTGCAGGATCATATAACCCTGATTTAAGATTGAAATATGCATCAGGAGAGTGAAACACAAGGCTTGGAGTGGTAACACTTCAACAGTTTCTCTTGAACTTGCCTTCTGAAGTCTGTTGAACCTTCATTACCTTGGTCAGTCTGAAGTGATACAGCTCACCATCATTATGTAAATAACCTCAGAATAACAGCTATTGGTGGACTTCAGTCCAGCAAATACTCTGTATAAAGAGAATCTTCAGGTTCCTGAAACGTCAAATTTTCTGATTATTTTAAAAATAAAATTATTTTTAATAATATTATCAAATAAATTATTTATGTAGTTGTACCAGCCACACTTTCTGGAAAATGTGTTGAGTGCATATTTTTATAATTGAGAATACCATTTGATATTGCCCCATGCTATTACAGTGCATTTCAAATGGGAAAAAAAAATGTTCATCAGAAGTGAAATCTAAATCTGGAAATACAAAATAATCCATAAATTCTTCATAAGTATCTCTAGCTTTGAATTTCCATGGTTACTGCACCCTAATATGATTTTTGTTGAAGTGAGTGTGTACCTGCTAATTGGACCAGTGATTCAAATCTAACAAGCTGGATAGTTGGGTATTTTTCAAATTCTTCACATCAGGAGTTCCAGCAAAGGCTTTTGCCATTTTTTATTCAATAAAAGTGAGAAAACTTCTGGGCATCAGTGTGAACTGTCTAAAGATGATCATCTTGAAAAGCCAAACCAGAATTAGCAGTGAATGTTGCCTATGCAAATTATCTTATTTAGATATGACTTGCAAATCATTTAAACAAGCAGTAGGCACAACCAGTGGGCATTGCGGTTTCAAGAAAGTTTTCATAATTCCTTTTAGACTGTACTTCATACATAAAATAATTAATCATAAAATATCCTGAGTTGGAAGGGACCCACATGCATCATTGAGCCCAACTCCTGGCCCTGCACAGGACACTCCCAAGAGTCACACCATGTGCCTGACAGTGTTATCCAAATGCTTCTTGAATTCTGTCAGGCCTTGCCGTGAGCACTTTCCTGATGAGCCTCTTCTGGTGCCCACACTCTGGGTGAAAATAATTTTCTTAATATCCAACATAAACCTCCCCTGGCAACTTCAGACCATTTCTTTGGGTCTTGTCACTAGCCAACACAAAGAACTGTGTCTGCACCTCCTCTTCCCCTCATGAGGAAGTTGTAGACTGCCACGAGGTCTCCCCTCAGTCTCCTCTTCTCCATGCTGAAGAGACGAAGTGACCTCAGGGCCTACTCATACAGCTTCCCAGCAAGGCCCTTCACCCTCACTGCGTCCCTCCTTTGGACATCCTCTATGAGCTTTTTATCCTTTCTATAATGTAGTGCCCAAAACTGCACACATTATTCATGGTGAGGCTGCCCCAGCTCAGAGCAGAGCAGGACAATCCCCTCCCTTGCCCAGCTGGCCATGCTGTGCCTGGTGCCCCCAGGACAGGGTTGGCCCTCCTGGCTGCCAGGGCACTGCTGGCTCAAGTTCAACTTGCCATCAACCAGGACCCCCAGACATCCTGCTGCTCTCCAGAATCTTGTTCCCCAGTTGGGATGCACATCAAGGGATGCCCCATCTCAGGTGTAGAATCTGGAACTTGTCCTTGTTGAAAATTCATTGTGCAGCCCTCTGGTCTATCAAGATCCCTCTGCAAGGTCTCTCTGTCTTTGGGGGAGTAAACACCTCTTTCCAATTTAGTATCACAAGCAAACTTACTTAGTATCCAAAGTCATTCATGAAGATACTGAAGAGCACTGGCCCTAAAATGGAGCCCTGCCAAGCTCCACTAGTGACAGGTCATCGGCCCGATGTAACCCCCCTTACTATAACCCTTCGTGTCTGACCCATGAGCCAGTTGCTCACCCATGGCGTGTGTTTATCCAGCTGAATGATGCACAGGCACGACAATGAAACTGATGGGCCTGTAGTTACCAGGGCCACCCCTCTTGCCCTTCTTGAAAATTGGGACAACACTGATGGATGCCAGCAACTTCAAAAGCATTTTCACAGGGGACCTTGCTAACTAGTTCCCTGAGCAGCCTGAAGTCTGCTCTCCTCATGTCCAGAGGTGAAGTTTTGATGGCACTTTTCTTCCTGCCAATAGAGAATTTAAACTGGGTTGCTTCAGGATTGTTGTGGCAAAGACAGCCACCAATCATCACTTCATTCATTACATCCTCTCAATTAGAAAACTAAAAAATCAAGGAGGGCACTTTTCCTAGTTAGCTGCCTTAATACCTGTATCAAGAAGTTATTGTCTGGGTGTTTTAGGAATCTTCTGGACCTTTTTGTATACCAGCTGTGTGGTATTCCCAGTTAACATCTGGCAAATTGAAGTGCCACATAAGGACAAGGGTGGTTGATTTAGATGTATCCCTTAGTTCCTTAAAGAATAATTAATCAGTGTTGCCATCCTGGCTGGGTGACCTATCTTAGACTCCCATGACGACATCTGCTTTATTTGTTTGTCCTTAATCTTTACATATCAAAGCAGTTTTTATCCCATTCTGGATTCTATCAAAATGACTACTTTCTTACATTTACAGTCTGCCAGGTAATACAACAGTAAAGTATTTCCAATCCTGGTGCACTAACATGGAGGCATTAGAGAAGGATTTTAAAAGGAAACTACTTTTGGTTATGAAAGCTCCTATTTTGAAATTTTTATGAGTAACTTTAGGGAATTGAGTATTTCTATATTTTCATATAATTTTTGAGGCATTTCAGAAATTTTGTAGAGTATTTTATTTCAAGTGCCTACTGTATCTTGATCCAAGAGAAGTCTGTGATAAATGACAGGCTAACCAGTTAGGTCATGGTTGCATTTTTTACTTTGAAAATGAAGCCTGGAGAATCAAATCCCCTGTTTTATTACAATGCTTCTTACATAATAACAACTAAATGTTGTGTATCTTTGCCTAAATGCCAGCAAATGGTCTCAGTTCTGTTAGCATTTCATTGACATTCAGTCTGTGGCTTCATGTTGGCCAAAGCCAATAATAGTCCCATCTGCCAAGTCTTGCTCTACATTCCTAATTTCTTAGCTGCCAGGGAACAGGAGTCTAAGTATTGTGAGAAACTTTTTTGGTTAATTTGATTTTCAAACTACTAATATACATCCCTAACAAACTTATGCTGAAGGATTATTATTTGCCTCAGAGCGATCAGTCAACGTTTGCCTCCAGACTCCTGTTACTTTCTGCCATTAGCAAGTTCACGCTTTATTCCCCAGCATCCTTATTCTTTCATGTGTAGTGGCACCACTTTACTGTTCCCAGCCTCTGTTCCTTCCCTGGTTACAGAAGATGCAGAAAATTCAGAGTTACTGATGCCCTCTTTGCGTCAGTCTTTACTTACAAGACCAGCAACGGGTAGAAACTGATGCACAGGAATATGAGTTTCTCTGTTATGTGGATGACCTTACACTGGAACAGACTGTGTGGAGGGCTTGTGGAGTCCCCCTCATTGGAGATATCCAGGAAGCATCAGGACACAGAATCAGAGTAACAGTATTATTAGGGTTGGCAAAGACTTTGGAGGTCATCCAGTCTGACACCTCTGCCAACGCAGGGTCACTTAGAGCAGGTTACACAGGAGCACAGCAAAGTGGGTTCTGAATGTCTCCAGAGAGACACACAAAAACCCTGTGCCGCGTGCTCTAGGATGACCCAGCTGGAGCAGGGAGGCTGGACTGGACTCCCCAGTGTGGTCCCTTCCAACGTTACCCACTCTGATTCTGTTCGTCTCCGAGCTACGCGTTGCTAACCTTTCTCGTCTGAAACACTTAAAAGCCACTTTATTTTAGAAATCAACAGTACAGTTTGAAGATGGCTCCTCAATGACTTAAACAACCCTTTTTAAATTTTATTTTTATTTAATCTCTGCATCCCGGCTGTAAGGATGCTCTGGTCTCCGTTACTACCGGCGCAGCTCCGCCCGCCTGCCCGCCGCTCCCCGCCCGGCTGCGGGACAGGATGTCCCGCCTCCCTCCGCTCTCCCGATTGGCAGAGAGCTCCGCTGGCGCACGGGGGGCCGAACTTTCCCCGTCTCCAGTAGCGGAGGAGCGAGGGAGGGATCGGCGAGCGGCTCCGCCGGCGGAGGGGTGGGGGGTGGGCGGGCGAGGGAAGGAGGGGCGAGGATTACCCGGGGCCGAGCGGGCGGCGGTGCAGCGAGACCAGGAGCCGCCGCCGTCGCTGCCGCGGCTGCCCGGTGAGCGTGGGAGCCCCGACAGCCCCGTCGGGCTCTGGGGGAGCGGGGAGGCAGGGGCGGGAGCGCCGTGGTGGGCGGGCAGGCGGCGGGGGGAGCGCGGCCTCCGCTCCCCGTCCCGGGAGCCCCGCGGGAGGGGGAGGCAGGGCAGGGGCAGCGACCCCTGCCCGGGCGGGGCTCTGCCTCCGCCGCCCGCCCCGCTCCCCGCGCCCCCGCCCTGTCCCCGGGCTGGCCGGGGCGGGTGGGAGCCGCGGCTGGCGGCCCTCAGGGGCGGTGACAGCGGGACGTGAGCGCGGGGGTGGGATGCTCCCGGGAGAGGGGGAGCCCCCGGCCTCGGCGGCCGCCGGGAGGAGGGGGTGCGGGTGACCCTGATAATCGCTTTATGTTGGCCTGCGGCTTGCGTAATCTGCGATCAATTATTTATTTCATGCACCACTTACGGGGCTGAGGGGCAGCGGTAAGGCCTTTGGTGTGGCTCAGTGCAGCAGAAGGGAGGCTTCTTTCCCACTGGTGTGATAGGGGAGGGATGTGGAGGCTTTTTTCCTAGGTTCAGGTAGTATTCCTAATGCGTGTTCCTCCTCCCGTGCAAATTCCGGGGATGTTAACGAGGGAGGTCCTTCTTCATGGACATCTTTTTAAAGATCAAGTGGAAGCCGTCCTAGTCTGAACAAAAATAACCTTGTGTGGTTTACTTCATGTGCTAGATTGTCTCTTATTTATTTATTTATTTTTTCCTCCGCTCATTCTGTGGCAGGTTGGGCTGCTCAGCCAGCCTGGAGAGAAGGCTGAAGAAGGAAACATGTCTTCTGATTCTTTTTGTCTGTCTGCTCAAGCAAGGTTTGACTCCAAATGGTTGAAGACAGACCTGCAGGTAAGAAGTTTGATGGTCATAATGCATTGTGACCTTTCAGGTGCTGGTCAAAGATGCTTTTAGTCCAAAAAGCTTGACAAGTGGAACACTGCAGCTCTTGAGATAGTGTATAGGTTTTCCTAAGTATGCTGATTTATAAGTGGTTTTGAAGAAACACTAAGTTATTTTGAGCTGCAAATGGATCTGCATTTTCAGTCCAGTCCCTTCTGCTTTGAAGCAAGCTGGGCTACATGTGTATGTTATCTTTTCTGAGTGTCAGAACCCCTAGCAGAGTATTTGGCATTTCTGCTAGAACTATAAATTCTTATTTGGGCTGTTGCTAAATGTCTTGCCTGCATATGAGCTAGCAGTTTTAATGCACAGGAGAATTGAAGTGAAAGGTGATGGAAATGTAATTTATTATTTGAAGAATTCAAATTAGATTCCGCTGTAGTTGTTTGCATTGTGGGTAGAAGGTTCCTTTAAGTTTTGTTCTTTTTGAAGGGAGTTAAATTTTTGTCAGAGGTATGGGGTTGAAATGGAAGTGGTCTTCATTAAAATATGCCAGTATTTGGTGAAAGTTTTCTTTAGTCTTAGAAGATTTCTTCATTTAGCTAAGTTGCGTGATATGAGGAGTAGGAGGATGCTGACATATTTTCCCCATCCAGGTTTTACGATTAAGTGGAAAATACAGAGAAATAGAATAGTTTGGGTCAGTTATGTTTGTTTTAGATGAAATGAGTAACTAGATTAAGTCCTTGCGTCTTTGCCTTCCATTACCCAGATGTTGCATATCGATCCCCTACTTTGAATAACCTTTCCAAGTTTCAGCTCAAAACTGTGAAGTTCTTTCTGGGATGGGCCAGCCAGAAATTATTGTTATTCTTTTGTTCCTGTTAATAATAGTGCTGCTGAAAAACTCTTAAAAATTCCGTCTTTGTGACTTTATCCCAGATTACCTGCTGATAGTCTACATGCTTGAGTTGAGTTCTTACGGTTAGACAAGGGTTTTTTCCCCATGCAGTTGTGATTCAAAATCAGCCTTTCTCCAGTATTTTACATCAAACAAGATAAATTGGAATCAGAAGTGACAGATATAGCCTAAGAGGTTCCATTATTTAGTAGGTCTTGAATGTAAATGCTATGAAATGACAGGGCTTGCTCGTGATTTGTCTAGATTAATTCTATTTTCATCTTTTGTTCCTACCAAAGTAAAAGTTTCCGTCTAAAGTCAGATGTTTTCTCTAGTGTAGTAAATAAAGATGCTATACAACATTTTGGAGATAAGAGTATCAAGAAATACAGAAGTTTTTTTTAGCTTCCAGAAGGGTGGCTTTTAGATCACAAGTGTATTGCTTCAGTGATTGTTGAATGCAGAAAAAATTACCTGAAAAAGTGGCAGCCTTTGTTTGTAACACCTGCTGACTATGCATTGCCTTTTCTTTTCCTTCTGTATTATATGGGGTGAGAAATGTGACTGTTCATGTGATTTATAGATTTTTCCTTTTTTGTAGTGCCTTTTTTCTACATCCCTTTTTTTCCTCTTTACTTAAAATTTTGACAGGAGGGTTTCAGTTGTCATCCAAAGTTTTAAGGGTTATTTTCAGTTGTGTGTATAAATGAAGTGAAATATTTGTGATTTATGAGACTGTAGTTTAGTTTTTGTGTTATAAGAATTCCTTTTAATAACAAAAATCTTAATTTGCACCATATTTCTATGAATAAATGGTCTTACTTACAGGAATTCTTAATGAGTAATAGCAAGTTAGACTCTAATTGCCAGAGTACTCTTTTTTTTTTTTTTTCTTCTTCCCATCAAGCTGTAGTCAAAATAATGAGAATAATGAAATAAGAGAACAGTAATCATTTGTGATCTGCTGGACACAAACATCAGTTCTCTGGAATCTGAAGACAAGCCAGGCCTCCTGGGTATAATATAATTTTCTTACTAGGTTACCTGTTTTTGGTATTACCCAGGTCCTTATCACAGAACTCTTAATTGGATGCCTGTGTTCAGTATTTTGAAAAAATGAGCATGTGAATCTTGCATAGCATCTTTTAATGTATTAAATGGCAGATGCCTTCTGTAAAGGAAAGGGGTTGTGGGCTCTGGGGAATTTTTCTATTACCTGAATGATTGTTTTAGCTACTGGTTGACTAGCATGACCTAGCTGCGTGTGGTTATTTTTTTAATAGGTGTAAATCCTGTGTCTTAATCCTTTAAGTTCTATGTGTACTGAATATGTAGATTTCTTAATGTGCATGTTTTTACTGTCTCAGCTGTAGAAGAACCCTATTGGTGTTCAAGAGGCTGACAGCAGGAATTGAAACGGTGAACACAGTAGTATGAGAGGGTTGAAGAAGATATACTAAATTTATGTAAAGGGATTTAGATGACTACAGATTGTTTTGGAATTGGACCATGGAACTCTTCACTTTGTAGCTACATTTTTAACTTCTCAGTATGCACCAGTCCACGAATGAGTAGGTGATGAAAAAGAATTATTCTGAGAAATTACCTTAGGAGACACACAGAGACTGATTAATTTTTAAAATAAATTCTGCTGCTGCAAAATTTGGGGTGTGTAGCTAGGAAGTAAAAAGGGTTTCATTTGGTGTCCTAGTAGTCTCCAAAGTACTTTTTTTTACTTTTTCTTTTGTCACTGTTATCAGAGAGTTTGTTCTTTAGACTTAATAACTGGCAGTTATTGTAGATTAAGCCAATGAAATATCTCTGAAAATTATCATATTCTTTTTTTATTTTAGCTCAAGAAGATATTGCATGAATAATGTAATGCACAATACTCTAGTATTATTTGCATTAATAAGTATTGTGGTATTAATACAATAAGAAGAGAATGACATGTGGATTGTAGCATGGCTTGTGTTTAATCACCTGTGTGCGTCACTGTTGCCGCTGCTGTCCAGGCCAAATTTAAATGTTCTTACTCAGTTTTGGGATGTTACTGCTGTGAGACAAAGGCAGTGTGATGTAGTATGCTATTACTGTTCTTAAGTGAATATCAAAGGCATGAGTGCTTTTGTAGTAGCAGTGAGCCTCTGGCCTGCAAGATTACCTGACATGGTGTGAAATATTAATGGAACTTTATGTTCACAATGTTTATTGCTTACATTAATTTTTCTGAAACTGAACAATACTATTTTAGGAAGCCGAAGTGCTCTACAAAGGTCCAAATTTTGCAACTTGTCTTTTTTACAAACTTATAAATTATTTGTATGATTTACGGCTACTAGTGTAATTTTGAAGTGCTCTGAAATATTTATTTTACTTAAAAAAATCTGAATTTCCTGATGGAGCAAAATAAGATACTCTATCTTATCTGAAAAAACAAACTGTTACAGCAGGTGAAAAATCAGGGTAGTTCAGCTGAATATGGGAATGTCAATATACAATATATATGTAGTATGTTCTCCTATGACATGTGTCAATAGGATGTGAATAACATCACCATTAATAAAATAGTCCTATGAAGCTATAAAATAGGTAGATTTTAGTGCAGCCCACTTTTTCATGTGTCATTCTTAATACAGTTGCTTGTAAAGTTAGTGTATTATTTCAATTTCTAAGTTACTTATTTAGATTTGAATTAATACATTGAAAACACCTACCTATTGATGACTGTTACCAGTGGAAACCATTATGTTTATAGCAAACACTGTGTGTAATGGGAGATTGTGTTTCGGTGACAGTTCCTAAGGAAGACATCCTTTATTATAAAAAGGGAGGATTGAAATTATTTACTTAAACCTGGGTACCCAGTTTGCAGAATCAAACTGTGCTTAAAATAATTCTGATTAAATAGATGTACTGTACAACTAAATTAGAATCTTATGCAGAGACCTTTAATTAGTGATGGATGAATAACTAAAAACTAGAATTGCTGTGAGCTAATGGGATGCATGTGTGTGTTCAAATGGAGTTTAATTAGGCTGCTTATTCTGGATCCTGTGGAGAACTGTTGTGCTTAGTAGCAGGAAGAGTTAGAGGGAAAAACTTTCATTTTCCTGTACTGTGGAGAAAAACTTTAGGCAAACAGTCAAGGTTCAAGAGCTGTCTGTAAGAGGAATATGAAGCATTTCCATCAGTTTTCATTGAGTTCATAGTTGGCAGACTATTTCTGTCATTATCTTTTGCCACAGAGATGAAATTGAGTTTTTAAAATGAAATAGCAACCTTTAAGAGTTGCATTGTTTAGAAATTTTCTTACCCTTCCTTCAGAGTTACATTTGTCATTTTGTTTTTCTTGAAAATTCCACTCTTCTAACATTTAGATTGGAGTCTTGTGAGATTATGTAAAGAAATGATGCCTTGGCTACTAAAACTGAGAAGTTGGTGAAAGTTGCCTTCTCAATTTTGTTACTTTCCTGTTAATCTTTATTTTGGTTTTCTGATCAAAAAAATGAAGGGCTTTTTTGGAAGTTCTTACAGCAAACTGCAAATGGGGATTCCTTTGTATTTAAAGGAAGTGAACTTTGCATTAGCAGTATTTAAAAGTTATTTTAAAAATGAAGTAATGCTGTGTCTCTGAAGTAAGTAATTTCCAGATGGAGGGACAAACACTATATGTGGTGTGATAGGTTAGAGAAATTAGATTTAACACATAGGTTGAAATACTTGTGCTCAGACAGACCTATTCTTTAAATGCATAAAGATAGTTTCTAGAATTGAGGGAATTGCATAATTTTTCTTTGTGTGTGACTATTAACTTTTCCAGCAAGTAGAATACCAGGACCCTGCTATTATGGGAACATTTCTAGTTGAACCCCAAATCTGTTGAAGCAATGTGGGGCTGCTGAACTTCTTGCTCTCTGAGCTTTTGAGCACTGTGTTTAGGTCTAGTGATGTTGCACTGTGCTCTGCATAGGTGTGATAAGCAACTGTGGTTTCAGGGCATGCTTCGTTCAGCAGGGAAGGAAGGAAGCTAGGACAAAATACTAAGACAACAATGAAAAAGGAAACACAAATTGAATGGATTCATAAAAGCAAAAACAAAAAAAGAGACTTAGGAAAGGACTTACTGTTCTGTGATTTTCTTCACTACTACTTGGACTGAAAATGTTTTTTGCTTAAATATTTTTCCAACAAGAAAAGGTTTTTCATGTAGTCTTTAAAATACAGCCAGTGGCTAATACAAAAATAACTGAATAGATGAACAGAGTCTCCACTACCCTTGGCAATTCTGAGGTGAAGATTATTTAAGTAGCTTATATTTTAAATCCATATTGATGTTCTGTGGTTATGAAGTAATTTTCTTAAATTTCCAGTGCAATTATATAATCAGGAATCCTACCTGAGTCAATCCTCATCCTTCTGTTTTATTTTGTTTTCCTGGCTTTGTTTTTCTTGAGTTCAGGTTAACTTTTATGAAGGCTTCTATGCTTTCTGCAAGGAAGTTTATGAAACCACATTGAGAACATAATCTAATGTACTACATAGCGTTTGCCCAATTAAAACAGTTGACTTCGAAACAAAATCAGAGCTGCTGATTATTCTTAAAATAACTTACTGAAAGCAAAATTGTAGCAGTGCTTTGAGAATTCTCAGGAGCTTACCCGGTTATGGTTGCAAGATTTAATTTTCTTGAAATGGAAGGAAATGTTAACGCCAGTGTCTCATCGTCTAGAGTTGATGGGGATGGACGGGAATTTCACTGCCAGCCCTGTTGGAGGTTGGCAGCAGCGTATGTCAGCAACCAAACTAGATACCCCTTGGACTTAATCAGATGTTGTACCAGACAGAATAAATTACAGTCCTAATGCAGAGATAAGATTAACAAAAGATAAGAGTGGGGGCAGCCCAGTTTACGGTAGAAGTTCACTTTAGAGTCTCCTTAGGCCCTCACATTTTTAGTTTGGGATAAGTGAGCAGGGCTGAGCCTTAGGTCTGCGTGGGAAGTATGGATTTGTTGAGATACATGGCTTTCAAGTGCAGGGATCAAGACCTGGTTTGGGGATGAGAAAGTGTGACAAATGATGGAAGAGGCTTTGGGTTTCTGAAGGTGAGATGCGTAGGAGATGGGGATTGAGAAGAGGTCAGTAGATGCCATGGGAAAGAAAGGACAAGGGAGATTTTTGACATGGGGGGTGAGTAGAAGGATTGATAACATGGGCCAAAGTTTCAAGGCAGTGGATAGTAGTAATGGAGTGTAGAGCTGCTGTTGTCCTGGTCTTTGGAAGGAAGTGTTGAAGTGGTGGGGCAAGCAGGGCCATGAGGGGGAAATTTACAGAGGGGACATCCTTAGTACTGTTGTCAGTTGCAAAAGTTCAGTGAAAACTTCACTATTTTTAATTTGTTAACCTACTGAATTTAAGTTCATCCCTTTAGAAATTTACAAATTAAGTTACTAAATTATTAGAGGGAAAGATGTTCATATGAATCAAGCAATCTAGTGAGAGAGACTTTACAAAACACAGGTAGCTTCTCTTGTTTGAAACCTCCATATGTCAGGGATAATGAAGACACCAAGTGTGTTTTTTCTTCTCTTACACTGTACCACCAATTGCCTTGTGAGCATTCTTCAAATAACTTAGTGGAAGAAGTACCTTTTTTTTTTTTTTTTTTTGAAAGAAGAAACCAGAGAAATATTTTCAGATTTGTTCTGAAGAAAGTTTTAGTTGTCCAGTTTGAACACTGAGATGTGTTGATAGACTCTTTATGTATGGCTGAATGCGAGAGGTACTGGTGGCAGCAAAAGAAGAAAATTGTAAAATACTCTAGGAACAAAAAAATGCAGGATTGAGCAGTTAAAGCAGACACTTGACTTTTCTACTACACAGATGAGTGTTGTCTTCAGCTGGAAGTTTCACAGGGATACGAATGTTTGAGATTGGAAGGGACCTCTGGAGGTCATCTGGTCCAACTCCCCTGTTCAAGCAGGGCCATCTAGAGTCCAGTGCCCAGGTCTACGTTTGAATGTCTTCTGAGTATCTCCAAGAACTAGGAATCTACAACCTCTCTGAGCACCTTGTGCCAGTGCTTGGTCGCTCTCTCACAACAAAATTGTGTTTCCTGGTGGCCAGAGAGAAGCTTCTGTGTTTCAGTTTATACCCACTTCCTCTGGTCCTGTCACTGAGTATCGCTGAGAAGCCTGGATCCATGTTTTTTACACCTTCCCTTCAGATTTTATATATATATATATATATATGTATATGTATGTATATATGTATATAAGCTTTCCTCCCAAGACCTTTCTTTCTGCCTTTCCTCATAAAAAGGGTGTTCCAGTCCCCTAATCATTTTCATGGCTCTTTGTTGGGCTCTCTCCTTTCTGTCCGTGTCTCTCACACTGAGCCTTGCACTGGACCTGTACTGATGTCTGAGACTGTTCCTCCCCAGCTGTAGGACTTTGCACTTCTTGTTTAGCTTCCTGTCAACCCATTCTTCTGGATGTCAGCACGACCCTCTTTTGTATCAACCACTCCTCCCCATTTCTGTTGGATAAAAGAAATATTTCTCTTAAGGGAGCTGTAAATTTTCTATTATGATTATGTAATTTTGAGATCATGAAAATAAAATTGCTTCAATAATTTATCACTTAAAAACTCAGATTTTTCTTTCACTTTTGGCTAGTATATATAGCAAATACTAGATATCTGCTGAATGTTGAGTAGATTAATAGTCATTTTGTTCCAGATGAAATTAAGTTGCCCTCAGTTATGACAGATGAGTTGGTTGTAAATACTGTTTCTTAATTATCCGTTCAAAGTCAGTCAAGTCTTTCTTTACTTTCAATTTTGTCTCCTTTTTCCCTTCCCCCAGGACACATACTGCTGACAAAATGTTAACTACAACCTGAGTAGTAGGCAAAATTGTTTATCTGAAGCCTGCTTATGGTATTTGGAGAAGGAGGTGGAACTCTGTGACCTGTAGTCTTGGTGGTTCCTCTATCTTTTTGCAACATACCAAGAACATTACTTTGATAAGACTTTGAACCAAACCCAAGGCCAAAGAAATTTTGTTTACTTTTTCAGTTTTTAGTGCATTAAAGAGTTGAGTGAACTTTGTGCCATGTAAAAGGATTAGCCGTTGAAATGGAGAAAGCAGTTCCTGATTCTGCTTTTTATGAATATTTTCAAAAGTAATAAATAAGTTTTCTGATATAGAACAGTGCTACATTATGAATCTGGCTTTCAAAGCCTGGAGACATTTAGATTCTATGGGCTGTGAGAATAATTTCCCATGCTGAGGTGATCTGAGAATGCAAAGTAAAATGTGTGAAAAAAGACACTTTATTAGAGAGAAAGATCTTTAATTTGTGACAACTATAATTTATTATGCAACCCATCTGGAGGGTTGCCTCACTAGCTATTTTTCAAGCTTGTGTTTTACCATAGGTTAGCATTTAACACATGAAAGTTTAAAAAAAGAATCTATCACCACTATATGAACCAAAATCGTAAAACAGCTTTTTTTCTATTTTACACAAGAAAAAAAGCTAAAAAAAAGTAAATTCCCTAGGTGCCCCACTAAAGTGTACAACCACATCTAAAGAAGGAAAAAGTGAACACTATTTATTGTTGAAATATTCATAGACTGGGAATGATCAAGAAAATCAGTTAATGGCAAATGATTTTTTTCCATTGTTGAAATGCAACTTCAGATTATTCCAGTTTTTAAAAAATGAAGCCAAATGTAAAGCTCTTAGCGAAACACAAATCTTTGCAAAAGTTCTTTGTGCTGTTTAACACTGAAGAACAGGGGCTACCTTTCAGTAAAGCATGGTCAGAGTTTGCTTCTGGTGCTGTACAATTGATAGATCACAGGTAAGATGAATAATGTCTAGCTCACGCTGCATGATTCTGCCCCAATCAGGCAATAGTGACAGACACGTACAATGTGTCAACTCATATTTTATGCTGAAAGAAGAATTACTGACATCATTAATACGTGTTGGAGTGGATTTCTGAAGTATGCAATATGAAGTCAAGAAATTACTGTGGTCACTTAGTGTGTTACAGTGTTGTGAAAGCACGCGACTTGTCTTTTAATTCGTGTTAACTGAGATGAGCTGGATCAGCAGATGTCTTCCCTGCTGCTTGGTGTGTCTCTTAAAACCTGTAATCTTTAATCATTACAATGTATTTTATTTTGAGCTATTTGCTTGAGACTAGTGGACTTCTGTGTAGTGGTAAATATTTTATGGCAGTTGTTGTAAGCCACATCTTTGTATTACTTCTCAGCTAGAACACTTTGGATTTGAATGCTGGTTATGTAACACAGAGATGCTTCTGAATAAGCCTTGAGCAGGTGGCGGGTTTTTTTGATTTTGTTTTTTATTTATTTTTGTGGTGTTTTTTTAGGTTTTGGTTTTTTGTTTGTTTTTTTTTTTTTTTTTTTTGTAATGTGGTCCACTGCACCACTTTGGTATGCAGAAAGTATTCTATTTTTCAATTTCATGTCCTGCCCTCCTCCCTTATGCTATACAGTTGTGAATTACAGCCTGGTTATTATGCAGTTCACTTGGGATGTAGATACCTGTTTTGCAGCATTTTATAAAGCAAAAAGCAGCATCCGTAAAATAGAAGCTATCCTGGTCATTGGGATTCTCCAAAGGCGATCCAAATTCCTAAATCATTAGGAGACTTGTGTTACAGCCAGTGCTTTTGTGAGCGGTTCCAGCTAGCAGAGCCTATGTTCTGTTGCCAGTATTTGTCCTCTTGAACACAAAATGTTTTGGGAGCTGACCTGGGCTGAGGCAGCCCTTTGCTCTCCCTCTGGGTGCAGCTGGTTTTAGGCTTGATCCATTCCATAACCTGGCTCTTCCTGGGAAAGGAGGCATTGTAGCAGTTGGAAAGGAGAGGGAGGGTTGTGAGACATGGTTTGCACAGCAGGACCAGATTGAACTGGCTGAATTAATTTACAAATCTGTGCCTTGATGTCATCATTCTGGTTAAGATGCCCAGCTCTTCAGTGGCTGGTTGGCGAGGGGACTGTGTGCTTCTCTGTTTTGAGATTTTATGCAGCTTGACTTTGTTTGAATAGCTTTTCCTAAAGAGAAAAAGGACACCCCACTCCCTCTTCCCTGCCCCCACCCCAGCTAATGTTATTTGGAATGGGTGAATAGTTCTGAGGTGATCAGATTCATGCTTCTGATGAGAATTTGTCACAAAAAAGAAGTTCATTTTGCTGGACTTGCACCTATCTAAAATTTACCACTTTGCACTTTTAACCTGAAAATAGCATAGCTAGACAGTCAGAGGTTCTGAAGATTATTTAAATCCTTGTCATACACACATACACACAAACACACAATCTCATTTCCAATGAGATGGTACATGTGTTTTCTTTCTTCTGGAATGATGTATAAAATCAGATGTGTTTTAAGTGTTAGCTTGAGTTGCCTTGAGAGAAATATAACTATATATAATGTATTATTTTTAACAGCTTGCTTTTACACGAGATGGACTATGTGGCTTGTGGAATGAAATGGTAAAAGATGGAGAGATTGTATATCCTGGAACAGAATTAATACAGAGTGGTGAACTACCTCCAAGAAAAGGTATGAATTTTTTTTAATTTGTTCATTTTTTTACTTTCATTGTGATGATGAAAATGGACTTCAGCTTCCATACTGTCACAAAATCACCTGTCTATACAATTTGCAGGTGTTAATGTTTTGAATTAAATACAATTGAAAGTGATTTCTTTAAAGTGTATGGAAAAGTAATGTCCAAGCCTCCAAAAGAAGGCTTAAATCTGTTCCAGCCTCTGAAATTTAACTTTATAACTAGGCATGTTATTATGACCGAGGCTTGGCAGTGTCTTTCTGTTTGGTATGCTTGGTGTGTTTACAGCTGAAGCCTTTGTTTAGAGGAAGTAGACTGAGGAATGGGATAAAGCTGATACTGCTATTTCTAATTTTGTTTACAATCTTCAGAAAGTAGCTGAAAGGTCAGCTTTAAAACTGCCTATAATCTGCCTGAGAATGTAGTGCATGGTTTTTGTTGTTTTTTTTTTTTAAGTTTGCAGTGTACTTGAGAGCAGTTCTAACACTCTGCAAATACTGCAAATGGTAGAGTAATACATCTATGTAGAGAAATTACTTTGGTGGGGGTGGATTTTGTTTTTTGATAGGCAATGCTGGAATGAGGTGATTCTGCTCTTGCTTTCTTTTTGTCTTCACCACAAAAATGGTGCTCTTTTGACTCCTTACTGAACAAAAAATTAAACTACTTAAAAAGGAAAATATTTGTTTCCGGATGTGGTTGAAGTGGACTCACCAAATGGTCAGATAAGTTTTGTCAATAATTTGTAAGATTTACAGATAAATGAGGAGATGGGTAGAAATACTGTCTTTGGTAACAAGGAGCTATTTTAGCATCTATTACTTCCTGAATTGTACTGATCGGGGTAGAATGATGTTTCAAACCAATAATGCTCAATTACTCACGTAGACAATTTTTTCATACCTCTAGTATGCCTCCTCTAAAAATAGGAGGAATGAATGGATGTGTTTTTGACTAGAGGAGGTAACTTCTACAGGAAGATACAATAAATAATTTATGAGAAAAGAATGAATTATAGTTGATATTACTTATCAAGAGTATAAGCTTTGTTGGTTATTAGTGGCTGCATGCTGTAGAAAAAATCAGTTTATTTTAACCTGATATATTATATTATATATTATATTATATATTATATTTATTATTATATGTCATATTATATATGATATGATATTATTAACTGTTTCAGAGTTAGAAAACTTTTGTCTTCCCTGTGCTGCTAGCCCTTTGGTATATTATTGTTGACACCGGGTGAATATACAGCTGATCTTATCAGAAAGGCTACTACCACAAAGCTGCTTGTGAAATAAGTGGAAGTAGTGTAATATTTTGTTCTTTGGATTGCCCAGTTCCATGTATATTAATAAAAGGTGTTGTAAACTTGATGCAATAAAGGGAAGGATTACCTCCTAAAGGAATTGTAGGAAATGCTTTCCCATTAACTGACAGCTCATGATAGAGGTGTTGTGGTGGTTGTGGTATAACCATTCAACACACTGTGCTTTCATGTAGAAGAAGGATAACAAAAATCTGTAAAACTGAAGGATATAATAAAGTAAATACCTACATTGTAAATGAAATCGATGAATTGATCTTTTTTGTGCTGGGTACTTACACACTGTTTTTAGAGTTGTACCTTTGCTAGTCTTTGACAGAAAATTGTTCCAATATTTTTATAGCTAAGAAGCTGCAGAGAATTGAGATTTTTAGTTAGTTATGGTGTAAAGTATAGACAGCAGTATAAAATAAAAATCCAGAAGTGATAAGTCCATCATCTGTGACCTCATTTAGGACACTTACTCTGCACAATGATGAGAATTTTTTTTTTTAATGCCGGATGTATGTATGTACACCTCTTAGAACGTTCAAAAAGGTATAAAGTGTTAAAGACTGTAAACCACTGTTATTTAAAAATACAGAGTTTCTTACACTTGACTGTATAAATGAGGCCTTTATGTTACTCTAAAATGTCCAAGCTGTGATGAGGCTTTTGAAAGCTTTCGCATGTGCATAGTGTGGTGGTGGTAAAGGCAGACTGCCGCTTGTTTCCAGTGCTGTATTGTGGTGGGTTGACTTAGCCAGGTGCCCAGCCTTCCAGCTCCTTGCTTGCTGCCCCTCCTCGATAGGACAGAGGGAAAAAATAAAATGGAAAGTTTTGGGGGTTGAGATAAAGCCAGGGAGATCCCTTACCTGTTACCCTCATAGGTAAAACACTCTTGAGGAAAATTAGTTTATTCTAGTGCCAATTAAGATAGAATTGGATAGTGAGTAACAAAGGTAGAAACTAAAATGCCACCTTCCACTTGCCTTTGCTTCTGCAGGAGTTAAGTGTAGGTATTGTGTAGCACAGATCACACCTGTTCCTTTCCACAGCTGGAGGGTATATGTTATACATATTTCTTGAAACACTGTAGTAGGTGAGGAATTTAAATAGCAGCTTTTTCAGGCTCTTAACTCTTAGGATAATGTATGAACTGTGTTTCAGTGAAGTTAGCCTTCATAAATGTTATTGTGTTGGCCTACAGGATTCTAAAATACAGCTATGTTGCTTATCAGGCTTGAGTTTTGAGGGAAAAAAGGGCTAATCAAAGCTATTTTTGGTCACTGTCAATCAGGTTGTATGTTTGATTCTGTTAGGCAGTAGTGAATCATGGAACCAGAAAAATTGATGGCTGATTTGCACCTCTGAACTTGCAGGTCAAGTTGAGTTTCATGAAATAAAAATCTAAAGTATTAAATCTGTTTAGCTGGTACTTAATTTTTTTTTGCATAAATGATCTACAAATGTAATTCAAGAGGAGAGGGGAAAGTACATACAAGTAATGAGATTTATATAAAACCCAGTGGTTTTACATGAAAAGCAATATAGATTAATGGCAATATTCAGAGTTTGCTGCTAAATTTACTGATCTGGAGATGAGTAAGAGGGGTTGCTGTATATAGTCCCTTTTATTCAGTCTTTTTTAAGAAGTTTTGATTTAAGCCCATCCACTATAAGTCTGTTTTGTCACTAGCTTTCTGTTGATGCTGACTGGACTATTCAGAAGAGGCACTTCATTCTGTCAGTGGATATTAGCAGTGGCAGTAGACTGGAAGAACATGCTATTGATAACAAAAAACATTCCTTTTCTCTCTAGGAAGAATATAGAAGTAGTGCATTTTTTTTTCTCCTGTTAGCAAGAATGTTTGGTTAGGAATAATGTCTTTGTTTTAAATTCATGGCACTTTAAGAAAAACGTGTTTGATAAATGTGTTCAAAAGAATGTGTTTGTATCATCTGAGGACACTGCTGTGACAGAAGTGATGTCCAAATACAGGTGCACTTGCAGCATTGCAGGTATTTCAAAGACAATCAGGCTGCCCTCAGGAAATTTGGATTAGATTAATACCTTGTATATGGGAAACTATGTTCTGAAAATAATAAAAGGTATTAAATAATATTATTCTTACTAAATTTTCAAGTTAGAGAACTGTTACTGTAAAACTTTAAGACAAACCAGTTTCTTTAAGACATACAGGTTTCTTTTGTGCGTTGCTATTTCTTATTTATCTTTGATTCCTCAAACTTCATAGGTGGAATATTCTGTTTCAATTAACTGTTTTAAGTTCCAGGATAAAAATATAAAATCATCAGCTTCATGCCTTTGTCCTGCCTTTGGTAAACACTGTGGGCTTCCTCTTCTGTTACCCCTTTCCTGAAAGCTGGACCTTTCTCAGCCTGGTGCCTCTGAATACACAAACCTCATTCAGTGTTGCACCTGCAAGCAGGTTAAATGAAGTCCAAATGCCACAAGCAGTTCCAGAGAGGCTGGCAGATATGAAATAGTTGTGGCAAGAATAACAGTATGTGGGAGTTGGTTATGGTGGCTGCTGTTCAGACCACGTTGTAAATCAACCTGTAGTAGTGTGTAAGGGGTGTAGGCTGGCTCCCACTTTGAGCCTCCTTTTTTGTGTAAGGGAGAACTTGTTAAAAGTGAGATGTGCCACTTTTCTCTTCTGCTTCCCCTGATCCAGCTGTGGGCTGCACCCAGTGACTCAAGAATTCAGTGCTCAGCTGTGGACTATCATACTCTTACTGCAAGATGGGGAAGTCTGTAGTCACTCTGTTGGACAGTTTGACTTCAGAAGTGTAGAATGCTCTACTGTAAATTAAAAACATAATTTAATGCATTAAAAAATAAAAAAATTATACCAGGGAAGAAAATAAACTTTATTCCTGATTAGGGTTAGGAGATCAGAATCTTAGCATCTAACCTAGAAGTCTGTATAAATATGGTTTGCAAATGGTAAGGCATGTATCTTTCCCTCACAAATAACTATTGATTTTGTGTATGTAGTAGGTTATATGTGTGTGTGTGTAAAAAATAAGGATTTTTGACGGGAAATGGATTGCAGCTGAAATATTTCCTGTATTTGGGACTAGCAAATGTTGGTTTAGGGTGGTTATAAGGTACAGCCCTTGTATAAAGCACACCTTGTGACTTTTTGCCCTGTCAGTGGCAACATCTGTAGGTAAACTGTTGCAGGCTTTCTCTCTGTGGAGGAATTTACAACTACGTGAGTTCATTGGCATTTCAGAGCAGCACAAGACCATACTCTAACAGGTGGTGGAGGTGACTATGCAGTGTCAGGTTTTTTTCTTCATTGATTATGAAATGTAAGTTCCATTTTTAGTGCTTCCTTTTTATCCTCTGTTTATACCAGATTAGGCTCTGGCTGTGCAAGATAGTGCACACATGGTAAGCTGCTGTGCTTTGATTTGGGAGCTAATTTCTGGTTGAGTATGGTTATTTCATTTGCTTAGTTTTGACTGCTGGCTGTGCCTACCTGCCTCAGTGTAGAGGTATAAGGCTGTAAACTAAAATATAATAAAGAGAAAGGTCTTTCAGGGAGATGTTACACAGTTGTTGACCCCACCATGATGTTCACAAAATTAAGTTAAATCATGCTGACACACTGCACTTTATTTTTGCAGGCATTGTTTTGAAAACTGTCTTATTACTTGTTACTTTGGTCTGTTCTGGCTTTGCTCAAGATATTTCTCCTCCCTGTCCCTTTCTGGAAAATCTTAGGGTCTTCCTGCTTAAAAATCTTTCATGAAGCATAACAGAACTTCCATAATTATGGTGTATGTGTTGCTGCTTTCAATCTAGACTGATACTGGCTTTGTCTGTGTGGCAAGTGGTTTTTGCAAGTTGAACTGTCTTTGTGGAACAATTTGACATGGTCTTTTAATGTGATTTTTAGGTCATTTCCTTCCTACTTTTTTTCTCATTTCTCCTCTTCTTGGTTCATACAGACAATTAAAAAAAATCCTCCTGTGGATTTACGTGCCAGGATTGTTTTTATTCCATACAAAGCTTGAGTTCCCACCTGGATTGGGATCTCTACCTGCAGTGAGGAGTTAGATAAAATTACTAAGTTTGTAGCTCTTGGTTGTCATCCTTTGCCAAAGACCTGTTAAAAAGTATAACAAGTTCTCCTACAGCTGCCTGCAAAACTGCATCTTGGCACAGCACCCTTCTACCCACTAACTAAAATTCCAGACCCTGCAAAGTGTGTCTCTAGACGTGTGGGTGAGTGGAGAAACAGTGACATTATGGTGCTACTGTGGAAATATTCTGAGCTACTGGGGCTGAACAGGGTCCTTGGTCTATAATGGGTTCTGTACTTTTAATGTTATTTGCTTCTGCCTTTGAAAAAACCAGCTGGATTGAATCACATTTTGGACATTGTTATCAAACTGGTGACTCACAGGCTGTTCCTCAGTGTTTGAGGGACACAGTTAGGTTCTCTGTTTGCCACTTACAAGAGGTATATTCAAATTGTGTTTTCCTGCTCTCAAGTGACTTTGCTATCTCTTCCTTGGCTCACCATTTCAGCTCCACTGTGATTGTGCTTCCTTTCCTTTTTTCCCTGCCCTTCAGTCTTCATCTTCCACCTCCTGAGCATTAGTGTCGGTTATAGGTTAGGAAACAGTGCTTTAATTTAATGTATTTGAGGCTCCCCAAGAAAAGCTTTATTTTGGGAGGGGTTATTGTCTCCAGTTAAGAAAAAAGAGGGAATCACAGATCCAGTTCCAACCAGATTAAGCATTAATTTTCTGTTAGGCCAGATGGAAAAAATAGTTGAATGTTTTTGTATATTGTGATAGGTGTATTTTGTACATTCTGAGGTAATGAGAACCTTTGATCTCACTCTGAGTGTGAGGCAGTCTGCAGTCAGATGTTCCTTGTCTGGCTACTGATGTAAACCTCTTGCTTATTATTTTCTTATGATTTACACTGGTACAAATGCATTTTTTTTTGGTGGGGTATGTGGGGTGAGAGAGTCAAAAAGACAAAATACTAGTGTTTATCTGTCACGTTGTGGCTGGGACATTTAGGAGGGAGTCTCTGAACTAGATTGGCAGCAGATAGAAATGATGGATTGGTCAGTTCTGGGAACCAGGTAACGATGGCTGGGACTGAACCTTCATGGACAAATTTCAGATGCTGGACTTGAGAAATTTTGAGTGGTATGGTTTGAGAAGAAGGCCAGGATGAGGAAAGTAGTGGGCCACATGTTTGTCAGTTGCAAGGCAATCTTATGCATTGAACTGACTGGAGGTATGGATATGGAAATCCATAGTCCCAATATAAATAAAGAGGAACTTCCAGCTGTCTAGTTCTACTGTCTTTAGAAAAATTGAGATTTCAGGCAGCCTTTGATTTCAGTGATAATTGACTGATGCCTGTGTTCTGACTTTGTGGAAGTTGTCTCAAAAGGATTGCACGTGCTGTTTTGTTGCTTGGGCAGGAAATGGTAGTATTATTTTCATTACTTGCTAGTAATTACTGAGAAGCTAGATGTTTTACAGATGTTGACATACTACTGCATAAAATTAGTGTAAATGCCAATATATAGCTCTCCTAGATTTTGACATGAAGGCTATTGCTGTCTATTTTTATTCTGTTAGAAATGGAATGTAAAACAAAGTAAATACTGCAGCAATGGGGATAGTTGGGAGCACAATCTGACTTCAAGTACCTCCTTTGCAGTACTGTGTATTGCAAAGTCTTTGAAATTCTTACATGATGGTGTCTATATTAAATGTTCATCATCCAGAGGAGGTTACAGAGGTGATTTCTGGATTGTAAGGTCACTGTCTTACGAAATGTAACACGAGACCCAGCACCTGTGACAGTTAACATGATAAAATACCACTTCCCCCCATGGTGTTCTCTTAATGATAGACAATATTTCTGTAATCTGGTGGGCTGGGGATTTCACCTTTACATTTCTAATCTAGACCTGAATTCCAGCCTGAATTGAAGGTAGCTTAACCCATCTTTTTTCCCTCCCTTTTGTTTTCTTTAGATGATAGCACTGAATGCCAAACTGCATCAAAGAAAGAAGAGCAAAATGACAAAGAAAAGAAAGATGAAGAAGAGACTCCACTGCCCACTTACAGGGCCAAATCGATTGTTGAGAGTTGGGTGTGGGGTAAACAACCAGGTATTACGGCTGTTTTGGTCATTGTCACTGCCATTATGTATTCTATAGTGATCACTACTTTTGTAGCTTCAGGAAGTATTTGTATCAAATATACTTGCTGACATATGCATCTCTTAGGTTAGTGAAATAAGTTGGGTAAGTGGTTAACTGTGATTGAAATGAAACATTTGCTGTTATTAATTTCAGGTTTAATTAGACTCTTGACTTGAAGAGTCAATTTGCCCCTTTCAGGCTGCTTGAAGGAATGATAGACTGACTTGTAATAAATGAAGTTACCCAGTGAAAAGTTCCAATGTCTTCAGAATATTTCTTTTCAGTTGCAGGCATTATAAAGAAATTATGGTAGTTTCTGAAGCCTGGATTTTCTGCAAGCAGTAATGGTTTAATAGGTGATTTTTCTCTATGGTTTCATGTTCTGGTAGATAGGTTTGTGTGAATCATGGGAGGAAGGTTGAAATGGTTAGTTCAGTTAACTGTTTGTCGTGATCTTTGCTGACAGTAATTGCACCTGTGCTGGCAGTGGAAAAGCCATTTGTGTGTTCTTATCTTCATGTAGGGGTCTATAAAATAATATTTTTGATACTGAAAGCTGTTTAAAGTTTGTGTCTGCTTGTTACTGTAGAGCAGAAGTTCATTGTCTAAAATTGTCCATGTTTAAAAATAGCAGATCAGAAGAAGCCTCAGTTCAGTAGTTTATTTTACAGTTCCTGGTACATGATGTTGCCTGATTCAGATGTTGGCATGTACAAACTTCAGAGACATCTGTTGTGCCACTTGTCCTTTCCCCTCACCCAGAAGCACTTGAAGATCCCTGGGAAAAGTGTTATCTCTTCAGTGCCAGGATCTGCATCTGTGTAGCTGTGTTTGCTAGGGGAGATACTTGTTTCTGTTGAGCTGCAGGTCAGCTGCCAGTCTGCTGTCCTCTGCTCTGTGCCAGCCTGCTTGCTCCCTTTCCTTAAGGACAGGGGGACAGATGGATTTGCTGTCACTCTGGTAGTGGGATAGAATCTTGCCGTATATCAGGAATGATAAGAATTGCCACTACAGTGGAAGAGGGAGCGAGAATTCAATGTGGTGGAGAGATGTGAGCTGAAGGTCACATTATTTATGTCTTATATTCTTGTTTAATGTGTGTTGCTAAAAAGTAAAATAAAACTATTTTACAGAATGGTAATCTAAATGTCAAAAATCTTACCAAATTTCTTCCAGCTGCCCAAAGTGTTTGGGACAAGACTTTGCCTTTAAGCTGACCCTCTAATTATTTTTTTAAAAAATTGAAAAAAGTTTTTTCCAAATAAAAAGGATGTATGTGTGTTTGGAGTTTTCAGAAGGAAATAGATTTCTGTCTTGTAAATAGTAATAGCTTTTCTGCTTATAAGCACTTCTAGTGCTTATGGTTTATTGCCGCATGTATGGAGTCTTATTCTAGAAATAACGTGAAGACTTCATAATGTGTCAGAAATAAATTTTTATTCCATGGTCTCTGTTACCATTTGTGCTTGAAGTTTGTGTCACGTAGCAAAAACCCTTAAACATAAATAAATAAATATATTTATTGCATAAATAAACCACAGTTGTGGCTTTTGTTCAAGATTGTAGGTTACCTTGTTAATTTTTGCCTTGCATTTGTCAGATATGTAGCTAACAGCTGCCTTTTAAGCCAGCTCAAAAGTTTTTGTGGCTTGGTAATTAATTTTGAAAAAACTATACAGCATCTGCTCCATTTTGATACTTTCTGTTAATGTTTCATAAAATGAGAGGTGTTTTACGCATTTTTTCTGTTATCCTTCAAAAAATAAACATTTCCTTGTCAAAACCATGAAGGAACTTTTAAAAAAGGAGAATTGCTTCTTAGATATATCATTGCTGACCAAGTAAGAATTAAAGACTTGCTATGTCTTCATTTATGGTTTATATTCCTTCCCAAGTAAGGTATAATTCAGAGATGGAGATTTGAAGTTACATTACAAAAAGAACTGAAGAGGCATTTAAAGTCAGTGTTTCAGGTCAATACACTGAAGTATTTCTACTGAGTTTAATGGTTTACAGCCTTACATTATGAAAATAGTAACTAGATATTAGACACTGTATGTTTTAGAAGTGCTGTAATACAATCTTATTTTGCCAAGTGTGGAGGACCTTGGTGTCAAACTTCAGCAGGCTAATCTAGGTCAGTGGGCCTTGTGACACCCCTCCCCCAGGAGGGCTAAGAGATTGTGAGAGCACAGAGAAAAATCTGCTTGTTACATGTGTTGAGAAACAGAACTTCATGTGCCCCTCAACTCCATGCTTGTTTTGTCATCCTGGCACAAGTTCAGAGAAGCAGAATGCTTCCTCTAAGTCTCATTTATGCTGAGGTCACTGTGCTGTCAGAACAGAGCAAAGACATCATAGTTTTTTCTTTTTTTCTTTTTCTTTTTTTTTGTAACAGTCTTACTATTCCAAGTACTGTAAGAATACATAAGAATAATAAATACATGTGTGTAAGTCATTGTTTGACTTTGAGGTGTTTTTTTTTCTTTATCTTTTGCATCTTAGTATTCTTCCGTTTCATATTCGGCTCTTTTGTGATACCACTGTTAGACTATTCATTTTTTACATGAATGTTCCCTTAAACTATCTTCTGCCTGTTGTATTCGTACCAGGTTGAGTACATTTATAAAGCAGCTCCTCTGATTCTTCCTATAGATTCTTGTTTACTACCTTCATCAGTTTTATTTTCTGAAGATATTGGGGTTTTAAGATCTTACATGATTTGAGGTCCAGGTGTTCACCCCTAGGTATTGGGGAAAAAAAAAAAAAAAAAGGAACCCTTTGAAGTGGTTGTTGAAAGCCTACAGAAAATAGAGCAGTATTTCATCTTCTTGGGCTTCTTTTTCTTAGTCATAATAATCTTAAGGTTTGCTATATTGAATCAAACTTTTTACAATGTTGCATCTTATTTTTCTGATATTGTTATTACAATATCACCAAGATTGCACCAAGAAATGCTTTATAGGCACTCCTGAAGAGGCAAGGTTAAAATTAACCATGTGACTTCAGTGAGCTTGTTGAGAGACTTATTAGTACCAAGTGCCCTTGTATTCCTGCATTTGTCTTGTGAGAGGAGCTAGGCAGAACTTCCATCCTGTAAGGGGCTTTTAGTTACATGATGAACTCTAAATTTACACTGTTTACAGAAGTAATTAAAAAGTAGTCATGACATTGAAAAAAACCTTATTTTAGCCTTCTTTATTGAGATATTTTTGGCTTTTATCAAATTTCTTGATTCATACTTTAGATTTAGAAATGCTGAGTCAAAGGATTAAATTTGACCTCCCTGTTTTGCATTTCTCAGAGCTCCTTCATCTCTGTATTTTCTTCACTGTATTTTCTTTTACTTCTTTGCCTTTGCATCATCATCCCATCCTGTTCCCTCTACCCCATCTTGAAACCACTTGTCCAGGTCCAAATATCTGTTTGGTTGCTGTTTACGCCCTTAAGGAGTGTATGTGTTAGTATGCGTTTTTACACACAGGACAAAATTCTTGCTATTTTATTTTGTGCATGAGTATTAGAACATCAATTTAAATAAGTTTTGCTGACTGTCTAAAACTTTGAAAATTACAGAATTGTAGAATGTGCTGAGTTGGAAGGGACCTATGAGGATCATAGAGTCCAACTCTTGTCCCTGCTCAGGACAGCCCCAAGGGTCACACCATGTGCCTGAGAGCATTGTCCAAACACTTGTTGAGCTTCGTCAGGCTGGTGCTGTGACCACTTCCCTGAAGAAGTGCACTGTCCAACTGCCCTCTGAGTGAAAAACTTTTTCTGGATATCCAGCCTAAACCTCCTGTGTCTCAGCTTTATGCCATATCCTTGAGTCCTGTTACTGGTCACAAGAGTGAAGGATGGGTACTTGCCCCTCCACTTCCCCTGACAAAGATGTTGAAGACCACAATGAGGTGTCCCCTCTGTCTCCTCCAAGCTGAACAAACCTAGCGTTCTCAGCTGCTTCTCATAAGTCTTCCCCTCCAGATCCTTCACTGTCCTGTACCCAGCCACAAAATGAGAGGCATTTTGAATGCACATGCTGACCAGTATTTCCCCTGCTGAGTACTAATAAGGTGAAGTCTAACATTATTCATCTTTTCAACAGGGGAGCAGAAAGCTAAAATCTAAATGCTCTTTAGGCATTATATTCTTTGTTGGTATAAAAGAACATTGAAAGCCTGTTTTGGTTTTGTTTCTGAAGGAAATTATGTTTATGTGATGGCAATTTTGTCCTTCCCTCTAACTTTTGAATTTGCTTATTCTAAAGGTTTTTCTAAAGGTCATTAGAAGCCTGTTAAGCCAACCCAGCTGCATCCTTTATTTCCTCTTTGTCCAGTGGAAATACTGTGTAGTGGGAGGGGAAAGCAAAGACAAAATATTAAATTCTCTAGGAAATTAGAGCACATTAGTTCTGCTGGTGACAGGAATGTGTATTCATTATAATGGTAGGTTCATGCCAAATTCTGCTTGAAACGTGTTTCCAAGTCTGAAATCTCTCCACACTGTAACATCTATATTTGCTGTTAATAAAGTCTGGGAGTCAGCCTGGAAACAATTCAGTCTGATATTGGCATTTTTAAGGTGTCTAATTTATCTGTCAGAAGCATGTGGTGTTCCCTAAAAGAGCTAATGAAATGAGTGTTAAGGAACCACGAAGCATGTTAAATTATTTCTTTGTGCTGCTGGAACAGGAGCACACTGCCTTTGGACATGCTACCTGCCTTAGGTTCATGTCAGGTTAGTGTTCTGGCTGTGGCTGAGATGGTTTAAGAAGCTGCTGTCTTCAGCTGTTTGTTTCATCCTTTATTTTGCTTAAATATCTGAAAAACACCACTTCCTAATGTTGTTCTGTTAAATAGGCTGGGTTAAGCAATTCCAGTGTTTTTCCTTCTATAGTGCAGGGGACTTTGGGTGGGAGGAATTAGGAAGTGAAGATGCGTAGCTGTATTGTTTGCTGAGGGGAGTGAGAGATGTGATAATTTTTAACAGAAGAGGGTAAAACCCTTACCTGTCTCTACTGCAGACAGCAACATACCTGACTATGGCTGCCAGTTAACAAGTGTTCTAATAATGGTGGTTTGAGAATTTAAACTGGTGTGGTATGGCTCCAACTCCTGCAGTGCAGATGCAGATTAGGGAAATAATGTGTCTCCACCCTTCACAGAGTAATTGGCAAAGCATAGCATTGCAGAGGATGGTTAGCATCAAGGGCTGGTGTAGTGACGTATGAACAGTTTTGTTTAAAGAGTTGCCTGTAACCTTCTCAGATGAAATTTGAATCGTTACTATTAATAAGCTATTCTCTCATTAGACTGTTCAGTTCATCAGAACAAGTGTTGCTCAGATTTGAAAGTTTATTGAGATGAGTTTCACTGCATTGATTTCCAGATGTATTTAAATCTTTAGAAAGATTAACAAAATTTTTTGTAAAGATAAATTTACTTGTGGAATAAGAGAAAATTTAAGGTGAGAATGTGTATAGATATATTTCACTTAAAAATAGTGTTACTTTTAATAAAACAAGACAGTTCTTGGTTCAGTTTTTAGATATCTTAGTTATAAGGATACTATTACCTGTTCCAGCCTTTACTACGCTTTGTATATGAACTTTGTTTTGCATTCTTAAAATACTAAGGAAGTTTATATAAAATATTTATGAGCATAATTATTTAATTTTGGTAGAAAGCCTTCCTAAAATTATAGCCATTTTTATTTGTGGAGGCACATCCTTCTCCCCCAGCTTTCTTAACCTCCCTTTAGGGCTGAGATCATTGAAACATGTCAAACCCTAAACCTTAAAAAGGCAGTTTGCTGACAAGAAATGTATCTAATTTATGTTTACACCTGGTTGTCATTGTGGCTGATTGAAGGTAGTTTGAAATGTATACATTGCATATTCAGGATTTCAAGGAAAGTTCCTCGTGAAGTAATTGCTAGAGGATGGGTGAGTAGGTGGTTTCTGCTTGTCCTAAGTGTTTCTAGTAGTCCCCATGATAGATTTTTTGTGTGTTGTTTTGAAACAAAGGTCTTTTTTCCTAAGTAAGTCTTCAACTCTCAGAAACAATTTACAAGGGTTTTCACTATTAGGTGACCTGCCAGGCAGGAATGAAGGCTGAATGCTGTAGCTCTGTATTACTTAACAGACTCTGCTGAATCTATCACCCAGTGCTTGTTTTCTGTTGCACCAAACATAAGAGTCTCTTCCCCAAGCATAGGTGTTAAAGTGCCTTCTTTTTTCTTCATTGACTATTTCTTTACTTTTCCTATAGGTATGGGACTATCAATTTAGGAAATGAATCTGCAGGATGAAATTATTTGTCTAAACAAACAGTGATAAGCAAAGTCTCTGTGAAGAAGAGAGCTTGGTTATCTTTTACTTCAGTGTTGTACTCTGGTGGTTATTTAGAGGTTGATAGGACTTTAGTGTCCAAGAAGAGGAGAAAAATGTCATTATTTTTGTGTATTTGGATGGTTTGCTTAAAGGGATTGTGAAACTGGGATGTGTCAGAATTGACTGTGTTCTGCTGTGGTACTCTGAGGTATGCACTGTGAGCTGGTTTTCTTTGTGATTTTGCTCTGTGCTACAGAGTTCTTTGGGAAACTTTGTAGAGTCAAAATTAGGGATGGTGTGGCTTTTTGTCAAATTTCTTGTTGATTTTGTCATATTTCTTCTTGTTTGAGTCAGCATGTGTAATTGCTGCTGTCACTTTCATCTGAGAGGTCTTGTCTGCAAGGAATATTTTTTTTAATCTGTTCTCTCTTGTTGAAAAAATAATTCCCTCATAGTCAGGTGGAAAGATGTGAATTGCCTAGGGAAAGGAATCTAACACATTATGAAATGGTGAAATGTGAGTAGCAATGTTGAAAACAGGCTGGGGTTATGGCTGACAGCATAAATGACTGTGCAATGTGATCCAGTGGCAGAGAGGGCTGCTTGAATTCTTTCCTGGGTACAAAAAGATGGGGGACAAAACTTAGAAATACTTTTTACAGCTGCAGTTGCAAAAGAAGTTCTGTGCCTCCTTAGATAAAACCTTTAACCATAGAGACTACCATAAATGTGTCTAAATTTCTATAGTTTGGAGGCACTTGTTACAAAATATATGTTGGTTTTGTATGGTTTTGAGGTTAGTTTTTTATGATTATTTTGAAGTGTGTCCATCTTCTCACAAGCCATTGTTACATATATGCAGACATATGTTTTCTTTCATACCCCTTAGTCAGGTGTCATTTAAAACAAAGATACTTCTGTGTAGCTGCCAGGCAACAAATGTGGTTGGCTTTGGGACAAGTATAGTAATGCAGTGCAAAGAGGAATGGGGTGGCTCAGTGATCAGACTGTTAATGAGGGGACAGAAAAGAAGCCCTTTAGGAATGTACTTTGTTGATATTTGTCCTAGGAATTAAAGCTACAGAGTATATAAAAACACAGTTTATGAGTTTTTGTTTTAAAGTGGTTTTTTGTAGTTGTTTTTGACAGTGTATTTGTTACTGCTATTAGATTACTAGAACTTTGGGCTGTTGTGTACTTCGGTGAAGAGAAATAAGAATTCCTATTCTGGTGCTGGTGCACAAGTCAGATCTTTTATTTACTAATAATACTTGAAAGCATCTTAAATTTTTGACATTATTTGTTTCAGAAGCATAGCAGCTCTTGGCAGTGATCCTAGAACTTCAGAGAGTAGTTTTATAACTTCTGAGAAACTTAAGAGAAGGTGTATGGGGTGAAAATGAAAGTATATTCTTGTGGGGACTTGCAAGGCTTGCACTTAAGAGAAGTCTGACTCTAGGGTTGGATGATGATAAGAATTTGTTGTCTAACTTGTTTTTTTGGAATGCATAAATATTTCCTGTGATGTTTTAATTTCAGACATGAAATATGAAGGTTTTGATATGTTTAGACAAAACCAGTTTTGATAATAACCTTTGTCTAAGGTTCTAACTATGTCTACTAACATACCTGTTAAGTATGATTGTATTTATGTCATACCCTGTGCATTAAATATGGAAACAGAGAGTTTCACTGGACTCAGACTTTCAGTCAATTTACAGTTTTCAATTTGTCTTTATTGTTCTTGATACTTTATATAACGAAGATGAATGTCCATAAAATGATTTCTCTCTCTGCTACTCAGACGTGAATGAATTGAAGGAGTGCCTTCAGGTACTGGTGAAGGAACAGCAAAGTCTGGCCACACAAACTGCAACAACAGCTCTCTCAGCCATGAGGCTAAAGCAGAGGCTGGTTATCCTGGAACGATATTTCATTGCTTTGAACAGAGCAGTTCTTCAGGAGAATGTCAAAGTAAAGTGGAAAAGCAGTAGTGTTCCTCTGCCTGCTGTGGATAAGAAGAGGTAATAACACATGCATGAACAAGTTAATCCATTAGAAAAGCCATAGAAAGGTTATCAGCCTGTCTGTGAGAGCTTAATCTGATTTATTCCTCCTTGTGAAACACTAATTGTAAAGAAACTTATTTCTTAAGATGGCTTTACCATATTAAGTGGTGTTACCTGCCATCAGTCCTCCTTGCCTGTTGCTTTCTTATAGTGTCTCTGTTGGTACTAGGAGGTTTTTATTGTAATACATTACTGTAGATATTAAGATTTGAGCTATAAGTATACATTTATTGAAGTATTTTTTTTTTATTCTGCTCAGCTAGAAAGTATGGAGAAGCCTGTTTCAGAAATGGTGCTAATGGAAATTACATGGTTTGAGTAACATTATATTTTTGTCAGTAGTTGCTCAGTTAAATAGTTGCTCAGCTCACATAAATTAAAAATACAAATACATAGAAGCCGAACATAGAACCTTAGCTTGGGTGAGAAATGATGTAATTGTGCATTTTGTATGCAACTAGTTAATACAAAAAAAAACCTGAACATAGTTTTCCTTAGTTTGAGTGAGAAATGATGTAATTATACATTTTATATGCAACTATTTCAAGAGAAGTAACTGAGTAAGGAACTATCTGATTCCTTTTCATGTCAGGTTAACTATCTAGACCTAAAAATAGAAAAATCTATCAGATAAGGCATTAAATAAAGTGTTCAGTAGCTGCCTGACAGAACAAGTAATTTGGCTAGGGAAATTTTTGTTAGGTTGATCTAGCTTTAGATATGAAAGGAGAATGTAAGTAGATACCACAACTAGTTATTATGGAATTGGAGTTCTGACAAGGATATTTTTATCTGAATAGACTGTTGTCTTGAAATTTTTTCATCTCTGATTAAATAGAGCACTGATATGTTCAAGTTATCATATTGCTAAAAATACAAGTATAATTTCTTGCAAAAGTCCTAAGATACTCGCTTTCTTTGTAATCTCACAACAAAACAAAGTAGATTCAGTGGTTCAGTGTTGGAAGTGGTAGGGGATCTCTTGTTGTTGACTACAAAGGGGAGCTTACTTAAATTAATTTGATTGTATGAGAAGTTAACAGAAGTGGGAGTCCATTGGATGTTATGAATAGTTGAAGCTCTTTCTCTTCCTTACACAAGTACAGAAACTGCAAAGAGAGATTTTTAGCGTTGACACTTGAATAGGAAGATAAGTAATGAAAAAAATGAGTGGAATTAATTATCAATAATTAAAGATTAAATAAAGAAAACTCTGCAGACTTTGTTTTTGCAGTCCAAACTAACTAAAAATATAGACTTCCTGAGTAAATAATTAGTACATGAAGTACGTTATGTTTGTGTATTTTGAGCAAAGCATCATAATTTCACTTTGAGTAACTGTTGGCATTTTTTTGGTGGTAGTCCATTATGCTGGTCTGGTTTATATTTTTTCTCTTGAAGCTTTTTGACATTGGACATTGAATTGTTTCTTTGAAGTGGTTGAAGTTGAATTTTGGTTGCTGACATTTTGATGTTGCTCATCTGGTTTCTCAAGAATCACAGCTGTGATTCTTTACAAATAAAAATTGTGTAATTGTATATGCACGCATATGGCTAAATTATAAAATAATTTAATCTATGTTATACAAAATAATTGTAACATAAATATATATAATTGTAATACAAATTTATTGAAACTATTCATACATAACCTTATTTAGCTCAAGACCTGTAGGCAAAGGTGTGGAAGGACTTGCACGTGTTGGATCCCGAGCAGCACTTTCATTTGCATTTGCTTTCCTTCGTAGAGCCTGGAGATCAGGTGGGTCTGCTCTTGAGCATATTGAATATATATTTCATCTGAAGCCAGGTGACTCATTAAAATTTGTGTGTGTGTTAAATATTGGCATAGAACTATAAATTTATGACTGATAGATTTGCATAATTGCACTTATGTGGTACTATGCCCAACAATATTGTTGCTGATCAAAGCCACCCAAGCCAGTATCAATGCTGTTTTTTTCTGGAATATCTTATGCTGAGGAAGGTAAGTTGGGATTTCATGAAAAGCATGTATTTTTAATGCTAGATTTCAGAAAAGTTAGATCTATTCTTCAGACAAGGTCAAGCCACTATAGTATTGCATGATAGTAGAAGCTTAGAAAAAAACTTTGAGTGTGAAGCTTGTGTTTAGTTTGTGTGCTTGTCAGCTCTTGTCAAATTGCAGAGGTTGGCAGAATTGTCACCTGTGCCACTAAACTTGCCTGACTCAGCCTGGACCTTTTGGTCAGATGGCAGGTGTGGGCTTACTCCAGCCAGCCCTAGTTATCCTCTTTTCTCAGTAGCAGCATTGTGAAATGAGCTGGTCTGGGTTTTCACCTTTCTGAATTCTGTGTTTTTGTTTTTTGGCAAAGCTTTCTTCAGAATCTTGCAGTCAAATGTTCATGTGAAAATTGAGAACTCTGTCTATAGGAAGTACCTTGTATCTTGTGTTGAAGAAAAGCTCACCAAAATACTGTGTACAACAATTTCTCTAACTTCTGTAAAGAAGGGACTGTAACTGCTCTTGCTGTGTTCCTTAGGTGAAGATGCAGACTTGTGCAGTGAGTTGTTACAGGAATCACTTGATGCACTGCGAGCTCTACCAGAGGCATCCCTTTTTGATGAAGGGACTGTATCTTCTGTGTGGCTGGAAGTGGTAGAAAGAGCTACTAAATTCCTAAGGTCTGTTGTGACTGGGTAAGTTTCTACTTTTGAGCTGTTAAATGGCAAGTGTGCATCTCTCAGAAGTTGGTGGTATAAACATAGTGATTTATAGAAAATTTGAAAGATTTCCTTCCTTTTCTCATGTTGTTATACAAGCAAGCAAAAATTAATGGACTATTAAAATGATGCTCTTTAAATATGATTTAATGAATTCTTAAGAAAAATCTGAATTGGAATATTCTGAATCACTGCATGAAGGCTTACCAAAACAATTGTATTTTACTCACGTGAATATATCTGCAGAATTATTCTTTGGTAATGCTATATATGTGCACTTTTAATTGTGCCCTTCAAGTACGGTAAAATAGTACAGATTTTTGTGCAGAAGGGAAAATACACTCATATTGAACTTGGAACAGTCCCCTGCTTTTCCCTGTTGCTTATGTGGGCTTCAAGTTGCTACCTTTTTACAGTAGTTACTAGAAGTTACTAGTGGTTACTAGATATGTCTTTTCAATACTGGAACTACATCCTTAAGGTGAATATCATAAAGCATGTTTGAATTTCATCTGTGAAAAATGTTTTTCATATTCTTAGCATGTTTAATAGAACTGTAGATAGATGGTGAAGCTTGGGGTGTTTTTAAAGCCTCACTGTCCCTCTAAAACTTGATCTAGTTTGGAATGTGTGGGCTTTTCTTATCAGCTGCTTTAATCACCCCTTTGATATTTTTCTGTAAGTTTAGTGGTTCTTAGGGTGCTGTAGATGCTTTTGGTAAGCAATTGTGTATCATTTCCTATTAGTTAATGTATATAATTTGACTTTTAAATAGAGATGTGCATGGAGCTCCCAGTACCAAAGGGCCAGGAAACATTCCTTTGCAAGACCAGCACTTGGCACTTGCCATATTGCTTGAACTGGCAGTGCAGAGGGGTACACTAAGGTGAGAAGTGTGAGCGCTCTGATTTTTAACTGTCACTGTTGGAATGGGCTGATAGTCTTCAGTTTTCATGGGTTTGGGTTTAATGTAATAATTATGGTTTAAAGCATATGCACCTTTTCATTAAGAAGTAGTGACTGAGACCTAATATTATCTAGATTGCAAAATCCATTTTTTATATTTTGATAATCTCTTTGAAACAGAGGGCCCTGACATCCAATTTTGCTAAACTTCAAAACACAGGGATTGAATAGTATGGATTACCTAACCCAGTGGTTTTAGGAATGCTTATTAATAGAAAATGTTGATTCCCCCTTTCAGCCAAATGTTGTCTGCAGTTATGTTGCTACTTCAACTTTGGGATAATGGAACGAGGGAAACGGATAACGAGCGATCTGCACAGGGAACAAGTGCACCCCTTCTACCTTTGCTACAAAGATTTCAGAGTATAATATGTAATAAAGACATGCCCAATACTGAGGAAGAGATTCAGGTACTGATTCTTGGATTATTTGAAGGAGGTGTTATGTTGGAATCAAATTTCATTTGCCTAGCTGAAATAATCATAAAATTATCCAGACAAAATTGGTGGTGGTGTTTTCCATGTAAGATGTATATGCACCATGGTCATTTGGTTTTCATGTTTCATTTGAGTTTCTTGAGGTAGGGGCAAGAATGTCATAGCATGACTAGAGGTAATCATTGTTTCATAGTTAATGGTGATGTGATAATGAACTTAGATGTGGCTAAGTAACTTTTCTGCATATTGAGATTGTTTTTATTTTGTATTTAATTGAGTTATGAGTCTTAGTGACTATTACTGAGGTTGATAAAACATAGTAAATCAATTCTATTATGCTGGTAGCTTTCTATCATGTACACAATCTGACTATTTTGTCAACATTTATGTTTCAGATTTTCGTCTAATGTAAAACAAAGGGTGTGCATAGTTAATTAATCTTCTCTTACACTTGTGCAGATAGTCATCTTTATTTTTTACTTCATCTAAACTTTATTGTGTATCTGCAGGTGTAGTCTCATAGGTATACCTTGAATGTTTTTCTGACAGCTCTTTTCTCTTCTCCAGCTCCTGACTTACCCTCTAAGTCCAAACGAAAGTTTTCTGAGGTATCTGACTTTGCCACAGGACAATGAGCTGGCGATTGATCTGAGACAAACAGCTGTGGTGATCATGGCCCATTTAGACCGCCTTGCCACCCCATGTATGCCTCCACAGTGTAGCTCTCCTACATCTCATAAGGTAATTGTTTGCAATTTCAAATACGGTAAGATGTTTTCCCTAAAAGCATCACTGAATTTCAGAATGCAAGGAGAACAGCTCCTAAGATTCTTCAAATTCCTTTCTGATTTTCACAATGTAATCTTCAGTTCCAAAATTTGTCTTACTTGGGTAACTTACATTACATCAGCCCTTTTTCAGTGAGCCTTGGAGGGCAATTTTATGGTTTATGAACCATTCTTTCTTACCACATTATGGCAAAATCTGCCATATTTTGAGCTGTTCCTTGTGTTTCTCAGAGTAAATTCTCAAGACCAGACTATATAAATATTGGGGGTCTGATGTACTAAAAAAATAAAAGAAAGAGAAAAGTAAATGCCAAACTTTCCAACCTGGAAAATCTCTGAATCTCTTACCATAGATATTTATTGCTCATTTACTACCAGACTGAATTGAATATGATGCGTGCAGGTCTTTAGTTTTGCTATCTTCTAATTAAGTAGGTTTTATTGACTGTTGGAAAGAATCATGGTCTCATATTTGAACATATTTGCCATATAAAGGTTTAAAAAATAATTTGCTCTGTGGATTTTAATAAGTTATGTATTTCAAAATTTAGTACTTACAGAATTTCTTGTTTCCTAGGGATCATTGCAAGAGGTCATTGCTTGGGGATTAATAGGTTGGAAATATTACGCTAATGTGAGTGGTCCAATTCAGTGCGAAGGACTGGCCAACCTTGGTGTTGTACAGGTGGCTTGTGCAGAGAAACGTTTCCTGATTTTATCTAGAAATGGAAGAGTTTATACGCAAGCATATAACAGCGATACTCTGGTGAGAGTTCTTTATGTGTTTTTAAAAATTTGTCCTGTATTGCTTCATGAGTTTCCTCTTCTAAATATTTGCAATTTCTTAAGAGAGTAGATGGAGACATTCTAATTTTTTGTGAGCTTTCTGTTGTATTTGAACTTTCAGAAGTAGTGGGGTTTGCCTCTTGAGTTGATTTGATGAAAAGCACATGGATTCTGTAATTTCTATCAGGTTAGATGTTATGGATACAGTGATAATTACTTTTATCGATATGCTGGCCTTGGTAACTTCAGAAATTGGCAGATATGATACGCATTTTACTTTAGTGATATAACTGTGTCCAAGCCATGTAATTTCTCAAACACCATTGTCACCCTGAAAACTAAAGCTTTCTGATAGTGTTTTCATAGTTACTTTCCCATGCAAGTTCTATAAACATAAGTTGTCTTTCACATTCCTTCTAAGAAACGTCTTTTGATGGATGCTTTGCATGACCAGTGTGCTTGGGAAGGTGGTAACTTGATTATCCAATCCCTGGTCATTGTCAAGAATCTGTAAATACTGGAGCCAGAGAATAAAGGTCGATTCTTTCCTGTTGTAACACTGAGAAGTGTTTGTGTGAATCATTTTGAGTCCTTTAGCGACACACTACACTATTTACAGTAAAGTAATTAGAAGCCTTTATCACTAAGGTAGCCTGTACTTAAGATAAACTTAAGACAGACACCATTTTCATATGTACTGAAGACCTATAAGAATGGGAACAAATAACTTGAAAGCATTGCTTTTGTCATATTTGACCATTTTGTTCTTCATGCCTTCATCTCATTAATCTGAGAGCAAAGTTTTGATGAAACTGGAAAACAGGAAAGCTGTACCTAGTTATGTGATGGAAAACATCAGCAGATTTTGTAAGCATATTGCTTTTGCTTGGTTTACAGGGACCACAGCTGGTGCAGAGTCTAGCTTCCAGAAATATTGTGAAGATAGCAGCACATTCAGATGGGCATCACTATCTGGCTTTGTCAGCAAATGGTGAAGTTTTCTCTTGGGGTTGTGGAGATGGTGGAAGACTAGGTCATGGGGATACAGTGTATGTATTAGAAATAATCATAACATTTATTTGCAAGTGTTCTGAGTTCATAGTAAAAATAATTTCGCTGTGTATATAAGCAATGTTTAGCTTTTGACATTTGGCTCTGTTACTGAGCAGAACTTGCATTCTCCCTGCATGTTTTCTGTCTAGAATATTCCTGGTTCTGTATTAATGCTACTTGCTGAAATACTTGTAGGTGGAGGGAGCGGTGTTATTAGGCCTTTTATTAATGGTTTTATGAATCCAGAGCATGTTTTCTCTGAAATCTTGACTCACATGTTGAATCAGGGTCATTATTTTTTATGCAGTGTGTTGTATGTTGTACATTATTCCATTTTTCCCGGACATAAATCTTCTGCTTCTGTGTAGATGCAGTCTCCTACAACAGTATTGTATAGGGGATGTACATCAATAAATTTTAGAGATTTTAAGTGTCTTCCCCCAGTGCAGAATTCCTTTGAAAGCAAGAGAGAGACTACACAAGGGTTATCAGTGTCATGAAATTAATTGTTCAGATACAGTAATTAAAGGTAGTATTTTTTACAATGCACAAAAATTTTTTAAAAATGTTGCATGAACTCAATTGGAAACAGGTTGCAGTTGTTAGACATTGTTCAGTGGTTTGTGTGTTGTTGAACAATTTGAACTTAATTTTGGCTTCTAGCTCTATTTATATTTTGTTACTTCAGACTAATAATAAGGCTTGTAGGTAGAATTGCAGCAATTCTAACAAGTATGTCACACCTTTTATCAACTCCTCATCAAATCACCTTTTGTGAAATATATCACTTTCTCTTTAAATAGTCCTCTGGAGGAACCTAAGATGATATCTGCTTTATCTGGGAAGCAAGCTGGCAAACATGTTGTTCATATTGCATGTGGAAGCACCTACAGTGCAGCCATTACTGCTGAGGGAGAGCTGTATACGTGGGGAAGAGGAAACTATGGCAGGCTTGGCCATGGTGAGTTGGTTGATATCTTCAAAGAAGTTGTTGAAGAATTTAGTGCCTGTTGCAAATCCCACCTTTCATCCCACCTAAAGCTGATGTGAGAACCTTACTTGTCTTCATATGAATTGAAATAATTATGGGAGGGATTGTATCGAACCCATTAAATTCCCTGAATGATCTGGAAATAAGCAATTGGATGAAGAAGAAAAATCTGTGGTGTTTTCTGTTCCTTTCCTCATGAAGCTAAGAAGCTAAGCATGGGTTAAATCCTTGTTGGATGTTGCAGAAACCATAAGGGAGCTGGGTCATGACACTCAAATCTAAAAACAAAACTAAACAATGTCCTACACCCATATAACAAAACATCCAAAAGCAAACAAGCAATAAAAAACCAAACAAAAGAACCTGTCAGGCCTTTTGGGTCTTGCTTCTCACAGAATTACTTTGTTTTGAAGGTTCAAGTGAAGATCAGACCATTCCAATGCTGGTCACAGGGCTGAAGGGACTCAAAGTCATTGATGTGTCATGTGGAAGTGGAGATGCTCAGACTCTTGCAGTTACTGAAAATGGTTAGTAGCAAAACAAAGCTTAACATTTTAAGTACGGTTACTGTCTTTCCTTTTACTCTGAAGATATTTATACTGCAGATACCTCTATTTCTTGGAGCTTGAATTCTGTAAGAATTTGAAACTGAAATTCTTTCTAGGGAAATAAAAATGTACATTTATACATTTTACATTATACATATATATACATGTGCATACATTATACATATGCATACATATGTAATGGTGCAGAGGTATTTCCATACATAGATATGCAGTATGTTCCTTATGAATATGCAAATATATAGAGTTATTGTATATATATTTCAAGTAAATGTATAATGGAAACACAGAATTATACATATCTGTGTATGTGTCTAAATATTATTCTTTACTATATAAGTGCAAATATCTCATGTTGTCACAAAAGCCAGAATTCAGAGCACGAGAGCTGTCTCTGCTAACCCTTTGGAAGCGTCAAAGAGAAGCTGGATGGAAGTTTACCTTTCCAACATCCCTGACCAAGGTGTCTTGGATGAGGCAGATTTGAAACCTGCGTTTCATTGTGTGAGGTTAAGCCCCAAAGTCATCTCTTAGAAAGCAGATAGGTTCTTGGAAGCTAGTTTTTCTTTTGTTATATAGCTGGTTAATATGATGTGCATTATTTAAAAACTGAAATGTTTACTCATGCAGGAAATGGAAACCCAGATTTTATAAATTTTTTTTTCTCTGGTCTCTGCCTTGTTTGCTTCTGTTGTTTATCAGAATACCTTAGGGACTCTGCTCGTGCAAGTAGGAAACACAGATACATCAGAATGTAAAATGGGGCTTTCATTTTGGACATGCATGAGTTTACCATTCTTGAACCATAATTTTATTTGGTTCTGCAGATGTAGAATGGCTTGACTGTTTCTAAATTCCTACATCAGGACTAAGAGTAGTGTATTTCAAAAGAACATGATAAACGTGGCTATTTAATTTCATTTTGAGAAATGCTTGAATGATAAAAACTGAAAATAAGAATAGGTTAAACAGACAATTTTGTCATTTGATGTAGAAAACATTTTGTAAGTTCTTATAAATAATAAAAAACCCCAGTTTTTAACTTGCTTGATTTATAGAAAATCGTGTGCTTCCTATATTTTTAAGAAGGACTTTCCATGCACCTGTAGATTTTCAGTGCATGTTATACGTTGAGCTTTTTATGTTTAGTTTTTTCAGCATGGAAACTTGTCAAATATTTTTCTTTCTTATTATCACAAACAATTAGAAATTAATTTGGAACTACTTTTCTTAAAGTGCAATTTAAAATTTATGCTTGTTATAGAATCTTGGGTTTTTAAGTGCGTTCTAAAACACATGACTTGATTACATGAAAAAGCAGTACAAGTTTTTTTTAATTTCCTTTCTCCTGATTTAAAGGCCAGGTATGGTCTTGGGGTGATGGAGACTATGGAAAACTAGGAAGAGGAGGCAGTGATGGTTGCAAAACTCCCAAGTTGATAGAAAAGCTTCAAGATCTGGACATTGTGAAAGTACGCTGTGGGAGTCAGTTCTCTATTGCTTTAACCAAAGACGGCCAGGTCTACACCTGGGGGAAAGGTGACAATCAGAGACTTGGGCATGGGACGGAAGAGCACGTTCGATATCCCAAACTTCTGGAAGGCTTGAAAGGTAATTACCAGAGTTGGAAATATTCCAGAGCTGTTTGTGTTGTTGGAGCTTTTAACCTGGCACAAATGAACTCTGCTCTGAGTGACAGTACCATGTGCTGTGTCATATTTTTTGCAGGTGGCATTGATAAAGGTAATAATGTGCATTTCCCATCACTTCTGCATTTATGCCTACAAGATCTTAGCAGACTTAAAGACACTATGACTACTTTAAATGCTGCATGCCTTGTGTTCTCTTTATTCTTACTGCTTTTCTTTTATTAGGTTCACAGAAATGCTTATTTAAAGCAAGTATGTTTGTACTGTTATGCACACACACACACACATATATATATATATATATATATATAATATGTTTAGATTAAGGCAGGTGAATGGAATAAATTAAAATAACAGACAACAAATAATGTCATTAAAGTTGCGTCTGACTTTTGACTAGTTCGGAATGGAGTGAAAATTCCTTCCTTCATTTGTGAGAAACCTGAGGTTCTGTAGGGGAAGATAAGGAAGAAACCTTTTCTATTGCTCTGTCTTTCCTTTAAATTGTTATTCATATATGTTGAATTATCTAAATGAGAATAACTTCAGTCTCTTATCATAGATGGAGGAAATCTTTAAATAACTCTTTTCCAAAAAGGTTTCTAAGTAGAAGGGACATAAAGTAGAAGATTTTTCTTAACCTTGTAAACTTCTGTACTTATCTATCTATTGCTTTATACTTTTGCTGTATTCTTCCAATCCACTGCTGAGACAGAAATGAGACTCATGACATACCATAATATGTTCCTAGTTAAGCATGGTTGTAATTAGCATAGTTTTCCTTACCTCTGCTATTCTTCTGTCAATGATTGTAATATCTAAGTTATATTTTCAATATCTAACTTTCCTATTAGGAAAGAAAGTGATAGATGTGGCAGCTGGATCTACCCATTGTTTAGCACTGACTGAAGACAGTGAAGTGCACAGCTGGGGAAGCAATGATCAGTGCCAGCATTTTGATACTTTGCGTATCACAAAACCAGAGCCCACAGCTCTCCCAGGATTAGACACAAAGCATATTGTTGGAATTGCTTGTGGACCTGCTCAGGTAGGTTTTATTTTTGAATTATTTGGTTTTACTTCCCACTGAGGTTAGTTCTATATTCTCATCCTGGTCCTTTGCTGTGTGCTTGCATAACTTTCTGTATTTTTATTTCTTATTCAAGAATAAATAATGGCTTTATAAAAAAAAAATCTTGTGCTGTTGTTCTGCCAAAAAAGCATGATTAGCTTTCCCTCTGTTGGGTGTTTGAGAAGTAGTAGTTTTGTTTTGTCTGGTACAGCAGTTGAGGAGTTGTCAGCAGAATGTTACCTCAGTATTTTTGTCACAGGAATCTGGACTGGGTATGACAACATTGGAAAATGTTGTAAGAGAGTTCTGGATAGGTAGGGTTTTATTTATGTTTTCAATGATGCAAGTAGAGCATTCTCTCTAACACTTGTGCTGGTATTATTTCCACATCATCTATTACTCTTTGTAGGCAGATGTAGTTTTACACTCTGCGTCATATTTAGAAGCATGACGCTGGTTACATATTTATATGTAATAAATATTTAAATATATAAAAATAATAATAATAATAAATAAAAATGTTTGCAAAATAACAAACTGTGGAACTTTATATATTGTTTCTATTTATAGAGCTTTGCTTGGTCATCATGTTCAGAGTGGTCAATAGGCTTGCGGGTACCTTTTGTGGTGGATATTTGCCCCATGACATTTGAGCAGCTGGATCTCTTACTGAGACAAGTGACTGAGGGAATGGATGGATCCTCTGACTGGCCCCCTCCTCAGGAAAAGGAGTGTATGGCTGTGGCAACATTAAATCTTCTAAGACTTCAGGTACCTTCAATTTCTTGTGTTTTGAGCAGTCATTGAGCTGAATGTTTTCACCAAATTGCTTGGATGGAAGCTATGACCTTTAACGTGCTTTAAAACACTTCTATTGGCTTTAAAAAATGAAATAACTACACTATCATTTTATACTCCTTGAAATTTGTCATCTAGTGGTTGTGTTTTGTTCTTCTTGACAGCTTCTGGGTTTCATTAAGACTGAACTACAAAAACAGTATCTAAATGGATCGAGCTTTATATACTCAGAGATTTTGAGCATTTTTATGAATTTTAAATAGCATTTTTAAAAGTGAATGACCTCTTTAATTGGTGTCTGACAGTCACTGAAAATGTGCTGTTTTTTCTAGCATAATGTAGTGACTCAGAAACAGTTTAGGTTATTCTTTAGGTTTACTTCAGAACTTACAGCTACCATTCGTAATCTTTGAGAATTGGTTTAGATTCAGGATATAGGCAAGCTAGCATTTCCCTTTAAATTTACAGATTTGCAGGTAAAAGTTTGTATCTTGGTCACTGAACTTACTTGCTCCAAGAGTGACTTCACCCCATCCCCACCAAGTTCATATCACTTGTTAATTAAAATGTGCCTTTTTTTTTGCACACCCCCCCCCCGCCCTTTCTTTCAGCTTCACGCTGCCATTAGTCATCAGGTGGATCCAGAATGCCTTGGCTTAGGTTTGGGCAGTATCCTGCTCAACAGCCTGAAGCAGACAGTGGTGACATTGGCCAGCAACGCAGGGGTTCTTAACACGGTGCAGTCGGCGGCTCAAGCGGTGCTGCAGAGTGGCTGGTCTGTGCTGCTGCCCACGGCGGAGGAGCGCGCCAGGGCGCTCTCGGCGCTCCTGCCCAGTGCAGGTCGGTCCTCAAATTGAAGCATCTCTGTTTGGGTCTTGCATTTGGACTTCATTAATGGCTTCCTCCATTCTTAGTTTCAGGAAATGAAATGAATGTAAGCCCAGGGCGGAGATTTATGATTGACCTCTTGGTGGGCAGCTTGATGGCTGATGGAGGCTTAGAGTCTGCACTAAATGCTGCTATTACTGCAGAAATTCAGGTATGGTTCTTCAACTTTGCAGTTCAGGTTCTTCTGCAGGGCACTGGACTTGTTACTTTTATAAATACAAGAGTAAATGTGCCTTCAGCTGTGAACTGTGCAGCAGCTACTGGCATGTGTCCACCATGGTTTTGTGGAGTTCCCCTACCCTCTTTTACTACCTTCACCACCCTCATCCCTCCCTTCACCTTTCTTTGGACATTATAATTGTTTTTCTAAAAGTGTTCCCATGTACTTGTTACAGAATATGCAATGCACATTGTGTTTGGTAGGAGTTGTTTCATTTTTGCTGTAGGTAAAAGTGACTTGATCTTAATACCATGAATACTTGTTAGCAAAATGTTTCATAATCATAGTGGAAGTTTGAATGTTTTCTTTAACTTAATTTAATTTTTTAGGATATTGAAGCAAAAAAGGAAGCACAGAAAGAAAAAGAAATTGATGAACAAGAAGCAAATGCATCAACACTTCATAGGAGCAGAACTCCATTGGACAAAGACCTTATTAACACTGGAATCTATGAATCTGCAGGAAAACAAAGTTTACCGTTAGTTCAGTTAATTCAGCAGTTACTAAGGTAATTGTTTTGAATTTGGCTTTTACTTTTGTACAGAAGATGTATTTAAGACATTCTATGAACTAGTCAGCTAAACAGTGGTTAATTTTGGTTAGCAAATTAAGTCTCTTGCTAGCATTTTTAGCTTCTCAGACTTTAAAATATTGAACATTCTTATAGCTTACCTGTAGTTCTGCTCTGTTATGTTTGCCAAGGAGCAATGTTCTATTGCTCAATACATTACCCAATTTTAGAAAGATATTTACAAATTTAAGAAATTTAGCAATTGACATTACCCAGTTTTAGAAAGGTTGCCTTGCTTTTATGGATTTTGATACTTCTTCTCTTAAAGACGTATCTGAAAGCTTTTGTACCAAATATAGGACAAATGTTTAAAAGACTGTCCTTACAAAGTGTGAGAATCATTGCAAAGTTGTTTAGAACTGAGTATTTTGTTCCATTTATTTAGAATTGCCTCAAGGAGACTAAGTGGGGAAGAAACCTCAATTTTAAATTCTTGATTGAGAATTGTGTATGCATGACCAATTAGGGTGCTGAGAACAAAGCTGCTTTATATCAACCAGAGGAGCTACAGGAATACTTAACATACAGCATGTGTGGCAGGAAATAATTATGAGTTTACCAAGAAATTTATTGTACTTTTTCACTTAATTGTTATGGCAACCATGTAATTGAATCAATACTGAGACTCTTTTGAGCTACGAAGTGTCACTGCAGTCTCTTCTTGAATATCTTTGTAATATTATCTTTTGTAGTGAGTGATGACAAAAAGCACAAACTTGAGGTATTTTACAAATCTGGTTAACTCAAATGTATCCACAAAACCATTGCCT